>NC_092343.1:378310070-379057570 GCF_046630445.1 Rutidosis leptorrhynchoides | reverse complement strand
GCGTAAGCGATAACTTTACCCCGTTACATTAGAACGCACCCGATTCCATTTAATGAAGCATCACAATAAACCGTCATATCTTCTACACTTTTCGGCAACACTAAGACCGGAGCTTGACACAATTTCTCTTTTAACAATTGAAAAGCAATTTCTTGCTCGTTCTCCTAATTGAATCTCGTATTCTTCCTTGTCAAGTTTGTCAATGGAGAGGTAATTTTAGAAAAGTCTTGGATAAACCGACGATAATAACCGACCAATCCGAGAAAACTTCGGATTTCCGTAGGTGTAGTCGGTTGTTCCCAACTCTTTACCGTCTCTATCTTCCCCGGATCTACTTGAATCCCTTCCTTGTTCACAATATGGCCAAGGAATTGCACTTCCCTTAGCCAAAATTCATATTTTGAGAATTTAGCATACAACTTCTCCTTCCGTAACGTCTTCAACACTTCGCGCAAATGGTGTTCATGTTCCTTCATGCTTTTAGAATAGACAAGAATATCGTCAATGAACACAATCACCGACTTGTCCAACATAGGTTGGGACACTCGGTTCATAAGATCCATGAATGTCGCCGGTGCATTCGTAAGACCGAAAGGCATCACTACAAATTCAAAATGCCCGTAATGAGTTCGAAAAGCCGTCTTCTCAATATCTTTCTCACGGACCCACATTTGGTGATAGCCGGACCATAAATCAATTTTAGAGAAATACGTCGCACCTTGGAGTTGGTCAAACAAATCTTCAATCCGAGGCAATGGATAACGATTCGTGATCGTCACTTTGTTCAACTCCCGATAATCGATGCACATCCGCATACTACCATCCTTCTTCTTCACGAATAAAACCGGAGCGCCCCAAGGTGAAGCACTCGGTCAGATAAAACCCTTTTCAAGCAACTCTTGGGTTTGATTCAACAACTCTTGCATTTTCGTTGGTGCTAATCGATAAGGAGTTTTAGCAATAGGAGTAGCCCCCGGAACCAACTCAATGCAAAATTCAACTTGTCTTTCCGCCGGAACACCCGGCAACTCATCCGAAAAAACATCTTTAAATTCATTAACCACCGGAATTTTACGAATGGGTGGTAGCTCTTCACGAGTATCAACCACATGGGCAAGAAAAGTCATGCCACCACTACTAAGGAAACGACGTGCCCGTGCATAAGTGCATAACAACACAAGTCTTCTCCGTTTCTCGCCATGAATGATTAACTCTCCCCCACTTGGGGTCTTCACAAAAATAAACTTTTCATGGCATGCAATATAGGTTCTATAACGATCGAGCCAATCCATACCCACAACAATATCGAACTCACCCAAAGTCATCGGAATAAGATCGATTTTAAACGTTTCGATACCAAACACATCATTACAATCTTTACAAACATCAACCCCTAGCACCGTCTTACCATCCGCTATTTTGACTTCTACTGGACGACTTAACTTAGCTAGCAGTTTATTAAGCTTAGACACAAATCGTGGAGTCATAAACGAGAAATTAGCACCGCTATCAAATAGTATCCTTGCCGGATTAGAATTAACCATGAAAGTACCTCAGACAACTTCGTTGGATTGTTTGGCTTCATCGTTGGTCATCAAATAGTTTCTTCCCCTAGCTGTACCCGCCGCCTTTTCTAGCCTCTTAACTTGATCATTCCAGAGATCGGGGTACCCCGTCTTTCGGTGCCCTTCCTTTTGACAATTAAAACACGTGACTACATTAACACGTGGTATTGGGCAATCACGAGAGATGTGACCTTTTTGCCCACAATTGTAGCATGTGGCCACGTGCCCACCAGAGATACCTTTCTTCGCACTACCGAAACTTTCGGATGCACCTCTACTCTTCTTGTTCGAATAACTAGAAGTTTCAAATTTTCTTTTTCTCGACCCATAACTAACCGGACTCGGAGCTTGCGCTTCAAACCCCTTCGCCACCGCCAAAAGCTTAGCAAAAGTTTCAACATGACCAATACTAATTTTACCCTTCAAATCATTTCTAAGGGTTGCGTGAAAATCCTCCATCAACAATTGATCATTCCCCACATACTCGAGGCAAAAACGCGCCTTGGCGAGAAAGTTGGTTTTGAGAGCGTTTAGGTCCAAAGACCCTTGACGCATGTTCCTTAGCTCATTTCGCAAATTAGATAGATCCGCTTGCGTACGATACTCAAGGAAAAACTCCTTCTTAAATTCCTCCCAAGATAACCCTACAAAAGCCGTGTCACCCACCATATCAATCTTACCATCAAGCCAATCTTTAGCATGGCCCCTCAACAAACTAATGGCAAGCCTTATCTTCTTTTCGGGTGGGCATTCGCTAGTAAGAAAGCAACCCTCAACATTGAAGATCCAAGCCGTACTTTTCATGGGGTCGGGATCCCCGTGAAAGTGAGGAGGCTTAGTCACCATAAAATTCTTGTAGCTAAACACCATTTCTCCCAAATGTTGAGGTCTAGGAAACCTCATTTCAACTTCTTCTTTCACGGCATCGGCCATTTGTTCTCGGATCAAATCGACTATATGCTCCGAAACCGACTCTTCAAGTATTTGCTTAACCTTTAGAGAGAAAACCGAGATGTAGTTCTCTAGAGCGGCCTCTATCTTAGTGGTCATTTCGTCTTCCTCCACATTTGAGGGACCACCACCGTTATTTGTGTTCGTCCCATTTCTCGTCTCCATTCTAAAAATTGAAACAGATTAAACACCACGTCAAAACAATAAGGATATATATATATACACATGACCGCACTCACACCACACCTAGCTCAATACTTGTCGCACGTCCTTGCTTGACTTGACTTGCAACTGTAATAGTGCTCGCGACTCACTATTACGCTCGCATTCCGTGCCATGCTCAAACGTATCACAACCATTTTGCTCGATGTTCAAAATAATAACGCATGATTAGTAACATCATAACATAGCATAGTTAGTCCACCTATGCACCAAGGCACTAATCAAAACCCATATCGAGCCGTAGTCCTACAAGTCCCGCATATAAAGTAACAACACAAAAGTCTAAGTCTAGGCGCCTATCTCAAGTCAACTAAATCCCTTAGACCATGCTCTGATACCACTTGTAACGACCCAACCCTCGTTATACCAAAACACGACTAATTTTTTTTTCTGACACAGTATATCTGGACGGCTTCCAGTCATCTAGACGGCGTCCAATTGTGAAGTGCAGGACGGCCTCCAAGAACCTTGGATGGCGTCCAAATGAACTGTAAGTTTCTGACCCCGTGGTCCAACTTACTCGCGCGAAAAACCCGCTTCCCGACATTTTTAAACGAAACGACTTTCACAACAAATCATAATAAGTAAAACTAAGCAATAAAAATAAGTTTTACAACACTGGGCCCACAATGACCCGTCTTACGAATTTTGTTCAAACATATAAGTTTCAACCATTCAAGTTTAAATTCCAAACGACACTAGAGCATGGTGTTTGGGGGTTAACTACCCAAATTCTTGGCCGAACTTCCAAAAGCTAAACTCCTGCGAGCCACTACTAATCCAAACGAATACCTTTGCCCTTGTCCACGCCGGAGCCTAAAAAGGTAAACAACGAGAGGGTAAGCTAAAGCTTAGTGAATGCAATAATTATACATATACACATATAATATACCTACTTGCAATCACTTACACAAATACCTCATACATGCTAGCAATTTAATAGCATACCATCGTAAGTATAATGCTAAAATCTTCGAGACTACAAGCTAGCACAACAATAGCATATACAACTCGGATAATATAACATGCTACACTACAACACGTAAGTACAAGGGAATGATACTCGAATTTCCCATCGGTGTTCATAACAACCGTTAGTGTACAACGAAATATATCACTAACCCCCTAGTGGTTTGGACAACACATATCCATTCATAGTACCCGTTAGTGTACAACGACATATATCACTAACTCTTGGGTGGTGTGGACAACACATATCCGTTCAAAACAATCATTAGTGTACAACGCATATAACACTAACTCTTGGGCGGTTTAGACAACGCATATCCAGCCCTACCCCCGCCCCACAAATAAATACATTATATACATACACGTATTCCACTCACTTTTTCGTCTTGGTGAGATTTCCAAAAATACTTGTAACCTTCAATGCGAGTCACCTAATACAATTTAATGCCCAATTAATGCACATAATAAGTTGGATCGAACACCAACTAACCACACTAGTGCATTTATGACCCAAAAGGGTATTTATGACCCATTTGCACTAGAATCATTCAATCAAGGTCCAAGCCTTCAACTAACCACTAAAAGCTAGTGATTAAGGTTCTAAGACTCCCATCAATACATATCTAGGGTGTTTTCATACTCAATTTATCCCGCTAGGTCAAACTCACCGATTTGACCCATTTCAAGTCAACCATGAACTCCAAAAACTCTTTTCGCTAACAACACAAGTGAGCTAGTGATTAACTACCCATTCAAGACTCAATGACACCATTTATTACTTTGAAACCCTAGGTTAGTCATTTTTGAGTCCTCATGGCTTAATCTTACCCAAAACCCTAACCCTTAAACGAATTAAACAAAAGAAATCAACATTAGAACTTACCACCACAATCAAAACGTAGCTAGTGATGAGATGAACAACTTTATAACTCGAGCTAAGACCCGAAACTAGCTTCTTCTTCCTTTGCTTGAGCTTTTTTCACACTAGGAATCTCTCTCTCTCTCAAATTGAAGTGGAGGGGATGAGGTTGTTGGAAGTGGAGTAAATGTCACCCCAAGATCTGATCTAGTGGCGTTAAACTCGTCCCACATGTAAAAATACCAAAATGCCCCTTTAAAATATTTAAAACCCAACATCTGGCCCGTCAGATCATTTGGATGGCGTCCAATAACCTGGACGGCATCCAGTCCTTCAATGTTGGACGGCGTCTCATGAGTTTGGACGGCGTCCCAACTAACTGGAAAACAGGATCTTACAAGTCGACACCTGCGGCGCGGCTCCAAGACCATTACGAAATCAGAATATTTTTCAGCTTTTGAGGTTCAGGGACTGAAGTTGTCTGATTCCGATTCTGATGTAAATTCTGAAAATGCATAAGTATAAGAAGACTTTTCCTGACACTTTCTGAGGACACTTTCTGATGCATAGAATTCAGGGTCTTACATGTTTTAATTAGAGTTTATTTTCATCGTTTTATTTTCATCATTTGTAAAGTTTTTTTTTTTTACAATTTAGCCCGATTTAGAGTTTAGGGTTTAGTCTCCCTAAACCCTAAAACTCCAAACCCTAAACAGTAAACTCTAACCGTCCGTGTTAAAATTCAATCTATACCCTTAATTTCTAAACCCTAAACCCTAATTTGTAAACCCTAATTTTTTAACCCTAATATCTGAACCCATATTTCTAAACCCGAATTTATAAACCCTAATTTATAACCCTTAAAAAATAATTTAATTAAAACATTACATATGATGCATGTTATCATTTATTTCTTCGAGCGTTTTCCTGCCAAATTAAATACATTTATTACAAAGTGTCTTTTTTAAATGTTCGTATTTCATGAGATTTTAATTTTTGAAAATAAATATTTCAAAAAAATTACTTTCCTCCATCCCCCCCCCCCTCCAAAGTGCTTCTCTCTTGATTAAAACACTATATATATATATATATATATATATATATATATATATATATATATATATATATAGTTTCTAATAAATCTCTATAATAATGATATAATAAAATAAATAAAGATTATTCAAGCTTAAAAAAATTAAAAATTAATAAGAAACCATATCCCTCATGATGATTTCAAAAAAATAATTAATTATATTTAATAAAAATATTAAAAACACCTCCACGATTATATGTACAATATTTGAAGCATTATGTACAACCTTATAATAAAAATGCCCATGACCATTTGTAACAACTTTAAAACAAATTTTACAATATTTTACAAAATACTCCATAAATACATGTACAAACGTTGAAGCGTATTGTAAAACCTTCATATTGTATTTTAATTTTTTTTTTTAAAATTTCAAGAGGTATTTGTTATTAGTAATAATTATTTTTAAAAATAAAAATGTTAAATTTTTAAGAAAACTTTATTATTGTTATTTATTATTATTATTACAATTATAATAATAATAATTATATTATTATTATTCAAATATGAGTTATCTTTATGAGATTAATTACATTATATATGTATACAAAATACATGTCTCAATAAAAGTTGTAATTTACGTTCTTATAACAAAACAAATAGTAATTGTGATGAAAATTGAAAGAGGATGAAGGGAGAATGAATGTAGTTCATTAATTCTGACCAAATTAAGTATATCAATATGTTTATAAAAACAACAAAAAGTTTTTTAGCCGAAATGCGAGGTTTCACGGGTCATTAAACTAAATGACTTTAGCATTTACATTCACTTACCTAAAATATATCATTAAATAGTTTTGTTTAAACAAACTCGCAGTCACGGGTCATTTCACTAGTATATATATATGACTGAAACGGACGGTTTTATTTGTGCGGTGTCATTAGGCCGCATGACGTCAGAATCAGCTGATCAGAGTAGCGAACAGTGGTTTATTATTTATATTGTGCGGGGCCTAAATTTACTTTTAACTTTCTAAGATGCAGAAGGTGTAAGTTAACCTAGGGTCGTGTTTTTGAATGGTTTAAAGAATTAAAGATCAAGTGGATAATTGTCTTTGGTTAAATTACCAGGGTAAAGATAGTAGTTGGTTTAAATTAAAGGTCCTAATTGCGGAAAATGTAAATAAAATGGAAGGATATCTGGAGTATGCAGATCAGGGAAATGTTGACCAAGATATTAGTTTGGGCTAGGGAAAGGTAATTATGTTGATGTTAAAACTATGATTGGAGTGGTGTAGATCTGGTTGGATGAGCCAATTACACAGTCCTACTTATCTCTAGACTCTCAGAGTTCTCGTTGAGTAGTGAAAAGTATGTCACTTGGTCATATAATTGAAAGGTAACTACACCTTGGAGGTTATCCTCAGTAAATCACTAGGTTTATTAGTGAGTTGAGTTCTAATCCTAACCCTCGTTATCAGTTTAATTAACTGAATAACAACGTGCCGTGTTGATTGAACACTGATCACAAACGGAAGGAGTCCATCGGGTTAAGTTGACAAAACCTTAATTGAAAACTAACCACCATTTCATCATACTAATGAGATCATACCAAATCAAACATTATACAACATTACCGTTGATATACTGAAAGTATAGCAGATAGAAACCTAGCAGATACCTAAACAGTTGATATGACTTAATCCTAGGGCAACAATCAAACAAGAACATGCAATAGGTTTGGATCATACAGTCAAGGCACTAGCTAGATCTTAACAGCTCCTAAAAGGTCTCCTTGGAACATTCAAAAAGAATACTAGGTCATTCATGTCTCAATTCCTAAGTTCCGTGTCCTAAAAGAGCGTTAGATGCCTCTCGGGAACTCCGGCCATACCAAGTTCATAGAATCTTCAGATACAGTATAATCAGGAGTCTTAATCCTATGAAGTAGCTAAGTTCATATAGGTGAACAAGTCCTGATCACAACCTAGGTTGGTCAATCCTTAAGATGGTAGCATACAAATATATCAAACTCACAAGTTCAGCATAACAATACTAACCGTACTAATTTAACATAACTACATTAACCCAAACTTCTATCATGGCAACATACAGATTAATTAAGCTAACATGGTAATATCAGAACGCGTTATTAAACAAAAAAGGTAAGAATACATGTTTAATACAAAAGACAAGCGTTTCAGATAAAAACCTGAAAAGACTGAAGAAATCTGCCCGAGATCGCAGGGACTCGCCAAGATATCCTCCGAAAAATAAAAGCTAAGCTAGCTACTACTAAAAACTAACTAAAAAGCTTGAAAATATAAAATGAATTGTAAATTGTGTGTGTTGAAATGGATGAAAAGAGCTCTTTAAATAGACTTGGATTTTGCCAGCAAACGGCTGGCAGGCCGTTTGACAAGCCGTTTACTGTGCCCGTTTGGTCAGATCAGCCATTTTCTGTGCCCGTTTGTGCTAACCGTGTGGCGGGCCGCTTGCCATACAGGCAAGCCGTTTGGCAGGCCGTTTGGCAGGCCGTTTGGCTTGCCTGGTCAGCTGAATTCACTGGATCGTAACTTGATTTATTGTCTTTCACCGTTTTCGCTCTAGATTCTTCGTTTTAGCTCTGTTTACTTGATTCTTTTTGCATCGCCTGTGTAATTACTAAATCTACAAAATTAACCGACAAAGCGATTATTTTTGCGATAAAGTTTGGAACTGTTATGGATTTAGGGCCTAATATCGGGGGTAAAAACGTGACTCCTTGGCCAATATATATAAGCAAAATATTTTTTTTTCATTTTTTCCGAAAAAACATTTCAACATTAAGAGCACACGAAAATATGAAAATTTAAGACAGAGACTTTGTGATGAATGTTATTATTTTGGCGAGAAAACGTTCGAAGAAAAAACTGATAACATGGATCATGGATAATGTTATTCCTGAATGTTATTCGAGCGTTTTTTTCTGACATATGTTAAGTTTTTTTCAAGATTTAGCCGATTTAGAGTTTAGGGTTTAGGGCTCAGGGTTTTGAGTTTAGTCCCTAAACCTAAAACCCAAAACCCAAACCCAAACCCTAAGCCCTAGACCATAAACTCTAAATCGTTCGTGTTAAAAATTCAATCGAAACCCTAATTTCTAAATCCTAAACCATAATTTTAAACCCAAAACCCTAATTTCTAAACTCTAATTTTTAACCCGTAATTTATAAACCCTAATTTCTAAACCCTAATTTTTAAACCCTAAAAAAATCTCAGAAACAAAACATTCATTACAATTAATGTTATTATTTATTTCTTTGAGCGTTTTCACGCAAAAATAATAACATTATCACAAAGTGTTTTTTTTAAGTCTTCATATTTTTATGTGATTTTAATGCCTGAATTTTTTTTCCAAAAAAAAAAAAAAAAAAATTACTTCCTCTTTCCCCAAAAAAGTGTTTCCCTCTTGATTATATATATATATATATATATATATATATATATATATATATATATATATATATATATATATATATATATAGTGGTAGGATCAAGATGGAAGTAACCAATCGAGGGGGAAGCGGGGGGAAGCAAAAACTTTTTTTTTTCGTTTTTTGAAAAAACTTTGTTCACGAACATTTTAGATGATATGAAAATATGAACATTTAGTAGAGACACTTTGTGATAAATGTTTTTATTTTGGCGGAAAAACGCTCGAAGAAGTAATATATAACAATTATCGTGTTTTTCGAGCGTATGTTGAGGTTTTAGCTATTGGGGTTTAGATATTAGGGTTGAGATATTAGGGTTTATAGGGTTTAGATATTAGGGTTTAGAAATTTAGGGTTTAGGGTTTAGATTTAGGATTTAGATTGAGTTTTTAACACGAACGGTTTAGAGTTTAGGGTTTAGGGTTTAGAGTTTAGGGTTTGGTGTTTTGGGTTTATGGAATAAACCCTAAACCCTAAACTCTAAATCGGGCTAAATTTTACTTCACAAAACATGAAAAAAAAACGTTCATATTCTTCACGAACAATATTATCTTGAATGTTATTTTTGTCGATCGTTTTCCCGCCTAAATAATAACATTCATCACGAAGTGTCTCTTCTAAATGTTCATATTTTCGTGTGATCTTCATCCCGGAAAAAAAAATTCCAAAAAAACAAAAAAAAATTAATTTTTGCTTCCCCCGCTTCCCCCCGATTGGTTACTTCCCCATTGATCTGCCCCTATATATTGATTAGATTAATTCAATTGACAACGTTACTGAAAGCAAAATAACTTAATCACTAATAATTAACTCAATCCAATTTATTACGTTATTAATCTATAATAATTAAAGATAATCAAATTGATCACGTTACTGAACATACATAATTAAATTTTTAATACTGATTCAAATGATCACGTTACAGAACTTACTTTTTTAGACATTTTTGTTTTTTATTAGTAAAATGTGAAAATTGCATAAATATTGTTCTAAGGTGAGACATAGAAGGAAAAATATGTTAAAAGGAAGGGAAAATGTATAATTTAGAATCTTAAATAGCATGAAACGATTTTTATTTTATAGTTTTTTTAAAAAAATATATATTTACAACTATACTAATTGAGGAAAAGGAATATTTAGATTCTTAAATAACATGAATTGATTTTTGATTTTTTATGTGGGAAAATATAATTTAAAAAATATGTAGATATTTCCATGTATATTAATACTCATCAAGATTTTGGTCGTTTAGACCATTTGAACTCACAACCACAAATGTCGTTTATGCGCTAGGGAAGAAAAAGGTCAAGTGCCTCAAACTTGAGGGGTAATAGTTGTTAACTTTCAGGAATTAAATGTATAATAGCCAAGAAATTAGGGGGCAAAATAGAAGTTTCAATTTTAATATACTAAACATTAAATAAATTTCACCCAAATTTCTAACGGAATTTATCTTTTTTTTTAGCAATGAGTTAAATTATCCGTTATCACCGTTCAACTCTGTAACACAGTAATTTTTTACATACACATTTTTTTTTTTTTTTTGAACACTCACAGCAGAAGACTTTAAAGTTTACACATCATATATTACTACATAGTAATATGATTACAAGAAATCACGGGTGTTACGTTATTAATACAAGCCATTTAACCATATTGTTTATTACAAAACATCATAGTTATACATTGTGTCAAATATCTTCATTTGCCTTGCAAAACCCACCAAAAGCTGCTAATCTATATCTGCAGAGCAAAACACTGTGGGAGAATTAGTATATCGCTAAGTGAATGACAATATCTAGGTGGACATCACTATAAGCATCAAGCACAGCTTAAAGGCACTGATCACTATTCACTTAAAGCCATAAATAAGAGGACCGACAACCCGTAGCTGATCAAGCTGGAATATACCGATAGCCCCCATTACTGAATCACTGGTATAGTCTTCCAGACGTGACGCACTCGTCATTCACACTATACCACCAGTCATTAACGTTTGGACCCAATACTACTACCCGACACCAAGGTAAATAGCATTGACCTCTTACGTCGGGAACACCATCGACGTGACGCCGGAATTCACCCTCGACGTTAGCACTCGGTGCGCACACAATAACACTGGTCACAGACTCATTACACAGTCTAATTGTAAGCAAGGCACGAATCACTATACTTGTCACTGTATAATCACATCCATAAAGATAATCCCACTCACCTGAAAGCACAAGCACTCAGTTGTCTTATATCACTGAGTCTTCACCTTTTCGTCTATCACCTGAGAATCATCACAAAATATCTCAAGTTAGTATAGTGTTCAAGTGTTGAATCGCGCTTCACATTTAACAAAAAATATTCACAAAGCATATATAC
The DNA here is from genome assembly GCF_046630445.1 of Rutidosis leptorrhynchoides. Lineage (NCBI taxonomy): Eukaryota > Viridiplantae > Streptophyta > Magnoliopsida > Asterales > Asteraceae > Rutidosis > Rutidosis leptorrhynchoides. The sequence goes on along the minus strand of NC_092343.1, from coordinate 379,046,125 downwards.
ACATATTCCTTACTCAAAATCACTAAGATTTAATACTTATACACAAGATTTAGGATCAAAGTACCAAAATCCCCAATTTATACAAACATGAACCCTAAAATTTAAATTACCATTTATACAAATTTAACACAAATCAAGTATACCCGAATCATGTATATAATATATACGAACTATAACCAAATTCAGTTTAAGCATAAACACATCAAACCACAAGATTTGATCACAACCCTATAATTATCAAAACTAATAAAACATCATTTAATTACACAATAATCTAGCCGTATGTATCTCCACTTTCTTGTTTACTGTTAATCCAACAAATCAATTATAAAATATCAATCAAGTTTTTGAATCTAAATATCAAGATTCAAGTAATTAATCAAGTTTCATAAAAGTCACGAAACTCACTCAAATAACAAGATTAAATCTAATTGAAAAAGTATTATATATACCTTGGTTTTTCTGTCTGGATCACGAAAACAATTCCCATCCAAAAAGCTTTAATTAATTTTAAGATCAAAGGTTAGATATTTGGTAGTAACAGTGTTTGTGTCGGTAGTTAACATGGGTTTTACAAGTGAAATAGAATATAGACATAAATATAATAGATACATACGGATTACTTAATAGGAGGGTAACCTCCTCAATTAAATATAGAGGTGTTTTATCCGTTATCTAAAACACAACGTACCTCGTTAAGCAGTCCTAACAAGGTCCAAATCACTCAAACATATATTTTCTGTGACCATTGTCACAAGCGCATTCATATGCTCACATAATAAACTATTAACACATAATTTATTATTTCACTCCTTATAATTAAATCATACTAATTAAACCATAATTTAATAAATTATGACAATAAAATAACACGATATACCTATTTCTTCTAGGCCCATAACTAGGCTGTCACAAATCTACCCCCTTAAGAAGATTCCGTTCTCGGAATCTGGTCACAGTTAAACAGATGAGGGTATTTAGAGGTCATCAACTCCTCGGTCTCCCATGTCAGATTGGTGCCTAAACTATGCTTCCATTCCACACGCACCATAGGAATCTGCTTTTTACATAACTTAGTCACTTTTCTATCGACGATCCTCACTGGTTCTTCTACCAATTTCTTACTTGAATCTACTTTCAGATCTTGGAGCGGAAGAATTTGATTTTCATCGTCCACTTTACACTTACGAATATAGCAGATGTTGAACGTATCATGAATACTTGCTAACTCTGGAGGAAGATCTAACAATACGGTTTGATCGTTTAGCACTTGACGGATTCTAAAAGGACTAATGTACCTTGGAGCTAGTTTTCCTCGTTTGTCGAACCGACTTACACCCTTCCATGGTGACACTTTTAAATACACACGTTCACCCACGGTAAATGTCACTGGTCTTCGACGAGGATCTTCATACATCTTTTGTCGATCTCTAGCAGCTTTCAGCTTTTCACGTGCAATAGCTACTTTTTCCGCAGACTGCTGCACAATTTCTGGACCCGCAAACTGATTCTCACCTGGCTCCAACCAACACGATGGAGTTCGACACTTTTTACCATACAACATTTCATAAGGCGGCATGCCAATACTTAAATGATAGGAATTATTGTAAGCAAATTCGATCAATGGCAGATGATAATCCCACGATCCACCATATTCTAACTTACAAGCCCTTAACATATCCTCTAAAGTCGGAATAGCTCGTTCACTTTGACCGTCAGTCTGAGGATGATAAGCTGTACTAAGGTTGACACGAGTTCCCAAATTCTCTTGTAGACTATTCCAGAAACTGGACACAAATCTCGAATCTCTATCTGACATAATAGACAACGGTATCCCATGTCGTGATACTATTTCATTTAGGTACAACTAAGCTAATTTGGTCAACGAAGCTGTTTCACTAGTAGCTAGAAAATGCGCACTTTTGGTTAAACGATCCACTATTACCCAAATCATGTCATTTCCTTTCTGGGTTCTAGGTAGTTTTGTCACAAAATCCATGGTGATATGTTCCCATTTCCACTCTGGAATCTCTAATTGACACAAAGACCCATAAGGTTTCTGGTGTTCTGCTTTCACTCGGGAGCAAATATGACACTTTTCCACGTATTGCGCAATGTCTGCTTTCATAATTGGCCACCAATATAACACTTTCAGATCATGGTACATTTTTGTAATACCGGGATGCAAAGATAATCTCGATTTATGTGCTTCATTTAAGATTAAATCCCTCAATCCTCCAAGTAACGGCACCCAAACTCGTTCACGATAAGTTTTTAATCCTCGAGAATCATTCATCAATTCTACTCTTCTTTTCACCATTAACTCATATTTCAAATGTTCATCTTGTAATGCTTCGAGTTGAGCTATCTTTAGTCGATCCACTAAATCAGACACAATCTTAATTCTCATAAATTTTACACTGTCGGCGGATTTCTTACGACTTAACGCATCAGCCACGATGTTTGCCTTACCAGGATGATATCTGATCTCACAGTCGTAATCCTTAATTAATTCTTGCCACCGTCTCTGACGCATATTCATCTCTTTTTGCGAAAATATATACTGTAAACTTTTATGATCGGTGCAGATAACACAATGCGTACCATAAAGATAATGCCTCCATAACTTTAATGCAAACACTACCGCAGCCATTTCTAAATCATGTGCTAGATAATTCTTTTCACTGGGTTTTAACTGTCGAGACGCATACGCAATTACACGATCTCTTTGCATTAATACACAGCCCAAATTGGATAAAGACGCGTTTCAATACACAACGAATTCGTCGGATCCCTTGGGTAAGGCTAACACTGGTGCTTGACACAACAAACTTTCCAAAGTCTGAAACGCATTTTCTTGTTCATTACCCCACTGAAAAGACACATCCTTCCTACTTAACTTTGTCAAAGAACTTGCAATCTTTGAAAAATCTTTAATAAACCGTCGGTAATAACCGGCCAATCCTAGAAAACTCTTGATTTCTGTCGGATTCTTTGGTGAATTCCAATTCATCACAACTTCAATTTTAGACGGATCCACTTTTTTTTGGCAAAAATATTAATATGTATATATATAATAGAACCGAGGTTCCGGTGAAACAACATTGAGTAGATCATAACGATCTGTGGGAGTACTTGGTCACAGATGACCAAAACTCATTGACTCTCATTCTGTTCGTTCTACACATTATGAATGACTACAACAGAGTGAGCAATAATGAAACAACAATAGAAATGACAAACAAATAATCATCACCAAACCTAAGCCTAAAACATACACATAAACCCGAACCCGTATCCAACCCCGCATCATCACTCCCAGAAATCGCCAATCCAAACCCTTCACCGGGAAACCCAAGAACACCTAACCCGAGGCCTATTTGCCGAAGTCAACTAAGTCAACAACGCCGGCAACAACATCAAACCCACTAAAGATCCGACGACGGGCAAAATGGAATGAATGAACCAAACCAGCAGCAACAAAATAGCACTAAATGCAGAATCAAACCATAAAGGGACCAGTCATCTCCGCCAAGTTTTCTAAAGACATTTACAAATCCCCGGACCCAAGCAGCCAGCAAACAGCGCCAGCAGCCACCCGCAACCACCAAGAAATCGGCGGCAACTGCTAGCCACCAACCAAGGCTGACAGCATCCACTAACCGCCCTCTATAAACGGATCCACTTTTATACCTTCTGCACAGATAATATGACCCAAAAATTGATCTTCACGTAACCAGAACTCACACTTAGAAAACTTTGCATATAGTTGTTCACATTTCAAGAGTTCCAACACTTGTCTTAAATGCTCAGCATGCTCAGATTCGGTTTTGGAGTACACTATGATGTCATCAATGAACACGATAATAAACTTATCCAAAAACGGTTTACACACTCTATTCATGAGATCCATGAAAATTGCTGGAGCGTTAGTTAACCCAAACGGCATCACTAAAAACTCATAATGACCATAACGAGTACGAAATGCAGTCTTAGGAATGTCAGATTCAGCAACACGAACCTGGTGATATCCCGAACGTAAATCTATTTTTGAAAAGAACGAAGCTCCTTGAAGCTGATCAAATAAGTCATCTATTCTAGGAAGCGGATACTTATTCTTCAATGTTCCTTTATTTAATTTACGATAATCTATACACATTCGTAGTGTACCATCTTTCTTTTTCACGAATAATACTGGTGCACCCCACGGCGAAAAACTCGGACGAATGAACCCGCGGTCCAACACTTCTTGGATTTGGGACATCATTTCTCGAATTTCTGAAGGAGCTAATCTATACGGGGCTTTGGCAACCAGCGTAGCCCTGGCATTAACTCGATCTTATATTCAACTTCCCTAATCGGCGGTAAGCCTGGCAATTTATCTGGGAACACCTCTGGATATTTAGACACCACAGGAATATCGGACACTACTTTCTTTTCCTTCTTTACATCGATCACATAAGCTAAGAAAGAATCACATCCCTTGCACAAAGATTTCCGAGCTTTCATCATCGACAATAATGGACAACGGAACCCACCGCGATCACCACGAGCCACTACCCATTTTCCACCATCCACTGGAAAAGAAATAACTTTCTTATCGCACTTAATACTGGCTTTATGGTCACTAAGCCAATTCATGGCTAAAACTACATCAAAGCTTGGTATAGGCATCACTAAACAAGTCACAGGGAAAAGACTACCCTCTTTGTCAATAGTAATTCCAGACACTAACTTTGTAACTGGAACTGTCCTACCATCACCCACTTCGACACTTAAGAGTTCATTTATTACACTAACAGGCACATTTACCTTAGCACAAAATGTAGTTGACACAAACGAGCAATTTTCTCCACAGTCAAATAGTACACGAGCCGGCAAAGAATTTACTAAGAACATACCGGTGATTGCATCGTCAGTAGCAGTGGCGGCGTCTACTGACATCTGAAAGGCTTTAGCTTCAGGTTGTGGAGGATTCTTGCGTTTCTGCCCCTACAAAGAAAGCAGATGATCCCCCAGCTGACATAGCACGTACCCCTGACCCGAACCCTGTCCCAGAATAACTCTTTCTTGTCGCTGGACACTCTGCAGATCTGTGACCCTCTTTTTGACAATTCCAACACACATTATTCTTAAATGAACAATGTTGAGGTTCATGTCCCAATACCACAACGTAAACACCGTTTGGCCACCTTAATGTCACTTTCTGTAACCTTTGCCAACATATAAGCATGTGACAAAGTAGTAGCAAGTCTTGCAATCGTACGATATTCAGGTCGTAAAATTTCTACAAACTGTTGCACTCTGGAATGTTCGTCCGATATCCACTGATGCACGAACCTTAACTTGTCCATAAACTGCTCAAACGCTTCATTGGCTGTCATGTCTTCAGTCATCATCATTTGCATGAACTCTTGCTTTAATCGGTTAATATCAAATGCAGTGCAATACTGCTCTTGGACTTTTGCAGCAAATTGTTCCCAAGTGATCTGATTGAGTTGCTCTTCGGACAACGGAGCAGTAATTGTATCCCACTAAACCATAGATCGATTCTTTAATAGTCGGCTGGCATAAGTTACCCGCAATTCTGGTTCACATTGACAGGCTTTCAGTGCCCTTTCAACTTCCCTTAGCCAATTCATTGTCACAATCAGATCGCGATGACCCGAATACTCTGAGGGCTTACAGTCCATAAACTGCTTGAACGTACACTTTTTCTTCTCCTTCAGCACTTGCTGGAACAAAGGAGTTTGAAATGGATTTGTTGTTGTGTGCTGATATTGAAGAGGGTACTGGTATTGTTGGGAAAATTGATATGGCACTTGAGGTAGAACTTGAGGTTGCGACTGGGGTCGTTGAGAAGCACTACCCGATGGGCCAGATGTATACTGAGTACCAGTAAACCCTGGAGGTATCGGTGGATCACTTGCTTCAGACACCACAGTTAAATGTCTGATTTGGGCCTCTAGTTCCTTCACTTTTTCTCGAGTTTCCTGTAGCTGTCTTTCTAACTGTAAAACATACTCATTTGGATGACGTTCCGGATTATGCTCCACTGACAGCGCTCTAAATATTCCGGGTCCGGGAGTCAAAGGGGCATCGTTATGTCTGGTCTGGTCAGCCATACCTGTCTGCAAACACATCATCTCACAAGAGCTTAGTTGATAACCTGTTAGCACATATCACTAAGCACAATCACCTAGGCACATAACTCTACATTCACTTATTCCCTACTCGGATGTTTGACACGACACATTCATAAGTTTGGGATTAGGTCACGTACACAGTGCACATACTGCCAAACCTATGCTCTGATACCAACTTGTAACACCGTAATTTTTACATACACATTTTTTTTTGAACACTCACAGCGGAAGACTTTAAAGTTTACACATCATATATTACTACATAGTAATATGATTACACGAAATCACGTGTGTTACGTTATTAATACAAGCCATTTAACCATATTGTTTATTACAAAACATCAGAGTTATACACTGTGTCAAACATCTTCACTTGCCTTGCAAAACTCACCACAAGCTGCTAATCTATATTTGCAGATCAAAACACTATGGGGGAATTAGCATATCGCTAAGTGAATGACAATATCTACGCTGACATCACTATAAGCATCAAGCACAGCTTAAAGACACTGGTCACCAATCACTTAAAGCCATAAACAAGAGGACCGGCAACCCGTAGCTGATCAAGCTGGAATATACTGATAGCCCCCATTACTGAATCACTGGTATAGTCTTCTAGACATGACGCACTCGTCATTCACACTATACCACTAATCAGTAATGTTTGGACCCAATACTACTACCCGACACCAAGGTAAATAGCATTGACCTCTTACGTCGGGAACACCATCGACGTGACGCCGGAATTCACCCTCGACGTTAGCACTAGGTGCGCACACAATCACATATAGTCACAACACTGGTCACAGACTCATTACACAGTCTAATTTTAAGCAAGGCACGAATCACTATACTTGTCACTGTATAATCACATCCATAAAGATATTCCCACAAACCTGGAAGCACAAGCACTCAGTTGTCTTATATCACTGATTCTTCACCTTTTCGTCTATCACCTGAAAATCATCGCAAAATATCTCAAGTTAGTATAGTGTTCAAGGGTTGAATCGCGCTTCACATTTAATAGAAAATATTCACAAAGCATATATACACATATTCCTTACTCAAAATCACTAAGATTTAATACTTATACACAAGATTTAGGATCAAAGTACCAAAATCCCCAATTTATACAAACATGAACCCTAAAATTTAAATCACCATTTATACAAATTTAACACAAATCAAGTATACCCGAATCATGTATATAATATATACGAACTATAACCAAATTCAGTTTAAGCATAAACACATCAAACCACAAGATTTGATCGCAACCCTATAATTATCAAAACTAATAAAACCCCATTTAATTACACAAGAATCTAGCCGTATGTATCTCCACTTTCTTGTTTACTGTTAATCCAACAAATCAATTATAAAATATCAATCAAATTTTTGAATCTAAATATCAAGATTCAAGTAATTAATCAAGTTTCATAAAAGTCACGAAACTCACTCAAATAACAAGATTAAATCTAATTGAAAAAGTATTATATATACCTTGGCTTTTCTGTCTGGATCACGAAAACAATTCCCATCCAAAAAGCTTTAATTAATTTTAAGATCAAAGGTTAGATATTTGGTAGTAACAGTGTTTGTGTCGGTAGTTAACTTGGGTTTTACAAGTGAAATAGAATATAGACATAAATATAATAGATACATACGGATTACTTAATAGGAGGGTAACCTCCTCAATTAAATATAGAGGTGTTTTATCCGTTATCTAAAACACAACGTACCTCATTAAGCAGTCCTAACAAGGTCCAAATCACTCAAACATATATTTTCTGTGACCATTGTCACAAGCGCATTCATATGCTTACATAATAAACTATTAACACATAATTTATTATTTCACTCCTTATAATTAAATCATATTAATTACCCATAATTTAAATATCACATTTAAATTATGACAATAAAATAACACGATATATGTAACATCCTCAATCGGGCCTAGATGTAAGATTACTAAAGTGCCCTTAAGTTAGTATTGTGTTATTATATACTTTTATTTTTATTTAATATTTATTATTAAATAATAATGTGGTTAGGATCAGTTTGTGACAAGGGTCACAGAACAGGTTTGTTTATTTAAATTGGACTTCGTTTGGGTTGCCAAATGTCGTACGAAAGATATCAGATAACTGATAAATACCCGTGTGATGCACAGTGTGGGAATTAAACCCAATTAAATAACTATAATGCTGCTTCTCTCCTCACTTTCCAGACTTTTCCACAAACACACACTAAACACCTCGTTCTTCACCTACATCAAACCCTAATTTCTAATCCTTTTAGAGCTCGAATCATTTACATTATCTTGTTCCTTGTGTTTTACTGATTCTATCAAGGTAAAAATCACAAGTTTTCATGCTTTAATCTTCAAGAAAATGAGGTTTTGTGTTTGTTTTTATAAAGTGTGTATTTTGGGTCAAAGTGGTTAGATTTGTTGTTGTTTGAGTCCAAATCTTGTGGGTTTATGTTTCTTAATGTTTAGTGTCTTTGATTTGGTGAGTTTTGAGGTTAAAAACGAGCTCTAGATCAAGAATTGGTGAGTTTGGTGAGAAACCCGTCACTTTGGTATCTGCTGCTGCAGATGAACTACCATCGGCCTATGGTCTCTGACCACCGACCGATGGTGTGTGACAATCGGTCGATGGACTAGACGATCGACCGATGGTGGAAGTCCTTCGACCAACGGTTGTAATTTTAACGATCGGCCGATAGTGTGATCGATCGGCCGATGGTGTAGTGACGATCGGCCGATAGTCTCTGATGATTGACCGATGGTCTATGCAGTAGAAATTTTTACTAAGTGTTGATTTTTAGCCGTTATGCTGCCCGTTTTTATTTTGATGATTTTGATGTAAATTTTGAAATTTTGAAAGTGCATAAGTGTTAAGCAAAAATTTTTAGGGGATACTTTTTCAGACAAAAATTTCAGTATTGTGCTGTTTTGTGCTATCGGTTAGAAACTAACTTGTGTATATGTTTTTCTCAGGAGAAAAGGAGAAAGAGAAGGTTCAGTGATTAGATAGCTGAATACCTTCTCGTTTGCTGGTATTTGGTGAGTGGGACTAACTGGAGAATATAGTATATAGTAGCATGTTATATTATGACTGCCATGCTTGTTAGATATACTTATTGTTGTTGATAGTTAGTACATTGTGATGACTGCATGTTGGTTGATGCTTGTCTGCTGGAGCCCAGTGCGTCCCTATTGTGTGGTGGCCTCGGTAGGAGAGATCAACCTGCGGGTTGGGTTCCTCATGTGGTGGCCTATACAATCGTAGTGTATATATATGTGAATGACGCGTCCGTCGCGTGTGGATTATGTATATACATATGGTGGTGGAGGAACTTCTGGTAAGCCCCAGTCTAATCATCTGGTGGTTAATGGTTTGGCCGAGCCTCCAGAGTCTCTGTAGACGGCACTTGGGTGATGTTTGTGTGTTAGACTAAGTGACATGATTAGTATAACACTTATGTATGCTATGGTCTGTAGTTAGTCGTACTCACTTAGCTTCGTGCTAATTCTCCTCCATCTCCTCCCTGCAGGTTGTTAGCTTTTGTAGATAGTGCTTTTGGGAGAAGACGGGCATGATGATGTTATGTTTGACAGGGTTAACTCTAATGTGGTCTTTTAGAATATGAACCGTGTACTTTTGATAACAGAATGTATTTACGTCTTTTTCTGTTAATATGTAAATTGTTTTAATGACACGTGACATTGGTTTGTACAATTGTTGATATCGTATTTAATTAATATTATGCTTCCGCCACGTATAAAAAAATAAAAAAAAAATTAGCGGTGTCACAAGTTGGTATCAGAGCTTAGTTTGGCAGCATGTGCATTGTGATCTAAATGTCATGTTCCCAAACTTAGTAGAGTCATGTCAAACATAACATGCTGGGGATGGGTTAAGTGAGTATTAGGAGAGGATAAGTGTTAGTTGTTAGTACTAACATAGTTTATACTAAGCTTTGGTGTGAGTGTTGTGGTAGTGCAGTAATGGCAGATAATCAAGCAACCGCTACTGGCCCTACTGTCCCTGGAACTGGTACTTTTAGAGCCCCTGACGAAGATGGACATGTGTCTTTAGAAGAAGAAACCTCTCAAGAAGTAATAGAACTTCAAAGTCGGTTACTAGAAGCTCGGGAGAAAATTAAGAAATTGGAACAAGAACGGGCGCAATGGAACCCTAATATCACTGCGTTAAACACAACTTTTCCTCCTAACTTTTATAATCAAGCCGGTGGCAGTTCCCAATCACATTTTCCTCAAAACACCTATCAAAACCTCCAAATGCCATTTCCGTTTAACCAGGCAATTCCAAATCAAATGATATACCCATTTCAAGTCCCCGAGACAAGAACGAAGTGTACGTATAAACAGTTTCTGGACTGTAAACCTCCTGAGTACAGCGGTCACACAAACCCTACAGTGACACTCAATTGGTTAAGAGAAGTAGAGCGAGCGTTGGAAGCATGTTTCTGTGAGTCTGAATCTATGGTAGTGTTTGCAAGTAGACTTCTCAAGGGTGAAGCAATGGAATGGTGGGATTCTATTACTGCATATTTACCCAAAGAACGGATCAGCCAGATTACCTGGGAACAATTTGCTGCTAAAGTTCGTGAGCAGTATTGTTCTGAGTATGAGATGGAAAGATTGAAAACCGAGTTTCTGAGTATGAAGATGACAGAAAGTATGACGATTGATGAGGTTTTCAGAGATTTCACATCTAAGTTAAGGTTTGTTCAACAGTGGGTACCAACTGAGAAAGATAAGATTCAGCATTTTATGCGGGTGATTAAGCCAGAATATAGAACAGTTGCGAGATTTGCAACCACGTTGGCACAGGCTCATGAGATGGCGAAGATTACTGAAGGTGATATAATGGCAGCAAAAAGAGAAAGTTCGAGAAGTGGATCTTTTGGGGGTAAATCAGAAGGTCAATCGGGTGTACAGTCAAATCAGCAGTCGAGTAAGCAATCCGGTTTTCATGGTAAAAAGTCAGGCGGGTTTAAACAGAAAAGTAAGTCTGGTATTAGTGGATCAAGTTCAAGTCAGTCTGGGTGGTGTAATGTTTATAAGTCAACCCATACCGGCCCGTGTTCTCCAATGACCAGAAGGTGTTTGAAATGTGGAGTGTTAGGTCATGAATCAACAGCTTGTTCTTTTAAGTCTAATGTTTGTTGGAGTTGCCATCAAGAGGGGCATAGATCTGCAAATTGTCCATCAGCGTTAAGAGCCGGTTCTGGGGCAGGGTCAGGGGCGAGGTCGGTTACTTCTGGGGGATCTTCTGCTTCTACTGCCGGGCTGAAGAGAAAGAATCCTCCAACATCAGAGGCAAGGGCATTTCAGATGACGGTAGACGCTGCAACAAACATACTGGTATCGATCATTGATATATATATATTTCAAGTAATGACTAAAACAAGTGGTAAGTTAAAGAGTTTGTAAAGGAAAAAAATCAGAGTTCGAGTCCTTTTGCCCCATTTCTTTCCTGAATTTTTTCTTTAGTTTTCGCTCAATATTTATTTCATAAAAGACGTTAAAATATTTCACTGCAGTACGCAAACCATTAATATATTAAATATCAAACAATGTATATTCAAATACACCGCAGCAACGCGCGGTAAATGTTTTTCTACTTATAAATCAAATCGAGCCACATGTGATGTCCATTTAAGATTGGTAAAACAAAATAGAGATGATTTGATCCATTATTTTATTGTTTTCTCCAATTCTGGATCAACAGCAAAAATGTATTTGAGGCTTGTGACCCATTTGTTGTTGAGTTGTTTGTTGTTGAGTTGGTTGGATAGAGTTATTTGGGGCTTGTATTGTGTTGCGGACTCGTTTTGTGATTCGGGTGTTTAAAATTTTGTTTTATTTAGCTTTTCATCCTTGTTTAATGTTAGTGTTCGTTTACTGCTTCCGAGTCTTGCAGTGTATCTCTGTTCGTCTTTTCATTGGTCTTCAATATAAGATCATTGCTAAATTGCTTGCTACTCGTTTAGCTTCAATCATTGATGATATTATTTGCCCTGAGCAGACTGCTTTCGTCAAGGGGAGACAAATACTCGATGGCCCATTGATTATAAATGAAGTAGTTAGTTGGTGCAAGAAAAGAAAGAAGAAAGCTATGTTATTTAAAGTTGATTTTGATAAGGCGTTTGATTCCATTCATTGGAATTATATTTTCTCTATGTTGCATCATATGGATTTTAATTCTAAGTGGATCGGGTGGATTCGTGCATGCCTTATTTCTTCCCATGCTTCTCTTCTCCTTAACGGATCCCCTTCGAATGAATTCACTATTGGTAGAGGTTTGAGACAAGGAGACCTTCTCTCTCCTTTCCTTTTCATTATCGGTATGGAAGGATTACAAGAGGCGATTAAAGACGCTTCTGATGCCATGTTATATCGTGGACTTCGGGCCTGCTCTCATTCATCTAATGTGAATTTTTCGTTAAACATGTATGCTGATGATATGTTATTCGTTGGTGAATGGTGCGACGAGAATGTCTTGAACCTCATTGTTATTCCTTTTTTGTCATTTCGGGCTTAAAAATCAACCTCCTTAAATCCTCCTTATTCGGTGTTGGAATTAACCAGCAAGAAGTAAGCATACTGGCATCGATCTTGGGTTGCGCAGTTCCATTTCAGTTTCTTGGTGTCCCGGTGGACCAAAATATGAACCGAATATCTAGTGGGAATGGTACTATCGAGAAGGTTAAAAAAAGATTATCGTCTTGGAAGACTAATATGATCTCAATCGGCAGTAGACTTACCCTTGTTAAGTTTGTATTGGGCACCCCCGGTACTTATTTATTTTCATCTTTTATTGTTCCTAAAAAGGTGATTGATAATCTCGAATCTTTGAGATCTAACTTTTTCTGGGGCTGTACTGATCACACTCATAAATTGCATTGGATAAAGTGGTGTACCGTGTTAAATCCCCTCAAGAATGGTGGCTTAAACGTGGCAAGTTTACGATCCTTGAATCTTGCTCTTATTTATAAATGGAGGTGGAGGTTTCTAAACAACAAAGACTTGAAGTGGGCTACCATTATATCTGCCATCCATGGATCAAGTATTGGAAATAACTTGATGGCAAACAACTTGATTTCAGGTTCTTAGCGTAACATTGTTAAATGCATTGCTAATTTACACGATATGCAGGTTATTCCTTCTAACAGCTTGAAAATTTGTATTGGTGATGGTCAAATGTTCAAATTTTGGCATGACACTTGGATTGGAGACATCCCTTTGCCTCTCGATTCAATCGGTTGTTTTTGATAGACATAAACCAAGATAGCTCTGTTGCTTCTCGATTTGATGGTAATTCTTGGAAATGGTTTTGGTGAAGAACCTCACGTGGGGGTGTTGAATCAACCCAATTGAACGAGCTTCTGTCACTCCTGGATTCAGTTACTCTTACTAATGTGCCTGACTATCGAGCTTGGTCAGTAGACTCATCGCAAGTTTTTTCTGTTTCAAGTGCAAGACGCATGATCGACAAGCCCTCCATTGTTCCTTCATCAAGATCTAGACGTGGTGCAAATTTTTTCCTATCAAAATCAACGTGTTTAATTGGCGTCTAAACTCTCTTCGTCTTCCAACAAAAATCAATCTACTTCTTCGTGACATCAAGTTGGAGAATACCGTATGCAGCTTATGTGATCCACATGATGAGGATGAAGTTCATTTATTTATTGGTTGTGACACTACCGTGCAGATTTGGGACAAAATCAGACTTTGGACCAGCTTGCAGATTCCTCATTGGATTATTATAGAAGACATTTGGTTATGGGTCGATGGAATTCCTATTACTGGAATGCAACGAATCATCCTAAGAGTTATCATCACCTCGGCTTTATGGAACATATGTCGTCTTCGCAACAGCTACGTATTTAAAGATCCCAAGTTCAAAAAAGCTCACGTTTTTGATAGCATAGTTGTTTCGGCTTTTAATTTGCTTTACTCTCGTTTTCATAAGAGTAGTATTAATTGGACGGTGTGGTTGCAAAACTCCATGAACGCTCTGTAATTTGTATTTTTCTTTTTCTAGCTCCTCGCTAGTTTTTAATATATTTTGTCTCCTGCCGTTCGAAAAAAATGATGAAATGACTTATTTTTAATGTTATTGTTTTTAGCAAAAAAAAAAAAAAAAAAAAAAAAAAAAAAAACTAGAACAAATGTAACACAATTAATTAAAAAAGTGATTAAAATAACCCTGCAATTATAACTTTGATGATGGTTGCTATTTACGGAGATACTTCGCTAATTCTACACTCGTCACAATTAATATAGTTGATTTGATAATTATTATTATTTTTTGAATTTATAACATGACAATTAATCAATACAATTTAATAATATGATGATTTTTTTTGAAAACGAGTACGGATCAGTCCGGAAGACTTAACCACTCACGCGTTCATCTTCCACAGTTGCATAACCCGCCTTAACTGCCGTCCAGGAGAAAATCCGGTCCAATCCGGGGGGATGAGCGGTAAAACCCCCCTACCCCACTACCTTCACAAAGCGATGTGTGGAAGGCACCCTTGAGTGAAATTCAAGAGTAAAGTGGCAACCTATGTGCAATGCTGCATCCCACGGCCATGGGAGTCGAATCCCGACCTCTCACTAAGAGAGGCTGACCACTATGACATAAGATACATCACAAGGTTAATTAATATCATGATATGCATACAAATGTTTTAAAAATTAGTATGAGTATAAACAACCTATTCTCAATTTATTAGATTTTGAGAGAGTTATCATCTAATACATTCAACCACCGACCTTTAATTTGGGCCGAAGACGTAAACTGGTATACACCACTAATTTAGGCAATTGACAACTCGTCCTTTTAGTAAGCATGCATGTCAAAAAATTCATAATTTTGTTACCGCAATATTTCGGACAATATTTTGTTAACGCAAGAACTTATGCGGAATTATCATTTATCGAATGGTTCTCCGCGTTGTGCCTTCAAAGTGGACATTCAAAAGGCTTACGATACTGTTGAGTGGTCTTTCTTGCAGTCTATCCTTGTGCGGTTTGGTTTTCATCAGACTATGATTCGGTGGATTATGAAATGTGTTACGACGGTCTCTTATTCCATAAATATTAATGGTGATCTTCATGGGTACTTTAAAGGAAAAAGAGGTTTACGTCAAGGTGATCCAATGTCTCCGTATTTGTTCACGCTTGTCATGGAGGTTCTTACTCTTCTCTTGGTCCGTAATGCTTGTCTTTCTGATTTTCGGTATCATCCTAATTGTGAAGAACATGAGATTATTAATCTCTGTTTTGCGGATGACCTCTTTATTTTTTCACATGCCGATTACAACTCTGTTCAAATTATTAATGCGGCATTGGAACAGTTTAAGGATTGGTCTGGTCTGGTGCCTAGCATGCCGAAAAGCACTGCTTTTTTGGCCAATGTTACGAACAGCTTGAAAGAACAGAATCTTGGTTTAATGCTGTTCGATGAAGGATCACTTCCAATCAAATATTTAGGAGTACCTCTAATTGTTTTACAATGATTGTAAAGTTCTAGTTGACCGTGTGAAATCTAGGATTAATAGCTGGCAGAACAAGTTTCTTTCTTTTGCAGGTCGGGTGCAGTTAATTAACTCAGTTTTATCTTCCATGCAACTTCATTGGCAATCAGTTCTTCTTCTTCCATCGGCCATTATAAAAGAGATCGAATGTCTAATGAGAGGATTCTTGTGGTGCCAAGGGGATATGAAGAAGGGGAAAGCTAAAGTGAAATGGGCTGATGTTTGCCTTCCCAAGGAAGAAGGAGGTTTGGGTATTAGACGTTTAAAAACCTGGAATATTGCTCTTCTTACTACTCATGTATGGAGGATTCTTTCCCACAAAAATTCACTTTGGGTGAAGTGGATTCACACTTATCGTTTGAGTAATCGTAATTTTTGGGATGTTCCCGTACCTACTAATGCGAGTTGGAGGTGGCGAAAACATCTAAACATGCGTGATTTATTGTGTGGAAGATTTGTGCATGTTTTGGGTGATGGTAAACATACGTCAGCATGGTTTGATGAATGGTCGAGTGAAGGGTTTAATGACCCGTTCATATCGATTATAAACGATTCACAATAGTTGATTACATCGCGAGGTTCTGACCTCTATATGATAAATTTTACAAACATTGCATTCGTTTTTAAAAGACAAACTTTCTTTACATCGAGAGTTGACAGGCATGCATACCATTTCATAATATATATTTAAACTATCAATGACTTAATAATAATCTTGTTGAACTCAACGACTCGAATGCAACGTCTTTTGAAATATGTCATGAATGACTCCAAGTAATATCTCTAAAATGAGCAAATGCACAGCGGAAGATTTCTTTCATACCTGAGAATAAACATGCTTTCAAGTGTCAACCAAAAGGTTGGTGAGTTCATAAGTTTATCATAAGCAATAAAATTCATCATTTTGATAGACCACAAGATTTAAATACATTACACCTATCTAGTGTACAAAATCATTTTTCAAAATGCTTAGCAGAGTAGGTTCGTATCCTTTTCTCCCCCGTAGGTTGCCTCGCGATTTTTAATAACCGTACACATATCTCGTGCACAAAAATATCATACACATAACCTATGTATAAAATCATTCTCTCGATACATAACATTCACTTTACTTTCATAACTTGGCTTGGTAACCGACCTTAACATATAATACGCATCAATAATATCCCCAAAAACAGAACATCTTGTTTGTATAATATATAAACTTCGAAGTACTAAACACCACGCCCACTAGCCCTTCCGTCTAGTGAACATTCTGGGTGGGGGTGTTAAACCCGGTAGCTACCTTTAGGATTCGCGTGAATTAGGGCCATACTCGATTCTAATTCTTAGGTTACCAAGAAATAATAATCAGGGGAAAATATTCATAACAATTAGTGGCAGTTATCACGTCCAACTAATTCAATAATAATCCACCGAACTTTCGTCTGCATAATAATTCATTCGATGAATGTTTTGCTTGTGTCTATCTCGTCAAACATTTATAAAAGCATTTCATGTATTCTCAGTTCAAAATATATTTCAAAAGCATTTAGTAAAGCAGTTGTAAAAACAGCGCATGTATTCTCAGTCCCAAAAATGTAAAGAGTAAAAGGGAATCAAATGAACTCACGATACGATATTTTGTAGTAAAAATATGCATACGGCGGAACTGAACAATGCAAGGTTGGCCTCGGATTCACGAACCTATATCAATTATATATATTAAAATATATAATCGTAATCGAACAAATATATATATTACTATTAATAATATGCTTGTTAAATTATTTGTTATATAGATGTAGATATATTTAATTTACATATTTTATTTAACTAGTGTTTATCTTTCATTATAACATGTTAATAATAATAATTTATATTAGAGTTTCTATATGATAAAATATATATGTATATATTAGTTGATATATTTTATATGTATATATTTCATTTCTTTGTTAAAATAGTAATTATAGTAATACTAAAATAATATTAGTAGTGATTAAAATAATGATAATTAATGATACTAGTATTAATAATAATGATAATGAAAATAATAATTTTGATAATAATACATACTAAAAATTATTATAACAATCTTATTACTAATGGTAATCTTAATAATAATACTTTTGTTAATAATAATAAGTCTAAAATGATAATAATACTAATATTAATAATAGAAATAATAGTTTGTATTGTTTTCATAATAATAATAATAATAATACTTATATCAAATCAATATTAATATACTAATAATAACATTAATAATACATAATGGTATTACTTAATAACAAAATGATAATAATTTTAATCTTAGTATTTGTGTTTACATAGTAATAATGATAATGCTTATATTCGTCGTTAATAAATATAATATTAATGATAACTAATACTTAATTGATAAAATTCATAATAACAATTACATTAATAATGTTACTAATAATAACAATAATGTTCATTTTACTTGTAATCATGGTAATACTAATAATAATTATAATCCTAATAATATTTAGTAATAATATCATTAATAAATTATAACAATAATAATAATAATAATAACAATAACAACATTAATAATAATAATAATAATAATAATAATAATAATAATAATAATAATAATAATAATAATAATAATAATAATAATAATAATAATAATAATAATAATAATAATAATCATAATAATAACAATAATAATAGTAATAATAAACATAATAACTAATAATAATAATAATAATAATAATAATAATAATAATAATAATAATAATAATAATAATAATAATAATAATAATAATAATAATAATAATAATAATAATAATAATAATAATAATAATAATAATAATAATAATAATAATAATAATAATAATAATAATAATAGAATTAAAAATAATAGTGTATACCCCTTTAAAAGCCACTCTAAAAAGAATTGCCCAAGACCAGGCTCGAACCCGTGACCTCCTGTCCACACACAAACACACTTAACCACCGGACCATGCTTGCTTTCCTGAATTAATTCGTAACCCCCATATACTTAACCCGTTTTGAGGAGCCCAACCACATTTTCATAAGCCCAACAGAAAATTTGATTTCTGCCCAATTTAAATTAAGTGGATCTCATAAGCCCTATAACTAATTCGATCCATGGATTCTTGGTCTGGTGCGCTAGCCAAGAGTTTAAAAAGAAAACAGATGCGATTATCAACGAAGTTTAATTATCACGTAACCAATCATCATCATCATACCATCATCATCAATATCTTTCGGTATATACATATCATCATCAACATAAGCGTCATCATCACATACATCACTAACATCGATCATCATCTTCATTATAATTCTTCTTATTCATCTTTCGTTCATCATCTCGATCATCATCGTATTCGTTTATCATCATCATGAATTGTGACACCATGATCATTCATCATAATCATCATCAATATCTTTCATCCTTTCATGATCATCAATCGCCATACATCCTAACCCATCATCATCATTTTCATAAACGTCATCATCATCGTGTTCGTATCTTCCTCTTCATCGTTTCATTATCACAGCCTTCATGTTCACTATACATCATCATCATCGGCATCGTCACTATCAATTGGGTTTTCGATTTAAAAGCAAACAAAAACAAAGTGGTAGACGATGCTTATGGTGATGATAAGTGGGTGGTTGTGGCTTGAAGATGGTTGTGAAGGTGGTTGCTCATAAGGTGTTCGATGATGGTTGTCAAAGTGGGTTTAGCGATGAAGGTTGTTCATGGTGATTGATGGTGTCGGTTGTGATGGTGGAGGTGGCCGGATGGTGTAGAGTGGCGACGGTGAGCTGCTGTGGTGATGATCAAGGTGACAATGATGATTGTTTGATGTGGGTGTATGAAGAGAAAAAAAAATACAGTAGGTGGAGGTTTCACGAAGAGAGAGAATGAGGGAGAGAGAGTTGCGGTTTGGTGGTTGTAGAGGTGGTCATGGGTGGTGAATGGCGGTCCGACGAGGTGATCAAAGGAAGAAGATGGTTGGAAGGAGAGGGAGATAGAGAGTGATACTTGCAGTGCATATATCTATATGCATATAACATGTGTGTTAGTTTTATTTATAAAAAAAATTTGGTAGTGGAATTAATCAAACAACAACAGTGATTAGAATTGAATCACGGGTGTAAATACTATTAGTCTGCCGACACTTCTCCTCGGACTGTGCATCGTGCACTATTTGAAATCAGGTGCGGATAAAAGTGTTCAGAAAAATCTCATATTTTTAAATTAACTATATTTATTTATTTTGGTCATTATGGTATAAAATTCGATTATTAACTATTAAAATAAAAATTTCATTAATTAATCACTCCCAATCCCAAGTAAAATATAAAAGTTTTAAAATTCAATAAATAGCTCCTAAATATATTTTTACTAAGCCTATAATTTATAAAACCCATTTTCGGATCACCGTTAATTTTAAAATCACATAAGTTCCTTTTTAACTTGTTTGTTATCTATCGAATGACAATTGAGTGTTACCTTTGTTTATTAAATAACTTCGAAATCACAAAATATATATTCTATATATATATATATATATATATATATATATATATATATATATATATATATATATATATATTATTAATATTTTTCCACATTGATTATAACAATTACAATATATAATATTTCTTTTTATAATATATATATATATATATATATATATATATATATATATATATATATATATATATATATATATATATATATATATATATATATATAATTATATGCATATCTATATATTATATATTAAATTAATAATATTAGATATACTGGTATTATTTTATGTAATTATTTCCAACAATTAAATCATATATTATTTCAAATAATATTTCAAATAAAATTATATATATCTATTTACAAATTAGTTGTTCGTGAATCGTCGGGAATAGTCGAAGGGTAAATGATATCCATGTAAACAGTTCAAAAATTCTGAGACTCAACATTACAGACTTTGCTTATCGTGTCGGAATCATAATAAGATTAAGTTTAAATTTGGTCGAAAATTTCCGGTTCGTCACACAGGGCATATTATTTCTATTGTTAGACGTCGAGATATTATTCAAGCTGAGTTATCTCTATCTGATTCTGTTGCGGACATAATTCAAGACGGAGAGTGGCGATGGCCATCCGAATGGGTTGACGGATTTATCATCTAATCGAATCTAGCTCCTCCTGCACTAACGTTGGATAGTGATGTTGTTCAGTGGAAGGATCGAAGCGGAAACAACTGTGATTTTTTGATTAAACATGTATGGGAATCATTACGTCCAACAGCTCCTCAAGTTCATTGGTTCTCGATTGTTTTGCACCCCTATTGTATCCCTAGACATGCTTTCGTTTTATGGCTTCTCATGGGGGAAAAGCTGAAGACTCAAGATAGATTGCAAGCGTGGGAGATCAGTCAAGGGGATGTAATTACATGTGCGCTTTGTAACATGGTCCCAGATTCACATGATCATCTTTTTTTCTCATGCGGTTTTGCTTCTCGTGTTTGGAGTCTGGTGTTGCAGCATTGTGACTTTCCTATTACTACCCATGCATGGAAGGATTTTACGCATTTATTGAGCCCTTTCGTTTCAAGAAATTTGGCTCGGTTTGTTATTATCAAGCTGCTTCTAACCTCATCTGTGTACTTTGTGTGGCAAGAAAGAAATAGAAGATTGTTTAAAAAGAGTAAGCGAAGTCCAGAACATGTTTTTGAGGTTATATACTCCACAGTTCGGTTGAAGCTTATGAGCTTCAAATGGAAGTCTACCCCGAGTGCATTACGACTCAAATCGGATTGGAAAATTTCTTGAGATTGTACTTCTATTTTGTAACGAGCTATATGCTCTTGTTTGCTTTTACTTCTTTAGTATAAGCTTGTTTTTTTGTGAATGTCCTATAACTCAGTGCTTACTCTTGTATCTTTTATTGATATCAATATATTCACCGGGTGATCCCTTTACCCAAAAAAAAAAAAAATTCATAAAAACATCTGGTTGATTACAACGATAACAACAACAATAAAACTCAATACCACATGTGAATACCATATTTGTTTGATTAGTTAAATGTTAAATTTACACATTAAATGTTTTTTTTACAAAATTACTTTGGTTCTAATATAACGTGATATTTAATGTATATACGACGTATTTTTAATGAACTTGTGATAGAAAAAAATATTCATGCTTCAAAATCATTCACAAATCTGTCTTAAGATCGTCTCATTGATTTTAAATTTCATATTTGATGAGACTTTAATTCTTAGCGATTTGTAATTAGAGTTTTGCGGTTACTTTCTAGTAGTAGGAGTCCATATATTATAACCTAATCATTTTTAAGTCCATAATTTGTATACCAACAAATTACAATTTCAAATCTTTGCCTCAATAATTTTCTTTCGCAATATATAAATAAACTAGGTTTTGAGCCCGTGCATTGCACGGCTGCTCAAGAACCTTTTCTAATTAGTTCTTACTCCTACTAAGGACCTGCAAGCTAATATAGTGAATGACTGTTTGAGATGTAATTTTGTAGTAATAGAAGTATCATTTAATATAGTATTACAAAATGAATTACAGTTCATATAAATTATTTTTCTAATAAAAAATGATTTAATAGTAGTATCAAAATTCATTTTGAATTAATCCACACACATATATATATATATATATATATATATATATATATATATATATATATATATATATATATATATATATATATATATATATATATATATATATATATATATATATATATATATATATATATATATATATTAGTTCACTTTTGTTTAAAAAGGATCATGAACAAACACCCCAAATGTGAAATAGTAATATATAATAACATATTACAACACTTGGGACAGACTCTTTCCATACCAAATTCCTTCAATATCTGACCACCACACAAACTATATTCATCCTATAATTAACAACAAAAACAAATGAAGAACATATTATGAGCATCTCATAGATTTTAAATCATAGAATTGAATCCTTAACATAATAACATTATCTAATGAAGTCGTTTAGTTCTGCAGACTGTAGTCAATTTGACCCTTCTCTTAATATCATCAGAATATCAATAAATTTAACAACCAATTAATATTAATAAAATTTAAATGAGTACAGTAGATATTAAAGGATGGAGTTATTTGTGGTGGTCATCGATGAAGTAAGTCTACAAATATTGCAAAAGACTTTTTATTTATAAAATTAAAGAAAGCAACCATAATTAGTAAATCAAATAAACATGATATGAAAAATATTTAGGATTGCAATTGTACCTGAGTGGTAGTGGCCTGCCTCTAACACACTTGAGGTCAGGAGTTCGACTCCACTCCAGGGCAACAATTAATGCAATTCTATCCCTGCCATGTAAGGATCCACCCATGGCACATTTCCCACATTGTGTTGGGGGTAAAGGGGATGGGGGTTTTACTTGGTTGTGCCCTTGGATCGGTTCAAGGTTTCCTCCCGGGCAGCGATAGGAGGCGGGTTAATATCACTGCATCGGCATAGTCGAAACGGGAGATGATCGCAACGGGTGGTTAAGTCCCCCTCGGGTGATCCCAAATTCGCTGTTAAAAAAAATGATATGAAAAATATTTATAAAATCAATCAATTGAAAAATGCAAGAAAATAACCTGCCAATCTGTTAGGCTTGAATTTGTGTTACGCTTGTTTGATGTTGAAGATAAGATCAACGCCGCTTGAATTTTTCCAGAGAACAAAGGGTTGAAGATAAGATCGTCGTTTTGATTATCGTAACTGATTCGTACTTTTTTATTTGGATGCGTTATTTTAGGATAAAATTTGATTGCATCCTTTGAATAAAAAAGGGATTGAGTTATGAAGCTTCACATGATATCCCTTATTAACTTAAGTATTAACTAATTTAATTTAATTATTTAATAAATAAATAAATCTGTCTATCAACTCAATTATTTAATAAAGCTGTTGATAATGACAAGTGTAAATTACAAATGTCATTAACCCCTTAAAAATCGGTTTTGTTGACAAATAAGCTAAAAAATTCTCTTTTTTATATAAGTATATAGATATAGATAGATAGATTGATTATCTTTGGGTAATTTAAATCTTTGATTCCTTTAAAGTTTTGAGCCATATTGAGTTTCACATGTGCACATATCCCCGAAGACAACTCTGATTTTTTATAAGACTACCCACTGTGAGAGTATAACGAAACTTCTGTTATATATGTGAAAACCACAATAACCACGCCCAGACTTTATGCTATCGTGTGTTGAGAGGCGTTGGAAGGCCAAACCACGATGATATACAACAGAATTATTCCATTTTGATTGGCTACATCTTTTATTTAATAATTTTTATACCTTATTTATTCAATTACCAATCATATCTTTACAACACTTTCTACATTGATTCAAAATACCACAACACAATATTTATTACAAAGACCTCTCATTCTTACAATACTGTCACATTAACGTAATTTCCCCAACTCTACAACATTATAACATTGGTGTTTATCATAAAGAATGCTCTAATATAAGGCATATGTGTCAAATCACCCACGACTTTCTCCTTCGACGATTAAGTGATTTAATTGGAGTAACCAAACACGCTTCTATTTGCGTGTTAACTAATAACTCTAATAAATAACATTAATTAAACTCAAAAATTTTACAAATTGTACTTCACGACAAATTTAAGACACATTTGATTGTACAAAAGCATACTTTCCTCCACTACAATGTTCTAAGTGATTTTTTTAATCGCATAATGTCAATGACACATATTGTGAGCTCGAGTTTATTGATGTATTTGATAAAACTGAATAATTTAGCGTTGAATGTTCGATAATATGAAAGAGAAAGGTTCTAAATGAAGTTACTTCGGAATGACAACAACCTGTTTGATAATTATTTTAAGCGAATAATGTAAATTATGTAAAATTATCTTATTAACCTTCCATGAACAAAAAATTACAATATAGTCGTTTAATAAGTGTTTGAATTAATTTAAAAGGAATATTGCATAAAATTTAAGTGCTTAATGGTTAATAGTGAATTCTAGCTTTGAATGGTTCAACATCCATTTAACACCATCTCTCATTCAGATGTTAAAAAAAATGCGCTAAAGACTGAATAGTTCTGCATTCAAAAATAAACCATTTAATTAGGGTAAACAAACGCACCCTATGTTTGTTGTTCATATGACATTTGTGCTAATTATATGGACTAAGAAAATATAGGTGAGTATATCACTACAAGGAAATTGGTAATTTGTGACGATTTTTTAGTAACTGCTTATTATTTGATCACTAATAATACTACTTAGTTACCATTAAAAAAATCGTCACTAAATTTTGGTCATATAAGATATTAGTAACAAAATAAATGGTCACTAGTGACAAATTTTAGTATGTTGGTCTCTAATAATGTTTTGTGATGGATCTATAGTATCGAGATACGACAAACCTATTTTGATCACTAACTAGAGTTAGTGACCAATTTGATGTTATTAGTCATCAATAGTCTTTATCACTAAAATCCATTTTTCTTGTAATGTATGCAATACGTAGTTGTACTACATGTATGAATAGTTGTATCATATTTCAAATATTGTGGTAGAAATATTATTAGCGATTTTAGTATATTATATTGTTCTTGATGATATACAATTAGATCATTTGTTATGGTGGATGTAATCGTTGGTGTTGTGAAGTTGTGGGAGTGATTTTTACTAAAGTGACATTGTTCTGCGATGCAGGGGGCGTTGTGGTAATGTTGTGATGTGATGTTGTGGATAATGTGGTAAAATATAATTAGTAGTTAAATAATAAATATATATTTAAAATAAAATAAAAATTCTTAGCCAATCAAAGTACTCCCTTCTCGTTCTTGAATCCGTGGTTTACCCCTATAACGTCACCACAATGTCAGCCACAACTGCCCCACAAGGCCAAGTCGTGGCCTTTGTGTCACGACGACAACGTACGTTGTCTATGCGTAACATATGGTCTTACAAGTGAAACTTCTTAGATTGTTACATCAACAGCTCATTTCACTTACAACTTTATAATAGGGAAAATACTAGTTAAAATGATACTATATGACATCTACGACTAGGATAAGATAAGTCATGAACTTATGATAGACGTTGTTTTCACGTGAGAAATTGAAACGGTGAACTATTTACTTAGTATTGGTTTATAAGCATTCATATGTTAATCTAAACATGATTTATCAATTGTAATTGTATTGATTTATGTGTTAAGCATGTGTGCAGGGACTTGAGAGTTATTTGGTGATACTTGAAGTTTGGTGGCAAAAGTGTGAAAAAGAATTATTTGTTGCAGCCGAATTAAAGAAAGTGCAAGGACCTGAATGCAATATTAATTTAATATATATTTTTCCTTTTTGCGTTTTCAATTCATCAGCAACTATAATTTCATCTTCATCTCTTTCTCAATCGTATTAGGGTTTTCTGCTGTAATATTGTTCTTGAGTGCTTTAGTTCATTATTTTATGAACTATTGTGAGGATTGAATATTGTGATTGAGTGTATACTGATTCTGTACTGAATTTAGTTTATAGTGAAAGATCGATCTCCTGTGATTGGAGAGTTTTACCTCCTTTGATCGGAGGATTTTATACTTTTGTTCATGGTATCAGAGCTTAAGGCGTGATACTCGTTTATTGTGGTGTTTTTGGATCTCTAATTCTTCAATTGATTAAAATATTAGGGTTTCATTTGATTCTGGTTTCTTTCAAGATTCTTTGAAAGAATGTTGATCTCTACCATGTTTGGGTTCAACAAAGATATATGGATGTTTACTCAGGGTCATTGTGCATATTCTAGGGTTTTAATTCTCCAAACCCTAAAATCGACAAATTAGGGTTTCGACAAACCCTAATCTGGTTCATCCGCTGCGGTTACTGTTTCTGGTTTCTACCGAGTTTAATTCTTTTTTGTTTAAAAGAACGCTCCCACCGTGAGTCTTCTTTCATTCTTTCTCTTGAATCTGAATCATATTCGTGAGATTTCTGAAAGTCTGTCATCCTTGATCTACCAACTTGATTGATGTGAAACCTTGACACTGAATTCTCAGACTAAACTTCTTGCAGCCATCGGAGTAGTCAATAAGGAATACCTTCTTCACATTGTTACCCTATTCTGCTTTTTTAGTCTTCACCTTTATTATATTGTTTTGGTGTGTTATTCTAACGAATTGCAGGATTCGGGACTAGTAGTCAGTTGTTGGAGTTGTCATAGGTTGTTTCTAAACCTTACAGGTGTCTGAACAACGAATTGATGTTGTATTGTATGCTTTAACTGATTGCATGCTATTTGGCTTATTGCTTTCCATTGTATGATATCTGTTTTACTGCTTTGATTGCATGCTATTCGGTTATAACTTTAGTTTGCATATCTGTCTGAATGTTTTTTTTTTTTCATGTTCAATACTGATATTATGAGTGAGTCTGGTATTAGCCACATGGCTAGAAAGATTAGTTCACTGGAATTTAATGACCATTTGTATCTGAACTCTAGTGACACCTCCGGTGCTTCACTTATTACTCAAAAGTTAAAAGGGACTGAAAATTACAATGTTTGGAGTTGTGCTATATAATTAGCTTTACAAAGTAAAAACAAAGTAGGATTTATAGATGGTTCTTGTCCCAGATTTCAATATGAAGATGATGTCATGATGATGTTTTGTGAAGTCAATGGGATAGGTGTAATTATGTGGTATTATACTGTGACGATCGCTCTAAATCCATATGGACGAACACGTCATTCATCGATTTCATTGCGAGGTATTTGACCTCTATATGATACTTTTTGTAAACATTGCATTCTTTTGAAAAGGCACACCATAAATGAATAGTTAAATCAAAGGTTTTCGACATCTGATGATTTCTACATATAGACAATCACCGTAAATAATAGTTTACAATAGTACTTCCATTGACAATGCAGTCAAAATAAGATACATGGTGATGATTTGGTGAATGCAACGTTTCCTTGATAAATATGCCATGTAAGACTCCATGCACATAGCTTGTCTAACATATAAGCAAACAGCGGAAGACTTCTAGGAACCTGAGAATATACATGCTAACAAGTGTCAACACAAAGGTTGGTGAGTTCATAGTTTTAGTGTTTCGCATAATCTGTATATAAAGGTGAACCACAAGATTTCAGTTGTTTCATCCAGAAACGTTTATCAAAATATTCTACAAAATTGAGCACCCTGGTAACTAAGCTTTAACGTTATAATAAGTACCCCTGTTTTAACATACATGCAACCAACATGTACAATACACGCAAACCAACGTGTACTAAACTCAAATAGCATACGTCTGTTTTATAGTTCAGGCTAGGGTTTCTATACCTGGAACAGACGGGGATGTCAAGCCCTATGGATCCATATACAACTACACGCGCCCACCAGTTCTTATAACCATCATTTACTAGTTACCAAAGCTAAGGGATTTTCGGTTCAAACTCGGTGTAGAATTTAGTATGTACTTGTATCCATTGCGTTTAAAATAAAGTGCATGTATTCTCAGCCCAAAAATATAGATTGCAAAAGCAATTAAAAAGGGAGCAAATGAAACTCACCTTAGCAGCATATAAAGTCGTTCACCAAAATGTGACTGAAACTCGGATTACCAAATATTAATATATAATATATATAATTTATATAATTAATTATATATTATATTAAATTCACGTGCATAGTTGATTTGTAATTTTAGTTCCGATAAGTCGTACGTCATCACTCGACTTATGTCCCGGTTCCGGTTTTTTGAACGTTCTTTCGTACATTTAGAAAACTTGTATTTTACGTTTCGTGTCACGTACCTTTGTCAAAATATAGCCTTAAGTTATCCATAAACTATACCACTCAAAGTATATCTTAAACTTTCGAGTGTTTTGGTCATTTACTTCTATAAATCATCGTCTCGCTATTTGTTAATATATATATAATATATACATTTTCATTTTGAAATAGTATTTTACTGTAGCAAAGTTTGTTTACTGTAGCAAATAGTGATTTTCGAAAACACTGTAGCTTTTCGGGTACTGTAGCAATTCGAAAATACTGTAGCAAATTAGTGTTTTACTGGTTCATCTTAAACGTTTTAGTTAACTTATCTAAATATTAATCGAATCAATAATTGAATGTTAATATCGTTTACTAAATAACTTGAAATCATATATATATATATATATATATATATATATATATATATATATATATATATATATATATATATATATATATATATATATATATATATATATATATATATATATATATATATTTATATATATATGCACATTCAGTTATATATATATTGTTCGTGAATCTTCGAGAACAGTCAAAGAATAATTGTTTACATGAATATAGTTCCAAAACTTTGAGACTCAACATTACAGACTTTGCTTATCGTGTTGAAAACATTAAATCATTTAAAGATAAAGTTTAAATTTGGTCAGAAATTTCTGAGTCATCATATATCCGGGATATTGGTGTCTTTGACTAAAGAAGTCTATAATGGGCAAATTCTTTCTTAAATTTTCGAAGTTATTTGGCAAGAACTAAAATAAACTTATGATAATGTTGATGCTTCATAACATTCAATTTATATCAACAAATTAACTCATGTGGTCAAAATAGTCAGTCTTTGTCCGATTACTATCATAGATTGAATGCTATGTGGAGACAATTTGATGATAAAAGTTGATGTCGTTAAAGAATCTAATTCTTTTCAAGAACATAACCAGTTTTTAAAACTCACGCAAATATTAATGAGATTGGATGAAGTCTAGGTACATATTAGGAGTCAAATCCTTACATCTGATCGAGTTCCTAGTGTCAAAACTGCTTTCTCTATAATATCAAGAGATGAATCACACATATTAACTCTTCTAATAATAGTGGTAAGAATCAGGCTCTGCTTATGTAAGTAAATCTAATAATAATAGTAACAACAATAATTCAAGGAGAAAAATACAAAAATTCACCATTACACTCTTCTATGAACGTATTCGTTATTAACCAGGCTACATTGAGAATCCTTTAAATCAAGGATCATGATTTACTAAATTGAAAAAGCTTTGGTTCACCTAATATGCCAATGAAAATTTTTGGTCAAAGCCATTCATATCTTTGAACTTTTGACCGAAAACATATTATACATCATTATGTTTTTTCATCTGTTTTTTTATACAAAAACTTTATATGAAGCCATAAACCTTTGAAATTTATTCCCGGGTTTCATATTTGTTTTCTGGATTGCTTTAAAGTTTTTTAATTTTCTAGTGATTAAGAAGAGAAGTGAGAATGATTTGGTCTTTAATTCTAGCCCGACAATTTTTTGGGGTTATTGCTTTGAATGTTCATCTACATTCACTCTGGGTTTTAGGATTCATATTGATATTGACAGAGTTCATCAAATCTTAGTTCTTAAAAGGATATAATAAAAGTATTTAGAAAATTTGTTTTGATTCACAATTTAATTCTAGATCCGAAATTCACTTTACAGAACACTAAATCTTACAAGTTTTACCTTACAAGGTCTTACCTCACGAGGTCATACCTTACGAGGTCCTCCCTCAGAAGGTATTACCTTACAAGGTTTACCTCATGAGTAGTAACTTATAAGTTTCACTTTACACTGTACCATATAGGTCATACCAGCCAGAGGCGAAAATGATGAAGGGCAGGGGGGCGGGCGCCCCCGGTGGAATTTTTTTTTCAGTGTAAAAATTTTGGGTTTTTCGACTTTGCTCCCGGTGGATTTTTTTTTTTGCCCCCAAACCTACATATTTTGCCCCAAAACCTTCAAATTTTGCCCCAAATTCTCCAACTTTTGCCCCAAAATCTTCAAATTTTGCCCCAAAATCTCCAACTTTTGCTCCAAAATCTTCAAATTGTATCCAAAAAAATTGCTACGGTTTAAAATTTTTTTTTGCCCCCGGTCAAAAAAATCCTAGTTTCGCCTCTGATACCAGCTAACTTTGTTACCGTGTAACCTGTCCTGTCCAAAACTTATTGGATAACTTTATTGTTGTAGGTTTTGAGTTTTGTATTTTAATCAGGTTTGCAATTTCATATTTCACCTTTTTATCAGTTTCCCATAAGGATCTCGAAATTTCTATCCGAATTTCAAAATTTGATTCACCGGGGATTATATTTTGAGGGGGGAGAGTGAAAGGAACTTTCAACCATTACCGGAATTGTGAGTTAAAATAATCTTGGATGCTTTCATTCCATTCATTCTGTCGTATATATACAATGAGAATCCCTACCTTTAGCCGACAAACTATCCTGCATAATAGGAATATGATATCATTACTAACTATTACATGTTTGACTTAATATAACTTTCTATACAAGTGATGACTAAATATGTATAAGATTTGTTATAATATATATCGGCTAATACAGCCCCTCAGTTTGAACGGGAGAGCGAGCGGACGTTCAAACTGGTTCTGAATTCTTCAAATAGTACACGAGGTAAACCCTTAGTAAAGATATCAGCGATCTGAAACCGTGTCGGAATGTGAAGAACACGAACTTGGCCACATGCGACCTTTTCACGAACAAAATGTATATCCATTTCAATGTGTTTTGTGCGTTGGTGTTGCACGGGATTACCAGAGAGAAAAATGGCGCTAACGTTGTCACAAAAAACAATAGTAGCTTTGGAGATGGGGCAACGAAGTTCCAAGAGAACATTTCGAAGCCAACAGGATTCGGACACAACATTAGCTACACCTCGATATTCAGCCTCGGCGCTTGAGCGATAAACGGTAGGTTGGCGTTTAGCTGACCACGACACTAAATTACCTCCCAAGAATACGCAGTAGCCGGAGGTGGATCGGCGTGTGTTGGGGCACCCACCCCAATCGGCATCTGTATAAGAAGTTAAGGATGAAATGGAGCTCTTTGTCAACTGTAACCCATGAGATATAGTACCGCGAATATACCGGATAATACGACGCAAGGCTTGCATGTGACACTCTTTCGGATCATGCATGTGTAAACAAATCTGTTGAACTGCATAGGAAATGTCGGGTCTGGTGAAGGTTAAATATTGAAGCGCGCCAGTTAAGCTTCGGAATTCGGTTGGATCTGAGTATGAGGGGCCGTTTGTACTCATTTTACCATTTGTATCGACCGGCGTCTTAATGGATTTGCAACCGGTCATTCTGGCCCTGCTGATAATGTCTTCGGCATATGTTTCTTGGCTTAAAAATAGTCCGTGTTCATTTTTTATGACCGAAATTCCCAAAAAGTAGCTGAGAGGTCCTAAGTCCTTCATGGCAAATTCCTTTGCAAATAAAGACATTAGGGTGGTATGTAGCGAATTTGAAGATGTAACTAGTATAATATCATCGACATAGAGTAATAAATATGCAGTTTCTTTTCCACTAGTATACACAAAAAGAGAATGGTCTGAATGGCTGTGATGGAAACCAATAGATGAGGCAAAGGTGGCGAACCGTTGGTACCATGCACGAGGAGCTTGTTTCAGCCCATATAATGATCGCTTCAATAAACAGACGTGATCTGGTTTTGTAGAGTCTCGAAACCCGTAAGGTTGATACATATATACTGTTTCATTAAGCGAACCATGTAGGAAGGCATTTTTTACATCTAGTTGATTGATATTCCAAGATTTTGAGAGGGCAATAGACAACACAAGTCGAATGGTAGCCGGTTTGACAACCGGACTGAATGTCTCATTACAATCGATGCCAACAGTCTGTGATCTCCCATCGCCTACTAGACGGGCTTTGTATCGTTCAAGGGAACCATCAGATTTCAATTTATGCCGAAAGATCCACATACTACGAATAACATGCATGTCAGGTGTCTGCGGAACAAGCACCTAAGTATTATTATCCATTAAGGCTTTGTACTCATCGGCCATGGCCATGTACCAATTTGGGTCGGAGAGAGCGTCTTTCGGTGTGCGAGGAATAGGAGAGATAGAGGTGAGTGAGGAGAGATTAAAGGGAACCTTTGGTTTGTAGATACCTTGCATGCTACGAGTGATAATAGTACGGGTAGGGGGTGGCGTATTTTGGTCAGTGGGTGTGTTATTATTTCCAGATGGAACGGTCGAGGCATGATCAGAATGAGTCAAAGTAGGAGTAGATGAGTTTGGATGTGGAGAGTTGATAGGTGATTGGGTGGCAGATGATTGGGCCGTAGGTGAGATGGGTGGTGGAATAGGCCCGGTAGATGGCCCAGTAGGAGAAGTAGGTTGTGGAGTGAACTCAGTAGGAAAGACAGTAGTAGTGTGAGTTGGGCTGGAGTCAGTAGAATGGGCCGTAGGAGATGGTGAATCAACCGAATGTTTGGAGAAAAGGTGTGGTGTATAAAAAGATGGATGAACTGCATCAGTTAGACTTTGATAGTTGGGAGGACTTGATGGTTTGATTGTTGCGAAAGGAAATTGAGTTTCATCGAATATGACATTTCGAGAAACAATGAATTTTCGAGATGTTAGATCATAACACTTATAGCCACGATGGTTAGATGGATATCCTAGAAAGACACATGGAATGGAACGTGGTTGGAGTTTATTGAGAGTGTGCGAAGGTAGAAGTGGG
This sequence comes from Rutidosis leptorrhynchoides, assembly GCF_046630445.1. Lineage (NCBI taxonomy): Eukaryota > Viridiplantae > Streptophyta > Magnoliopsida > Asterales > Asteraceae > Rutidosis > Rutidosis leptorrhynchoides. The sequence continues at coordinate 379,012,754 of NC_092343.1, read as the reverse complement.
TAACATAAGCACCCAAAAGTGCGTAAGTGAGAGTAGGATGGAATACGTTTGTAGAGACATTCGGTAGGAGAGCGAAGACTGAGTGTTTTTGTAGGTAATATGTTTAAGAGGTATGTGGCCATTTGGAGTGCATGAGGCCACAGATTTAACGGAATAGAGGCGTGGGATAGAATGGTTCGCATAATGTTGTTTATAGCGTGTATTTTTCTTTCGGATTTCCCATTTTATGGGGACGAGTAGGGATAGGAAAAACGAAATTGCATTCCATTTTGTTCACAAAATTGATGAAAGTGTTTGTTATTATATTCAGTTCCATTATCACATTGAAAGCTTTTAATGGGTTTACCAAATTGTGTTTGAATGTATTTTGAGAATGCAAGAAATGTGGGAAAAACATCAGATTTATGTATAAGAGGATATGTCCACAAAAAATTAGAATGATTGTCTAAGAAAAGTATGTAATAACGGTGTCCAGCGGTACTAGGAACCGGTGATGTCCATAAGTCACTGTGTATAATATCAAAAGGAGATAAAGTACTAGAAGATGAAGAAATAAATGGTAACTTTATTTGTTTTCCAAAAACGCAAGATTGACAAACAGAATTCGAAGACAGTTTATTACAAGAAATAAACTTTTTATTACTAAGAGAACGTAAGACTTCATCGCCTGGGTGTCCAAGACGGTGATGCCATATGTCTTGAGAAAAAGCAGCAAATGTAGAAGGTTTAGATAGGTGATGCAGCACGGAGTTGGTAATAGGATAAAGATCGCCTGTACTGTTACATCTCAGAACCGGCGTGCCCTGCGGGAAATCCTTCACAGTAAAACCAAAAGGATCAAATTCCAAAGAAACGTTGTTATCAGTTGATAAACGACGAACAGATACAAGATTTTTAATTAGATTGGGTGAGTGTAGGATATTTTGTAAGTAAAGTGGACGAGATAAGTTGGAAAGGGTAGAATGACCGAACCCATGAATTGGCATACCATGACCATTACCGACAACAATATTGTGACGTTGCCTTAAGGGATAATAAGACTCGAGATTACCTGAAGATGCGGTCATGTGAGAAGTAGCCCCGGTGTCCATGTACCATGTATCGTCAGGGGGATTAAGCGTCATTGTGTGCAAAGCTTGATCCAAATCTGTTGGGTAATAACCAGAAGCTGATCCAGTAGTCGAATGGGCATGTGATGGCCTCGGACCCAAAATCCCAGCCTGTGTGGATTGAATGTGGGAGTTGTTGTTGGGCCTGACCCAAGTACTAGTGGGATACGGGCATGGTGGAGCAGTCCATGAAGGATTAGTAGTCCAATGAGGAGATGCGAACATCCAGGGAGGATATCCAGACCATTGAGGAGACGGATTTGGGGAAAATTGACGACCTCGTCCTCGATTGCTCCTGCCCCGATGGCTATTAGACCCACGACCACCACGACCACGGTTGCTATTGTATCGGAAGATGTAATTGATCTGCCGATCAGTGGGTTGTGTGGGTTCAGGAGTATTTGAGGGCTTGGGATTGGGATTTGTAGCAGCGATGAGAACAGTGTCGGTGATGGATGAATTGTTGATAGCTTGTTTCTTCTTGCGTGTTTCTTCCAGGATAAGCTTCGAGCGAGCATCATAGAATGAAGGAAGCTTATCCATTTGAGTGAAGTACGTACCCACCGTATCAAAATTATCGTTCAATCCGGCAATCAATTGGAGAACCATTCGATCGTCGGTGACTTTATCACCAACGTTTCGAAGTTGATCAGCCAATACCTTTATTTCCTGGCAGTAAGCAGCACAATTAGGAAAATCATCAAGACGGATGGTGTTAAATTGCCGTTGAAGATAAAGTGCACGAGAGTTTTTGTTGTCTTGGAAGAGGTTTTGCAATCGAGTCCAAGCATTTTCTGCAGTGGATTCATCTTCAATAATTTGATTCATCAAATCATTGGAAATCGTGGCGTAGATCCATTGAAGGACGAGTGCATCTAATCGATACCACAACGCAGTTTTGGTGGTGGTGTCAGCAGAAGAATCAGTGGTGGAAGAAGATACATCATCAGCAGGTGCAACGATGTGATCAATAACATCATAGGCCCTGCAGTGCAACTTGAATAGATGAGCCCAAGAATTGTATTGTGATTTGTCGATTTCAAGAGTAATAGGGATAAGGTTTTTGATATTTGATATTGAAAGTGCAGGATGAAATTTTTCATTCATGATTGTTGTTTTGTTTGTGCAGAAAAGCAAAGGAGAAGAAGAAGAAAGTCGACAGAGAGAATGGAGATGTGATGGCCTGATACCATGTGAGTTAAAATAATCTTGGATGCTTTCATTCCATTCATTCTGTCGTATATATACAATGAGAATCCCTACCTTTAGCCGACAAACTATCCTGCATAATAGGAATATGATATCATTACTAACTATTACATGTTTGACTTAATATAACTTTCTATACAAGTGATGACTAAATATGTATAAGATTTGTTATAATATATATCGGCTAATATATCATTACTAACTATTACATGTTTGACTTAATATAACTTTCTATACAAGTGATGACTAAATATGTATAAGATTTGTTATAATATATATCGGCTAATAGGAATTTCCCGAAATTCCAACCTTTATCAGGTTTTCACCAGGAAACTGATACGTTTATCCAACTGACTTTGAAAGTCAGTATCTAACCGAATTCGATATTTTTCGTATATTTTTCATATTTCCAGAATTTTGTGTGTTTTTTTGTGCTTTTGCATGTTGTGGATCCCATCATTTTCTGCTAACAAACACGTCTCAGAGTAGCTCTTAAGTTATATCCAGTGACCTCCTAACATAGTTTCTCTTTAGCTGTTTCGGTAACACTCAAATCGGAACAGCAGCGCAAAAAAGATTTTGGAAAATGCTCATGTCATGTCCGGAAGAAAACTCCTTGAATTGCCAAGCTTCATAAGAGACTTCTCAAAGTTTCATCACTCCATCCACTGATGTTTGTTCCAGGCAATGGAGTCATTTCATTAACTCCAGTTCAGAGTGAAAACAAGATTACATCACCGGATTAATCTGCAGTATCCTCAAGAGGGAAAGAAGTTAATTGATGTTATCTACAAGTTAAAAGCTCATATTCAAGAACTAGACTCATTCCTTTATCAAAACAAAACGAGAGAAGAAAATATACAACGTAAAGTCTCTGTTCTTAAGCAAGATTTGAAGACTCAAGCAACGAATACAAAGAGCAATAACTCAAGTGTCAAGCTTAGACTGAACGCACTGCAAGTTCTTCTCTAATCATCCAGAATCTCGAGGCTGAGAAAGGTCGATTATTAACTCGACTTCAATTAATTAATGATAAGTTGTCAAATAGCGCGTCAGAAAATGTCATTTTGAGTCAGAAAAAATTCCATTTTGAAACTAAATACGTAGATAGTGACTCTAACTCCCTTATAATGAAATAAATGATTTCTGCACTTCCATCTGATTTCCCCACTCAACTACCTTCCTCTAATATCAAGAAAGAAAACTATTTTTAAATCAAACTGAGATTCTTGAAAAGGAGAAACACGAATTTGATGTCAAATGTGTGAAAGATCAGTCAATCGAAAATAATTCGAGAAAACAAATTTCTAAACTTGAGATTGAACTGCAAACGACATCCAATGTTCTTGCATCTGAGAAACATGTTGGGATAATTGAAAACCATTTCAGACCCAAAATGTTGTCATCTGGGACACAAGTGCACAGTCCCGAGGATGACTCGATTAACTGGGTCCATGACACTCAAAATTGTAGAAAATGAACAATTTGTTTCCAAAAATGATCAGGATGAACTTAGGGTCCTAAGAAGATTAATTAACGTAATTGAAAAAGAAAAAATAGACCTTCAGGTTAAATGTTTAAAATTATAAACAAGATAAAACCTTAAGAGATAAGGAGGATGCCTTAGTCGATGATCTCAAACTAGAAGTCAGGGACTTGCAAAGATTTGTGCATAACTTAGCGAAGGAGAACACATCACCGCAAGATCAGGTACAATTATTCAAGTGTACTCAATCTGTTGAAACTAAACACCATTTGAAACCCGGAATGGTGTCTCAAGTGTTTAATCCAGAGTATGAGGCTATTAAAATTCCAAATGAGTTTCTTAAAATGCAAGTTATTGAATTGAACAAACAATGGCTTATGCTTGAAAAGGCAAATGATGAGTTGCTTGATAAAAGTTCGTGTAATCAATCTGATGTTCAAATTAGCATGTTAAAGAAATAATTGGAAGTCAACCCTTTAGTTTATAAGGTACATAATCAACTTATTTTCGTAAAAATGGAAAAACTTGAAAAGGAGAATTAAGTTCTCAAAGAAAAAGTTGGATTTTCAAAAGCAAAACAAAAGCCTAATTTCTGCAGTCAAAAACATGTTTTTCCAAAACCTCCAAGTACTCAAAATCTTCGAGTACTCAAACCGTAACACCCAATATGATATTAAAGAACTCGAATATTCCCAAAAAGGAAGATTCAGGCATTTCAACTTCTTCCTCCACCCCAATACTGAAAGTCGTAGACCATTTGCAAAGGAGAGTAAGGGTTCATCATTTTGTGTCACGCCCAAGACCCCCGAGGTTCTTAAACCCAAGAAATCTCATTCCCCAGGGCATAACGATTGATGTGTACAGCGGTATATACGAAATACTATTAAATATGATATAATTTTACCCAAGTTTTATTTATTTATTTACAGATGGGATATACCTAAACCTTGCTACAACACTATAGGCAGTGTACCTAATCGTAGAGTAGTATATAGTTTTTAGCAAGTCCGGTTCGTTCTACAGGGAGACGACTTATTTTACACTATATTTTAAACAACTATATTTGTACAAAATATATATAATTATTTATAGTAATAATATATAAAAGGGGGATTTACCGTTTAATGACCGGTTTGTCGATTTTATATTTTAAGCGTAAAGATAAATGACGATATTTAAAGTGCGTAAAATTTAAAGTACGATATTTAAATGACGATATATAAAATTGCGAATAATAAAATATGAAATAAAATAATTATGCTTATTTAAACTTCCGTAATCATGATGTCTGACGTTTTGATTTTAATTTATTATCCTGGGTTAATTGTCCTTTGTCATGGATTATTTGATACCTATCTGGTTTTTGCCCATAATAGTTCATCGGTCATAATTATAAAATGCTCGACAAATTAACCTTATTCCCGAAGTCAAATATTCCAACTAATTAGGGTTTCTAACTGTAACAAGGTTTTAATACTTTGTTTAATAATTACACCAGGTTATCGACTGCGTGTAATCCAAGGTTTTAATACTTTATTAACAATTACACCAATTACCCTTGAATGTAATCCACCCGTGTTTTAATGAGTCAATTGACTATTAATTTATCCCCGTCTCCGGTCAAATAAACAATTATTAGTATTTATAAATATCCCGCCCATCGTAACCGATTGAACGTATGTGGCTACTTATAAATACGTCAAATTGTAAATCTCTATATTAAATTAACGAGATATCATTTAGTTAATATAAAGCCCATTAATAGCCCATAGTCCAATTTCCACAAGTTTCGGTCTTTTGTCCAAACCCCAATTATAGTCCAAAGCCCAATAACCCCGTCTTAATATTTAGTCCAACATCACGATTACTTTGGCTCAAATAAGCATAATAATAACTTAAATACGAGACATTAATTTAAAAATGAAGAACATAGCTTACAGTGGTTATTAATCGCGTAGTGTTACACAGACAGAGTTTCGACTTTAAAACCCGTAAAATAACCTTTACATTACCCAAACTAATCTAATATAAAACTAAACTATTATATATATATATATATATATATATATATATATATATATATATATATATATATATATATATATATATATATATATATATAATACATATTATATTACAGAGGGAGAGTAATATTGAAAGAGGTGTCGTGTATTTTTTTTTATTATTATATTATTTTTATTATTAAATAATTGAAAGAAAACGAATTCTGATCCATTTGTATTATTATAATTATTATTATTTAATTATTATTATTATTTAATTCTTGTCGTGTAAACGTTCCGAATCGTCTCAAATTGTCCGGTGGCTAGCGTTGATCTCTTGTACTTTGTGCTTGTTGACTAGTGAATCTTCTTCTTTAACCGATTTCTTGACATAATTTTCACTTTGAAGTTCCTTTTACAAACTCGAATTATTTATACTATTACAACTTGAAAATGAAATAATTACAATTAGAAACTTATTATTTAGGACTAATATTACGACTAGAAATATGTACATTTTTAGCACTATCAAATATCCCCACACTTGAACGTTGCTTGTCCTCAAGCAATACAGAACTTGAAATTAAATCACACTTCACTCGAATCACTTTTTTTTATTCTCTTACTTTATACATCAGTGATTTTGATACGGCGGTATAAACAATGATAGTAACAATGTGGTTTACAGTCCCACATGACTATGAAAATTTAGATCCTTTAAGGAAATTGGATCTTTATGAAAACATTTGATCTTTTGAAAATTCAAGCTAGATTTTACCCTAGACAAGTTTTCTGGAATAACACTTCACCGGTGTTTGCAAAATGTTTTTGTGGGTTTTGTGGGTTTCAGATTTTAAAATTTTAGCCCAAAACTTGCGGTTTTGTGTCACCCACTTGCTAACTTTGTTTTAGGAAAGCAACACGTCCAGTATACTTGTTCCGTATATTACCTTTCGGTAAACTACCGTCCGGTTGTAAAGGAAAGCGTTGAACAAGCAACTGTTAAGGCAATGTCTAATGACATGCAGATGTTCATGGTCCACAATGTATCGGATGCAATTACTATCCTTTGTAGGAGAAATAGTAAAGATCACCCTATAAATTTTTCGGTCTGGCACAAGGTCCTGTCTTCGACCATGCTATGCAACCACCGTTCTTACGGTTGACACCCGATTTGGTTCAGGTGACCTAATAAATTCTGATGAATTCTCAGGATTTTACGTTCAATTGTAATGAACACATTGAAAATAGGTTTTTCAGAAAACAAATCGGTTTTAATTTGATCAAAATATTTTCTCGTTCAAGCTCGAGTTTAGATATCATCGAATTCCATGAGTATTTAATTCACAATCTTTAAGGTCAATCTCAAGGATTGAGTAATATCAGGCTTAAATGCCGATTTTTAATCTTTAAGGAGATTATCCTTTCTGGGGGTCTGATTCATTAGTCTTATCAAGCTAATTTGCACGGCGCTCTCCCCATTTTACAAGACATATCCTCTCATGGTTAGGATAAGTCTGACCACTTGGCGACCCTGTTTGATGCTGAGGTCCGTGAATTTCCTGCTGATTTTATATATGACTTTTTCTAGATTTTTCGTCAACCTACAGCTGGTCTGGACGACAACTTCTTGACCTAAATCAAGAAGCGCGTGTCTTTTTCGGAAGACTTTACTTCCTTTTAATTATGGAATTGATTCATCGTGTAGATCCATATTTTCTTCTATTTATATTACAATATACTGGGTAAAATAGTTAATTTAGTTCAAAACAAAAGTACCTGCAATGACTTTACAGAAACATGTGATAGATAGTTTTTAATTGAATAACTTGGTACATTCTCCCCACACTTGGCTTTTTTCATGCGTCTTTTTATTTCTAATAAATAAATTCAAGCGTTTTAGTTGTTTCTCAATTTATGTCCTCTTTTTAGGGTAACAATAATTTCGGTATTAACACCTAGTTTTATCGTTCATAAATATATATAAACATGATTTTGAATTCATTTAGTTGAAAATTTTTCAAATTTTCATAAAATTTATAAAATAAGCCAAGTATAAACCCGAGAGAATTTATAACCCTTCCCACACTTGAGATCATGCAATGCCCTCATTTGCATGAAATCAGACTATAATTATAAATTCATGAGGGTGATTAGTGTAGAAAAGTGATTAAAAATACCCAGTTTGTAATTACCAAGCTCGTCGAATGATAGATGGTGCACCTCATCGTTCCTTCCTTTTGTTGTTTTATCACACATGTTTTTCTTCAAAAATGGTTGCTTTTTTGAACTGTTTGCTAATCTTTGAAAATGCGCCTTTTACCCTAATTTATCATGCATTTTTATTAACGAGTTATGCACTAACCCGAACCCCAAATTTAACGTTTAGTGGGTTAGACTTCCCCACACTTATCTGACGACATGTGAAGTCGGTAGAATAAGTTTCACGAATTAAAATAGTGAGCCAGTTATTTACATCTCGGGTGGTGTATAATATATCAATGGGTTTAAAGTTTAGACCCACCCGATTGTCACTACTTAATTCTTTTTTAAGTGTAGCTTTTAGTAATTGGATATGTCTCTTTTATGGTTCTTGGTCAAATGGATCGTTATACACCGACATACATATTTCTATAGGGTGGACAATTCCTAACATTTCCTTCCGTTCATTTTCGGAATTAAAGGTTTCACCTCTATTACCCAATTGGGTGAAATCCGTGGTGTCAATTTCTATTACAGCTCGTAGCTCATCTTCAGTAGATGACTCGTCTATTGAGAATATTGGGTTGGAAGGTTGTGGGATGGTGAATTTCGGGATTGAAAGCAAATTCTTATTCTTTAACGGTCCTTATCGGTCCTACCACTTTGGTCTCGGGGGTAAAATTTTTAACGTTATTGTTTTCCCAAGAGTACCAATTTGTCACCCTTACTTCTTCTTCCATTGATGGATCGATGATTTTGTCAGTAGAGGCTAATGTGTCGATATGTTGTGAAATTGGTAAAACTGAATAAAAAGTATCATCGGGATAATTGGTGATTTCGGAGCTCTCGAATTCATCAAAATTCGATGATAAGGGGTTTTCTTGCACAATACTCCTCAGATTAACAGGTGTGTAATCTGATAGAGTTTCAGCTTTTCTATTTGCGAACTCTCTCATTTGTTCATTTTGAGCGTCAAGTTCTTCGAGTTTGATTTTCATATAATCTAAAAAAATTTCAGTCACATAATTTTCCTCATCCTCTGGTTGTTGAGTTTGGATATATTCTTGGGAATAATCCCAATTTGAATTGTGTTCCTCATAATCATTTCATTCAGGTTCCATGGGTGCATAATTTTCCATATGAACATAATAATAACATTCCCATGTTGAATGATAATCTCCACAGATTTCACAACCAGTTATTGTTTCGTTATTCGTGATCCAAGATTGACCGAACGAATTTTCATCAACACTCGTTTGAGAGTATTGATTTAATTGATTTTGCATGTCAGAAAGAGTTTCCAAAATAATTTCGAGATTTTTCATAATACGCTTATTACTAAATTTTAGATACAATGTGGTGCATTTACTAATTATCCTATTAGTTATAAAAATAAAAATTATATATGTTATCGAATTAATAGATTTTTCTGCTTTTGCTCACGTTTCGAATAGTCAATAGATGCAGCAGGTAGTCAGGATCCTTTAAATCAGAAAATCCACAACTCGCCACTAATAAATTCAACTATTACTACGAACCAGAAAATTTGGATGTCTATTAATTTAATCGCTTACAATAATTTTTAGTCCAAATTTGAAGAAATTTAAAGAAAATTCTATGTCCTAAAAACTAGAGCGTAGAAATGAAAAAGAAAAAGCGCGTCGAAAAACGTCAAAAAATAAAAATAAGAAAGAAAAACGTCAAAACTTAAAAATTTAAAAATTAAATCTAAAAAGTTGCGCCTAAAGGTATTAAAACTTAAATGCAATTCTATTCAGAAAACGACAATTACTTAAAAGGCACTAAAATCTATAATGGCGTCGCAAAATTCAAAAGCGCCCTAATTCTAAATCTAAAGAAAAAGCACTTAAGGAATTTTACGGCAAAACTTAAAAATCTAGAAGTATAAAAATAATTACGGCAAAAACTAACTTAAAATTAATTACGAACGACAATAAAAAAAATTAAGAATAAACGATTAAAAGATACAAATATTAAAAAGAAATATTTTAAAAAGATAAAAAAAAGATTTTATAAAAAAATATTATTTTTATATTATTATATATAATTAATACAAATAAATAAACTTGAATTTACAAATAATAATAAAACTATATATTTAATTAAAACCCTAATTTAATTAAATAATATTAATTATAATTAAACCCTACGCGTAATAAATGAGTCCGAGGTTTTGGCATGTCAGTGTACATCATGCGACCGCATAAGTTTTAGCTAGCCGGGTCATGCGATCGCATGACCCAATATTCCAAATTTGATTCAGGCTTCGAACAGCTTCGGCCCAGTTTCTTAATTTTCTTATTTTTTTATTTTTTTTTAAATTTCACAAAATATATAAAGAAAATATTTATTAAAATAAACTTATATTAAAAAACTAAAAATAAAAATAAAAATACTTTTTAATCTTATATGATTTAAACAAAATCTTAAATATATATATATATATATATATATATATATATATATATATATATATATATATATATATATATATATATAAATTAGATTTTTACAAATATAAATTAAAAATATAGCATTTCGTCGAGTCCCCGGCAGCGGCGCTAAAAACTTGATGTGTGCAACGGTGTATACGAAATACTATTAAATACGATACAATTTTACACAAGCTTTATTTATTTATTTACAGATGGGATATACCTAAACCTTGCTACAATACTATAGGCAGTGTACCTAATCGTAGAGTAGTATATAGTTTTTAGTAAGTCCGGTTCGTTCCACAGGGAGACGACTTATTTTACACTATATTATAAACAACTATATTTGTACAAAATATATATAATTATTTATAGTAATAATATATAAAAGGGGGATTTACCGTTTAATGACCTGTTTGTCGATTTTATATTTTAAGCGTAAAGATAAATGACGATATTTAAAATGTGTAAAATTTAAAGTACGATATTTAAATGACGATATATAAAATTGAGAATAATAAAATATGAAATAAAATAATTATGCTTATTTAAACTTCCGTAATCATGATGTCTGACGTTTTGATTTTAATTTATTACCCTGGGTTAATTGTCCTTTGTCCTGGATTATTTGATACCTATCTGGTTTTTGCCCATAATAGTTCATCGGTCATAATTATAAAATGCTCGACAAATTAACCTTATTCCCGAAGTCAAATATTCCAACTAATTAGGGTTTCTAACTGTAACAAGGTTTTAATACTTTGTTTAATAATTACACCAGGTTATCGACTGCGTGTAATCCAAGGTTTTAATACTTTATTAACAATTACACCAATTACCCTTGAATGTAATCCACCCCTGTTTTAATGAGTCCATTGACTATTAATTCATCCCCGTCTCCGGTCAAATGAACAATTATTAGTATTTATAAATATCCCGCCCATCGTACCTGATCGAACATATGTGGCTACTTATAAATACGTCAAATTGTAAATCTCTGTATTAAATTAACGAGATATCATTTAGTTAATATAAAGCCCATTAATAGCCCATAGTCCAATTTCCACAAGTGTCGGTCTTTTGTCCAAACCCCAATTATGTTCCAAAGCCCAATAACCCCGTCTTAATATTTAGTCCAACATCACGATTACTTCGGCTCAAATAAGCATAATAATAACTTAAATATGAGACATTAATTTAAAAAGGAAGAACATAGCTTACAGTGGTTATTAATCGCGTAGTGTTACACGGACAGAGTTCCGACTTTAAAACCCGTAAAATAACCTTTACATTACCCAAACTAATCTAATATAAAACTAAACTATTATATATATATATATATATATATATATATATATATATATATATATATATATATATATATATATATATATATATATATATATATTATAGAGGGAGAGTAATATTGAAAGAGGTGTTGTGTTTTTTTTATTATATTATTTTTATTATTAAATAATTGAAAGACAACGAATTCTGATCCATTTGTATTATTATAATTATTATTATTATTTAATTCTTGTCGTGTAAACGTTCCGAATCGTCACAAATTGTCCGGTGGCTAGCGTTGATCTCTTGTACTTTGTGCTTGTTGACTTGTGAATCTTCTTCTTTAACCGATTTCTTGACATAATTTTCACTTTGAAGTTCCTTTTACAAACTCGAATTATTTATACTATTACAACTCGAAAATGAAATAATTACAATTAGAAACTTATTATTTAGGACTGATATTGCGACTAGAAATATGTACATTTTTAGCACTATCAACGATTATTCCTTTTACATCACTAATAATAGACCATTTTTAGTAGCGAAAATACGGGAAAACATAGAAATGTGGTATAAAGATCTGTATGGTTGGATTTCTCCTAGTGATCGGGGTAATAACAGACCAAAGACCAAACCTGATAAACATGTTTTTACTAAAACAAAAAATCCGTTTTCAAAACATGTGTTACCAAAGAAGTGTGTAACACCAGACATTTTTTTAAAAATCAAAGCTAAAGTAAATCTAACATAAGATTTATTTCAGCAATAGCTTTGCCATTACACATAATTATGATATCATTTCACCAAACGGGCATTACGTAAAAGCCACTATTTAATTATTACAAAACAACATCAGAGTTTCGCATGGTCAAACATATCCTCACCATTAAGTCTCCCTTCAATCTAGCCTCCAAGTTCCAGAACCTGAAAGGGAGGAGGTGGTGGTTAGAATAACGCCAAGTGAATGAAAATATACACAACGAGTAATAAAGTACCACATCGACTAACTATTAACAAGTCTAACACATAACAATCACACACAAGAAGAGGACTGGTGGATTGTACGGGCCTACAACTACTAGCTGATTGGGGTAGTGTTTACCGATCGTTCCTATTACTGTCTCCCTCGTATAGTAATCCGGAAGCAGGGGGTGCGTCATTCTAACTATACTACATGAATAGTAACACTTGAACCCAACCTGTCTGACCTAGTTGACATCTTCTAGATACAACCTTTCTAACTCAGTTGGTCCCTTCCAACCTTTCTGACTCGGTTGGGAACAATACCATTTGCACATATCGATATAATCAAGCAATCCGTCCAACTCAAGGTAATCATAAGGAAGCATAATAAAAGTAGCATAACCTGCTACTTTATACATGACTATGTATAATTCCACTCACCGATTACCAGCAACAAATGTTCCTTATATATCTAATCTTTCTGAGCCTTCTTTATATCTTTTCCACCTTAGAAAGACATCATCAAGTCAGTAATCGTATCACATTACCAACAGCAGATCAGACATAACATAACAGAATAAAAAATTCAAACACATAAACAGACATATCACTCGCGCGAAGGACTCTCATTCATGCAAATGAGTCATCTCATTCTAAAGAATGACATCTCGGTCGCACTAATGAGCCAAACCAACTAGTACAGTGCAAAACCATCTGTTTGTGCAGATCACTAGCTGGGTCGCACGAACAACCACCTCATTCGCACGAATCACATCTCCTTCGCATGAATCAGGACTTAGCAAAATATGACCATGTTCCAACTCTGGTTCGCACAAACCACTGTCTCATTCGCATGAATGAAGTCTCGTTCGCACGAATGATGAAGAACATGTAGCAGCAACAGTTTCATCGCTTGTGTGTGTGTATATATATATATATATATATATATATATATATATATATATAATATATATATATATATATATATATATATATATATATATATATATATATATATATATATATATATATATATATAACATGAAGAAACCTTATAACATCATAAAAAACAATATTCAAGCATCAAAAACACTAAAACCCATGAAAATTCAAACTCTAGAATAAGCAAGGATTAAATCAGGTAATTCAATGCACAAATCTAAAAATATGTTATAGATGATACAGGTATCAGTTATCAGAGCTTCAATTACTTCTGGAACACATCAAGATCAAACTAGGGTTATGCTAGAGAAGGAAAAGTAGGTACGGGAGTGTGTAAGCTCAATTGGGAAAAATGGAGAGAAGACTCCTGACACTTCACCTAAATGGTGTTTAAGATCCATATCCCATATCACATAGGTATTTACCAGTTATCTTATATATAACGTACTTTATTAGGCGGCCCTAACGGAGTCCAAATCTAGCATACATATATGTTGTATGATCATTGTCACGAAATGAATCTAATTCTATCAACAAATAATTGTAAACACACAATTAATAATAATGCATATATTAAAATGTATAAAATTCTAAGTCAATAAAGTAAACTTCCTTTTAGTCTATATTTCTGTCTGTTACAAAGTAGATCCCCCGATTCAAGGTTCTGTCCAAATCAACTTCATTATAACCGATCAAGTACTCTATGACAAAGTTATTTCCTATTAAACCAAGATCTGTGGTACTAACCAACTGAACCATCATAAGTCCCCAAAACAAACACAATGTTAAAAGAAACACCGATTTTCGACAAAATATGGATAGCAAAAGGTGTCTTCCAAGTTCCTCCATCCTTTCCCCCGACAAAAGCTTCAGAACCAAAATCGTTTTCTACCGGAGGTACGATTGATTCTTTGTCTGATGATGAACCCGAGTTCATAAACCCATTTAAACTTCAAACCACGATCATAATGCCTAAAAAATCAATATCATCTTCACTGAAAGTTACGAAATGATTCTTTTTCATCTGTGACCAAACACCAGACTTTATTGAACCAGTTCTTGTCAACCCAGTCTCCTATGACTTTGTTTAATTTAATGGATGTTTAAGGGAGAGTTTGGGTAGTCAATCAAGGGGAGCTCAAAAGCTCAATTTGAGAGGGAGCATTAGACTTTCATGTCTAGGAGGAGCATTAGACTTTCATCTTTAGGGGGAACATATGAGTGAATATCTCTTAGGGGGAGCATATGTCTTGAACTGTTTTTAAATATGATTTTAAAACAAAACATGACTTCCATACATATATAACAATGTGGAGCTTGATCTTTAAATAGGTTTTTAAAACTAAATGTGACTTCCATATATATAACAGTATAGAACACGAACTTTAAATGGTTTTCAAAAACCGTGATGACTTCTACATACTTATGTGTGGGACTCAAACTTCAAATAGGTTTTAAAGACCACCATGGTGTATACGCTCATTTCAATGTATGCCCCGGTCTTCAAAATATTTTCAATATTTCAAGACTCTCCCAAATTTTTTGAGCTTATGTTTCTCAAAATACGATTTTCAAAGTGGATCATATTTTGAGGGGTAGAAAGACAAGAATATTTAAAGGATTGAAGGGCTTGTATGTTTATTCAACATACAACTCGTGCGTAAAATGTTTTCAATTTAGAAAAGTTTGTAAACATTTTTTTTTGAAAATATAAAATCCAAAAATATGGTTTTATATTTCTTAATGAAAAATCCAAAAATCTTTTTTTCTTGTTATTATGGCTTTTATACACATAATAGTGCAAAACACCTTCTTTAGTATTTTTCTCGCAGGCTAAATCAATAAATATCAATCTACGAAGTTTTACGAAAACAAATTGATTGACCTTGATCAAAGGAAGAAAACTTCCTAGTATGAAACTTGTACCAAACACCCAATCCCGATGAGGATGACTCCGGAGTACGAAACTTGTACAAATAGTCTGATCTCGGTGAGGTTGACCTCAGAGTAAGAAACTTGTACAAATAATCCGATCCTGGTGAGAATGTGAGATTGACCCCGGAGAATGAAACTTGATCAATACGTTCAGTCATATCACAGATTGTGACTAGATCTTCAAATTTTCAGGGTTTTTCACTGCTTTATCTATCCCAACAAGGATATTGGAGAACCCAACACCCTTACCCCGACTTTATGAAAGTCTTAAAAGCGCTTAGCAACAACGTTCATAGTAGTAAAAATCTGATAAATGTGTTATTGCGATTAAACGAAAATCCTACAAATATTTAATGATCATATCAATCAAATGGGTCACGTAACTCAATTCGGGCGTTCAACCAGATGAACAGTAGTTCTTCACATCTCAGTCACATCACAGGCCGAGATTTAGACCAAAATTCTTAGGGCTTAACCGCATTATTTCTCCTCACAAGCATAGTGTACGCGTCTGCCAACCTTACCCTATTTCTATGCATATTATAAAGACATTGCCTTAAAGCTTCGAGTTATATGACGTGGTTATAATGATGATTGAGCAAAAATCCCATAATTCAATAGGCCACTTGAATTTAATTCATGTGTTAACGTGTGTTTTCAAAGATCTTTATAAGTTTAACCAGGATACGGTAAGGACACAACACATTATATTGTGCATGACTTCTATATCCTTATTACCTGGATAAATGTATGCACACAACTACTTTACCCTAAAATTCTTGTATCTTACCCATCTTGCTCCTTTTAACCCGAACTGATTTTGTTAGAGCTTCATACTTGCAATGTGGATGGTACACTTCGAAATTAACCTTGTCCTTTGTTTTTATTATCCCTTTTTGTTAAAAGATAAATGAAAAAAAGTGAAGACTTATTTGCAATGATCAGTTACCTACATCATTTGCTATTAAACACAAAAAAAAAAAAAAAAAAATGTATCAAGCACCATGTGACAACTCATTCCAACGACTTCTTGCCATATTTAAACTATAGGCTCCCCTTCCATGTATAGTTTATTTTATAGCTATAAATTGTAGTCATCATGTATGTTCTAATCACCAAATCATTATAACCAATTCATTATATTCAATAAATCAATACAAGTATTTCAATTCTCTGAATTTTAATTCTCAATTGTTTTTATATGGTATCAGAGCTGAAGGTTTGCTGATTCAAGAATCAAAGCAATCACCTTCAAGGCTTCCATCATTTACCACGATTTGAGCAACCATGTCCAAAGACGGTAGCTTAAATCAAACTGAAATAAGCAACAGTAGTAGCAAAATTTACAAATCTGAGAAAAGAATGCTCATCAGGAAAAGGCACATGGATGTTCTCTACCAACCACCACCAACGATGGAAACGACTGTAACGGTCATAACAACCGATGACCACTTTAAGGTTAACAGCAACGGTGTCAATCGGGAAAGCAGTTCATCTCAAAAAACAATAAAAGGTAAGTCAATTTCTAGTTTCTTTCCTCAATCGCATAGAACGACTGAAAGGGTGAGGGAAAAACCCTCAAACCCATATTTACATAAATTGACCATTAAAACATCAGAGGACGTTAATCCTGTGTTGAGTAAATCCCACAAAGTGAAAAAACAAATCTCTAATCGATTCCATTGCCTTCAAGAAACAATCGAAAGGAGGGACTTAACCATCATTATGAATCGAAATTGAGACATGAGGTGAAAGGGGAGAGGAAACTCTCTTACCCTAGTTCTCACGCAGGTCATGAAACCCAAAATCTGGACCAAGAAACGTTGGTTACCCCCAATTCTCAGACCACCAAATCGAACACAATAAAGACCTAACAACCTTTTAATTTTAAGGGGAAAAAAGACCAAGCCCATACTGAAGTCCATTATCTTTATGGTTGTCGAACTAAACTAAAAAAAAGAAAACCTTTATTTTTAAAGAGAAAATTGACCACAATCATACTTCGGTTGTGTACCCAAAGCAGCCCCCAAAACCTCATCTTTTGAATAATAAAAATAAATTTTATAATATGGGAAAAGCCAATGTAATTTCAAATATACAAAGCAACGAATTGATTTTTGATTGTGGTGACACCGACACCATAACCTTTGAAAAATCTGATTCTTGTTTCGAAACTAAACCTCGAATGAATAAAATTCAAACAACAAACGGTGACATTGTTCAAGTTAAAGGATGGGGAACAATTGAAATCTCACCAAGCATAAAGTTGTCTAACTATCTTTATATTCCCTCTTTATCTCCTAATCTACTATCTATAAGCCACGTCACTAAAGAATTAAATTGGTAAGTCGAATTATATCCGACATTTTATATCTTGGAGGATATTCTGACAGGTCAAATCATTGGGTGTGACACTGAGCGGGAAGGTCTTTACTATGTAGACGAAGTAACCCAAAAAGGTACCGTTATGCTTGCACACGGAACACCTAATAAGTAAGCTTGGTTATGGCATAGAAGGTTGGGTCATCCATCTGGAAGTTATCTAAATATTATATTTCCAAAATTATTTCCACCAAATTCCATATTAACTCGCGAAACATGTATTTTTGCGAAGAGTCACAAAAGCACATTTAAACCATGTAACACCAAAAAGGATACTCCTTTTTCGTTGATTCATTCAGATGTATAGGGTCCAGCAAAAGTTAACGGGAGGCAAACCTTTAGTTATTTCTTATTGTTTATCGATGATTGCACACGCATGACCTTTACTTTCTTTCTAACAAATAAATAAGAATTTTTCGAAAAATTATCTATGTTTTATACTATGATTCTGACTCAATTTAAAAGTAACATACAAATTCTAAGATCGGATAATGGAGGAGAATTTGTAAACACCTCTATGAAACAATTTTGTCAAGAAAAAGGAATAATTTACCAGATATCATGTGCTCATACCCCAGAACAAAATGGGGTAGCTGAACGAAAAAATCATCTAATTTTAGAAATAACTCGGTCTTTGTTGATTGAGTCTAATGTTCCAAGATCTTTTCGGCCAGAAGCACTAGCAACAACTACTTATCTTACAAATAGGCTCCCGACCAGAGTTCGAGATCATCAAAACCCTCTTCAAGCATTATCAAAGTTTCATTAACTTCCTTCCAATATTACACTCAAACCTCATATATTTGGTTGTTCTGTATTTTTTCACATACCTAAACAAAAACGAACCAAATTGGACCCATGTGCCGAAAAGTGTAGTTTTGTTGAGTATTGGGTTAACCAAAAAGGGTATATATGCTACAGTCCAAAAAGATGTCACATGTTCACCACAATGGATTGTAATTTTCTTGAGACTGAATATTATTATAGCCCCCAGGTTGGAATGTATTCCCTCATTTGAAGAAATCAATCACAATACGAAGTTATCAGAAGAAAATGAGATAGAGCAAGAAACTCTGGTAGAAGATGAACCACAAAGTCCAAGTCAAGCTGAATCAACTCAAAAGGATATTCCAGACGAACCACAAAGTTCAAGTCAGGAATCAACTGTGCAAGATATTCCAGACAAAAAACAAAGTTCAAGTAAGGGAAAAACTCAACAAGATGCTCTAGACGAACCTCAAATTTCAAGTCGTGAATCAAGTTAAGAAGAAGAACAAAATTTACGTCAAGCTCAAGAAAGTTAAAAATGAATCAACCGAAGGGTACGTCTTGCCTCCAAGAAACAACAGGGGAGTTCCTCCAAAACGATACGATCCTAAAAAAGAAGCCACGAGATCAATATATCCAATGCTAAACATAGCTAAAGGAAACTTATCCGAAGAAGCAAAAAACTTCAATTCCATATTATACTCTAAGAAGATTCCAACCTCAGTCGATCATGCTATGAACTCAAGAAACTGGAAATAAGCTATGGAAGCTGAGCTAGAAGCATTAAAAAGAAATGACACATGGAAAAAATTTGTCATACCACAAGAAAAGAAACCAGTCGGGTGTCATTGGGTGTTCACAATAAAACACAAACCTGGCGACACAATTGAAAGATATAAAGCTCGACTAGTTTCCAAGAGATACACCTAAACATATGGGATCGACTACTCAGAGACCTTTTCACCAGTAGCAAAATTCTACACCATGAGAGTCCTTTTTTCTATCGCTGCATAAGAAGAATGGTCTCTTCACCAATTTGATGTGGAGGATGCTTTTCTACATGGCGAGCTTAAGGAAGAGGTTTTTATGGAATCTTCTTCAGGATTTACGGGAAACTTCAAAAACGAGAAAGTTTGTCGCCTTAAAAAATCTATTTACGGGTTCAAACAATCTCCCCGGGCATGGTTTAGGAAATTTACTTTAGCCATGAAAAAATGTGGCTACCCACAAAGCAATTCAGATCACACCTTATTTTTAAAACAAAGAAACCAATGATAACTTGCTTGATTATTTATGTCGATGACATGATAATCACAGGAAATGATAGAGATGAATTTTTTAACTTAAAAACTAAACTTATTGAATGAATTTGAAATGAAAGATTTGGGTTAAAATACTTCTTGGGGATTGAAGTTTTACGATCTCAACACGGAATATTTATATGTCAAAAGAAATATGTGTTTGATTTACTTACTGTAACAGGGATGATCGACTGGAAATTAGCTGAAACCTCTGTGATCCCAAACCAGAAGTTGTTTATGGAATATGGAGCTTAACCTGCAGATCGAGAGAGATATCAAAAGATTATTGGAAAGCTTACTTATTTCGCTCATACTCATCCAGATATATCATATGCAATGGGAGTAGTCAGTCAATTTATGCATCAACAACAAGTATATCACACGGAAGCTGTTTGGAGAATCATCAAATACCTCAAAGGAATAACTAGTCATGGAGTTCTATTTAGAAGAATAGCACGAGGGGTACAAGAAGCATTATGGATCCGAAAGCTTCTTACAGAGATCGAAATTCCATCGAAAGACGATAGCAGAATCATATGCGACAACGAAACAGCTATCAAGATTTCAGAGAACCCGATGCAACATGATCGAATAAAGCATGTTGAAATATACAGACACTTCATCAAAGAGAAATTAGAAGCAGCGCTTAAATCTCTATCTTTTATGAGATCAGAAGATCAGCTCACCGACATCCTCACAAAATCTTTCAATGGAAGGCTCTTCAACGAAGTGTTGGTCAAGTTGAATTTGGAAATCACATTATTCAACTTGAGGGACAGTGTTAAAAAGATAAAAGGAACAAAGTAAAGACTTATTTACAAGGATCAGTTACCTACATCATCTAGTATTAAAGACAGAAATAAAAAATGTATCAAGCACCACGTGCCAGCTCATTCCAACGGCTTCTTGCCATATTTAAACTATAGGCTCCCCTTCCATGTATAGTTTAATTTATGACTATAAATTGTAGTCATCTTGTATGTTTTACCACCAAATCATTATCACCAATTTAGTACATTCAATAAATCAGTACAAGTATCAAATTCTATGAATTTCAATTCTCAATTGTTTTTACACTTTTAACCCGGATTGATTTTGTTAGAGCTTAACAATTGCACCGTGTCACAAACCTATAAACTAAGGATAAGCTGTGGATGACACAAATCACTTACCTAAAACACTATAAATTGTGTCTTTTGTGATTCAATTTTCATGTTATCTGGTGCTTTGTGCTCCAGATGTCCCGTGTTATGTAGATCTATTTGACATACACACCCAGTCGGTCTTTGCAAAGAGACTGATTGTTTACCTATTGGTATCATTTCACTTGTATCTTTCAATTGTAATTACACTGTCACTCATAGTTTAAATATTCATTCCACTGTAATTCAATTGTAAAGTAAAAGTTCATTGTGATAGTTATGGCTTTATAATATATTATTATTGATCATTGTACATGATGACCGTGTTATACACGCTCATCGTGAGGGGGGATAAATGTCTAAAGGTTGATTACGAAACAAGAAGAACTTATTAGAAAGAAGTCAAAGCCACGACAAGTAAAAATACTACTACAAAAGATTGTCTGATTGAGGAGGAGTAAAAGAGTAATCACGAAGATACTACATTTGAGGTGGAGCTAAAGATATCCTTTTTGTAACTATCAAGCCTCTCAAATCTCAGTTATTCTTTCATGATCAAACAATTCAAGGATGATAAAGATTTAAATTAATGTTGTAATGAATTTCAAAGTTTAAAGATTCTTTGAGTGAATATCAAACTTTAAAGTGTGCTTTAAATATCTTTTCAGCAAATCTTACAGATCTTCGGCATTATCACTTTAAAGATAATATCAAAGTTGAAGATTTATCAAGTTTTTCATCAATGATCAACGAAGTTCAAGTCATCTAAGGTGAAGATTGTCAGGACCAACCTACACCCAACTCCAAGAAAAGACAAGTATTTCAAGACCATTCGAAAGATGAAGTTATGATTCTTGGGTAATTCAGTTCACGATTCGATTTTCCCTGCTAAAGTCAACTACTCAAAGCTTCTGCAGCGTTCTACTAAATTTTAGAGAAGTATTCAAGAAATGATCAAGTATGTACAAGTTATCAAAGAAGAAGATTTATAGGCCCATCCACGATCAACTTCAAAAGCAATAAGTCTTTCAAGATCATGAAATGTCCCGTTCATATCGATTATAAACGTTTCATATTAATTGGTTTCATTGCGAGGTTTTGACCTCTATATGAGACGTTTTTCAAAGACTGCATTCGATTTTTAAAACAAACCATAACCTTTACTTTATCGATAAAGGTTTAAAAGACATAGCGTATATTACCAAATAATGGTAATCTAAAGTACAACATTTACATACGACCATTACATAATGGGTTACGATAATATATTACAACAATTTATTTTCCGAATGCAGTTTTTCTTTAAACATTATCATACAAGCATGCTGACTCCGAATCTTGTCCTTAATTTAGCATGCAACAGCAGAAACTCTTAATAATCACCTCAGAATAAACATGCTTAAAACGTCAACAAAAATGTTGGTGAGTTATAGGTTTAGCCTATATGTATATCAATTTGTAATAATAGACCACAAGATTTCACTTTTCATAAACATCCATCTCATATCAGGCATTTCGCAAACTGCATAGAGATAAAAATTATTCATATGGTGAACATCTGGTAACCGACCTTAACAAGATGTGAAATGTCCCGTTCATAATAATTATAAACGTTTCATATTAATTGATTTTGTTGCGAGGTTTTGACCTCTATATGAGACATTTTTCAAATACTGCATTCTATTTTTGAAACAAACCATAACCTTTATATTTTCGATAAAGGTTTAAAATATTACGAAGATTATCAAATGATGATAATCTAAAATGTAGCGTTTTCACACGATCATTACATAATAGTTTACAATAATATTACACAACAACTTAAGTCTTCGAATGCAGTTTTTAAACAATATTGTACAAGCATGCAGACTCCAATCCTGTCTTTATTTAGCATGCAACAACGGAAGCTCTTAATAATCACCGGAGAATAAACATGCTTTAAACGTCAACAAAAATGTTGGTGAGCTATAGGTTTAACCTATATATCAAATTATATTAATAGACCACATGATTTCATTTTTCATAATTAACTGCAGGAACACTCATCTGCAAAAAATATAATACAGGAACACTCATCTGTATAAAAATGATTCATATGAAGAACACCTGGTAACCGACATTAACAAATGCATATAGAATATCCCCAAATATACATGTACACTCATCTGTATATAAAAATCGAAGTACTAAAGCATCCATAACCTGGATGGGGTTCGTTAGGCCCATAGATCTATCTTCAGAATTCGTGTCAATTAGTAGCGTTCACTAATTCTTAGGTTACCAAGCAAAAGGGTGATATTCAATAAGATAATTCAATCATAGAATGTAATTTTCAAGTACTTGTGTCTATTTTGTAAATCATTTATAAAACTGCATGTATTCTCATCCCAAAAATATTCGATAGTAAAAATGGGACTATAACTCACTTTCACAGATTATCCCTTCGTCGGAAAATAACACTTGGCCACTGGTCGATTCACGAACCTATAACAAATATGTACATATATATCAAAGTATGATCGAAATATATTCACAATATGTTTTATTATGTTTTAACGATTTAAGTTTGTTAAGTTAACAGTCCAACGTTCGTAGTCCACAATTAGTTGTCCACGGTTAGTAGTACAGAAATAAATCAATATATATTATCTCGAATCAATCCACGACCACGTGTATACAAGTCTCGGACTCGATCACAACTCAAAGTATATATATTATTTTGGAATCAATCTCAACCCTGTATAGCTAACTCGAACATTACCGCATATAGAGTATCTATGGTTGTTCCAAATAATATATATAGATGACGTTTATATGATATGTCAAAACATTGTATACGTGTCTATGGTTTATCAAGGTTACATAATATATGTTAGACTACATGTATAATACAATATAAGTTAGTTAAGTTATGGTTAGTATAGATTTTTGTAAATTCATCTCGTAGTCAAATTAACCATTTTTAACCAATTTTGTTTTACCCATCATTTCTCCGTTTTAAATCCGTTTTGAGTTAATCAAATTGCTATGGTTTCATAATGAACTGAAATTTATGAATCTGAACAGAAAAAGTATAAGTTTATAGTTAGAAATATAAGTTACAAGTCATTTTTGTAAGAGGTAGTCATTTCAGTCGAAAGAACGACGTCTTGATGACCATTTTGAAAAACATACTTCCACTTTGAGTTTAACCATGATTTTTGGATATAGTTTCATATTCAAAAGAAAAATCATTTTCCAAGAAGAACAACTTTTAAATCAAAGTTTATCATAGTTTTTAATTATCTAACCCAAAATAGCCCGTGGTTTAACTACGACGGCGTATGTCCGATTTTACGGTGTTCTTCGTGTTTCCAGGTTTTAAATCATTAAGTTAGCATATCATAAAGATATAGAACATGTTTTTAGTTGATTTTAAAAGTTAAGTTAGAAGGATTAACTTTGTTTGCGAACAAGTTTAGAATTAACTAAACTATGTTCTATTGATTACAAGTTTTAATCTTCGAATAAGATAGTTATATATATATGAATCGAATGATGTTATGAACATCATTACTACCTTAAGTATAGTAGGTAAACCTACTGGAAATAACAAGAAATTATCTAGAGCTTCAAAGGATCTTGGATGGCTTAGAATTTCTTGAAGTAGAATCATGACACAAAAACAAGTTCAAGTAAGATTTTCTACTCGAATTAAGATAGTTATAGTTATAGAAATTGAATCAAATTTTGAATATGAGTATTACCTTGAATTAGAATGATAACCTACTGTAAGTAACAAAGGTTTCTTAATCTTAGATGATTACTTGGAATGGATTAGAAAGCTTGGAAGTATACTTGCAAACTTGAAAGTATTCTTGATTTTATGAAACTAGAACTTATATAATCTATGAAGAACACTTAGAACTTGAAGATAGAACTTGAGAGAGTTTAATTAGATGAAGAAAATTGAAGAATGAAGGTGTTTGTATGTGTTTTAGGTCGTGATATATGGATTAGATATAAAGGATATGTAAGTTTGTTTTCTTGTAAATAAGTCATGAATGATTAATAATATTTTTGTAATCTTGCTAAATAATTCATACTAGATTACAAAGAATGGTTCCCACATGTTTGATGACTCATTAAGGGCTGCTAAGAGCTGATCATTGAAGTGTATATACCAATAGTATGTACATATAGGATCTGTGTATTGTACGAGTACGAATACGGGTGCATACGAGTAGAATTGTTGATGAAAATGAATGAGAATGTAATTGTAAGCATTTTTATTAAGTAGAAGTACTTTGATATGTGTCATGAAGTCTTTCAAAAGTGTAACAATACATCTTAATACATTACATGTATATACATTTTAACTGAGTCTTTAAGTCATCGTTAGTCGTTACATGTACATGTTGTTTCGGAACCTATAAGTTAACGATTTCAATTAATGTTGTTAACTCATTGTTTATTATATCTAATCAGATGTTAAATTATTATATTATCATGATATTATGATGTATGAATATATCTTAATATGATATATATACATTAAAATGCCGTTACAACGATAATCGTTACATATATGCCTCGTTTCGAAATTCTTAAGTTAGTAGTATTGTTTTACATATGTAGTTCATTTTTAACATATATAATGATATATATAATTATCATTTTATCATGTTAAATATAATGTAACAATATCTTAATATGATATATGTATTTATTTTAATTAAAACGTTGTTATAACGATAATCGTTATGTATATATATTATAATCGTTATATATATATATATATATATATATATATATATATATATATATATATATATATATATATATATATCGTTTCAAGTTTCATTAATTCAGTAGTTTCATTTTATGCATATAACTCTTTGTTAAAATACTTTGTGAGTTATTTACTTATTATAATATCATGTTAATATATATATATATATATATATATATATATATATATATATATATATATATATATATATATATATATATATATATATATATATATATATATATATCCATATATATATCATCATGTCGTTTTTACAAGTTTTAACGTTCCTGAATCGTCGGTCAATTTGGGTGGTCAATTGTCTACATGAAACTCATTTCAAATAATCAAGTCTTAACAAGTTTGATTGCTTAACATGTTGGAAACATTTAATCATGTAAATATAGTTTTCATTTAATATATAATCATGGAAAAGTTCGGGTCACTACAGTATCTACCCGTTAAATAAATTTCGTCCCAAAATTTTAGGCTGTCGGAGGTGTTGACGTATCATCTGGAAATAAGTGTGGGTATTTCTTCTTCATCTGATCTTCATGTTCCCAGGTGAACTCGGGTCCTCTACGAGCATTCCACAAACCCTAACGATTGGTATTTTATTTTGCTTAAGTCTTTTAACCTCACGATCCATTATTTCGACGGGTTCTTCAATGAATTGAAGTTTTCATTGATTTGGATTTCGTCTAAAGGAATAGTGAGATCTTCTTTGGCTAAGCATTTCTTCAGATTTGATACGTGAAAAGTATCATGTACGCCGGTGAGTTGTTAAGGTAATTCAAGTCTGTAAGCTACTGGTCCGACAAGATCTATAATTTTAAATGGTCCAATATACCTTGGATTCAGTTTCTCCCGTTTACCAAATCGAACAACGCCTTTCCAAGGTGAAACCTTAATCATGAACATCTCTCTAATTTCAAATTCTATATCTTTTCTTTTACTTTCTGCGTAGCTCTTTTGTCGACTCTGGGTGGTTTTCAACCGTTGTTGAATTTGAATAATTTTCTCGGTCATTTCTTGGATTATCTCCGGACCCGTAATTTGTCTATCCCCCACCTCGTTCCAACAAATCGGAGACCTGCACTTTCTACCATAAAGTGCCTCAAATGGTGCCATCTCAATAATCGAGTGGTAACTGTTGTTGTAGGAAAATTCTGCTAACGGTAGATGTCGATCCCAACTGTTTCCAAAATCAATAACACATGCTCGTAGCATGTCTTCATGCATTTGTATCGTCCTTTCGCTCTGCCCATCAGTTTGTGGGTGATAGGCAGTACTCATGTCTAGACGAGTTCCCAATGCTTGTTGTAATGTTTGCCAAAACCTTGAAACAAATCTTCCATCCCTATCAGAGATAATAGAGATTGGTATTCCATGTCTGGAGACAACTTCCTTCAAGTATAATCACACCAACTTCTCCATTTTATCATCTTCTCTCATTGGCATAAAGTGTGCTGACTTGGTGAGACGACCGATTATTACCCAAATTGTATCATAACCACTTGCAGTCCTTGGCAATTTAGTAATGAAATCCATGGTAATGTTTTCCCATTTCCATTCCGGGATTCCAGGTTGTTGAAGTAGACCTGATTGTTTCTGATGTTCAGCTTTTACCTTAGAACACGTCAAACATTCTCCTACGTATTTAGCAATATCGGCTTTCATACCCGGCCACCAAAAATGTTTCTTTAGATCTTTGTACATCTTTCCCGCTCCGGGATGTATTGAATATCTGGTTTTATGTGCTTCCCTAAGTATCATTTCTCTCACATCAACAATCTTTGGTACCCAAATTCTTTCGGCCCTATACCGGGTTCCGTCTTCCCGAACATTAAGAGGTTTCTCCGATCCTTTGGGTATTTCATTCTTCAAATTTATCTCTTTTAAAACTCCCTGTTGCGCCTCCTTTATTTGAGTAGTAAGGTTAGTACGAATAATTATATTCATAGCTTTTACCCGCATAGGTTCTCTGTCCTTTCTACTCAAAGCGTAGGCTACCACATTCACCTTCCCCGGGTGGTAACGAATCTCAAAATCGTAATCATTCAACAACTCAATCCACCTACGCTGCCTCATGTTTAGTTGTTTCTGATCAAATATATGTTGGAGACTCTTGTGGTCGGTATATATAATACTTTTGACCCCATATAAGTAGTGCCTCCAAGTTTTTAATGCAAAAACAACAACACCCAATTCCAAATCATGAGTCGTATAATTTTGCTCGTGAATCTTCAATTATCTGGACGCACAGGCAATCACCTTCGTTCGTTGCTTCAATACACAACCGAGGCCTTGGTTTGAGGCGTCACAATATATCACAAAATCATCATTCCCTTCAGGCAATGACACTATAGGTGCCGTAGTTAACTTTTTCTTCAACAACTGAAACGCTTTCTCTTGTTCATTCTTCCATTCAAATTTCTTCCCTTTATGTGTTAATGCAGTCAAGGGTTTTGCTATTTTGGAAAAATCTTGGATGAATCTTCTATAGTAACCAGCCAATCCTAAAAATTGGCGTATCTGCCTAGGAGTTTTCGGTGTTTCCCACTTCTCAACGGATTCAATCTTTGTCGGATCAACTTGAATACCTTCTTTGCTCACTATATGACCGAGGAATTGAACTTCTTTCAACCAAAATGCACACTTTGAAAATTTAGCATACAATTTTTCCTTCCTCAACAATTCTAGCACTTTTCTCAAATGTTCTTCATGCTCTTGATCATTCTTTGAGTAAATAAGTATGTCATCAATGAAAACAATGACAAACTTGTCAAGATATGGTCCACACACTCAGTTCATGAGGTCCACAAACACAGCTGGTGTGTTAGTCAATCTAAATGGCATAACCATAAACTCATAATGACCGTAACGAGTTCTAAAAGAAGTCTTCGAAATATCATCCTCCTTCACCCACATTTGATGATACCCGAAACGTAAATCAATCTTCGAATAAACCGATGAACCTTGTAGTTGATCAAATAAGTCGTCGATTCTTGGTAGTGGATAACGGTTCTTGATAGTAAGTTTGTTCAACTCTCGGTAGTCAATACATAACCTGAATGTACCATCCTTCTTTTTGACAAACAACACTGGAGCTCCCCTTGGTGATGTACTTGGTCGAATGAAACCACGCTCTAAAAGTTCTTGTAATTGACTTTGTAATTCCTTCATTTCGCTAGGTGCGAGTCTGTAAGGAGCACGAGCTATTGGTGCAGCTCCTGGTACAAGATCTATTTGAAATTCAACAGATCGGTGTGGAGGTAGTCCTGGTAATTCTTTCGGAAATACATCAAGAAATTCTTTTGCGACGGGAACATCATTGATGTTCTTTTTTTTGGGTTTGACTTCTTCGATGTGTGCTAGAACGGCATAGCAACCTTTTCTTATTAGATTTTGCGCCTTCAAATTACTAATAAGATTTAACTTCGCGTTGCTCTTCTCTCCGTACACCATTAAGGGTTTTCTCTTTTCGCGCATAATGCGAATCGCATTTTTGTAACAAACGATTTCTGCTTTCACCTCTTTCAACCAGTCCATGCCAATTATCACATCAAAACTTCCTAACTCTGCTGGTATAAAATCAATCTTAAATGTTTCGGTAATCACTTTAATTTCTCTGTTCCGACATATTTTATCTGCTGTAATTAATTTACAGTTTCCTAATTCGAGTAAAAATTTATTATCTAAAGGCGTCAATGGACAACTAAATTTAGCACAAAAATATCTACGCATATAGCTTCTATCCGCACCCGAATCAAATAAAACATAAGCAGGTTTTTCATCAATAAGGAACGTACCCGTAACAAGCTCCGGGTCTTCCTGTGCTTCAACCGCATTTATGTTGAAGACTCTTCCTCGGCCTTGACCATTATTATTCCTCGGGTTTGGACACGTATCTCTGTAATGACCCTTCTTCCCGCATCCGAAACATGTAACATTGGCATTACTTATTCCGACGTTATACGTTCCTTTATTTCTGTTAACCGCTGGTCCGTAGACTTCGCACTTTGTAGCACTGTGACCCGTTCTGTTGCATTTGGTGCATAACTCCCTGCAAAAGTCATCCGAATGATATTTCTCACACCTTAGGCATCGATTTTTCTGCCTCTTGTTGTTGTTGTTGTTGTTATTGTTGGGGTTGTTGTTGCGGTTGAAATTGTTGTTGGGACGATTGTTGTAGTGGTTATTGTTGTTGTTGGGGCGTTTGTTGTTGCGATAAATGGTGCGATTGAATTTGTGATTATTGTTGTGATGATTGTTGAGATGATTGTTACTGTTGTTGTGTTGGTGACTTTTGTCACTATTTTCTACCCACTTTCTCTTGACTTGTTTCGTGTTGGCTTCTTCGGCCTCCTGTTCTTTAATCCTTCCCTCAATCTGATTTATGAGTTTGTGAGCCATTTGACTTGCCTTTTGTATGGAGGCGGGCTCGTGTGAACTCACATCTTCTTGAATTCTTTCTGGTAACCCTTTTACAAATGCGTCAATCTTCTCTTCTTCATCTTCGAACGCTCTTGGACACAATAGGCACAACTCTGTGAATCGTCGTTCGTAGGTGGTAATGTCAAAACCTTGCGTTCGTAATCCTCTAAGCTCTACTTTGAGCTTATTGACCTCGTTTCTGGGACGGTACTTCTCGTTCATCAAGTGCTTGAATACTGAACACAGTGGTGTGTAAGCAGCATCTTGTCTCACCTGCTCGAGTAGGTGTTCCACCATGTTAACGCAATACCTGTGAAGGTATGCGTAGCGTACTTTACTTTATATTCTTTAGTGCACTTACTTATGGCAAACACCGATTCGACCTTCTCGGTCCACCGTTTTAATCCGATTGGACCCTCAGTTCCATCGAATTCCAGAGGTTTATAAGCAGTGAATTCTTTGTAGAAGCATCCCACACAATTTCTTGTGGAATTAGTTACACTGCTAGATCCAGAGTTATTGTTGTTATTTTGCATTGCAGCCTGCACTGCGGCTATGTTTGCTGCAAGGAAAATGTGATGCCCCGTACTAAATCATCATGTACGGACCATCAACAACAGGATCATTACAAGGTCAAACACTATATGCTATTTCAAAATACGTTTGCATTCATGGTAAAAGGTGACGTCATAACTAACGTCAAATGTTTTACATCAAAAGTATGCTTCTATGAATAGAAGCAAAGATAATAGTACATGACCCTTAGGTCGTTACAAATCATAGTTTCAAAAGTAATAATGTTTATGAATGCAAGATAAACGTTCATGCGGTGACATCTCTAAAGCAGCAAGTGTCTACAGCAAGACTAGTACAACAGCGGAAGCAAGCAACCTTAAGCACCTGAGAAAAACATGCTTAAAAACGTCAACACAAAGGTTGGTGAGCTATAGTTTAAGTATAACAGTAATGTAAGGTAGGCCACGAGATTTCAGTGCTACAAAGAGCGTTTCAAAACAGTGTGATAAAGTATATGTTTAACCGTGGGCACTTGGTAACTAACTTAACGTTTATAACCCCCTAAAAGTACACTTGGCGAGTGCGTATGTATACAAAGTATTAAACACCTGTTAAATGCTAGCGCTACTAGCCTGAGTGGGGATGTCAAACCCTATGGATCCATATCTAAGATTCGCGTTCACCGGTTCAAAAACCAATGACTAAACGTTACCGAGCTAATGGGAATGTTTATGCCGTTGTATAACCCACACATATATAAAGTTTAAGTACTCATGCCTAGTATGTAAAACATAAAATGCGCATTTTTCTCAGTTCCCAAAATAGTTAAAGTAAAAAAGGGATGCTATAACTCACAGTGGTAAAGTAGTAGTAAAGTTGGTTCGGGAGAGTAAGCAAGTATGTAGGTCCGGAAAGTCCTCAACCTAACTCAAAAGTTACTAAGTCAGTAAATCGTCCCAATAGGTTTATAAGTATGTATATTAGGTCTTAAGGTTCATCATCAATCACCATCAAACAAAAAGTATATAAGTAAGTTTCATTCTAGAAAAGAGTTTAAAACAAAGGCTGATTTGGATTAGTCACCACGGCCTATATACCTACTGAAATAAGGTGAGACCAGTGGCCATGGCTCCGTATATAAGTCCTTTAGTTGTGGTAAAAATTCCAGAAGCAAAATCGTCTTTGTTTGACCGTGGCGACGGTCTAAGTGCGAGTAGGTCAGAATTTTCACCACAACATTAAAAGGACCTAGTGACAATCGGAAGGCCATAAATCCTAAACCGTTACTCGGATTAATACGAGTCTTAAATGAAACATTATCTACTCGAACAGAGATAACTGAAAATCAAAGTAGCCCAGGTATTCGGCTCAGTTCCAGAAAACAGTAAACAGTAGGTTCCGGTGGGTTCTTGGTGCTTGATGTTCATCACGGTTCTCAACCTTGATGCATATAGCTTCAAGTGTACAACTCGCTGATGTGTTTACATAATCTTTACAAGTTTTGACCATCATAACACAAGTGTAAGTCTAAGATAAGTAGCACAACTCAATTAAGTGTTGCAAGTAGTTTGACGAACCAAAGTTACATCAAGATCTTAGATCCGACACATACATGAACTCTAAAAGTTATATTAAGCTACAAACTTGAAAGTAAACTAAGTAATCAAGATCTTAAGTGGTAGAATGTAGTTCTTAGTTATATCTTGAAGATCCAAGACCCAAAAGTCTAGATCTAAAGTTATTAAGTTAAATCCAACACAAGTGTATGAAGTTATAACTAAAAAGTTATACTTCCATGTTCTTGAACTTACAAAGTTAACTTTTAGTTCCAAGAAATATGAGATCAAGATTAACTAGTAATACTTGACCAAATCACAACTTTAAAGTACATAAAATGAAGAAGTAAGTTAAATCTACAAGTAAATAAGTTCATGGTTGTTCATACTTTTAAAGATTCAAGCCAAGGTCTTGATCTTTAAGGAAGTAAACTTTTAAGTTTACAACATGAACTTCAAGTATGGTTTTAACTCATGAACTTTAAGTCTTTAAAACATTAAGTGTAGAACATAAACAAAAAAGTTTTGTTCTTGTATGTTCTTGCATGAACAAGATAAAATGAAGAACAAACTAGAGAGTTTGGTTCTTAATAACTAGTAAGTAATAACTATAATAACAAGTAAGTAAATCACAACAAAGAACTAGTAACTCAAACAAGTAAGAATGATGATGATGAGAGCTTTATGCTTCGGTTTTTGAGAGAAGAAAAGGAAGAACACAAAGCATTGTTACTTACAAATTAGAGAGAGAAATGAGAGAAAAAGCTTGAGAGAATAAATGCAAGTAAGTGTGTGAGTGAGAAGTGAAGGAGTATAAGTGAATATGTAATCAAAAAAAAAAAAAGATTTGAACTCCCTCTTGGCCCTAGGTGGCCGAAGATTTTTCAAAGGGGAGGGGGGAGGGATTAGTCCACTAGTTTCATGCATGTAAAGGCTCAAAAGTTGGTAATAAGGTTAGCTTGCATGGGAACTAGGTGTAAGTATCATGTAACTAGATTCTTTATGTATTAATCAAGCTAGTTTTAAATCTTAATGGAATAGTTGTAACAAAAGGCTCCTAATTGATCCATTAAGAAAGTAGAGTGGGCTTCTAAGTTCATTAACACAAATAAAAGCCCAAGTTCAAGTAATCAACAAACTAATCCAATCCCAAGTAATTAACTAGTAACCTTAGTTAATTAAAAATAATTAATAAAACTTAATCATGAATGTAAATAATATTTGAAAATATTATTCGTGTAAAGTTCGTGTGTCATAAAGACGAATCGGGCATTTAAAAGTCATGTATGGTAACAAGTAAATGTATAGAAATACATTCATTAAATCACAAGTATTAATAATAAATATTAATAATTAAACGTTGGAAAAATCCAGGGTCGTTACATTACCCACATGTTAAAGAAAATTTCGTCCCGAAATTTTAAGCTGAGGTAGATGGAGGAGTCGGGAAAAGGTGAGGATACTTCTGCATCATTTGATCCTCTCGCTCCCAAGTAAACTCAGGTCCTCATTTGGCATTCCATCATACTCGAACGATCGGAATCTTGTTGCGTTTCAAAGTTTTGACCTCACGGTCCATAATCTCGACAGGTACTTCCACGTAGTGGAGTTTGTCATCAATCGTAAGTTCTTCCAGTGGTATGATGAGTTCGGGTGCAGCAAGACACTTCTTCAAGTTGGATACATGAAAAGTAGGATGAACTGAGCTCAATTGTGCTGGTAGATACAAACGGTAAGCGACGGGTCCAACACATTCCAAGATTTCAAAAGGACCAATATATCGCGGGTTTAACTTTCTGTCCTTTCCAAAATGAATCACACCTTTCCAAGGTGCAACCTTCAACATTACACGGTCTCCCACGTTGAATTCAAAGTCTTTACGTTTAAGATCGGCATAACTCTTTTGACGATCGCGGGCAGTCTTGAGTCTCGCTTGAATCTGAGCAATCTTCTCCGTTGTTTCGTGGACTACCTCGGATCCGGTGATTTGCTTTTCGCCTACTTCGGCCCAACAAATAGGAGATCAGCACTTGTGGCCATACAACGCTTCAAAAGGGGCGGTATTAATACTCGAGTGATAACTGTTGTTGTAAGAAAATTCGGCGAATGGAAAATGCCTTTCCCAGGATTTTCCGAAGTCAATAACACATGCACACAACATGTCCTCCAAGGTCTGAATCGTGCGTTCGCTTTGCCCATCGGTCTGTGGGTGATAAGCAGTACTCATGTCGAGGCGGGTTCCCATGGCTTCTTGCAAAGAACGCCAAAATCTAGAAGCAAAACGGGGATCACGATCCGAGATGATCGATAAAGGTACACCATGACGAGATACAACCTCTTTGATGTATAGTTAAACAAGTCTCTCCATCGTATCCGTTTCCTTCATTGCTAGAAAGTGCGCAGATTTAGTAAGACGGTCAATGATAACCCAAATGGTATCGTATCCGCCCACCATTTTTGGTAGCTTGGTGATGAAATCCATTGTGATCCTTTCCCACTTCCATTGTGGGATTTCTGGTTATTGAAGCAATCCAGAGGGCCTCTGATGTTCGGCCTTAACTTTCGAGCAAGTCCAACATTTCCCAACATAAGTTGCAATAAGATTCGGTCACCAGTACTATTCCTTAAGATCGTGGTACATTTTGTCCGCTCCAGGATGAATCGAATATCTCGACTTGTGGGATTCATCTAGTATAAGGTTCCGTAGATCTCCATAACAAGGTACCCAATATCTTCCGGCATAACATCGTAGTCCAGTCTCCCTAACCTCGAATCGAGAGACAAGAATGTTCAAATGTTCATGAGATATATTCTCCTCCTTGAGAGCCTTATCTTGGGCTACTCTGATCTGGCTTTTGAGGTTTGAATGGATGGTGATGTTCAGAGCCCGAACACGAAGAGGTGCCGTCCTCTCCTTTCGGATTAAAGCGTCAGCTACCACATTGGCCTTGCCAGGATGATAACGAAGTTCACAATCATAGTCATTCAGCGTCTCGATCCATCAACGCTGTCTCATGTTCAGTTACTTCTGATCGAAGATGTGTTGGAGGCTCTTATGATCGGTGAAAATAGTGCTGTTAGTTCCATAAAAATAGTGTCTCCAAAATTTGAGTGCAAAGACAACGGCTCCAAGTTCGAGATCGTGAGTAGTGTAGTTCCGCTCGTGAATCTTCAGTTGTCGGGAGGCATAAGCGATAACCCTTGTTCATTGCATTAGTACACAACCAAAACCACTTTTCGAAGCATCGCAATAAACGATGAAATCGTCACTGCCTTCAGGAAGTGATAAGATAGGTGCGGTGGTCAACTTCTTCTTCAAGGTTTGAAATGCTGATTTGTGTGCAGGTTCCCAAATGGACTTCTTTCCTTTGTGAGTCAGCGCGGTCAAAGGACGCGCAATTAGAGAGAAACCTTCAATAAATCTTCGGTAGTAACAGGCGAGACCTAGAAATTGACGAATGTGAGTCGGAGTAGTGGGGGTTTCCCACTTGCTGATAGCTTCAATCTTGGCAGGATCAACTTTGATACCCTGGTCGCTCACAACATGACCCAGAAATTGGACTTCCTTCAACCAAAATTCACACTTGGAGAATTTCGTATAAAGTTTCTCTTGTCTCAAGAGTTCAAGCACTAATCGAAGATGTTGTTCATGTTCTTCTTCACTCCTAGAGTAGATGAGGATATCGTCTATGAAGACGATAACGAACTTATCCAAGTATGGCTTGCAGACACGGTTCATAAGGTCCATGAACACAGCAGGTGCATTGGTTAAATCGAATGGCATCACGAGAAACTCATAATGACCATAATGAGTTTTGAATGCAGTCTTCATCACATCGCTCTCTTTCACCCTCAATTGGTGATAACTGGATCGTAAATCGATCTTAGAGTAAACGCTCGATCCTTGTAGTTGGTCAAAAAGATCGTCAATACGGGGAAGGGGATACCGATTCTTGATCGTCAATTTGGTGAGTTCACGGTAGTCGATACACATACGGAAGGATCCATCCTTCTTCTTCACAAACAACACAGGTGCGCCCCAAGGCGAGAAACTTTGGTTGGATAAATTCACGGTCAAGTAGTTCTTGTAGTTAGCTTTGTAACTCTTGCGTCTCAGAAGGTGTGAGTCGATAAGGTGCACGAGCTACAGGTGCAGCTCCTGGCACTAAATCAATTTGAAATTCTACTGCTCTCGGCGGTGGTAATCCAGGCAATTCTTCAGGAAAGACATCGGAAAATTCGTTCACAATTCGAACATCGTCCACACTCTTCACCTCGGTTTCTAATGTTTTCACATGTGCTAGCACGGCAAGACGTCCTTTCTTCATGATCTTTTGTGCTTTCACGCAACTAATGAGGTTCAGCTTCAAGGTACATATCTCTCCGTAAATGATCAGTGGCTCACCATCTCTGTGTGGTATACGAAGAGCTTTATCTCCGCAGATAATATCGGCTCTTACTCTGGTCAACCAATCCATACCGACAATAACATCAAAACTTCTCAATTTGATAGGTATTAAGTCAATTTCGAATTCCGAACCAGCTATGTTGAAAAAGCTCCTCGGCCAATTTGGTCAACTTTTTCAAGTTTTCCATTGGCTACCTCGACAAGCATACTTTCTTTTAAAGGAACTAACGATCAATTTATCTTATCGCAAAAGTGTCTACATACATAACTTCTATCGGCACCAGTATCAAATAGGACAGAAGCTAATAGATTGTTGATAGTGAATATACCTGTCACCAAGTCGGGGTTCTCACGAGCATCCCTTGCATTAACATTGAAAGCTCGTCCACGCGGTGGTCCGCCGTCCTTTCGCTTGTTGGGGCACGCATTTCTGAACTGGCCCATCTGTCCGCATTCGTAGCACTTTTTCGGTCCATTGGGGTTCGCCTTCACATTCAGGGTGGTGACCTTGCAGTCCTTACCGATATGTCCAGTCCGTTGGCACTTTTCACAAACCACATTACTATACCCGGTATAGTGCTTGTAACACCTCTTGCATTGCGGTAAGGCACCTTTGTAGTTGGGGTTCGAGTTGTTGTTCGGATTGGGATTCCCACCATTGTTGTTTCCTTTGAAACCCTCATGTCGCTTCACCGGGTTTTGATCATAGGCTCTCCCTTTGTTGTTGTTGTCCCACTTTCGCTTATCACTACTTCCCGCTTCGGACTTAGCCTTTTTTGGTTCGTCGATGATGATTCGGTTCATTAAAGTATGCGCCATGCGCATTGCCTCCGGGACATTAGGTGGCTTAGACGAGGTGACATTTCCCTTAATGGACTTAGGAAGTCCCCACAAGTATCTCTCCAAACGCTTGAATTCCGGGGTGACCATGGTAGGACACATCAGGGCTAGTTCCAAATACCTACGATTGTACCCATCGAGGTCGTTTCCCACAACCTTCAACTGTATAAACTCAATCTCCATTTTCTGTATCTCAGTTCTCGGACAATACTCTTCAATCAATGCCGCTTTGAATTCTTCCTATGGCGTGGCATACGCCTCATCAATACCCTTTGCTTGAGCCAACATGTTCCACCACGTTAGTGCACCGTCAGATAGCGTGCATGAAGCAAACTTGGTTTTATTTACCTCTGAGTAGTTACTAACTCGAAACACAGATTCTAATTTCTCAAACCATCTAGTGAGACCCACCGGCCCCTCCGTTCCACTAAAGTTGTGGGGTTTGCAGCTTTGAAACTCTTTGTATGTGCACCCATTACGAATGGGCTGAATAATCGGTGGCGCTGGGGCTTGGGGTTGCATTTCCGCAATGGCTGCAGCTACCCTTTCGATAATCATTTCCTCGATTTGGGCTGTGGTCAGTGTTGATCGTCCGTTTGCCATGATGTTCTAAACAAAAATTTTGACTCAAGTCAAAATCCAGTATTCAATAAATAATAATATAGTATACAACAACCAACATGTAATAAGCACAACACATGTTAATTAAGTAGAGCCTCTAGATACAGATATCATAAACCATCGTACAGTAATGTAAATAGAACACCGTGCAAGAATTAAATAACGCAAAGTTTCATTTATTAATAATAAGTTGCATACATCAGCATAGATTCGTACAATACATAAGCGAAACATAAAACTACAACTAGATTACATAATAAAATCTACTACAAAGGTCCTATAGTGACGATGGGTGTAGGATGTCCAATACGTGGGACATCTGGTCCTCGAGCTCAGTTACCCGAGCACGGAGGATCTCCACCTCCCTCATCAGTTCCTCGACAGAGGGAGATGGTGGGACAGGCGGTGCAGTCGGTACGAGTGGTACGGGTGGAGATGGTGGTGCAGACGTTCCGGCTCCAGAAGTAGAGGCTGCGAAGCGGTAAGGCTTATGGATGAAGGGATCAAAAGGATACGGCACAAGCCGCTTTCGGGCGGTAACCCTACGACGCCGACCATATGCGTCAGTGAATGCTCGACCTCCGTTAATCCCTGGAATGACGGTACCATCGAAACGGTACCTCTTCTTCGGTGGGGTGGAGGGTAGCTGTACAGGTGCATCATCAGGGTCCTCATCAGAATCATCATCACTGGAGTCGTCTGAGGAGGTGTCATCGGATAAAGAGTCTGCGGAGGATGGGTCGTCCGAATCATGTGGTGGTGGCTGCACGGGTGGCTGTACTGGCTCTCCTCGGGCGGCCATCATCTGTCAGTATCTGGCGGGTCCGATCGGTACGAGACGTCCATTAGGAGCACGTCGGCACCAATGGCGATACTGATTACGGAATGAACCTTCCCCAAATTCCGCGGGAATCACAACACCACCGAGATGGTGCTGTGGCTCCTGAGGTCTTGGGGCAAGTGGAGCTGGAATCTTCAGGGGGTCCTCGGCTCCGTCAGAGGTAACCACTGGGGCAGGTGCATGACTATTGGCACCATAGGATGAAGCGCGAGGGTCACTGGTGGGTGTCGAAGAAGACATCTGGAAATCGGCAACAACGGTCGGTGAAGTGGCTGATGAGTCTGTGTCGCTGTCCAAAATGATGACAGGTGAAATATCCGACATCTGAACAAGGAAAAATAAATTTTCCATGTCAGTAAGTCATAAAGCAAGCACGTATTAGGCCAAGTAACTACAACAGTCTAGATCATGTGTAACAGTAAGTAGCATGGAAATAACGACAAGTATCATACAATCGAAAGCAGATAATAGCATGCAGTAGTGAAGTCATGTAATAGCATACGGCATATAGTAGTAAAAGTAAGCAGCATCATGCAGCAAGTTTCGCAGAAACAAGTAAACTAGCAAGTTGTAGATTAGTCCTATTAGTGAATCCTACTCGGGTCGGTCCAGACTCACTAATACAACCTAATTCCCTACAGCCTGGCTCTGATACCAAATGTGATGCCCCGTACTAAATCATCATGTACGGACCATCAACAACAGGATCATTACAAGGTCAAACACTATATGCTATTTCAAAATACGTTTGCTTTTATGGTAAAAGGTGACGTCATAAATAACGTCGAATGTTTTACATCAAAAGTATGCTTCTGTGAATAGAAGCAAAGATAATAGTGCGTAACCCTTAGGTCGTTACAAATCATAGTTTCAAAAGTAATAATGTTTATGAATGCAATATAAACGTTCATGCGGTGACATCTCTAAAGCAGCGGGTGTCTACAGCAAGACTAGTACAACAGCGGAAGTAAGAAACCTTAAGCACCTGAGAAAAACATGCTTAAAAACGTCAACACAAAGGTTGGTGAGCTATAGTTTAAGTATAACAGTAATGTAAGGCAGGCCACGAGATTTCAGTGCTACAAAGAGCGTTTCAAAATAGTATGATAAAGTATATGTTGAACCGTGGGCACTTGGTAACTAACTTAACGTTTATAACCCCCTGAAAGTACACTTGGCGAGTGCGTATGTATACGAAGTATTAAACACCCGTTAAATGCTAGCGCTACTAGCCCGAGTGGGGATGTCAAACCCTATGGATCCATATCTAAGATTCGCGTTCACCGGTTCAAAAACCAATAAACGTTACCGAGCTAAAGGGAATGTTTACGCCATTGTATAACCCACACATATATAAATTTTAAGTACTCATGCCTAGTATGTAAAACATAAAATGCGTATGTATTCTCAGTTCCCAAAATAGTTAAAGTAAAAAGGGATGCTATAACTCACAGTGGTAAAGTAGTAGTAAAGTTGGTTCGGGAGAGTAAGCAAGTATGTAGGACCGGAAAGTCCTCAACCTAAGTCAAAAGTTACTAAGTTAGTAAATCATCCCAATAGGTTTATAAGTATGTAAATTAGGTCTTAAGGGTCATCATCAATCACCATCAAACAAAAAGTATAAAGTAAGTTTCATTCTAGAAAAGAGTTTAAAACAAAGGCTGACTTGGATCAGTCACCACGGCCTCTATACCTACTGAAATAAGGTGAGACCAGTGGCCATGGCTCCGTATATGTGTCCTTTAGTTGTGGTAAAAATTCCAGAAGCAAACTCTTCTTCGTTTGACCGTGGCGACGGTCTAAGTGCGAGTAGGTCAGAATTTTCAGCACAACGTTAAAAGGACCTAGTGACAATCGGAAGCCCATTAATCCTAAACCGTAACTCGGATTAAGATGAGTCTTAAATGAAAAATTATCTAATCGAACGGAGCTAACTGAAAATCAACTTTAAAGTAGCCCAGGTTTTCAGGTCCATTCCAGAAAACAGTAAACAGTAGGTTCCGGTGGGTTCTTGGTGCTTGATGTTCATCACGGTTTTCATCCTTGATGCATATAGCTTCAAGTGTACAACTCGTTGATGTGTTTACATAATCTTTACCAAGTTTTGACCATCATAACACAAGTGTAAGTCTAAGATAAGTAGCACAACTCAATTAAGTGTTGCAAGTAGTTTGATGAACCAAAGTTACATCAAGATCTTAGATCCGACACATACATGAACTCTAAAAGTTATATTAAGCTACAAACT
Organism: Rutidosis leptorrhynchoides; assembly: GCF_046630445.1. Lineage (NCBI taxonomy): Eukaryota > Viridiplantae > Streptophyta > Magnoliopsida > Asterales > Asteraceae > Rutidosis > Rutidosis leptorrhynchoides. The sequence continues at coordinate 378,971,328 of NC_092343.1, read as the reverse complement.
TGAAAGTAAACTAACTAATCAAGATATTAAGTTTTAGAACATAGTTCTTAGTTAGATCTTGAAGATCCAAGACTCAAAAGTCTAGATGTAAAGTTATTAAGTTAAATCCAACACAAGTGTATAAAGTTATAACTAAAAAGTTATACTTCCATGTTCTTGAACTTACAAAGTTAACTTTTAGTTCCAAGAAATATGAGATCAAGATTAACTAGTAATACTTGACCAAATCACAACTTTAAAGTACATAAAATGAAGAAGTAAGTTAAATCTACAAGTAAATAAGTTCATGGTTGTTCATACTTTTAAAGATTCAAGCCAAGGTCTTGATCTTCAAGGAAGTAAACTTTTAAGTTTACAACATGAACTTCAAGTATGGTTTTAACTCATGAACTTTAAGTCTTTAAAACATGAAGTGTAGAACATAAACTAGAAAGTTTTGTTCTTGTATGTTCTTGCATGAACAATATAAAATGAAGAACAAACTAGAGAGTTTGGTTCTTAATAACTAGTAAGTAATAACTATAATAACAAGTAAGTAAATCACAACAAAGAACTAGTAACTCAAACAAGTAAGAATGATGATGATGAGAGCTTTATGCTTCGGTTTTTGAGAGAAGAAAAGGAAGAACACAAAGCATTGTTACTTACAAATTAGAGAGAGAAATGAGAGAAAAAGCTTGAGAGAATAAATGCAAGTAAGTGTGTGAGTGAGAAGTGAAGGAGTATAAGTGAATATGTAATCAAAAAAAAAAAAGATTTGAACTCCCTCTTGGCCCTAGGTGGCCGAAGATTTTTCAAAGGGGAGGGGGGAGGGATTAGTCCACTAGTTTCATGCATGTAAAGGCTCAAAAGTTGGTAATAAGGTTAGCTTGCATGGGAACTAGGTGTAAGTATCATGTAACTAGATTCTTTATGTATTAATCAAGCTAGTTTTAAACCTTAATGGAATAGTTGTAACAAAAGGCTCCTAATTGATCCATTAAGAAAGTAGAGTGGGCTTCTAAGTTCATTAACACAAATAAAAGCCCAAGTTCAAGTAATTAACAAACTAATCCAATAAAGCCCAAGTAATTAACTAGTAACCTTAGTTAATTAAAATGATTAATAAAACTTAATCATGAATGTAAATAATATTTGAAAATATTATTCGTGTAAAGTTCGTGTGTCACAAAGATGAATCGGGCATTTAAAAGTCATGTATGGTAACAAGTAAATGTATAGAAATACATTCATTAAATCACAAGTATTAATAATAAATATTAATAATTAAACGTTGGAAAAATCCAGGGTCATTACAGAAAAAACGAAAGTGTTCCTCGCTCATGTTCAAGTTCTGACGAGTAGTCGGTGCCATTTCCTTCAAAAATAGCCAAAAGAATTGAGTTAATCATATAGAATTTAAGAGTAGTCAATAGTATTTCGTAGCATAATATGAACTTATTTATAAAAGCTTTTTCTTCATATTAGCATTTTATAGTTTTAATTCGGGTAGTACTTACCCGTTAAGTTCATACTTAGTAGCTACTATACAATTCAACTACTACGATTCTATATGAAAAACTAGATACAATAATATTTCGCGTTCAAACTTTTATACTATTTTTACAAATTTACAATACCGCTATTTTACATATAGCATGAAGTATAGCATGAAATGTTCCGTTCATACTGATTATAAACGTTCCATATAAATTGATTTCGTAACGAGGTTTTGACCTCTATATGAGGCGTTTTTCAAAGACTGCATTCATTTTTAAAACAACCATAACCTTTATTTTATCGATAAAGGTTTTAAAAAAACATTACGTAGATTATCAAATAATGATAATCTAAAATATACCGTTTACACACCACCATTACATAATGGTTTACAATAAAAATATATTATATCGAAATAGTTTCTTGAATACAGTTTTTACACAATATCATACAATCATGGACTCCAAATCATGTCCTTATTTTAGTATGCCACAGCGGGAGCTTTTAATAATCACCTGAGAATAAACATGCTTAAAACGTCAACAAAAAATGTTGGTGAGTTATAGGTTTAACCTATATATTATCAAATTAATATAATAGACCACAAGATTTCATTTATTCAATAATCTTACATTCGCAAGTGTATAAAAATCATTCTATGATGAACACCTGGTAACCGACATTAACATAATGCATATAGAATATTCCCCGCATACTCGCAAGTATGTCATAAATTGGCAATCGCAATCACCATATAAATCGAAGTATTAAAGCATTCCAAATTCCAGAATGGGGTTTATTAGGCCCATAGATCTATCTTTAGGATTCGCGTCAATTAGGGGTCATTTCCCTAATTCTTAGGCTACCAAACTTGAAGGGGCAATATTTGGTTTAATAATCCAACCATAGAATGTAGTTTCGCATACTTGTGTCTATTTTGTAAAACATTTATAAAGCTGCATGTATTCTCATCCCAAAAATATTAGATTTTAAAAGTGGGACTATAACTCACTTTCACAGATTTTTCCTTCGTTGGAAATAAGAATTGGCCACTGGTCGATTCACGAACCTATAACAAATATGTACATATATATCAAAGTATGATTTAAATATATTCACAACATTTTTTATTACGTTTTTATGTTTTAAGTTTGTTAAGTTAGCAGTCCTCGTTAGTAACCTACAACTAGTTGTCCACAGTTAGATGTACTGAAATAAATCAATATATATTATCTCGAATCAATCCATGACCCAGTGTCTACAAGTCTCAGACTTGATCACAACTCAAAGTATATATATTATTTTGGAATCAACCTCAACCCTGTATAGCTAACTCAAACATTACTGCATATAGAGTGTCTATGGTTGTTTTGAATATATATATATATATATATATATATATATATATATATATATATATATATATATATATATATATATATATATATATATATATATATATATATATATATATATATATATATGGGTCGATATGATATGTCAAAAAATTGTATACGTGTCTATGGTATCCCAAGATTACATAATATGTATAATACAATATAAATTAGTTAGGATATGTTTAGTCTATATTTATTACAAAATTTTCGTAGCTAAAACTAGCAAATTTATCCAATTTTGTTTTACCCGTCATTTCTTCATTTCAAATCCGTTTTGAGTGATTCAAGTTGCTATGGTTTCATAATGAACTTAAATTTATTAAACTAAATAGAAAAATTATAAGTTTATAGTCGGAAATACAGGTTACAAGTCATTTTTTAAAGAGGTAGTCATTTCCGTCGAAAGAACGACATCTTGATGACCATTTTGAAAAACATATTTCCACTTTGAGTTTAACCATGATTTTTAGATATAGTTTCATGTTCATAAGAAAAATCATTTTCCCAGAAGAACAACTTTTAAATCAAAGTTTATCATAGTATTTAATTATCAAACCCAAAATGTAGCGACCCGACAAAATCGTCGTTGACGGCGCCATTAACTTAGGTCCCGTTGCGTGGTCATAGTCCCTATATGAGACGCGTTTGACCAAAATTATGTCGCATTCATTTGAAAAGTACAAGACTTGCAAGGTTTAGTTTACAAACGGTTCGACAACACGTTTAAGTTTACAAAGTTATAAAGTATAAATGAAGTAACTTGCGACATAATATAAGTTGAAAATCACAGTTGCTATAAATAATTTAAGTATGTAAACATTTGTTTGAATCCAAAGGTGCTATCACTAGCGTATGCATGTATGCTTGACTCCAAGGAAGTAATCAAAGTGTATGCATGTATGCTTGACCCCAAGCAAGTATGAGTGTACGCGGAAGCATGTATCAAATAGCCATGTATGAACCTGAGAAACATATAGAAAACTGTCAATGAAAAACGTTGGTGAAATCATAGGTATTTTAGTAAATGTTGTATTTGAACCACAAGATTTAATATAAGATGATTGTCAAAATCATTTGTATTCCAAAGTTGTTATTTGTTTCGCGGGCACCCAATTATCAAACTTAACTGTTTTGTACCCTGTTACGTAGTGTTAGAATATACACTATACTCGAAAATATATTTCATCCGCTAACGGTAGCGAACCGTCCGAATGAGGCTCGTCAAGCCCATGTGATCACATAATATAAGTTCTCGTTTACACCCTGCAAGTGTAACTAATGATAATTGAATTGAGGATTTTTGTTCAAACCCGTACGTGGAATGTTTGTTTTCGTACTTGTGTTCAAAGTGTAAAAGTATGATACGTATATGTTTCTCATCCCATAGTTTAAAGAATAAAAGTTGTTTGAAAGATGGGACTATGATCTCACCTTGTGTGCACGAGTAATAAGTACTTCAACAAGTAACGTGTGCAAAGAACAATGCTAGTCTTGACCTAAACAAATAGGTCGTATCAATAACGGTAAACACGATAGGTCAAAGATGGTCAATTAGTCCTATGGCTCGTTACGACTCGATTATGTAGCATGTGAGTCACGTTGTCAAGTTTCATGCAAGAATCAAGTATAAAACATATTAGAACGATCGCATAAACATTTGGTTAAGTTTGACTAAAAGTCAAACTTGATCAAAGTCAAAGTCAACGGGGTCGGGTCGGGTATCCGAAATTTTTTTTATGAAAGATAAGCATATATAAGCATGTTGGCCAAGTTTCATGTTAATCGGAGTTACGAGTAAGCGGGGGTGAAAACGTGAAAATCAAAAGAATTTGGGACAGACCAAAATGGCGCGCCGCTCCATATTTGGCGCGCCGCTCCATTTAACTGATCAGCAAGTCTGGCAGTTTTCACACTCAAGCACGAATCCAACTTCAAATACACATAAATCATAAACCGTAAACATCCAAAACAAGTATCTTATATCGTTGAAAAGGTATTTTGATAAGGAATACAACTAACCACTTTTCATCAAACAAAAACATCATTTACAATAGCCGAAATCTCGTCAAGTGATCATTAAATGTTCAAAATCATCGTTTCGAGTTTACAAAATGCATTTTAAGATTCGGGAATCCAATTCACACATATGATATGCCGTTTTGAAGGTAATGAAACATACATTACAACTAAACACTTACTAATAACATTTCATGGCATTCGAAACATCAAAAGTTCGTTTTAAGTCTATCAAACCCTAACCAAAATTCACAAAAATCAATAATCATGCGTTTGAAGTTTTCTTACTCAACCTACGCATCAAAACGAAGCTAGTGATACTAGTAACACAATTAAAACATGAACTTTAACAAATTAACAACATTAACTCATCCAAAATCAAAGATTAAGCACACACATTTCAAATGTTCAAACTAGTTACTCAAAACAACGAATCGAGCAAATAAAACATATATTCATGTTATACACGAGCCATAGACACTAACTAACACCATTTCAAGTCAAAAACATGAATTTAGAGAAATCTAGAGTTTTAGAAATGTTACCCAAACGAGATGAAATTGGTACCAAAATGTAGAGGATGAAGAGAGGATCACGAAAATGTAATTTGTTTTGATATTTGCTTCTCCAATCGGATTTAGATGATGATTGTATGATGAAGATGAAATGGTGGATGTTTGAAGTAATACTTGAGAAAAAAAGGAAAAAGAAATGAAAATGAAATGAATGGTGGAGATGGTGTTGACTAAGTCAACATCTAGTTACCATTTTGCTCACTTGGCAACATTAGTCCCTCAAGTTTGTAGTCGGGTGTGGAAATTATCCGAACGAATATTTTAAAAACGCTAGAGCAAACGAGTGATATTATAAATAAATAACGGGGGTATTATGAACGTTAGTCAACGGAAAATACGAATTTAAATAATGAAAGATATTATTAAAAAAAATACAGTGTTAAAAATAAATTTAACGGAAATACGCGGGATGTTACATTACCCCCACCATAAAAGAAATTTCTTCCCGAAATTTAGTTGGAAGTAGTAGTTGTTGTTTCTTCCTCGAGATCTTGCTTTGTAAATTCTACGAATAGGTGAAGGTACTTCCTTGAGCATTCTAACGAACTTCGACATTCGGAATTTTTCGTCGTTTCAGAGTTTGGTTTCACGATTCAATATTTCAACCGGTTCTCCTAGGAAGGAAAGTTTGTCATCGATAGTAGGCTCATCGGAAGGAATAACAAGTTCTTGTTCGGAAAGACACTTCTTCAAGTTTGATATATGGAATGTATGATGAACGGAGACTCAAACGAGTCAAAAAATCTAAACGGCTAGTAACGGGTCCAAAACGCCCCAAGATTTTAAAAGGATCGAAATATCGCGGATTTAGCTTTCTACGTTTCTCGAAATGGATTACACCTTTTCAAGGTGCGACTTTTAATATTACGCGGTCACTCACTTGGAATTCGAGAGGTTTACGTCTAACATCGGTATAGCTCCTTTGGCGACTACGGTCGTTTTGAGTCTTTTCTTGGATTCAAATGATCTTAACGGTTATTTCATGAATGAGTTCGATTCCGGTGGTTTGATTGTCACCTACTGATAGTGCTCCAAATGAACATATATTTAGTAGCAATATCCTCCCAATATGTAAATTATTTAGTTGTAATTTTCCTATTTTAAGTTGTAATCATTTATATTAAATAAGTGCGAAGACAAAAGGCGAAAACGAAGATTTGAAGACGCAAACGTCCAAAAAGCTCAAATGTACAAGATACAATCCAAGTGGTTCAATTTATTGATGAAAAACGTCTAAAAATGACAAAAGTAAAAGTTGCGGAACGCAAAGTACAAGATATTAAATTATACGAAAAGGCGTTCGAAAATCCGGAACCGGGACATGAGTCAACTATCAACGCCCGACGCAATGGACCAAAAATTACAAGTCAGTTATGCACAAGAATATAATATAATATATAAATAATTATATTAATTATTTATATTTTATATTTATATATATAAAACGTCGGCAAAGAAGATCCAAAAGGGTGTGAGCTGTATTCCATTTCCCCGCGACTCGCGGAGTTCTCAGGCACAAAGTGCCGCGACACGCGGAGCACAGAAATTTCAGAATGCCTATAAAAGGTCGCGAATTCTGCCGAGTAAAAGAAGAATAATAATAATACTCCCTAATATAAATAAATATAATATATATATATATATATATATATATATATATATATATATATATATATATATATATATAATATAGATTAGTGTTATATTAGATTAGTTCGGGTTATGTAAAGGTTATTTTACGGGTTTTAAAGTCGGAGCTCTGTCCGTGTAACACTACGCGATAAATAATCAATGTAAGCTATGTTCTCCTTTTTAAATTAATGTCTCGTACTTAAGTTATTATTATGCTTATTTGAGCTAAAGTAATCATGATGTTGGACTAAATATTAAAGACGGGGTAATTGGGCTTTGTACCATAATTGGGGTTTGGACAAAAGAACGACACTTGTGGAAATTAGACTATGGGGTATTAATGGGCTTTATATTAAATTAACGATACCTCGTTAATTTAATATAAAGGTTATGATTTGACGTATCTATATATAACCACATACGCTTAATCGGACACGATGGGCGGGATATTTATAAGTACGAATTATTGTTCATTTGACCGGACACGGGGATGGATTAATAGTCAATGGACTCATTAAAACAGGGGTGGATTACATTCAAGGGTAATTGGTGTAATTGTTAACAAAATATTAAAACCTTGGTTTACACACAGTCGATAACCTGGTGTATTCATTAAGCAAAGTATTAAGACCTTGTTACAGTTCGAATCCCCAGTTAGTTGGAATATTTGACTTCGGGTATAAGGTTAAATTTGCCGAGCAGTTTATAATTATGACCGATGAACTATTATGGACAAAAACCAGATAGGTTTCAAATACATCCAGGACAAAGGACAATTAACCCAGGACAATAAATTAAAATCAAAACGTCAAACATCATGGTTACGGAACTTTAAATAAGCATAATATATTTTATTTCATTTTTTCTCGTACTTTTATTTATTGTCATTTTAATTATTGTTATTTATTTTATATTGTTATTTAAATATCGTCATTTACTATACGCTTCACTTAAAATATAAATCGACAAACCGGTCATTAAACGGTAAACCCCCTTTTATATATTATTATATATAATTATATATATTTTGTACAAATATAGTTGTTTAAAAATATAGTGTGTAATAAGCCCGCTCCCTGTGGAACGAACCGGACTTACTAAAAACTATACTACTCTACGATTAGGTACACTGCCTATAGTGTTGTAGCAAGGTTTAGGTATATCCCATTTGTAAATAAATAATTAAAACTTGTGTAATTTTTAATAGTATTTCTTGTAAAATTAATAGTATTTTATATACACCTCGCACGACATCAAGTTTTTGGCGCCGCTGCCGGGGAATCGGCGAAACGCTATATTTTTAATATATATTTGTATAAATATATTTTTAGAAAAACAATATAAAATTAAAAAAAAAAAAAAAAACGCGTCAAATTTTAAACTGTACCTGAGTTGAAAATTGGAACCCCGCGACTCACGGAGTTTGAAGCCTCGAATACCGCGACTCGCGGAGCCACCCTGACACCGACAGAAACCCTAATCAGCATTTATTACGGGTAATTTATTATTTATTATTATTATTAACCCTATTTACTTATTATTATTATAATTAGTTTTAAGTTTTTAATTTAATTTGTATTTTAAATATTAATTAGTATTATTAAATATATATATATATATATATATATATATATATATATATATATATAAATTAATACTTTTATAAAATAAATAATATAAAAATAATATTTTTATAAAAATAAATAATTTTTATAACTTCAAGTTTATTTTTATTTTGTATCTTTTCATTTGTTTTAGCGTAATATTTGTATATTTTTCGTTCGTAGCTAGTTTTAAGACATAGTTTTTGCCGTAGCTTATTTTTATTTTCTAGATTTTTAGGCTTTGCCGTAAAATCCCTTAAGTGCCTTTTCTTTAGACTAAGATTTAGGTGCTTTAGAATTTTGCGACGATTTTAAAATTTTAGTGCCTTTTAAGTCACGACTCGCTACTTTCTTATTTTTATTTTTCGACGTTTGTCGACGCGCACTCTTTTTCTTTCTTATTTCTCGACGCTTTAGTTTTTAGGACTTAGAAATTTTCTCTATTTCTTATCTAATATCTCAAACGGAAAGAAAAATTATTTAAGTGGTTAAATTAATGGACGTTGACAATTTTCTGCTTCGTAGTAATAGTTGGATTTGTTAGTGGCTGAGTTGTGAACTTCCGATTTAAAGGGTTCTGGCTCCCTGCTGCATCTTTTGGCTATTCGAAACGTGGGCAAAAGCAGAAAAGTCTATTAATTGGACAACTTATATAAGTTTTTCTATTTTTATAACTAATAGGATAATTAGTAAATGCACCACATTGTAGCTAAAATTTGGCCATCGCAATAAAATGGAAAATTTTGAAAATAAGGCTATGGAAACTCTTTTTGATTTCCAAAATCAATTAAATCAATACTCTCAAACGGGTGTTGATGACAATTCGTTCGGTCAATCTTGGATCACGAATGACGAAACAATAACTGGTTGTGAAATCTGTGGAGATTATCACTCAACATGGGAATGTTATTATTACGTTCCTATGGAAAATTACGCACCCACGGAACCTGAATGGAATAATTATGAAGAATACAATTCAAATTGGGATTATTCCCAAGAATATTTCCAAACTCAACAACCAGTAGACGAGGAAAATTACGTGTCTGAAAATTTATTAGACAATATGAAAATCAAACTCGAAGAACTTGATGCTCAAAATGAACAAATGAGAGAGTTTGTAAACCGGCAAGCTGAAACTCTATCAAACTACACACCTATTGATCTGAGGAGTCGTGTGCAAGAAAATCTCATATCATCGAATTTTGATGAATTCGAGAGCTCCGAAATCACCAATTATCCCGATGATACTTTTTATTCAGCTTTAGCAATTTCACAACATATCGACACATTAGCCTCAACCGACGAAATCATCGATCCATCTATGGATGAAGAAGAAGTAAGGATGACAAATTGGTACTCTTGGGAGAACGATAACATTGAAAATTTTACCCCCGAGACCAAAATGGGGGGACCGATAAGTACCGTTAATGAAGAAGAACTTGCTTCAATCCAGCCACAACCTTCCAACCCAATATTCTCAATAGACGAGTCATCTACCAAAGATGAACTAAAAGCTGTAATAGATATTGACACCTCGAATTTCACCCAATTGGGTAATAGAGGTGAAAACTTTGATTCCGAGAATGAACGAAAGGAAGTGTTAGGAATTGTCCACCCTATAGAAATATGTATGTCGGTGTGTATCGATCCATTTGACCAAGAACCAGAAAAGAGACATATCCATTTACTAAAAGCTACACTTAAAAAAGAATTAAGTAGTGATGATCGGGTGAGTCTAAACTTTAAACCCATTGATATATTATACACCACCCGAGATGTAAATAACTGGCTCACTATTTTAATTCGTGGAACTTATTCTACCGACTTCACATGTCTTCAGCTAAGTATGGGGAAGTCTAACCCCACTTAACATTAAATTAGGGGTTCGGGTTAGTGCATAACTCATTAATAAAAATGCACAATTAGGGTAAAAGACACATTTTCAAATATTAGCAAACAGTTCAGAAAAGCAACCGTTTTTGAAGAAAAACATGTGTGAAATAACAAAAGAAGGAATGAACGATGAGGCGCGCCATCTATCATTTGACGAGCTTTGTAATTACAAACTGGGTATTTTCAATTACTTTTCTACACTAATCACCCTCATGAATTTATAATTAGAGTCTGATTTCATGCAAATGAGGGCATTGCATGATCTCAAGTGTGGGGAAGGGTTATAAATTCTCTAGAGTTTATACGCCAAATTTTATGAAAATTTAAAAAATTTTCAACTAAATGAATTCAAAATCATGTTTATACATATTTATGAACGGTGAAAACTAGGTGTTAATACCGAAATTATCGTTACCTCAAAAAGGACATAAATTGAGAAACAACTTAAAACGCTTGAATTCATTTAAAATGGAATAAAGGAGAATAAAAAGGCAAAGAAAGAAACTAAGTGTGGGGAGAATGTACCAAGTTATTCAATTAAAAACTATCTATCACATGTTTCTGTAAAGTTTATTGCAGGTGCTTTTATTTTGGACTAAATCAACTATTTTACCCGATGAAAGAAAAAAAAAGATGGATCTACACGATGAATCAATTCCATCATTAAAAGGAAGTAAAGTCTTCAGAAAAAGACACGCGCTTCTTGATTTAGGTCAAGAAGTTGTCGTCCAGACCAGCTGTAGGTTGACGAAAAATCTAGAAAAGTCATCACTAAAATCAGCAGGAAATCGACGGACCTCAGCATCAAACAGGGTCGCCAAGTGGTCAGATTTATCCTAACCATGAGAAGGATTTATCTCGTACAATGGGGGGGACACCGTGCAAATTAGCTTGATAAGACTAATGAATCAGACCCCCAGAAAGGATAATCTCCTTTTAAAGATTAAAAATCAACTTTTAAGACTGATATTACTCAATCCTTGAGATTGACTTTAAAGATTGAGAATTACAAACTCATGGAATTCGATGATATCTAAACTCGAGCTTGAACGAGAAAATATTTTGATCAAAATTAAAACCGATTTGTTTTCTGAAAACCCATTTTCAATGCATTCATTACCATCGAACGTAAAATCCTAGGAATTCACCTGGAATTCATTAGGTCACCTGAACCAAATCAGGTGTCAACCGTAAGAACGGTGGTTGCATAGCATGGTTGAAGACGGGACCTTGTGCCAGACTGAAAAAATTTTAGGATGATCTTTACTATTGCTCCTACCAAGGATAATAATAGCATCCGACACATTTTTGGACCATAATCAAATGCATGTCATTAGACATTGCCTTAACAGTTTCTTGTTCATCGCTTTCCTTTACAACCGGACGGTAGTTTACCGAAAGGTAATATACGGAGCAAGTATACTGGACGTGTTACTTTCCCAATACAAGGTTAGCAAGTGGGTAACACAAAACCACAAGTGTTGAGCTAAAATTTTCAAATCTGAAACCCACACAACCCACAAAAATATTTTGCAAACACCGGTGAAGGGTTATTCCGGAAAACTTATCTAGGGTAAAAGCTAGATTGAATTTTCAAAGATCAAATGTTTTCATAAAGATCCAATTTCCTTAAGGATCTACATTTTCATAGTCATGTGGGACTGTAAACCACCTTTCAAATGTGCACTTTGCTTTGAAAACCGAAAGTAAATCGGCTATTTGATTGCAAGTGTCGTTGACCTAAACCCGAGGCAACTGTGGATGACACACCCACCTTTAACCATGGTTCTATCGTCACTATCATTGTTTATACCGCCGTATCAAAATCACTGATGTATAAAGTGTGAGAATAAAAAAAAGTGATTCGAGTGAAGTGTGATTTTATTTCAAGTTATGTATTGCTTGAGGACAAGCAACGTTCAAGTGTGGGGATATTTGATAGTGCTCCAAATGAACATATATTTAGTAGCAATATCCTCCCAATATGTAAATTATTTAGTTGTAATTTTCCTATTTTAAGTTGTAATCGTTTATATTAAATAAGTGCGAAGACAAAAGGCGAAAACGAAGATTTGAAGACGCAAACGTCCAAAAAGCTCAAATGTACAAGATACAATCCAAGTGGTTCAATTTATTGATGAAAAACGTCTAAAAATGACAAAAGTACAAGTTGCGGAACGCAAAGTACAAGATATTAAATTATACGAAAAGGCGTTCGAAAATCCGGAACCGGGACATGAGTCAACTATCAACGCCCGACGCAATGGACCAAAAATTACAAGTCAGTTATGCACAAGAATATAATATAATATATAAATAATTATATTAATTATTTATATTTTATATTTATATATATAAAACGTCGGCAAAGAAGATCCAAAAGGGTGTGAGCTGTATTCCATTTCCCCGCGACTCGCGGAGTTCTCTGGCACAAAGTGCCGCGACAAGCGGAGCACAGAAATTTCAGAATGCCTATAAAAGGTCGCGAATTCTGCCGAGTAAAAGAAGAATAATAATAATACTCCCTAATATAAATAAATATATATATATATATATATATATATATATATATATATATATATATATATATATATATATATATATATATATATAATATAGATTAGTGTTATATTAGATTAGTTCGGGTTATGTAAAGGTTATTTTACGGGTTTTAAAGTCGGAGCTCTGTCCGTGTAACACTACGCGATAAATAATCAATGTAAGCTATGTTCTCCTTTTTAAATTAATGTCTCGTACTTAAGTTATTATTATGCTTATTTGAGCCAAAGTAATCATGATGTTGGACTAAATATTAAAGACGGGGTAATTGGGCTTTGTACCATAATTGGGGTTTGGACAAAAGAACGACACTTGTGGAAATTAGACTATGGGCTATTAATGGGCTTTATATTAAATTAACGATACCTCGTTAATTTAATATAAAGGTTATGATTTGACGTATCTATATATAACCACATACGCTTAATCGGACACGATGGGCGGGATATTTATAAGTACGAATTATTGTTCATTTGACCGGACACGGGGATGGATTAATAGTCAATGAACTCATTAAAACAGGGGTGGATTACATTCAAGGGTAATTGGTGTAATTGTTAACAAAATATTAAAACCTTGGTTTACACACAGTCGATAACCTGGTGTATTCATTAAACAAAGTATTAAGACCTTGTTACAGTTCGAATCCCCAGTTAGTTGGAATATTTGACTTCGGGTATAAGGTTAAATTTGCCGAGCAGTTTATAATTATGACCGATGAACTATTATGGACAAAAACCAGATAGGTTTCAAATACATCCAGGACAAAGGACAATTAACCCAGGACAATAAATTAAAATCAAAACGTCAAACATCATGGTTACGGAAGTTTAAATAAGCATAATATATTTTATTTCATTTTTCCTCGTACTTTTATTTATTGTCATTTTAATTATTGTTATTTATTTTATATTGTTATTTAAATATCGTCATTTACTATACGCTTCGCTTAAAATATAAATCGACAAACCGGTCATTAAACGGTAAACCCCCTTTTATATATTATTATATATAATTATATATATTTTGTACAAATATAGTTGTTTAAAAATATAGTGTGCAATAAGCCCGCTCCCTGTGGAACGAACCGGACTTACTAAAAACTATACTACTCTACGATTAGGTACACTGCCTATAGTGTTGTAGCAAGGTTTAGGTATATCCCATTTGTAAATAAATAATTAAAACTTGTGTAATTTTTAATAGTATTTCTTGTAAAATTAATAGTATTTTATATACACCTCGCACGACATCAAGTTTTTGGCGCCGCTGCCGGGGAATCGGCGAAACGCTATATTTTTAATATATATTTGTATAAATATATTTTTAGAAAAACAATATAAAATTAAAAAAAAAAAAACGCGTCAAATTTTAAACTGTACCTGAGTTGAAAATTGGAACCCCGCGACTCGCGGAGTTTGAAGCCTCGAATACCGCGACTCGCGGAGCCACCCTGACACCGACAGAAACCCTAATCAGCATTTATTACGGGTAATTTATTATTTATTATTATTATTAACCCTATTTACTTATTATTATTATAATTAGTTTTAAGTTTTTAATTTAATTTGTATTTTAAATATTAATTAGTATTATTAAATATATATATATATATATATATATATATATATATATATATATATATATATATATATATATAAATTAATACTTTTATAAAATAAATAATATAAAAATAATATTTTTATAAAAATAAATAATTTTTATAACTTCAAGTTTATTTTTATTTTGTATATTTTCATTTGTTTTAGCGTAATATTTGTATATTTTTCGTTCGTAGCTAGTTTTAAGACATAGTTTTTGCCGTAGCTTATTTTTATTTTCTAGATTTTTAGGCTTTGCCGTAAAATCCCTTAAGTGCCTTTTCTTTAGACTAAGATTTAGGTGCTTTAGAATTTTGCGACGATTTTAAAATTTTAGTGCCTTTTAAGTCACGACTCGCTACTTTCTTATTTTTATTTTTCGACGTTTGTCGACGCGCACTCTTTTTCTTTCTTATTTCTCGACGCTTTAGTTTTTAGGACTTAGAAATTTTCTCTATTTCTTATCTAATATCTCAAACGGAAAGAAAAATTATTTAAGTGGTTAAATTAATGGACATTGACAATTTTCTGCTTCGTAGTAATAGTTGGATTTGTTAGTGGCTGAGTTGTGAACTTCCGATTTAAAGGGTTCTGGCTCCCTGCTGCATCTTTTGGCTATTCGAAACGTGGGCAAAAGCAGAAAAGTCTATTAATTGGACAACTTATATAAGTTTTTCTATTTTTATAACTAATAGGATAATTAGTAAATGCACCACATTGTAGCTAAAATTTGGCCATCGCAATAAAATGGAAAATTTTGAAAATAAGGCTATGGAAACTCTTTTTGATTTCCAAAATCAATTAAATCAATACTCTCAAACGGGTGTTGATGACAATTCGTTCGGTCAATCTTGGATCACGAATGACGAAACAATAACTGGTTGTGAAATCTGTGGAGATTATCACTCAACATGGGAATGTTATTATTACGTTCCTATGGAAAATTACGCACCCACGGAACCTGAATGGAATAATTATGAAGAATACAATTCAAATTGGGATTATTCCCAAGAATATTTCCAAACTCAACAACCAGTAGACGAGGAAAATTACGTGTCTGAAAATTTATTAGACAATATGAAAATCAAACTCGAAGAACTTGATGCTCAAAATGAACAAATGAGAGAGTTTGTAAACCGGCAAGCTGAAACTCTATCAAACTACACACCTATTGATCTGAGGAGTCGTGTGCAAGAAAATCTCATATCATCGAATTTTGATGAATTCGAGAGCTCCGAAATCACCAATTATCCCGATGATACTTTTTATTCAGCTTTAGCAATTTCACAACATATCGACACATTAGCCTCAACCGACGAAATCATCGATCCATCTATGGATGAAGAAGAAGTAAGGATGACAAATTGGTACTCTTGGGAGAACGATAACATTGAAAATTTTACCCCCGAGACCAAAATGGGGGGACCGATAAGTACCGTTAATGAAGAAGAACTTGCTTCAATCCACCCACAACCTTCCAACCCAATATTCTCAATAGACGAGTCATCTACCAAAGATGAACTAAAAGCTGTAATAGATATTGACACCTCGAATTTCACCCAATTGGGTAATAGAGGTGAAAACTTTGATTCCGAGAATGAACGAAAGGAAGTGTTAGGAATTGTCCACCCTATAGAAATATGTATGTCGGTGTGTATCGATCCATTTGACCAAGAACCAGAAAAGAGACATATCCATTTACTAAAAGCTACACTTAAAAAAGAATTAAGTAGTGACGATCGGGTGAGTCTAAACTTTAAACCCATTGATATATTATACACCACCCGAGATGTAAATAACTGGCTCACTATTTTAATTCGTGGAACTTATTCTACCGACTTCACATGTCTTCAGCTAAGTATGGGGAAGTCTAACCCCACTTAACATTAAATTAGGGGTTCGGGTTAGTGCATAACTCGTTAATAAAAATGCACAATTAGGGTAAAAGACACATTTTCAAATATTAGCAAACAGTTCAGAAAAGCAACCGTTTTTGAAGAAAAACATGTGTGAAATAACAAAAGAAGGAATGAACGATGAGGCGCGCCATCTATCATTTGACGAGCTTTGTAATTACAAACTGGGTATTTTCAATTACTTTTCTACACTAATCACCCTCATGAATTTATAATTAGAGCCTGATTTCATGCAAATGAGGGCATTGCATGATCTCAAGTGTGGGGAAGGGTTATAAATTCTCTAGAGTTTATACGCCAAATTTTATGAAAATTTGAAAAATTTTCAACTAAATGAATTCAAAATCATGTTTATACATATTTATGAACGGTGAAAACTAGGTGTTAATACCGAAATTATCGTTACCTCAAAAAGGACATAAATTGAGAAACAACTTAAAACGCTTGAATTCATTTAAAATGGAATAAAGGAGAATAAAAAGGCAAAGAAAGAAACTAAGTGTGGGGAGAATGTACCAAGTTATTCAATTAAAAACTATCTATCACATGTTTCTGTAAAGTTTATTGCAGGTGCTTTTATTTTGGACTAAATCAACTATTTTACCCGATGAAAGAAAAAAAAAGATGGATCTACACGATGAATCAATTCCATCATTAAAAGGAAGTAAAGTCTTCCGAAAAAGACACGCGCTTCTTGATTTAGGTCAAGAAGTTGTCGTCCAGACCAGCTGTAGGTTGACGAAAAATCTAGAAAAGTCATCACTAAAATCAGCAGGAAATCCACGGACCTCAGCATCAAACAGGGTCGCCAAGTGGTCAGATTTATCCTAACCATGAGAAGGATTTATCTCGTACAATGGGGGGGACACCGTGCAAATTAGCTTGATAAGACTAATGAATCAGACCCCCAGAAAGGATAATCTCCTTTTAAAGATTAAAAATCAGCTTTTAAGACTGATATTACTCAATCCTTGAGATTGACTTTAAAGATTGAGAATTACAAACTCATGGAATTCGATGATATCTAAACTCGAGCTTGAACGAGAAAATATTTTGATCAAAATTAAAACCGATTTGTTTTCTGAAAACCCATTTTCAATGCGTTCATTACCATTGAACGTAAAATCCTAGGAATTCACCTGGAATTCATTAGGTCACCTGAACCAAATCAGGTGTCAACCGTAAGAACGGTGGTTGCATAGCATGGTTGAAGACGGGACCTTGTGCCAGACCGAAAAAATTTTAGGATGATCTTTACTATTGCTCCTACCAAGGATAATAATAGCATCCGACACGTTTTTGGACCATAATCAAATGCATGTCATTAGACATTGCCTTAACAGTTTCTTGTTCATCGCTTTCCTTTACAACCGGACGGTAGTTTACCGAAAGGTAATATACGGAGCAAGTATACTGGACGTGTTACTTTCCCAATACAAGGTTAGCAAGTGGATAACACAAAACCACAACTGTTGAGCTAAAATTTTCAAATCTGAAACCCACACAACCCACAAAAATATTTTGCAAACACTGGTGAAGGGTTATTCCGGAAAACTTATCTAGGGTAAAAGCTAGATTGAATTTTCAAAGATCAAATGTTTTCATAAAGATCCAATTTCCTTAAGGATCTACATTTTCATAGTCATGTGGGACTGTAAACCACCTTTCAAATGTGCACTTTGCTTTGAAAACCGAAAGTAAATCGGCTATTTGATTGCAAGTGTCGTTGACCTAAACCCGAGGCAACTGTGGATGACACACCCACCTTTAACCATGGTTCTATCGTCACTATCATTGTTTATACCGCCGTATCAAAATCACTGATGTATAAAGTGTGAGAATAAAAAAAAGTGATTCGAGTGAAGTGTGATTTTATTTCAAGTTATGTATTGTTTGAGGACAAGCAACGTTCAAGTGTGGGGATATTTGATAGTGTTCCAAATGAACATATATTTAGTAGCAATATCCTCCTAATATGTAAATTATTTAGTTGTAATTTTCCTATTTTAAGTTGTAATCGTTTATATTAAATAAGTGCGAAGACAAAAGGCGAAAACGAAGATTTGAAGACGCAAACGTCCAAAAAGCTCAAATGTACAAGATACAATCCAAGTGGTTCAATTTATTGATGAAAAACGTCTAAAAATGACAAAAGTACAAGTTGCGGAACGCAAAGTACAAGATATTAAATTATACGAAAAGGCGTTCAAAAATCCGGAACCGGGACATGAGTCAACTATCAACGCCCGACGCAATGGACCAAAAATTACAAGTCAGTTATGCACAAGAATATAATATAATATATAAATAATTATATTAATTATTTATATTTTATATTTATATATATAAAACGTCGGCAAAGAAGATCCAAAAGGGTGTGAGCTGTATTCCATTTCCCCGCGACTCGCGGAGTTCTCAGGCACAAAGTGCCGCGACAAGCGGAGCACAGAAATTTCAGAATGCCTATAAAAGGTCGCGAATTCTGCCGAGTAAAAGAAGAATAATAATAATACTCCCTAATATAAATAAATATATATATATATATATATATATATATATATATATATATATATATATATATATATATATATATATATATAATATAGATTAGTGTTATATTAGATTAGTTCGGGTTATGTAAAGGTTATTTTACGGGTTTTAAAGTCGGAGCTCTGTCCGTGTAACACTACGCGATAAATAATCAATGTAAGCTATGTTCTCCTTTTTAAATTAATGTCTCGTACTTAAGTTATTATTATGCTTATTTGAGCCAAAGTAATCATGATGTTGGACTAAATATTAAAGACGGGGTAATTGGGCTTTGTACCATAATTGGGGTTTGGACAAAAGAACAACACTTGTGGAAATTAGACTATGGGCTATTAATGGGCTTTATATTAAATTAACGATACCTCGTTAATTTAATATAAAGGTTATGATTTGACGTATCTATATATAACCACATACGCTTAATCGGACACGATGGGTGGGATATTTATAAGTACGAATTATTGTTCATTTGACCGGACACGGGGATGGATTAATAGTCAATGGACTCATTAAAACAGGGGTGGATTACATTCAAGGGTAATTGGTGTAATTGTTAACAAAATATTAAAACCTTGGTTTACACACAGTCGATAACCTGGTGTATTCATTAAGCAAAGTATTAAGACCTTGTTACAGTTCGAATCCCCAGTTAGTTGGAATATTTGACTTCGGGTATAAGGTTAAATTTGCCGAGCAGTTTATAATTATGACCGATGAACTATTATGGACAAAAACCAGATAGGTTTCAAATACATCCAGGACAAAGGACAATTAACCCAGGACAATAAATTAAAATCAAAACGTCAAACATCATGGTTACGGAAGTTTAAATAAGCATAATATATTTTATTTCATTTTTCCTCGTACTTTTATTTATTGTCATTTTAATTATTGTTATTTATTTTATATTGTTATTTAAATATCGTCATTTACTATACGCTTCGCTTAAAATAAAAATCGACAAACCGGTCATTAAACGGTAAACCCCCTTTTATATATTATTATATATAATTATATATATTTTGTACAAATATAGTTGTTTAAAAATATAGTGTGCAATAAGCCCGCTCCCTGTGGAACGAACCGGACTTACTAAAAACTATACTACTCTACGATTAGGTACACTGCCTATAGTGTTGTAGCAAGGTTTAGGTATATCCCATTTGTAAATAAATAATTAAAACTTGTGTAATTTTTAATAGTATTTCTTGTAAAATTAATAGTATTTTATATACACCTCGCACGACATCACCTACTTTGGTTCAACAATTAAGAAAACGACAATTTCGGCTATATGAGTTTTCAAAAAGTGTGGCGTAAATACTTCGGATGAAAATTATTGTAATAAGAGGATTAGGCTAAAGGCAATACTTTCCTCAAGTAAATTTGAAGTTGATAACACAAATTCGTATTACGGTTTCCAAGGTTTGAATCGTATGTAAGTTTGGTCCTTTAGGTTGTGGTTGATGTATTGTACTCATGTCTAAACGTGGTCCCGAGGCTTTTTGTAAGGCACTCTGAAATCTAGAAGTGAAACGAGGATCTCGATCCAAAACGAAGTACATTTCTGTAAGGTATATTCGAACAAGTTTGTTAGGACCTAAAAACTTTTGTTGGAACAAGTTTCTGTTTCTCAAGAATTTCGCGCCGCGAAAGATTTATCGGTTTCCGAAAATGTTTGTTAGAGCAAGTTTCTTATCGGTTTCTGAAAACGTTCGTTAGGACTATTCACCCTCGTGGCGAATACTAATATAACGTGAAGAGTCTCTCCCTCCATTGAGAATGTAGAATAAAGATTTCCTTAAACGGAAGTACGAGTGTGATGCGAGAGAAGTTTCCGCCTCGAGGTGAGCATAACAATCATATCGTAGTTCGTCGATAAAACCGCGCGAACACGAGATAGTATACACGTGTAACATACATCTGATGTTGAAAGAATTTGCCATTCATTTGGAAGCATAAATATGGTTCGACAATAATCGAAGATGTGTCCCGGGTATGGTTGTTATCAGTATTCTCGGAGTTTTCGAATGTTCAAACAAGAAAAATGAAGTCATGTACATGGCACATAGTGGTGATTAGGTTGATCGAGTCCAACCACCATCACGTGTCATTAGAACTTTGGTATTGTGATGACCCGGGAATTTTCGACTAAATTTAAACTTAATCTTTATATGATTTCGACACGATAAGCAAAGTCTGTATTGTTGAGTCTCTAAAATTTTAGAACTATATTCATATAACCAATTACCCTCTGACTGTGCCCGATGATTCATGGACAATTATTTGTAAATAAATATGTATACATTATATAAATATAAACATTAGAATATATAATATTTTGATTTAATAAAATATACTTTAAATAATTAGAATTTAAAATGAAAAATAACAATTAGAATAATGAAGTATTGTTAATATATACAAATATATATATGTTATTATAATTCTATAATTAAATAGATATAAAAATATATTTGTTATAATTGCTTTTATTATCACTAATATCATTATCAGTACTATTAATATTATGGAAACATGAAACTTGTTATATCTTCATTATGATTAGATATTATTACTGTTAAAATAAATAATAATCATTACTATATAATATATTATATAGTTATAGTACATAATCTATAAATTGTAATACTAATATATTAATTATAATTGTTATAACAATAATATCATTACTTTTAATAATAATATCGATACTAGTGTTATTAATATAATTATTTTACAAATATTATATATAGATATGAAATGAGTTATAAATAATTTATTATTACTAATAATGTTATTAATATTAAAAAATTTAGTATTATTATTGTAATTATTATCAATAAAATTATTATTATAAATTTCACAAAAAATTATTATTATTGAGACCTATTATTATTACTCTTAATATTATTATTATTATTATTAGTATGTTTATGTCTATTATTATTAATAATAATATCAATATTACTATTATTAATAAAATTATTAATTATTAAAACTAAAATAATATATATATATATATATATATATATATATATACATATCACGTGTATATTTTGTTTACTGTTTTAATCTACTTTTTGATCCTTCTTTACTGCATACTCGTGAACTCATGTCGACTTTTCTCCATTAAATTATTATTATTCGTCTTTTGTTATCACAATTGAAGAACACAAGTATTTTTTTTTAAAACAAATGAAAAACTGTTCCTCTGTATTGTTACTTTTCAGCCAAAATTAAAAATCGAATCATCTAAAAAATCTAGTAATGCAACATTGTTAGCATTCCTTTAGTTAAACTACCTGCCAAATCTTAGCTCTCAATTCTTAATATCGAACACGAATTTTCGAGTCAAACTTATGTTTCAAAAAGTCAACGAATTCGTTCTTAAGGAAATTCGGGTTTGTTGTTGCGAATCAACTGCAATTAACGATACCAATAGATTCAAGGAGTGGATTACAAACTATTTTATGTTATAAGTTTGATCTAAAACGTTCTCGATTTTGAAATCAATTTTTTTTTTGTTTTGGAACCGCGACTGCAGTAACATATATATATATATATATATATATATATATATATATATATATATATATATATATATATATATATATATATATATATATATATATATATATATATATATATATATATATTTATTTATTTTTGCTCTGTTCTAATTAAATTAGACACTTAAACTAAATCTTTCTGTTGTTATTACATTTGAAAACGTAATTTGTTTATGTATCTGTTATGATATTATGGGTGTTAGTCGATTTGAGTTGTGTGATTCGAGGGAAGAAGATGAATAACATAAACAGGAAATAAATATTGGTTATATATAAAAGGGTCTGGGTTTATTACAGAAAAGCAGAAGCAGGCGAGTGGTTTGGGGGATTGTCGGGTTAACGAGAGGTCGGAGGTTCGAGCCTTGTAGTGGGCATTTTTTTTACACCAAGCTTTTACAAGGGTATATATCTCTATTTAATTTCTATTATTATTATTAACATTATTATTAGTTATTATGATTATTATTATGGTTATTATTATTGTTATTATAGTTATCATTGTTATTGTTATATTATCATTATTATTGAAAATGTTAATGATAATAATATGATATACAAATAAATATGAAATAAGTATGATAAGTAGTACTAACTTGTAACATAAAGAAATTATAATATGAATATGAATGAAAATAAAAGATAAGTAGAATTGTTTACGAAAATATATGTGTATATATGATAAGTAATATGATTATGGTATAAAGTTTGCAAAATAATACGAAATACTATGATAAGTTAGCTTGAGGATTAGAATATACGATGATTAAAAATGTATAGCCATACGTAGCATAAATAAATAAATATATATATATATATATATATATATATATATATATATATATATATATATATATATATATATATATATATATATATATATATATATATATATATATGTATGTATGTATAGAAAAATCATAAAAGTTTAAACTTTAATATGAGTATTACTATGAACCTACTTTTGGTATATACCGATTATTATTAATTTAAGGTGTAAATATTAATTATATATAAATTATGCATATATTAAAGTACAAAATATATTACAACCATAAATGAGAATTTTGTATAAAATAAATATATAGCTTAATATAGATTAATGAAACATTAGTAATATTACATATAAGTTTTAATAATTATATTAACATATTATATATAAATATTCATATATAACAACTTAAGTATTTTAATATAATACAAACCAAAAATATATTAATATAACTATATTGATATTAATTATTTGAAATATATACACAAATTAAATATATAATATATAAACTAGGATATAATAAATAAATTTATTCGATTACAAGTATATGTTTTAATATATATATAAATGATATAGGTTCGTGAATCCGAGGCCAACCCTGCATTGTTCAATATACTCATATGTATTTTTACTACAAAATACATTAGGTGAGTTTCATTTGCTCCCTTTTTAAATGCTTTTGCAATTTATATTTTTGGGACTGAGAATACATGAGCTGCTTTTATAAATGTTCTACGAAAAAGACACAAGTAATCAAAACTACATTATATGGTTGAATGATCGAAGCCGAATATGCCCCTTTTGCTTGGTAACCTAAGAATTAGTAAACCAGTCTACTGAATGACGCGAATCTTAAAGATATATCTATTGGGCCTAACGAACCCCATCCAAAGTACCGGATGCTTTAGTACTTCGATGTTGTTTTTATCATGTCCGAAGGATTTCCCAGAATGATAGGGGATATTCTTATATGCATCTTGTATAGAATATCCCCTATCATTCCGGGATCCTCCTTCGGACATGATATAATTCGAAGTACTAAAGCATCCGGTACTTTGGATGGGGTTTGTTAGGCCCGATAGATCTATCTTTAGGATTCGCGTCAATTAGGGTGTCTGTTCCCTAATTCTTAGATTACCAGACTAAAAAGGGGCATATTCGGTTTAATAATCCAGCCATAGAATGTAATTTTAAATAATTGTGTCTATTTCGTCAAAAATTTATAAAGCAGCGCATGTATTCTCAGTCCCAAAAATATATATTGCAAAAGCATTTAAAAAGGGAGCAAATGAAACTCTCCTAATGTATTTTGTAGTAAAAATACATATGACTATATTGAACAACTGAACAATGCAGGGTTGGCCTCGGATTCACGAACCTAAATCATTTGTATATTCATTAATACATATAATCGTATTCGAATGAATATATATATAAATTTATTAATTACATTATTTTTATATTAATAACATATATTTTTAATTTGTATGTACATTCAACTGGTTATTATTTTTATAGTTATATTAATATATTGATATACATACTTGTTTAATATTATATTTAAAAATCGATAATTTGTTGTTTGTAAGTGTTTATATAAATAATTTTAGTAGGTTTTATATATATAGTTATGTGAAGTTTTAATATAAGTGTAGTATATATAATACATATATTTTATGTACAAAATATTTATTTGCTTAAAAATGATAGTTTTTGAGATTAATAAAGATAATATTAATAATCATATTATTTAATATTAATACCTATTTTGATAATAATATTATTAGTAATAACAATAATAATAATAATAATTATGATTGTAACTAGGGTTATGCTAACGATAATAATAGTTGGTGACTACTACTTATATTAACGGTAGTAACAATAATAAGTAACATTCATAATACTTATTAGTAATAATTCAGATACTTAATAATAATAATAATAATAATAATAATAATATCCTAATCATAATAATGATAACTAACACTTATTTAACATTAATATTAATAATAATTATAATACATGTGATAATAATAATAACTATAACTAATGATAATAATACAAATAACAATAATAAGAATATTAATTAATAATAATAATAATAACATAATAATTAAATGATAATAATAATAGATAATAATAATAATGAATATAATATTTATAATAATACTTTGTAATAAAAATTTACTACTAATTATAATCATATCAACAATATTAACAATGATAATATTAATTCCTATGTTAATGATATCGATAATAATTCTATGAATTTTATTAATACTACTTTTATTAATCTTGTTAAGATAACTATAATAATACTACCTAAATGATAACCTTA
Source organism: Rutidosis leptorrhynchoides (assembly GCF_046630445.1). Lineage (NCBI taxonomy): Eukaryota > Viridiplantae > Streptophyta > Magnoliopsida > Asterales > Asteraceae > Rutidosis > Rutidosis leptorrhynchoides. Next base: position 378,945,424 of record NC_092343.1, on the reverse strand, counting down.
ACAATAATATTTACTTTAATAATACTCTTAAGATTAATAATAATAATAATAATAATAATAATAATAATAATAATAATAATAATAATAATAATAATAATAATAATAATAATAACTATAATAAAAATTAGAAATGGAACTACCTTAAGAAAACCCTTTAAAAAGAACAAACTGCCCCAAGGGAGGATTGAACCCACGACCTCTCGTAAACCCGAAAGTCCCTTAACCATTTCTCTGCGTTCGTTTTTCTGATATTATCCCAGCTTTATATTTATTTAAACTATTCTTTTCTGTTTTCCCCTTTACCTCTTATTCTCAGAACTTAATCGACCAAGATCAATACGAAATCTATTCTGTTAGTTTGGAGCTTGATTTTATATAGGCATATGAAACATAAACACTTAGTTATCGTTGTTTTGGATTAACAAAAAATAAAAATAAAAATTTTGTAGTACCTGTTATACACCACGAAGAACACAAATCCAAAATGGAATTTAAGGACGATTTAGACTGTAATTATAAAATGAAAGATGTTTCAAATGATTCATAAAGTCTTTGAAAATCCTTGATTTCAACAGAAACAAGTTATAAAACACCAATTTGATCTTTGAACTGCGTTTGACTTTTTTTAGAATTAAGGTTTGACTCAGAAATTAGAATTCGTTATAAGGATTTGAAAACTCATCTTTTGCAGAAAGATTAATTAAATGATTCCTAACAAAACAGCATTTTTACTTTTTGACATTAGTTTCGAATTCGAGGTTTTGGAATTTTGGACTCAAGAATTGGGTATATCGACTGCAGTTTTTAAACTAACCTGTTTTTTATTACAACTTGCAGTTGTGGATAATTGTAATTGATATTTAGGGTGTGAAGTCGACTGAGTTTGTCCTGATTACATATTGATTGCGCGTTTTATAACTAAAAGGAGATGACAGGGATTTAAACAAGGATAAACGAAATAATAAAAATAAATAAATATGAAGACAATGACCCTGAACTGATTTTGTAATCTATCAGTTTGTTTGAATTGTACAGATAGTGAAAGGATGGAATTCGTCCAAATTTATGTAACAAACTTGTACGATTTGTTTGTTCAACAGAATTCCTAATTTATTTAATTAATATTAATAGTTAACATAAAAATAATAATAATAATAATAATAATAATAATAATAATAATAATAATAATAATAATAATAATAATAATAATAATAATAATAATAATACTAATTATGTTAATAATAAGATTACTGTTAATATTATTACTAAATAAAATTACTAATATTAATAATAATCAGAATAATAATAATATTATTAATAATATCAAACTAATATTAATATTACTAATATTAATGATAAAAGTAATGATAATAATAAATCTTAAATAAGAATGATACCTTAGTAATCATATTCATAATGTAATAATAATAATAACTAATACAACTAAATTATAATTTTAATTATTCTTATAATATTATTTGTATTTAAGATCTTTATTTTTTGATAATAATAACTTTTTAATTATAATTATAATAATTATATTATTTTATTTACATAATTAATTAACTCATATAATATTTTAAATTCTACTTCAAAAATATATATGTATCTATTTTCTAAGTTATCTATATTCCCTAATTTCACTTTCATGATAAATAATATGAAAATTAAATTGTTATCTTAACAAAAGTCACGAGTGAAATATAGTAAAGCACGTATTGAAAATCAAACAAGAATCTCCACTAACTTTTGTCTAACCCACAATAAGTGACACTTTGTTCTCACTTGTAAATCACTTTACCATTTATTCTGAATATTGTTAAAATGGAAGGATTTCTTAAATCAACGTGGACCTCACAACAGAGACTCGTAATCATAATTCAATGTATCTGATAATTCAATCATATGATATTATCTTTTAATTCCGTCAATAACTATATTGAACAAATATCGAAACAAACACGTTCATGTAAAGTATTATACATCTAATACCTTAACGTTTTCAATTAATAAGTATATGTTATATATACATATCTATATACACATAAATGTTTGTGAATCGCCAAGCATGGTTAAAGGGTAATTGATTACATGAATATAGATTTCAAAGCTTTCGAGACTCAACATTACAAATTTTGCTTATCATGTCAGAATCATATAAAGATTAAAGTTTAAATTTGATCAAAAATTTCCAGGTCATCACAGTACCTACCCGTTAAAGAAATTTCGTCCTGAAATTTGTGTGAGGTCGTCATGGCTAACAATAAAAATGTTTTCATGACGAATATGAGCGGATAAATAGAGTTTTATTACTGTAGAGTAATATGGATAAAATAATTCGATTATTCCAAAAGTACGAGTGAAGCTATCACAAAATAGTGAAATGAGGAAAATAAGTTTCGTCATAACTTTTGTTGTAGTCATGATTGAATTAGAAAATACGATGCGTCTTAGCTTTTGACGTTGCCTTGATTGAATTCCGGAATTCAAGGGATTTAAAGAAAATCTTCGAAATCTAAAAGATTTGATTCTTCGGCGATTATGGAAATTAAGATCTCTATAATTAAATACGGTGATCTGCCTCGATTTCTCTGTCTGATATTTTCATTATAAATTAAGCTCTTCCGTTCTATTATTCTCACCATTCCTATACTTTCTTTCTTAGTTCATACATCCAAAAGATTTGTGAAAATGCTTAATTCAGTTCTGATCCTTGTCCTTATCCTGACTATCGCCACAATCATTATCCTTTTCCAAATTCCACCGGAGAAATCTGTTTTCTTCTACTTCGCCCTTGGGGTTATCGTGTTTTTAATTCTCCCGTGTCTTTATGTTGTGATAAACATTGACATACACGGTTTGTAATTTACGTGTTGTTATCGGGCTTTATATCCTCCTTTATATTTCGGAGATCTATGCTTTTGTTTTCTCTTCCCGACTTTAAGTCAAGCGAATAATGATCCAGAATTCATAGATATGAATTTTGAAATGAACATAGTTAATGTTCTAAGAAAGAAATGTTAATAGCAAGATCTTGATTCGTCAAATTACCAGAATATCCGAGAAAGATAGAACTATCAAGAAAATATGTTCTTGATATGTTTATATATCAGATAAAATGTAAGAGTCGTGTAACATGGCACATGATGATGTTATAATCTGTGAATCATCATGTTCCATTTAGAAACTCAGCATGACTTACTGTAATATAATCGCGTTGATCAAGTGTCATTATATTATACTAACTCATGCATCAGTTCCCAACATTACTTCAATATCATTCATATTTTAAGCTCGAAAGTTTACAGAATATAGAAACTAACAGTTTCTATATGATGTAACACTGATAGCACGAAGAGATTAATGGTTTCAGATAAGAATAGTTATGAAAATATCTTCAGAAATATCGAAGATATTTATGATGATATTTTGGAATTTCTAGATTCGATGGTTGATGAAGAAAAAATTTTCGCAAGATTTTAACATGAATTCGGAGCAAGATATTCGTTGAAGGTTTCATCGGATTTAGAATTACTTGAATTCTTTGAATATAGGGTATGGTCCTTGTATTTGTCCTTGGTCTTCTTCGTGATTAGCTTAATCCGTTTTTCAGTTCCAATTTTTCTGAGCTTTTCCAACATACCATTCTTTATCATCAAACTTTCGATGATTAAGGTCGTTTACGATAGTCTACGGTTTCTGCTGCTTCATTCAGCTTTTTCAACATTCAGAATATTGATTTGTAGGCTGAGTGCTTTTCAGAATTTCATAATGAAAAATCATAATTCTAAGAGATAAACATTATACATATAACTGTTGATGTAGATATACTGTGAGTTTTCCAAGTACTGATTGCTGATTCTCGGTAATTGGTATGGCAGTTCTTGTTACAAGATGCAGATGAGTACATGATGAGACTTCAATAGATAAATATAGTGATTTGTCGGAGAGATTTAAGCCAAGGAGCAACGAGGTTGCTGGTACGTCTGCTGGTAATATGATGGATTATAAAAGGTTCTCCGGTAACAATAAAAGAGCACGCATATATATCAAAGTTATAATAAGGTTAGTCCAAATGAAAAGTCGAAGTTGACTTGTTGGAGCTGTGACAAAATTTGCTAATTTAGAAAGGGATTGCAAAGTTATTTTCGGTAATAACAACGCCAAGGGAGCTAGCACAAATACGTGTTAAACGTTTACTCAGGTTTCTAGTGTTTTCAGATGCATAACTATATGCATAAGTTCTTCCTTTCGTAGATGAAGTGCGGTTGGTTCATCCTCTCGATTGAGGTATTTTCAAGAGTCATGAAAGGTTTTGAACGCAGATTGTAATCGTCAAGATACAAATGAGTTTTAAGATGAGATCAAGTGGCAAACTTGAAGAATTGTTTAGTTTCATATGTTATAGTCAATATTTTAATTCATTTTAATTGTCCAATATTGGTAGTCCACAGTGTTGATAGTCCACAGTTAGCAATACAATAATTCATATATAGTTTAATATATAATATTCGAATTATTTAATACGTATCGTGACCCGTATACGTCTCAGACTCGATCACAACTCAAAGTATATATATTATTATAGAATCAACCTCAACCCTGTATAGCTAACTCCCGCATTATTGCATATAGAGTGTCTATGGTTATTCCAAATAATATATATAGATGGGTCGATATGATATGTCAAAACGTTGTATACGTGTCCCGATATTTAAAGTGCATAAAATAAATAACAGAAATTAAATGACGATAAATAAAATTGCGAGAATAGAGATTGCAATAAATAAACTGCGATAAATAAATTGCGATAATTAAATTGCGATAAATAAATTACTATTAAAATAAAATGTAATCAGTTAGCTAGGAACAGTTAGCTAGGAACAGTTAGTGTGGATTCTTAACAAATTTCCTCATAGTTAATTTGTTTGTTTCTAACAAATTTTATTTTGTCCAATGTTTTCTTCATTATGCCACTTGTTGGATTCTGATAGGCAAAATCCAAATATGAAATTGAATGAAAATGGTTATTCTACGGTGAACGGATACGTATATCGGTGGATGTAAGTAGAATAGTAAACGACTGTTGAATCAGCTTCGAAGAATGTACAGTATAACTTATGAATGTGAAATCTGAATATTCCTTGGGTATTACCTATCCGTTAAAATATTTTCAACATTAACAGCTTGTACGAAAGAACTTTTAATATATATATATATATTAGATGTAACTATGGATTTAATGAGTCAAAATGATATTAATCTCATTTGATTTATCGTTAGAACTAGAATATATAATCTCTAAAATATTAGAGATTACATAATCGGCATGAAGAACGAAAATAATTGATGTAGAACGATACGTAGAACGATGATTACATTCGAGGTACAGAATGAGATATTGAGGCATGGATTGTTGATGGTACTGGTGCTGTTACTGATGGTACTATTGGTGCCAGTGATGTTGCTGAAGCTGGTAAATTTTGCACCATATTCTCCAAATTTATTTTTCGAGCGCGAAGTTTGTTGACTTCTTCTATTATTCTGGGGTGATTGTCGGTTGGAATGAGCGAATGAATAAGGTTTAGAATTTTAGATAGAATATAATCTTGGTGAGATATTCGGGAAATGAGAGAGAAAATAGTATTACAAATAGGTTCGCCTGTAAGTGTTTCAGGTTCATCACCAAGAGGTATATTCGGTTGGTGGAAAGGAAAGGTTCGCTTTCTTCTTGTCTCTGTTGGTTTAGTCAACTACGAACCCATCACCAATTCATCTCGAATTGGTGATGACTGATTTTGTTGATCCATTCCAGTTATACTGCTTTCGAAGCTCAAGTGGAAATCCATATCAGAATAGCTGTCGGAATAACTATCGTAATAACTATCGGAATCTGAGGGACTCGAACTGGTTGAGGGATTCATCTCGTACGATCAGATGAAGGATTTTCGATAAGAAATAGACTATAGGATGTAGATTAGTACCCTGCAATACATAATTTACATATGCATATATAATACTAAAATCCCATAAGTTACGGAGGAGTCTACGGAAGTTGTCAGGCAAAGGTAACAATAACAGATACACTAAGATATGAAGTAGCAGATACGCTAAGATATGAAATAGCAGATACGCTAAGATATGAATTTTGTCTATACACTATTCATGCAATCTAGGCAGTAAGATATGTCTAGATTAAGAATGATAAGCAAGTGATTTCCTAAGAATGATAAGCAGATAATTTTCGATACAAAATGATAAGCAAAACTTTTTGACATGCAGACCAGGTTCAAGTCCAGACTCATTAATATAACCTAACAACTACTAGGTCGAAGTCTAGACTCATTAATGCATCCTAACAACTACTAGTTAGACACACTAATGCAAGACCTGGTTCGCTACGACCACCGATCTGATACCAACTGTCAAGACCCGTCCTAATCCATCCGGACGAAGTCCATATCGATTATAAACGATTCACAACAGTTGATTACATCGCGAGGTATTTGACCTCTATATGATACATTTTACAAACATTGCATTCCATTTTAAAAGACAATCTTTCTTTACAACGAAAATTGACGGCATGCATACCATTTTAGAATATATCCAACTATAATTGACTTAATAATAATCTTGATGAACTCAATGACTCGAATGCAACATCTTTTGAAATATGTCATGAATGACTCCAAGTAATATCTCTAAAATAAGTAAATGCACAGCGGAAGATTTCTTTCGTACCTGAGAATAAACATGCTTTCAAGTGTCAACCAAAAGGTTGGAGAGTTCATTAGTTTAACATAAATAAACATTTTCATCATTTTAATAGATCACAAGATTTTCATTTCTCATAAATATACGTCCCATGCATAGAGACAAAAATAATCATTCATATGGATTGAACACCTGGTAACCGACCTTAACAAGATGCATATAGAATATCTCCTATCATTCTGGGATCCTCCTTCGGACATGATATAATTCGAAGTACTAAAGCATCCGGTACTTTGGATGGGGTTTGTTAGGCCCGATAGATCTATCTTTAGGATTCGCGTCAATTAGGTTGTCTGTTCCCTAATTCTTAGATTACCAGACTAAAAAGGGGCATATTCGGTTTAATAATCCAGCCATAGAAAGTAATTTTAAATACTTGTGTCTATTTCATCAAACATTTATAAAGCAGCGCATGTATTCTCAGTCCCAAAAATATATATTGCAAAAGCATTTAAAAAGGGAGCAAATGAAACTCACCTAATGTATTTTGTAGTAAAAATACATATGACTATATTGAACAACTGAACAATGCAGGGTTGGCCTCGGATTCACGAACCTAAATCATTTGTATATTCATTAATACATATAATCGTATTCGAATGAATATATATATAAATTTATTAATTACATTATTTTTATATTAATAACATATATTTTTAATTTGTATGTACATTCAACTGGTTATTATTTTTATAGTTATATTAATATATTGATATACATACTTGTTTAATATTATATTTAAAAATCGATAATTTGTTGTTTGTAAGTGTTTATATAAATAATTTTAGTAGGTTTTATATATATAGTTATGTGAAGTTTTAATATAAGTGTAGTATATATAATAAATATATTTTATGTACAAAATATTTATTTGCTTAAAAATGATAGTTTTTGAGATTAATAAAGATAATATTAATAATCATATTATTTAATATTCATGCCTATTTTTATAATAATATTATTAGTAATAAAAATAATAATAATAATAATAATAATAATAATTATGATTGTACCTAGGGTTATGTTAATGATAATAATAGTTGGTGACTACTACTTATATTAACGGTAGTAACAATAATAAGTAACATTCATAATACTTATTAGTAATAATTCAGATACTTAATAATAATAATAATAATAATATCCTAATCATAATAATGATAACTAACACTTATTTAACATTAATATTAATAATATTAATAATAATTATAATACATGTGATAATAATAATAACTAGAACTAATGATAATAATACAAATAACAATAATAAGAATATTAATTAATAATAATAATAATAACATAATAATTAAATGATAATAATAATAGATAATAATAATAATGAATATAATATTTATAATAATACTTTGTAATAAAAATTTACTACTAATTATAATCATATCAACAATATTAACAATGATAATATTAATTCCTATGTTAATGATATCGATAATAATTCTATGAATTTTATTAATACTACTTTTATTAATCTTGTTAAGATAACTATAATAATACTACCTAAATGATAACCTTAACAATAATATTTACTTTAATAATACTCTTAAGATTAATAATAATAATAATAATAATAATAATAATAATAATAATAATAATAATAATAATAATAATAATAATAATAATAATAATAATAATAACTATAATAAAAATTAGAAATGGAACTACCTTAAGAAAACCCTTTAAAAAGAACAAACTGTCCCAAGCGAGGATTGAACCCACGACCTCTCGTAAACCCGAAAGTCCCTTAACCATTTCTCTGCGTCCGTTTTTCTGATATTATCCCAGCTTTAATTTTATTTAAACTATTCTCTCCTGTTTTCCCCTTTACCTCTTATTCTCAGAACTTAATCGACCAAGATCAATACGAAATCTATTCTGTTAGTTTGGAGCTTGAATTTAGATAGGCATATGAAACATAAACACTTAGTTATCGTTGTTTTGGATTAACAAAAAATAAAAATAAAAATTTTGTAGTACCTGTTATACACCACGAAGAACACAAATCCAAAATGGAATTTAAGGACGATTTAGACTGTAATTATAAAATGAAAGATGTTTCAAATGATTCATAAAGTCTTTGGGAATCCTTGATTTCAACAGAAACAAGTTATAAACACCAATTTGATCTTTGAACTGCGTTTGACTTTTTTTAGAATTAAGGTTTGACTCAGAAATTAGAATTCGTTATAAGGGTTTGAAAACTCATCTTTTGCAGAAAGATTACTTAAATGATTCCTAACAAAACAATATTTTTACTTTTTGACATTAGTTTCGAATTCGAGGTTTTGGAATTTTGGACTCAAGAATTGGGTATATCGACTGCAGTTTTAAAAATAACCTGTTTTTGATTACAACTTGCAGTTGTGGATAATTGTAATTGATATTTAGGGTGTGAAGTCGACTGAGTTTGTCCTGAGTACATATTGATTGCGCGTTTTATAACTAAAAGGAGATGACAGGGATTTAAACAAGGATAAACGAAATAATAAAAATAAATAAATATGAAGACAATGACCCTGAACTGATTTTGTAATCTATCAGTTTGTTTGAATTGTACAGATAGTGAAAGGATGAAATTCGTCCAAATTTATGTAACAAACTTGTACGATTTGTTTGTTCAACAAAATTCCTAATTTATTTAATTGATATTAATAGTTAACATAAAAATAATAATAATAATAATAATAATAATAATAATAATAATAATACTAATTATATTAATAATAAGATTACTGTTAATATTATTACTAAATAAAATTACTAATATTAATAATAATCAGAATAATAATAATAATAATATTATTAATAATATCAAACTAATATTAATATTACTAATATTAATGATAAAAGTAATGATAATTATAAATCTTAAATAAGAATGATACCTTAGTAATCATATTCATAATGTAATAATAATAATAACTAATACAACTAAATTATAATTTTAATTATTCTTACAATATTATTTGTATTTAAGATCTTTATTTTTTGATAATAATAACTTTTTAATTATAATTATAATAATTATATTATTTTATTTACATAATTAATTAACTCATATGATATTTTAAATTCTACTTCAAAAATATATATGTATCTATTTTCTAAGTTATCTATATTCCCTAATTTCACTTTCATGATAAATAATATGAAAATTAAATTGTTATCTTAACAAAAGTCACGAGTGAAATATAGTAAAGCACGTATTGAAAATCAAACAAGAATCTCCACTAACTTTTGTCAAACCCACAATAAGTGACACTTTGTTCTCACTTGTAAATCACTTTACCATTTATTTTGAATATTGTTAAAATGGAAGGATTTCTTAAATCAACGTGGACCTCACAACAGAGACTCGTAATCATAATTCAATGTATCTGATAATTCAATCATATGATATTATCTTTTAATTCCGTCAATAACTATATTGAATAAATATCGAAACAAACACGTTCATGTAAAGTATTATACATCTAATACCTTAACGTTTTCAATTAATAAGTATATGTTATATATACATATATATATACACATAAATGTTCGTGAATCGCCAGACATGGTCAAAGGGTAATTGATTACATGAATATAGATTTCAAAGCTTTCGAGACTCAACATTACAAATTTTGCTTATCGTGTCGGAATCATATAAAGATTAAAGTTTAAATTTGATCGGAAATTTCCGGGTCATCACAGAATGAAGCAACAAAAACTGTAAACGACCTCAACAGACAAAAGTTGATGATAAAGAATTGTATGTTGGCAAAGCTCAGAAAAAGTTTGAAACTGAAAAAAAACTGATTGAGCAAACTACGAAGGAGTCTCTGAACAAATCACAAGGACTAAACTTGTACATTAAGAATCCTGATGATCCTGTTTCTGATGAAATCTTTAACGAATACCTTGCTTCCGACTCCAAACTTTTGAGGACAAATTTTCTTCACCATCCTTCGATATTAGAAATTTCAAGATATCATCGTATCTTTCATTATAAATATCCTCCATATTTATGAAGATATTTTCATAACTATTCTTATCTGAAATCATTAATCTCTTCATACTATCAGTGTTACATCATATATAACTGTTAGTTTCTATATTCTGTAAACTTTCGAGCTTAAAATATGAATGTTATTGAAGTATTGTTGGGAACTGATGCATGAGTTAGTATAATATAATGATACTTGATCAACGTGATTATATTACAGTAAGTCATGCTGAGTTTCTAATGGAACGTGATGATTCACAGATCATAACGTCATCACGTGTCATGTTACATAACTCTTTCATTCTGCCTAACTCCTGAACATATCAAGAAAATATATTCTTGATAGTTCTATCCTCAGTGATTCTGATAATTTGACAAATCAAATCATGCTATTACGTTCTTTCTTGTTTAGAACATTAAGTTCATCCGAAAATCCATACTTACGAATTCTGGACCGTTACTCGCTTTACTAGAGGTCGAGAAGAGAATAAAAAGGCAAAGAGTTCTAATGGTGTATCCTATCGTATACACGCATAAAAGGCATAATGGTTGCATAAAAGTAGCATCAGGAAGACTGGAAATAACAGTTTTGTGGAATTATCCGTCCATCGTTCTCCACTGTACATGTTGCGCCGTCATGCGTAAGCCTTGAAGGCCACCTAGCGAGTAAGCTCTGGCTGGAGAACGCCACTTTCAGCATAAATTTTGGATCACAAGTAACAAAACGTATCATCATCTGACACGTGTCCCCGAACAATCCGGTGGATCTGACACTATAAATAGACCCCTTGGGTCGTCATTTTACAGGGTTCAGACATTCTGACAAATTTGAGAGCAGAGACTTCATCTCTTTCTCTCTCTAGCACTTTCTCTCACTAGAAGTCATCCGGCTAGCAATTCTTCGCTCTACGGACGACAGATTGATTAAGCCACCCCACAAGTTTCTATACTTGTGAACCGGGCCTGTAGGGATTATTTCCCAAGCGTAAACATCAATTGACAACACTCGCCCACCTAAAGCTTGATTACTTCTAGTAACGTGTTGGCACACTAAGCCTTACCTCATAAGGAAATAGGTGTTAACAAGCTCCAAATTATACGAGAAAATATCAAGCCCAAAAATAACATGGAGGTTGCAAACCTTGGATATTAATACGAATAGTAATATAAAGATACGGAAGAATTAAGAATAGTATCACCCCAAAGTAATAATAGAAGGAAACAGATTTTTCTGATGGAAGATTAAAAAGAAGGATGGTAGAAATGATAATTAGAAAAATATCAAGGATTAGAACTGGATTAAACATTTTCACAATCTTTTGGATGTATGAACTAAGAAAGAAAGTATAGAAATTGTGAGAATAATAGAACGGAAGAGCTTAATTTATAATGGAAATATCAGATAGAGTAATCAAAGCAGATCACCGTATTTAATTACAGAGATCTTAAATTCCTTACTCACCGAAGAATCAAAACTTTTTGATTTCGAAGATTTTCTATAAATCCCTTAAATTCCGGAATTCAACCCTGTTTACGTCAAAAGCTAAGGAAAATCATTCATATTCTTAGAATAATCGAATTATTTTATTATTATTATTCAATGATGATAAATCTCTAATTATCAACTCATATTGGTCATGAATATTGGTCACTCAAATTTCGGGACGAAATTTCTTTAACGGGTAGGTACTGTGATGACCCGGGAATTTTTGACTAAATTTAAACTTAATCTTTATATGATTTCGACACGATAAGCAAAGTCTGTAATGTTGAGTCTCGAAAATTTTGGAACTATATTCATATAACCAATTACCCTCTGACTGTGCTCGATGATTCACGAATAATTATTTGTAAATAAATATGTATACATGATATAAATATAAACATTAGAATATATAATATTTTGATTTAATAAAATATACTTTAAATAATTAGAATTTAAAATGAAAAATAACAATTAAAAAAATGAAGTATTGTTAATATATATAAATATATATATGTTATTATAATTCTATAATTAAATAGATATAAAAATATATTTGTTATAATTGCTTTTATTATCACTAATATCATTATCTGTACTATTAATATTATGGAAACATGAAACTTGTTATATCTTCATTATGATTAGATATTATTACCGTTAAAATAAATAATACTCATTACTATATAATATATTATATAGTTATAGTACATAATCTATAAATTGTAATACTAATATATTAATTATAATTGTTATAACAATAATATCATTACTTTTAATAATAATATCGATACTAGTGTTATTAATATAATTATTTTACAAATATTATATATAGATATGAAATGAGTTATAAATAATTTATTATTACTAATAATGTTATTAATATTAATAAAATTTAGTATTATTATTGTAATTATTATCAATAAAATTATTATTATAAATTTCACTAAAAATTATTATTATTGAGACTTATTATTATTACTCTTAATATTATTATTATTATTAGTATGTTTATGTCTATTATTATTAATAATAATATCAATATTACTATTATTAATAAAATTATTAATTATTAAAATTAAAATAATATATATATATATATATATATATATATATATATATATATATATATATATATAAATAGATACATATATCACGTGTATATTTTGTTTACTGTTTTAATCTGCTTTTTGATCCTTCTTTACTGCATACTCGTGAACTCATGTCGACTTTTCTCCATCAAATTATTATTATTCGTCTTTTGTTATCACAATTGAAGAACACAAGTATTTTTTTAAAAGAAAAGAAAAACCGTTCCTCTGTATTGTTACTTTTCAGCCAAAATTAAAAATCGAATCGTCTAAAAAATCCAGTAATGCAACATTGTTAGCATTCCTTTACTTAAACTACCTGCCAAATCTTAGCTCTCAATTCTTAATATCGAACACGAATTTTCAAGTCAAACTTATGTTTCAAAAAGTCAACGAATTCGTTCTTAAGGAAATTCAGGTTTGTTGTTGCGAATTAACTGCAATTAACGATACCAATAGATTCAAAGAGTGGATTACAAACTATTTTATGTTATAAGATAGATCTAAAACGTTCTCGATTTTGAAATCAATTTTTTTTTGTTTTGGAACCGCGACTGCAGTAACATATATATATATTTTTTTATAGTCGCTCTGTTCTAATTAGTTTAGACACTTAAACTAAATCTTTCTGTTGTTATTACATTTGAAAACATACTTTGTTTATGTATCTGTTATGATATTATGGGTGTTAGTCGATTTGAGTTGTATGATTCGAGGGAAGAAGATGAATAACATAAACAGGAAATAAATATTGGTTATATATAAAAGGGTCTGGGTTTATTACAGAAAAGCAGAAGCAGGCGAGTGGTTTGGGGGATTGTCGGGTTAACGAGAGGTCAGAGGTTCGAGCCTTGTAGTGGGCATTTTTTTTACACCAAGCTTTTACAAGGGTATATATCTCTATTTAATTTCTATTATTATTATTAGCATTATTATTAGTTATTATGATTATTATTATGGTTATTATTATTGTTATTATAGTTATCATTGTTATTGTTATATTATCATTATTATTGAAAATGTTAATGAAAATAATATGATATACAAATAAATATGAAATAAGTATGATAAGTAGTACTAACTTGTAACATAAAGAATTTATAATATGAATATGAATGAAAATAAAAGATAAGTAGAATTGTTTACGAAAATATATGTGTATATATGATAAGTAATATGATTATGGTATAAAGTTTGCAAAATAATACGAAATACTATGATAAGTTAGCTTGAGGATTAGAATATACGATGATTAAAAATGTATAGCCATACGTAACATAAATAAATATATATATGTATAGAAAAATCATAAAAGTTTAAACTTTAATTTGAGTATTACTATGAACCTACTTTTGCTATATACCGATTATTATTAATTTAAGGTGTAAATATTAATTATATATAAATTATGCATATATTAAAGTACAAAATATATTGCAACCATAAATGAGAATTTTGTATAAAATAAATATATAGCTTAATATAGATTAATGAAACATTAGTAATATTACATATAAGTTTTAATAATTATATTAACATATTATATATAAATATTCATATATAACAACTTAAGTATTTTAATATAATACAAACCAAAAATATATTAATATAACTATATAGATATTAATTATTTGAAATATATACACAAATTAAATATATAATATATAAACTAGGATATAATAAATAAATTTATTCAATTACAAGTATATGTTTTAATATATATATAAATGATATAGGTTCGTGAATCCGAGGCCAACCCTACATTGTTCAATATAGTCATATGTATTTTTACTACAAAATACATTAGGTGAGTTTCATTTGCTCCCTTTTTAAATGCTTTTGCAATATATATTTTTGGGACTGAGAATACATGCGCTGCTTTTATAAATGTTTTACGAAATAGACACAAGTAATCAAAACTACATTATATGGTTGAATGATCGAAGCCGAATATGGCCCTTTTGCTTGGTAACCTAAGAATTAGTAAACCAGTCTACTAAGTGACGCGAATTCTAAAGATAGATCTATTGGGCCTAACGAACCCCATCCAAAGTACCGGATGCTTTAGTACTTCGATGTTGTTTTTATCATGTCCGAAGGATTTCCCGGAATGATAGGGGATATTCTTATATGCATCTTGTTAATGTCGGTTACCAGGTGTTCAATCCATATGAATGATTTTTATCTCTATGCAGTTTGTGAAATGCCTGATATGAGATGTGTATTTATGAGAAATGAAAATCTTGTGGTCTATTAAAATGATGAAAATGATTATTTATGTTAAACTAATGAACTCACCAACCTTTTGGTTGACACTTTAAAGCATGTTTATTCTCAGGTATGAAAGAAATCTTTCGCTGTGCATTTGCTCGTATTATAAATATTACTTGGAGTCATTCATGACATATTTCAAAAGACGTTGCATTCGAGTCGTTGAGTTCATCAAGATTATTATTAAGTCAATTATAGCTGGATATATTATAAAATGGTATGCATGCTGTTAACTTTCGATGTAATGAAAGTTTGTCTTTTAAAAACGAATGCAATGTTTGTAAAATGTATCATATAGAGGTCAAGTACCTCGCGATGAAATCAACTATTGTGAATCATTTGTAATCGATATGGACTTCGTCCGGATGGATTAGGACAGGTCATTATAGGTATGACTTACCATAATATAACCATGTTGATTGAGTGTCGTTATATTACGCTAACTCATACCTCCATCCCCACATCACTCCATAGATTCAGGTTCGTGTAATCGTGAAGTTTTAAAATGAACAAAGCATAGCGACATCACCAACGTGACTCGTATTTAATCGAAAGAATTAGTGCAACTCTGAAGAAGCGTTCCCCGAGGGAAGTGTATAAATGATTGTTCAAGTCAATGCGATTCAAGTCAAACAATAATGTATTCCGGTACGAGAAGTGTGACGAATCATGATAACGAATAGTACGCAACCGTAGTGACAAAATAGTGATGACGATACTCACCTAGAGTAGTGATGGTAGTAACAAGAAGTGGTAGATAGTAAGGAACACTGGTGTGACACCGATAGTAAGTTGAAACGGTGGCGAATAACAATCTGGGAGACAGAGTTTCCGAACAAGTGTGAGTAATGAAGTCGTCATTATCCTTACGAGTATGAATCTTGAATTTATGTGTGTCACCAAAAAGTTGCAGAATACAAGTTCGTATGATGAAAACTTGATACCATTAAGAAGTTTGCCTAAGAATGATTCAAGTATAATGCACAAGTAGTCAAGTAAGTGCTATCTATAGCAAATGTATGTCAGAATGCAATGGCTAACTATCTGGTTATAGTCTAGATTCACTAATGAGTCCTATCGACTCTGTCAGACACACTAATGCACGTCCTAGATCCCTACAACCAACGCTCTGATACCATCTGTAGCGACCCAACAAAATCATCATTGACGGCGCCGTTAACTTAGGTCCCGTTGCGTGGTCATAGTCCCTATATGAGACGCGTTTGACCAAAATTATGTGGCATTCATTTGAAAAGTACAAGACTTGCAAGGTTTAGTTTACAAACGGTTCGACAACATGTTTAAGTTTACAAAGTTATAAAGCATAAATGAAGTAACTTGCGACATAATATAAGTTGAAAATCACAGTTGCTATAAATAGCGTAAGTATGTAAACATTTGTTTTGTGATGCCCCGTACAAAACCATCGTGTACGAATCATCAACAACGGGATCATTACAAGGTTAAGTACTATATGCTATAATAAAAGAAGTTGCATTCACGATAAAAAGGTGACGTCATAATCGACATCAAATGTTTTACACCAACAGTATGCTTCTACGAATAGCAAGCATGAATAAATGTATGTGACCCTTAGGTCGTTACAAAACATAGTTTCAAATGTATTAAAGTTATGAATGCAGGATAAACAGTTCATGCGGTGATAACACTAGAGCAGCGGGTGTCTATGGCAAGACTAGCACGACAGCGGAAGCAAATAACCTTAAGCACCTGAGAAAAACATGCTTAAAAATGTCAACACAAAGGTTGGTGAGCTATAGTTTAAGTAAAACAGTATGTAAGGTAGGCCACGAGATTTCAGTGCTACAAAGAGCGTTTCAAAACAGTATGATAAAGTATATGTTAACCGTGGGCACTTGGTAACTAACTTAACGTTTATACCCCCTGAAAGTACACTTGGCAAGTGCGTATGTTTACGAAGTATTAAACACTCGTTAAATGCTAGCGCTACTAGCCCGAGTGGGGATGTCAAATCCTATGGATCCATATCTAAGATTCACGTTCACCGGTTCAAAAACCAATGACTAAATGTTACCGTGCTAAGGGGAATGTTTATGCCGTTGTATAACCCACACACATATAAAGTTTAAGTACTCATGCCTAACATGTAAAATGTAAAAAGCGCATGTATTCTCAGTCCCAAATATAGTAAAAGTAGTAAAAAGGGATGCTATAACTCACAATGATAAAGTAGCGGTAAAGTATGACTCGGAAAGTAAGCAAGTAATGAAGGTAGTCCAAACGGGTCCTCAACCTAAGTCAAATAGTACTAGTCAGTAAATCGTCCAAATAGGTTTAAAAGTATGTAAATAAGGTCCTAAGGGTCATTATCATTCATCATTAAACAAAAGGTGTAAAGTAAGTTTCGTTCAAGCAAAGAGTTTAAAACAAAGGCTGAGTTCGGTCAGTCACCACGGCCTCTATACCTACTGAAATAAGGTGAGACCAGTGGCCATGGATCCACATATGAGTCATTTAGTTGTAGTAAAAATTACAGAAGCAAACTCGTCTTCGTTTGACCGTGGCGATGGTCTAAGTACGAGTAGGTCAGAATTTTCAGCACAACGTTAAATGGACATAGTGACGATCGGAGGGCCATAAATCCTAAACCGTAACTCGGATTAAGACGAGTCCTATATGAAAAGTTATCTACTCGAATAGAGCAATCTGAAAATCATAATTACAGTAGCCCAGGTCGTACGGGTCAGACACAGAAACAGTAGAACAGTAGGATCAGTAGGTTTCGGTGGTTCTTGGTGCTCGATGCTTATCATGGTTCTCATCCTTGATGCATATAGCTTCAAGTGTATAACTTGTTGATGTGTTTGCATCATTTTCACCAAGGTTTGACCATCATAACCCAAGTATAAGTCTAAGACATGAAGCACAACTCACTTAAGTGTTGCAAGTGTTTTGATGAACCAAAGTTACATCAAAGTCTTAGATTCAACACATACATGAAATGTAAAAGTAATATTAACCAAATTTTGACTATTATGACACAAGTGTAGGTCTAAGACATGTTGCACAACTCACTTAAGAGTTGTATGAAGTTTGATTAACCAAAGTTACATCAAGGCCTTAGATCTAACACATACATGAACTTTAAAACTAATATTAAGTTACAAACTTGAAAGTGAACTTATGAAATCAAGATCTTAAGTTGTAGAACATAGTTCTTAGTTAGATCTTAAAGATCCTAGACTCAAAAGTCTAGATCTAACATAAGTGTACCAAGTTAAATAAAGAAAGCTTACTTACATGTTCTTGAACTTTCAAAGTTAACTTTTAGTTCAAGATTAATGAGATCAATGTTAACTAGTAACACTTGACCAACAAGAACATAAATCATGAAATTAAAGTGCAAGTAAATGAAGTAAATAAGCTAAGTAAACAAGTTAATAAGTTCATGGGTTGCATACTTTAAAGATTCAAGCCTAAGTCTTGATCTTTAGAAAGTAAACTTTAAAGTTTACTTCATGAACTTCAAGTATGATTTACAACCATGAACTTACAATCTTTGAAACAACATATGTAGAACATAAACTAGTAAGTTTAGTTCTTGAGTGTTCTTGGAATTACAAGATAAAATGAAGAATGAAACTAAAGAGTTTGATTCTTGTAACTAGCAAAGAAAATAATAACAACAAAGTTCATGTAACTAAGTAACAACAACAACTAACAAGTATCAAGTAATTATACAACATCAAAGAACAAAGATGATGATGATATTGTAGCTAAAGGCTACGGTTTTGACAAAGAGAAAAGGGAGGAAAAGAAGTTCTTGTTACTTACAAGTATGGAGAGAAAAGAGAGAAAGTTTGAGAGAAAGTTGAGAGGTATGTGTGTGTTTGAAATGTGAAGTGAATACTAGTGAGAGTAATACAAAAAAAAAAAAAAAAGAAACCAAAACACCTCCCCATGCACCATATGGCCGACGGCCAAGAAAGGAATAAGGGGGAAGGAAAGGGTCCATTAGGTTCTTGCATGGTTAAGCTTAAAGTTGGTTAAATGGGGTGGTTATAAGAGGTGCATGCATGGGGATCATGGTAACTAGATTCTTTACAAGGTTAATCCATCTAGTTTATTTCTAAGTAATACTTACATGTAGTAAAAATGGGCTAGTTAATCCATTAAGGTGTAGGGTGGGTTTATAAGCCCATCTTCATGAGTCCATAAACATTAACAAGGCCCAAGTTCAAGTAATTAACAAATAAATCTAATTAAAGCCCAAGTAACTAACTAATAACCATAGTTAATCAAAATGATTAATAAAACTTAATCATGAATGTAAATAATACTTGAAAATATTATTCGTGTAAGTTTCGTGTGTCACAAAGATGTTTCGGGCATTTAAAGTCAAGTACGGGCATTCATGGCAAACATGTAAATGTAATAACATACATTCATTTAATCACAAGTATTAATAATATCAATTATTAATAAATAACGTTAGAAAATCCAGGGTCGTTACATGTTTGAATCCAAAGGTGCTATCACTAGCGTATGCATGTATGCTTGACTCCAAGCAAGTAATCAAAGTGTATGCATGTATGCTTAACCCCAAGAAAGTATGAGTGTACGCGGAAGCATGTATCAAATAGCCATGTATGAACCTGAGAAACATATAGAAAACTGTCAACGAAAAACGTTGGTGAAATCATAGGTATTTTAGTAAACGTTGTATTTGAACCACAAGATTTAATATAAGATGATTATCAAAATCATTTGCATTCCAAAGTTGTTATTTATTTCACGGGCACCCAATTATCAAACTTAACTGTTTTGTACCCTGTTACGTAGTGTTAGAACATACACTATACTCGAAAATATATTTCATCCGCTAATGGTAGCGAACCGTCCGAATGAGGCTCGTCAAGCCTATGTGATCACATAATATAAGTTTTCATTTACACCCTGCAAGTGTAACTAATGATAATTGAACCGAGGATTTTTTTTCAAACCCGTACGTGGAATGTTCATTTTCGTACTTGTGTTCAAAGTGTAAAAGTATGATACGTATATGTTTCTCATCCCATAGTTTAAAGCATAAAAGTTGTTTGAAAGATGGGACTATGATCTCACCTTGTGTGCACGAGTAATAAGTACTTCAATAAGTAACGTGTGCAAAGAACAATGCTAGTCTTGATCTAAATAAATAGGTCGTATCAATAACGGTAAACACGATAGGTCAAAGATGGTCAATTAGTCCTATGGCTCGTTACGACTCGATTATGTAGCATGTGAGTCACGTTGTCAAGTTTCATGCAAGAATCAAGTATAAAGCATGTTAGAACGATCGCATAAACATTTGGTTAAGTTTGACTAAAAGTAAAACTTGGTCAAAGTCAAAGTCAACGGGGTCGGGTCGGGTTGGGTATCCAAAAATTTTTCTATGAGAGATAAGCATATATAAGCATGTTGGCCAAGTTTCATGTTAATCAGAGTTACGAGTAAGCGGGGGTGAAAACGTGAAAATCAAAAGAATTTGGGACAGACCAAAATGGGGCGCCGCTCCATATTTGGCGCGTCGCTCCATTTAACTGATCAGCAAGTCTGGCAGTTTTCACACTCAAGCACGAATCCAACTTCAAATACACATAAATCATAAACCGTAAACATCCAAAACAAGTATCTTATATCGTTGGAAAGGTATTTTGATAAGGAATACAACTAACCACTTTTCATCAGGCAAAAACATCATTTACAATAGCCAAAATCTCGTCAAGTGATCATTAAATGTTCAAAATCATCGTTTCGAGTTTACAAAATGCATTTTAAGATTCGGGAATCCAATTCACACATATGATATGCCGTTTTGAAGGTAATGAAACATACATTACAACTAAACACTTACTAATAACATTTCATGGCATTCGAAACATCAAAAGTTCGTTTTAAGTCTATCAAACCCTAACCAAAATTCACAAAAATCAATAATCATGCGTTTGAAGTTTTCTTACTCAACCTACGCATCAAAACGAAGCTAGTGATACTAGTAACACAATTAAAACATGAACTTTAACAAATTAACAACATTAACTCATCCAAAATCAAAGATTAAGCACACCCATTTCAAATGTTCAAACTAGTTACTCAAAACAACGAATCGAGCAAACAAAACATATATTCATGTTAAACACGAGCCATAGATACAAACTAACACCATTTCAAGTCAAAAACACGAATTTAGAGAAATCTAGAGTTTTAGAAATGTTACCCAAACGAGATGAAATTGGTACCAAAATGTAGAGGATGAAGAGAGGATCACGAAAATGTAATTTATTTTGATGTTTGCTTCTCCAATCGGATTTAGAAGATGATTGTATGATGAAGATGAAATGGAGGATGTTTGAAGTAATACTTGAGAAAAAAAGGAAAAAGAAATGAAAATGAAATGAATGGTGGAGATGGTGTTGACTAAGTCAACATCTAGTTACCATTTTACTCACTTGGCAACATTATTCCCTCAAGTTTGTAGTCGGGGGCAGAAATTAACCGAACGAATATTTGAAAAACGCTAGAGAAAACGAGTGATATTATAATTAAATAACGGGGGTATTATGAACGTTAGTCAACGGAAAATATGAATTTAAATAACGAAAGATATTATTAAAAAAAAGATAGTGTTAAAAATAAATTTAACGGAAAAATGCGGGATGTTACACAAAACAGCCCGCGGTGTTACTACAACGGCGTATGTCCGGTTTTACGGTGTTTTTCGTGTTTCCAGGTTTTAAATCATTAAGTTAGCATATCATATAGATATAGAACATGTGTTTAGTTGATTTTAAAAGTCAAGTTAAAAGGATTAACTTTATTTGCGAACAAGTTTAGAATTAACTAAACTATGATCTAGTGATTACATGTTCAAATCTTCGAATAAGATAGTTTTATATATATGAATTGAATGATGTAATGAACATCATTACTACCTCAAGTTTAGTAGGTAAACCTACTGGAAGTGACAAAAATTGATCTAGCTTCAAAGGATTCTTGGATGGCTTGAAAGTTCTTGAAGTAGAATCATGACACGAAAACAAGTTCAAGTAAGATTATCACTCGAAATAAGATTGTTATAGTTATAGAAATTGAACCAAAGTTTGAATATGAGTATTACCTTGAATTAGAAAGATATCTTACTGTAAATAAGAAAGATTTATTGAGCTTGGATGATCATTTGAAATGGATTAGAAAGCTTGGAAGTAGACTTGTAAACTTGAGAGTATTCTTGATTTTATGAAATTAGAACTTATAGAATTTATGAAGAACACTTAGAACTTGAAGATAGAACTTGAGAGAGATCAATTAAATAAATAAAATTAAAGAATGAAAGTGTTTATAGGTGTTTTTGGTCGTTGGTATATGGATTAGATATAAAGGATGTGTAAGTTTGTTTTTATGTAAATAATTCATGAATGATTTATAATATTTTTTTGTAATTTTGTGAGATATTTCATGCTAGTTTCCAAATGATGGTTCCCACATGTTTAATGAATCACATGGGCTGCTAAGGAGTTGATCATTGAAGTGTATATACCAATAGTATTTACATCTAGAAGCTGTGTATTGTACGAGTACGAATACGGGTGCATACGAGTAGAATTGTTGATGAAAATGAATGAGGATGTAATTGTAAGCATTTTTGTTAAGTAGAAGTAGTTTGATATATGTCTTGAAGTCTTTCAAAAGTGTACAAATACATCTTAATACACTACATGTATATACATTTTAACAGAGTCGTTAAGTCATCGTTAGTCGTTACATGTAAGTGTTGTTTTGAAACCTTTAAGTTAACGATCTCATTTAATGTTGTTAACCCATTATTTATTATATCTAATGAGATGTTAAATTATTATATTGTAATGATATTATGATGTATGAATATATCTTAATATGATATATATACATTAAAATGTCGTTACAACGATAATCGTTACATATATGTCTCGTTTCAAAATCCTTAAGTTAATAGTCTTGTTTTTACATATGTAGTTCATTGTTAACACACTTAATGATATATCTAATTATCATTTTATCATGTTAACCATGGTGTATCTATATCTTAATATGATTCATATGTATTTAGTAAGACGTTGTTATAACGATAATTGTTATATATATCGTTTCGAGTTTCTTAATTCAATAATCTCATTTTTATGTATATCACTCATTGTTAATACACTTAGTAAGATACTTACTTATCATAATTATCACTCATTGTTAATACACTTAGTAAGATACTTACTTATCATAATCTCATGTTAACCATATATATCCATATATATATATATATATATATATATATATATATATGTATATATATATATATGTGTATATATATATATATATATATATATATATATATATATATATATATATATATATATATATATATATATATATATATATATCATGTAGTTTTTACAAGTTTTTAACGTTTGTGAATCGCCAGTCAACTTAGGTGGTCAATTGTCTATATGAAACTCATTTCAATTAAACAAGTCTTAACAAGTTTGATTGCTTAACATGTTGGAAACATTTAATCATGCAAATATAGTTTTCGTTTAATATATAATCATGGAAAAGTTCGGGTCACTACATAGCACACAATAACTTTGATACAAGGCAGTTGCGAAGACAATTCTAGTTAATACGCAAGTCGTTCAGCAAAGGCAATAAAGACACGTAATTCATAAGTCCAGAAACAAGTTATGCATTCGGGTTTTACAAGTATTATTTCCCATCCTTGGTCTTGTGGAAAATAACCGTTGTGACCGTTAGCTAGGTAGCATGTTGTAACGTCGTCAAAAGGACGAGGGTTACGTAATGCCCAACAGCCCCGTAATAATCTAAAAACCTTGTTTCTCACCTCAACTACCGAATCCGTCACTTGTGGGAACGTTTTATTTAGCAGTTGTAATCCGATGTTCTTTTTCTCAATTTGGTGAGAAGCGAACATCACTAACCCGTAAACATAACATGCTTCTCTAAGTTGCATGTCGGAAGCTCTTTCTAAAGAACAAAGTCCTATGTTGGGATATGTGGAGTTAAAATAGGTTCTTAACCCGTAGCGTAAAATTGTATATGGGTTCCCCGCACTTAATGTTTTAAAGAAAAAACGGCATAACTTAAAGTCTCCCCAATGTGATATACCCCATCTTTCAAAGGAAAGCCTTTTATAAACTAAAGCATGCTTGGAACGTCTCTCAAATGTTCGACAAACTAATTTCACCGTAAATAATTGTGCCGATGAATTCTGTGACACCGCTATATTTTTTTTTTTATAATAAATACGTGGCGGAAGCATAATATTAATTAAATACGATATCGACATAAATACGATACCGATATTTGTACAAACCGATGTCACGTGTCATTAAAACAATTTACATATTAACAGGAAGAGACATAAATACATTCTGTTTTCAAAAGTACATATTTCATATTCTAAAAGACCACATCAGAATTAACCCTGTCAAACATAACATCATCATGCCCGTCTTCTCCCAAAAGCACTATCTATAAAAGCTAACAACCTGCAGGGAGGAGATGGAGGGGAATTAGCATGAAGCTAAGTGAGTACGACTAACTACAGGCCATAGCATACATAAGCGTTATACTAATCATGTCATAATAGTCTAACACACAAACATCACACAAGTGCCGTCTACAGAGACTCTAGCAGCTCTGCCAAACCATTAACCACCAGCTGATCGGACTGGGGCTTACCTGAAGTTCCATCACCACCGTATGTATATACATAATCCACACGCGACAGACGCGTCATTCACATATATATACATCACAGCTGTCTAGGCCACCACATGTAATGACCCAGAATTTTCTGACCAAATTATACTTATGAGATTAATATTTACATAAATTAAACCATACCAACATGATAAGCAATCCAAATTGTTGAGACTTGTGTTTTTGAAAAGAGTTTTACACAACGTTTGACCGTCCAATATGACCGATGATATCACGAACTATATAACATACGATAATTATACGTTTGTGTATATATATGTATTTATATATATTTAACATGATCTAAGGATGGTTTAACATCTCATTGTGTACTAATGACAATGAGTTATAAGTATATTTTGAAACTACTAACTTAAGTTTTCAAAACGATAACTATACGTAACATTCTTTGATATATATACTTATAATCTATAATGCTTATACATGTATCGTATATATAATGTATTTAATCACTTTTTAAGGACTTAAATACATAAAACAATATAAGTATATTCACAAAAGATAGCTATATTTAAATTCTCGTTCCGTTTCCTCAAGATTTCTATACGTATATCTAGGGTATATGTACCCGTATCATACCCAGCTTCTATACGTATTTACTATTAGTATATACACATCAAATCAACATCCTAATCAACATTATTACTGCCCTAGATATGAGGTAACTAGAATTTGTCAAGTAGTATGAATTATTAGTAAGAAAAAAAAATTAGGAATCCTTTTCTTTCTTTATAAACTAAAAACGTTTTTATAAATGAACACCATTTCTTCACTCCATTTTCTCATACCTACACTCTCATTTCTCTCTCAAAATACTCCTAACTTCATACTTGATCATCTTCAAGCATTTTTCCCATCATTTAGCTTCAATTACAAGCCTTAAACACCATAAGAAAACTCTTTCAAGAACATATCAAAATAACCACCCATTTGAAGAAGTTTACTTCCAACCTTTTGATCTAACTCCACCACTCTTTGATTCCAAGATTATTTCTTATCTTTTGCAGTAACTTTGTCCAAGTAACTTGAGGTAGTAACCTTGTTCATAATCTTATTCAATTCATATTCATATAGCTATCTTATTTTGTGGTATAAAATTTTAACAACAAGAACATAGTTTGAATGATTTCAAACTTGTTCGCAAACTAAATAGATCCTTCTAACTTGACTTTTAAAACACTTCAAGACCTGTAATATATCATAATTATATGCTAACCTAACAAGATATAACTTGGTTTTACAAAGAACATCTTAAAAACTGAATCTACGTCGTCGGAGTGCAACCGGGGGCTGTTTTGGGTTGGATAATTAAAAACCATCTTGAACTTTGAATTGCAAGTTCATGTTCTGGAAAAATGATATTTCTTATGAATATGTTAACACATAAAAATTTCATGGTTTAACTCAAAGTGTAAGTATTTTTAGAAAAATGATCATTAAATGTTGTTTTTATGATGGAAAATGATCACTTTCATAAGTTTCACCAAAGTTTGACCTATAACCTATGATTTCGAATACAAACTAAGGTATTTTCAGTTCATATTCTTAAAATTTGACTCGATCCAAGGAAGTGGCAAGTTGAACCAACAAAAACGGAGTTGTAATGAAGAAACTACGACTAAAACAAGATTGGGTATCCGAAGCTAGTTTAGCTACGAAAATATTTGGAGAAAAAGTAAATTAATCATATATTTTCTAATTAATATGATATTTTATATATAATTACTTATGATTGATATTATATATTTCAGGACCACCCGTAAACAACACGAGAAGATTAATCATAAGACCTCATGATTGTACGCAACACGTCATTTGACAACACGGCACTTTATGTACGCAACACGTCATTTGACAACATGGTACCATGGGTCGAGATTAATTCTGATCAATACGAATACGATGGGGTCTTTATTTATTTTATTTAAGCAACTAATTGTGGACCACTAATATCGGACTGCTAACTACGGACTAAGAAAATATTAAAAGTATTAAAAGTATATATATATGTAACGATTACTTAAAAAGAAAATATGTTGATATATTATATATATGGTTAGGTTCGTGATATCTATCAGAGACCAAGTCGAATTAAATACCTTCAAGGCAAAAGTGAGTTTCATTTGCTCCCTTTTTAATTGCTTTTGCAATATATATTTTTGGGCTGAGAATACATGCGCTGCTTTTATAAATGTTTACAAAATAGACACAAGTACTTAAAAATATATTCTACGTTGAGTTGTACCACTGGTATATTTCCCTGTAGCTTGGTAACTACTCTTTACATGGGTATTGTAAACGCGAATCCTGTTGATAGATCTATCGGGCCTGACAACCCCAACCGGACTGGACGACCAGTATTCAACGGTTGCACAGTACTTCGTTTTGGTGACTACACTTGGTACAGTGTAGTGAGATTTCATAATAAAGGGAATATGCGACGTTGATTAAATGTTAAGTATGGTTACCAAGTGCTCAACCACTTAGAATGCTTTACATACACTTGCGAGTGTATTATGTTTATGATTATGAAATCTTGTGGTCTATTAACATATTGAAATGATTGTTATGATAAACCTATGAACTCACCAACCTTTTGGTTGACACTTTAAAGCATGTTTATTCTCAGGTACGAATTAAGTCTTCCGCTATGCATTTGCTCAATATAAGGACATTACTTGGAGCCGATCATCGCAATGGGACCAAATGTTGATGACTTCATCCAGGTGGATTAGGACGGGTCCTTTCAGTTGGTATCAGAGCGGTGGTCATAGCGAACCAGATCTTGCATTAGTGTGTCTAACTAGTAGTTGTTAGGATGCATTAATGAGTCTGGACTTCGACCGTGTCTACATGTCAAAAGTTTTGCTTATCATTTCTAGTCGGAAATCATCTGCTTATCATCCTTAGGAAATTACCTGCTTATCATTCATAAGTCTAGACACGTTTTACTGCATTTACTGCATTGATAGTGTATAGACGAATTCTTATCTTAGCATATCTGTTATTGCAAACTTTGACTGATATCTTTTCAAAGATTTTCCGTAATTTACGGGATTTTGGTATTATATATACATATGTAAATTATGTATTGAAGAGTACCAAATCTAACTCCTATAATCTATTCCATACCAAAAATTCATTTTCCCCATTATACAAGATGGAATCCGCATCTAGTTCGAATTCTTCAGATTCCGACAGTTATGCCGATATGGATTTCCATTCGGGCTCCGAAAGCAGCGTCACCGGAATGGATCAACCAATTTCCCATCATCTATTCTGGATGAATTGGGGATGGGTTCGTAATATACTAAATCACTGGAGACAAGAAGAAGGTGATCCATTCCATCCACCAAATTGCCCTCTTGGCGATGAACCTGAAGCACTTACCGGCGAACCTATTCGAAACACCATTTTCTCTCTCATTTCTAGAGTATCTCGTCACGATTATATACTATCCCATATTACAAATCTTGTTCATTCGCTCGCTCCAACCGCCAATCATCCCGGTGTACTAGCAGAAGTTAACGAACTTCGCGCTCGCGTGACGGCTTTGGAGAACATGGTGCGAAGGTTGCAAACACCTGCAGCAGCACTAGCAGCATAATCAGCACCACCATCAATAACATCAACAATACCATCATCACCATTAACAAACAACATCCGCATCACACGTCTCGACATCATAATCTGTCCCACAAACATCAACATCATACGCACCATAGATACCAAGGAGTACCAACAATAATGAATGATGAAGTATTGATCCATAACTTCATTTATATTCTGCGAAGAATATGTGGTTTCAAAAAGTTTTAGAGATTTCTTATTCTAGCTCAAACCGAAAAGCAAATGAGATTAATATCATATTAACTCATTAAATTCATGATTTCATCTGAAGAAAATATATATGTATATATATTTTCATAGAGATTGTAATTAAAAGTTCTTTTGTACAAAATATTAATGGTGAAAATTTTTTTTAACGGGTAGGTAATACCCGAGGATTAATTAGATTTCATCTTAATAAGTTACATTGTACATTCGTCGAAGCTGATTCAACAGTCATTTACTATCCTACTTACAACCACCGATATACGTATCCGTTCACCGCAGAATAACCATTTTCATTCAATTTCATATTTGGATTTTGACTTCCCAGAATCCAACAAGTGGCATATGAAGAAAACATATGACAAAATAAAATCTGTTAGAAACAAACAAATTAACTATGAAAAATTTTGTTAAGAATCCACGCTAACTGTTCCAGCTAACTGTTCTTAGCTAACTGATTACATTTTATTTATCGTAGTTTATTTATCGCAATTTAATTATCGCACTTTTATTTATCGTCATTTAATTTCTGTAATTATTTTACGCACTTTAAATATCGGGACACGTATACAATGTTTTGACATATCATATCGACGCATCTATATATATTATTTGGAATCACCATAGACACTCTATATGCAGTAATGATCGAGTTCTCTATACAGGGTTGTGGTTGATTCTACAATAGTATATATAGTTTGAGTTGTGATCGAGTCTGAGAGGTATACGGGTCACGACACGTATTAATTAATTTGTATATTACATATTAAACTATATATGAATTATTGGACTGTTATTGTGGACTATCGACTGTGGACTAATGACATTGGACAATTAAAATGAATTAAAATATTGATTATAACATATGAAACTAAACATTTCTTCAAGATTGCCACTTGATTTCATCTTAAACCACATTGTATCTCGACGATTACAATCAGCGTTCAAATCTATCATGATTCTTAAAAACACCTCAATCGAGAGGATAAACCAACCGCACTTCATCTACGAAAGAAAAGATTGATGCATATAGTTATGCACCTGAAAAACCCTCGGAAACTGAGTAAACGTTTGACACGTATCTGTTCTAGTTCCTTTGACATTGTTATTACCGAAGATCGTTTTGCAATCCCTTTCCAAAGTAGCTAATTTTGTCACAGCTCCAGCAAGTCAACTCCGAATTTTCATCCCAAACAACTTTATTATAACCGCGATATATATGCGTACTCTTTATTGTTACTGGGGAACCTTTTATATTCCACAATATTACCATCAGCGATTAATCATTCTAAAAACACAATTCTCCTGAAACTACCTCGGTTTGATAACCGATGACCCAGATCAGTTAAATTTGAAAATGCTGACGAAGCAGCATGTTGTAGATGATCTTACTGGCCAAAAGTTTGATGATAAAGAAAGGAGTGTTAGGAACGCTCGATAGAAAATTTAGTACCAAAAAGCAGATTATGTGAAACTATGAAGAAAGCCGTGGACAAATCACAAAGAATAAGTTTGCCTTCAAAGAATCCAAATGATTCTGTGCCTGCTGAAATCGTTAGCAAACATCTCATTTCTCATTCTAAACCTTCACAGACAAATCTTCTTCATCATCCATTGATATTAGAAATTCTAAGATATTCTCGTATGTTCTATTATAAATATCCTCCATATTTCTGGCGATATTTTCACAACTATTCTTATCTGAGATCATTTATCTCCCCGTAATATCTGCAACATAAAAGAAACTGTGTTAGTTTCTAAATTCTGAAACCTTCGAGTTTAAAATATGAATGTTTTGAAGTAGTGTTGGGAACTGAAGCATGGATTAGTATAATATAATGACACTTGATCAACGTCATTATATTACAGTAAGTCATGCTGAGTTTCTAATGAAGCATGATGATTCACAGTACCGTCATCATGTGCCATTTACACGACTCTTACATTCTATCTAATCTCTAAACATATCAAGAGAATATTTTTCTGGATGACTCGGTCTTCTCCAGGGTATTCTGGTAATTTAACAAATCAAAATCGTTCTATTACCATTTTCTTCTTAGAGCATTAGCTATGTTCATTCTGAATTTCACATCTATGAATTCCGGACCATTACTCGCTTAACTCGAAGTCGGGAAGAAAAAACGAAAGCATGAAGCTCCGAAAAATAATGAAGAATATAAACTTCGATAATAACCCCGAAATTATAAACCGTGTATATCGATGCAGATAGCAATATAGAGACACGGGAGAATTAGAAACACTATAAACACAAGAGTATAGTAGAAGTAAATAGATTCTTCTGGTGGTAGATAAAAAAGAAGAATGACAGATATAAAAGTTAGGAGTATACCAAGAATCAGGACTGGATGGAGCATATTGATGAATGCTTTAAAGTAAGAATCAAGGGAGAAAGAATAGAAGGTGTGAGTCGTGGAAAATAAGGAAACGAAGGGATGAATTTATAGTGAAATATCCGACAGAGCAATCGAAACAGATTATTGCATATAATCAAAGAAGATCCTGATTTCCTTAATCACCAAAGAACCAAATCTTATTACGTAAGATTCTCTTTAAATCCCTTAAAACCCGAAAATCAATCATAACTACTGAAATGTCCCGTTCTTATTGATTAAAAACGTTCCATATTAATTGATTTCGTTGCGAGGTTTTGACCTCTATATGAGACATTTTTCAAAGACTACATTCATTTTAAAACAAACCATAACCTTTATTTCATCAATAAAGGTTTAAAAAGCTTTACGTAGATTATCAAATAATGATAATCTAAAATATCCTGTTTACACACGACCATTACATAATGGTTTACAATACAAATATGTTACAACAAAATAAGTTTCTTGAATGCAGTTTTTACACAATATCATACAAGCATGGACTCCAAATCTCGTCTTTATTTAAGTATGCGACAGCGAAAGCTCTTAATAATCACCTGAGAATAAACATGCTTAAAACGTCAACAAAAATGTTGGTGAGTTATAGGTTTAACCTATATATATCAAATCATAATAATAGACCACAAGATTTCATATTTCAATACACATCCCATACATAGAGATAAAAATCATTCATATGGTGAACACCTGGTAACCGACATTAACAAGATGCATATATAAGAATATCCCCATCATTCCGGGACACCCTTCGGATATGATATAAATTTCGAAGTACTAAAGCATCCGGTACTTTGGATGGGGTTTGTTAGGCCCAATAGATCTATCTTTAGGATTCGCGTCAATTAGGGTGTCTGTTCCCTAATTCTTAGATTACCAGACTTAATAAAAAGGGGCATATTCGATTTCGATAATTCAACCATAGAATGTAGTTTCACGTACTTGTGTCTATTTTGTAAATCATTTATAAAACCTGCATGTATTCTCATCCCAAAAATATTAGATTTTAAAAGTGGGACTATAACTCACTTTCACAGATTTTTACTTCGTCGGGAAGTAAGACTTGGCCACTGGTTGATTCACGAACCTATAACAATATATACATATATATCAAAGTATGTTCAAAATATATTTGCAACACTTTTAATATATTTTGATGTTTTAAGTTTATTAAGTCAGCTGTCCTCGTTAGTAACCTACAACTAGTTGTCCACAGTTAGATGTACAGAAATAAATCGATAAATATTATCTTGAATCAATCCACGACCCAGTGTATACGTATCTCAGTATTGATCACAACTCAAACTATATATATTTTGGAATCAACCTCAACCCTGTATAGCTAACTCCAACATTCACATATAGAGTGTCTATGGTTGTTCCGAAATATATATAGATGTGTCGACATGATAGGTCGAAACATTGTATATGTGTCTATGGTATCTCAAGATTACATAATATACAATACAAGTTGATTAAGTTATGGTTGGAATAGATTTGTTACCAATTTTCACGTAGCTAAAATGAGAAAAATTATCCAATCTTGTTTTACCCATAACTTCTTCATTTTAAATCCGTTTTGAGTGAATCAAATTGCTATGGTTTCATATTGAACTCTATTTTATGAATCTAAATAGAAAAAGTATAGGTTTATAGTCGGAAAAATAAGTTACAAGTCGTTTTTGTAAAGGTAGTCATTTCAGTCGAAAGAACGACGTCTAGATGACCATTTTAGAAAACATACTTCCACTTTGAGTTTAACCATAATTTTTGGATATAGTTTCATGTTCATAATAAAAATCATTTTCTCAAAATAACAACTTTTAAATCAAAGTTTATCATAGTTTTTAATTAACTAACCCAAAACAGCCCGCGGTGTTACTACGACGGCGTAAATTCGGTTTTACGGTGTTTTTCGTGTTTCCAGGTTTTAAATCATTAAGTTAGCATATCAAATAGATATAGAACATGTTTTTAGTTGATTTTAAAAGTCAAGTTAGAAGGATTAACTTTTGTTTGCGAACAAGTTTAGAATTAACTAAACTATGTTCTAGTGATTACAAGTTTAAACCTTCGAATAAGATAGCTTTATATGTATGAATTGAATGATGTTATGAACATCATTACTACCTTAAGTTCCTTGGATAAACCTATTGGAAAATAGAAAAATGGATCTAGCTTCAATGGATCCTTGGATGGCTCGAAGTTCTTGAAGCAGAATCATGACACGAAAACAAGTTCAAGTAAGATCATCACTTGAAATAAGATTGTTATAGTTATAGAAATTGAACCAAAGTTTGAATATGATTGTTACCTTATATTAGAATGATAACCTACTGTAAGAAACAAAGATTTCTTGAGGTTGGATGATCACCTTACAAGATTGGAAGTGAGCTAGCAAACTTGAAAGTATTCTTGATTTTATGAAACTAGAACTTTTGGAATTTATGAAGAACACTTAAAACTTGAAGATAGAACTTGAGAGAGATCAATTAGATGAAGAAAATTGAAGAATGAAAGTGTTTGTAGGTGTTTTTGGTCGTTGGTGTATGGATTAGATATAAAGGATATGTAATTTTGTTTTCATGTAAATAAGTCATGAATGATTACTCATATTTTTGTAATTTTATGAGATATTTCATGCTAGTTGCCAAATGATGGTTCCCACATGTGTTAGGTGACTCACATGGGCTGCTAAGAGCTGATCATTGGAGTGTATATACCAATAGTACATACATCTAAAAGCTGTGTATTGTACGAGTACGAATACGGGTGCATACGAGTAGAATTGTTGATGAAACTGAACGAGGATGTAATTGTAAGCATTTTTGTTAAGTAGAAGTATTTTGATAAGTGTATTGAAGTCTTTCAAAAGTGTATAAATACATATTAAAACACTACATGTATATACATTTTAACTGAGTCGTTAAGTCATCGTTAGTCGTTACATGTAAGTGTTGTTTTGAAACCTTTAGGTTAACGATCTTGTTAAATGTTGTTAACCCAATGTTTATAATATCAAATGAGATTTTAAATTATTATATTATCATGATATTATCATGTATGAATATCTCTTAATATGATATATATACATTAAATGTCTTTACAACGATAATCGTTACATATATGTCTCGTTTAAAAATCATTAAGTTAGTAGTCTTGTTTTTACCTATGTAGTTCATTGTTAATATACTTAATGATATATTTACTTTTCATAGTATCATGTTAACTATATATATATATCCATATATATGTCATCATATAGTTTTTACAAGTTTTAACGTTCGTGAATCACCGGTCAACTTGGGTGGTCAATTGTCTATATGAAACATATTTCAATTAATCAAGTCTTAACAAGTTTGATTGCTTAACATGTTGGAAACATTTAATCATGTAAATATCAATCTCAATTAATATATATAAACATGGAAAAGTTCGGGTCACTACAGTACCTACCCGTTAAATAAATTTCGTCCCGAAATTTTAAGCTGTTGAAGGTGTTGACGAATCTTCTGGAAATAGATGCGGGTATTTCTTCTTCATCTGATCTTCATGCTCCCAGGTGAACTCGGGTCCTCTACGAGCATTCCATCGAACCTTAACAATTGGTATCTTGTTTTGCTTAAGTCTTTTAACCTCACGATCCATTATTTCGACGGGTTCTTCGATGAATTGAAGTTTTTTGTTGATTTGGATTTCATCTAACGGAATAGTGAGATCTTCTTTAGCAAAACATTTCTTCAAATTCGAGACGTGAAAAGTGTTATGTACAGCCGCGAGTTGTTGAGGTAACTCAAGTCGGTAAGCTACTGGTCCGACACGATCAATAATCTTGAATGGTCCAATATACCTTGGATTTAATTTCCCTCGTTTACCAAATCGAACAACGCCTTTCCAAGGTGCAACTTTAAGCATGACCATCTCTCCAATTTCAAATTCTATATCTTTTCTTTTAATGTCAGCGTAGCTCTTTTGTCGACTTTGGGCGGTTTTCAACCGTTGTTGAATTTGGATGATCTTCTCGGTAGTTTCTTGTATAATCTCCGGACCCGTAATCTGTCTATCCCCCACTTCACTCCAACAAATTAGAGACCTGCACTTTCTACCATAAAGTGCTTCAAACGGCGCCATCTCAATGCTTGAATGGTAGCTGTTGTTGTAAGAAAATTCTGCTAACGGTAGATGTCGATCCCAACTGTTTCCGAAATCAATAACACATGCTCGTAGCATGTCTTCAAGCGTTTGTATCGTCCTTTCGCTCTGCCCATCAGTTTGTGGATGATAGGCAGTACTCATGTCTAGACGAGTTCCTAATGCTTGCTGTAATGTCTGCCAGAATCTTGAAATAAATCTGCCATCCCTATCAGAGATAATAGAGATTGGTATTCCATGTCTGGAGACGACTTCCTTCAAATACAGTCGTGCTAACTTCTCCATCTTGTCATCTTCTCTTATTGGTAGGAAGTGTGCTGATTTGGTGAGACGATCAACTATTACCAAAATAGTATCAAAACCACTTGCAGTCCTTGGCAATTTAGTGATGAAATCCATGGTAATGTTTTCCCATTTCCATTCTGGGATTTCGGGTTGTTGAAGTAGACCTGATGGTTTCTGATGCTCAGCTTTGACCTTAGAACACGTCAAACATTCTCCTACGTATTTAGCAACATCGGCTTTCATACCCGGCCACCAAAAATGTTTCTTGAGATCCTTGTACATCTTCCCCGTTCCAGGATGTATTGAGTATCTGGTTTTATAAGCTTCTCTAAGTACCATTTCTCTCATATCTCCAAATTTTGGTACCCAAATCCTTTCAGCCCTATACCGGGTTCCGTCTTCTCGAATATTAAGATGCTTCTCCGATCCTTTGGGTATTTCATCCTTTAAATTTCCCTCTTTTAAAACTCCTTGTTGCGCCTCCTTTATTTGAGTAGTAATGTTATTATGAATCATTATATTCATAGATTTTACTCGAATGGGTTCTCTGTCCTTCCTGCTCAAGGCATCGGCTACCACATTTGCCTTCCCTGGGTGGTAACGAATCTCAAAGTCGTAATCATTCAATAATTCAATCCACCTACGCTGCCTCATATTCAGTTGTTTCTGATTAAATATGTGTTGAAGACTTTTGTGGTCGGTATATATAATACTTTTAACCCCATATAAGTAGTGCCTCCAAGTCTTTAATGCAAAAACAACCGCGCCTAATTCCAAATCATGCGTAGTATAATTTTGTTCGTGAATCTTCAATTGTCTAGATGCATAAGCAATCACCTTCGTTCGTTGCATTAATACACAACCGAGACCTTGCTTTGATGCATCACAATAAATCACAAAATCATCATTCCCTTCAGGCAATGACAATATAGGTGCCGTAGTTAGCTTTTTCTTCAATAACTAAAACGCTTTCTCTTGTTCATCATTCCATTCAAATTTCTTCCCTTTATGCGTTAATGCAGTCAAGGGTTTTGCTATTCTGGAAAAGTCTTGGATGAACCTTCTGTAGTAACCAGCTAGTCCTAAAAACTGGCGTATGTGTTTCGGAGTTTTCGGGGTTTCCCACTTTTCAACAGTTTCAATCGTTGCCGGATCCACCTTAATACCTTCTTTGTTCACTATGTGACCGAGGAATTGAACTTCTTCCAACCAAAATGCACACTTTGAAAACTTAGCGTACAATTCTTCCTTCCTCAATACTTCTAACACATTTCTCAAATGTTCACCGTGTTCTTGGTCATTCTTTGAGTAAATAAGTATGTCATCAATGAAAACAATGACAAACTTGTCAAGGTATGGTCCACACACTCGGTTCATAAGGTCCATGAACACAGCTGGTGCATTAGTTAAACCAAACGGCATGACCATAAACTCGTAATGACCGTAACGTGTTCTGATAGCAGTCTTTGGAATATCATCTTCTTTCACCCGCATTTGATGATACCCGGAACGTAAGTCAATCTTTGAATAAACAGACGAGCCTTGTAGTTGATCGAATAAGTCGTCAATTCTCGGTAGTGGGTAGCGGTTCTTGATGGTAAGTTTGTTCAACTCTCGGTAGTCGATACACAACCTGAATGTACCATCTTTCTTCTTGACAAACAAAACAGGAGCTCCCCACGGTGATGTGCTTGGTCGAATGAAACCACGCTCTAAAAGTTCTTGTAATTGGCTTTGCAGTTCTTTCATCTCGCTGGGTGCGAGTCTGTAAGGAGCACGAGCTATTGGTGCAGCTCCTGGTACAAGATCTATTTGAAATTCAACGGATCGATGTGGGGGTAATCCCGGTAATTCTTTCGGAAATACATCGGGAAATTCTTTTGCAATGGGAACATCATTGATGCTCTTTTCTTCAGTTTGTACTTTCTCGACGTGTGCTAGAACAGCATAGCAACCTTTTCTTATTAGTTTTTGTGCCTTCAAATTACTACTAAGATGTAGCTTTGTGTTGCCCTTTTCTCCGTACACCATTAAGGGTTTTTCTTTTTCTCGTATAATGCGAATTGCATTTTTGTAACAAACGATCTCGGCTTTCACTTCTTTCAACCAGTCCATACCGATTATCACATCAAAACTCCCTAACTCTACTGGTATCAAATCAATCTTAAATGTTTCGCTAACCAGTTTAATTTCTCGATTCCGATATATATTATCTGCTGAAATTAATTTACCATTTGCTAATTCGAGTAAAAATTTACTATCCAAAGGCGTCAATGGACAACTTAATTTAGCACAAAAATCTCTACTCATATAGCTTCTATCCGCACCCGAATCAAATAAAACGTAAGCAAATTTATTGTCAATAAGAAACGTACCCGTAACAAGCTCCGGGTCTTCCTGTGCCTCTGCCGCATTAATATTGAAAACTCTTCCGCGGCCTTGTCCATTCGTGTTCTCCTGGTTCGGGAAATTTCTAATAATGTGGCCCGGTTTTCCACATTTATAACAAACTACATTGGCATAACTTGCTCCGACACTACTTGCTCCGCCATTACTCGTTCTGACACCATTTGTTCCTTTCGTTCTGTTAACCCCTGGTCCGTAGACATCACACTTCGCCGCGCTATGACCATTTCTTTTACACTTGTTGCAAAATTTGGTGCAGAACCCCGAGTGATACTTTTCACACCTTTGGCATAGCTGCTTCTGATTGTTGTTGTTGTTGCGGTTATTATTGTTGTTAAGATGATTGTTGTGGTTGTTGTTGTTGTTGTTGTTGTTGTTGTTGTTGTTGTTGTTGTTGTTGTTGTTGGGCCGTTTGTTGTAGTTGCGATTGATGTTGCGATTGTTAGGATAGTTGTTGCGATTATTGTTATAATTGCTGTTGTTGTTGTATTGGTGATTCTTATCACCGTTTTCCTCCCACTTTCTTTTGACTTGCTTCACATTGGCCTCTTCAGCAGTCTGTTCTTTAATTCTTTCTTCAATCTGGTTCACTAGTTTGTGAGCCATTCTACATGCCTGTTGTATGGAGGCGGGCTCGTGTGAACTTATATCTTCTTGGATTCTTTCCGGCAATCCTTTCACAAACGCGTCGATCTTCTCTTCCTCATCTTCGAATGCTCCCGGACACAATAGGCACAATTCTGTGAATCGTCTTTCGTACGTGGTAATATCAAATCCTTGGGTTCGTAACCCTCTAAGTTCTGTCTTGAGCTTATTGACCTCAGTTCTGGGACGGTACTTCTCGTTCATCAAGTGCTTGAATGCTGACCACGGTAGTGCGTACGCATCATCTTGTCCCACTTGCTCTAGATAGGTATTCCACCATGTTAACGCAGAACCTGTGAAGGTATGCGTAGCGTACTTCACTTTGTCCTCTTCAGTACACTTACTTATGGCAAACACCGATTCAACCTTCTCGGTCCACCGTTTCAATCCGATCGGTCCTTCGGTTCCATCAAATTCCAAAGGTTTGCAGGCAGTGAATTCTTTGTAGGTGCATCCTACACGATTTCCTGTACTGCTAGATCCAAGGTTATTGTTGCTATGTAGCGCAGCCTGTACTGCGGCTATGTTTGAAGCTAGAAAAGTACGGAATTCCTCTTCATTCATATTCACGGTGTGTCGAGTAGTCGGTGCCATTTCCTTCAAAATAGTTAAATGGAACAAGTTAATCATACAGAATATTAAGAGTAGTTAATAGTATTTCGTAGCATAATATGAACTCATTTATAAAAGCTTTTTCTTCATATTAGCGTTTTATAAGTTTAAATTCGGGTAGTACCTACCCGTTAAGTTCATACTTAGTAGCTAATATACAATTCAACTACTACAATTCTATATGTAAAACTAATTATAATAATATTTCGCGTTCAAACTTTTACACAATATTTTACAAACTTACAATACCGCTTATTTTACATATAGCATGAAATATAGCACACAATAAATTTGATACAAGATGGTTGTGAAGATAATTCTAGCTAGTACACAAGTCGTTCAGCAAAGGCAATAAAGACACGTAATTCATACGTCCAGAAACAAGTCATGCATTCTGGTTTTACTAGGATTACTTCCCATCCTTGGTCTTGTGGAACATAACTGTTATGGCCGTTGATAAGACAGCGTGTTGTAACGTCGTCAAAGGGACGAGGGTTACGTAATGTCCAACAGTCCCGTAACAATCTAAAAACCTCATTTCTTACCCCAATTACCAACTCCGTCACTTGTGGGAACGTTTTGTTTAATAGCTGTAGCCCGATGTTCTTTTTCTCACTTTGGTGAGAAGCGAACATTACTAACCCGTAAGCATAGCATGCTTCTTTATGTTGCATGTTAGCCGCTTTTTCTAAATCATGAAGTCCTATATTCGGATACATTGAGTCAAAATAATTTCTTAACCCATTGCGTAAAATAGCATTTGGGTTCCCCGCAATATATGCGTCAAAGTAAACACATCGTAACTTATGGGTTTCCCAATGTGATATCCCCCATCTTTCAAACGAAAGTCTCTTATAAACCAAGACATTCTTGGAACGTTCTTCGAATGTCTTACAAACTGATCTCGCCTTAAA
Source organism: Rutidosis leptorrhynchoides (assembly GCF_046630445.1). Classification (NCBI taxonomy): domain Eukaryota; kingdom Viridiplantae; phylum Streptophyta; class Magnoliopsida; order Asterales; family Asteraceae; genus Rutidosis; species Rutidosis leptorrhynchoides. The sequence goes on along the minus strand of NC_092343.1, from coordinate 378,904,748 downwards.
TAGTTGTGCCGAAGAATTCTGACCGACTCTAGACAAGATTTCATCAATCATGTCTCCGGGTAGATCTCTTAAAATATTGGGTTGTCTATCCATTTTATGTTTTTATACTGTAAAATAGACAAGAGTTAGATTCATAAAAAAAAATACTTATTAATACAAGCAATATTTACATATATCATAAAGCATAAGCACACTATATTACATATATTACACCACACGAATACAACTATCTTATTCCGACTCGCTTGTTTCTTCTTCTTTGGTTTTGGTTCGTTTTGCCAAGTTTCTAGGGATATATGATGTTCCCCTAATACGAGCCGTCGTTATCCACATTGGTTTAGAAAAACCTGGTGGTTTAGAGGTTCCCGGGTCATTGTTACAACTTAAGGACTTCGGGGGTTGACGATACATATAAAGTTCATCGGGGTTGGAATTAGATTTCTCTATTTTTATGCCCTTTCCCTTATTATTTTCTTTTGCCTTTTTAAATTTAGTTGGGGTAATTTCTATAACATCATCGGAATTCTCGTCAGAATCTGATTCATCGGAGAATTGGTATTCCTCCCAATATTTTGCTTCCTTGGCGGAAACACCATTGACCATAATTAACCTTGGTCGGCTGGTTGAGGATTTTCTTTTACTTAACCGTTTTATTATTTCCCCCACCGGTTCTATTTCTTCATCCGGTTCCGATTCTTCTTCCGGTTCCGATTCTTCTTCCGGTTCCGACTCTTCTTCCGGTTCCTCTTCGGGAACTTGTGAATCAGTCCACGAATCATTCCAATTTACATTTGACTCTTCATTATTATTAGGTGAGTCAATGGGACTTGTTCTAGAGGTAGACATCTATCACATAATATCAAATGCTTTAAGAGATTAATATATCACATAATATTCACATGTTAAAAATATATAGTTTCCAACAAAATTTGTTAAGCAATCATTTTTCAAGTAAACACGGTCGAAGTCCAGACTCACTAATGCATCCTAACAAACTCGATAAGACACACTAATGCAAAATTCTGGTTCTCTAAGACCAACGCTCGGATACCAACTGAAATGTCCCGTTCTTATTGATTAAAAACGTTCCATATTAATTGATTTCGTTGCGAGGTTTTGACCTCTATATGAGACGTTTTTCAAAGACTGCATTCATTTTAAAACAAACCATAACCTTTATTTCATCAATAAAGGTTTAAAAAGCTTTACGTAGATTATCAAATAATGATAATCTAAAATATCCTGTTTACACACGACCATTACATAATGGTTTACAATACAAATATGTTACAACAAAATAAGTTTCTTGAATGCAGTTTTTACACAATATCATACAAGCATGGACTCCAAATCTCGTCTTTATTTAAGTATGCGACAGCGGAAGCTCTTAATAATCACCTGAGAATAAACATGCTTAAAACGTCAACAAAAATGTTGGTGAGTTATAGGTTTAACCTATATATATCAAATCATAATAATAGACCACAAGATTTCATATTTCAATACACATCCCATACATAGAGATAAAAATCATTAATATGGTGAACACCTGGTAACCGACATTAACAAGATGCATATATAAGAATATCCCCATCATTCCGGGACACCCTTCGGATATGATATAAATTTCGAAGTACTAAAGCATCCGGTACTTTGGATGGGGTTTGTTAGGCCCAATAGATCTATCTTTAGGATTCGCGTCAATTAGGGTGTCTGTTCCCTAATTCTTAGATTACCAGACTTAATAAAAAGGGGCATATTCGATTTCGATAATTCAACCATAGAATGTAGTTTCACGTACTTGTGTCTATTTTGTAAATCATTTATAAAACCTGCATGTATTCTCATCCCAAAAATATTAGATTTTAAAAGTGGGACTATAACTCACTTTCACAGATTTTTACTTCGTCGGGAAGTAAGACTTGGCCACTGGTTGATTCACGAACCTATAACAATATATACATATATATCAAAGTATGTTCAAAATATATTTGCAACACTTTTAATATATTTTGATGTTTTAAGTTTATTAAGTCAGCTGTCCTCGTTAGTAACCTACAACTAGTTGTCCACAGTTAGATGTACAGAAATAAATCGATAAATATTATCTTGAATGAATCCACGACCCCGTGTATACGTATCTCAGTATTGATCACAACTCAAACTATATATATTTTGGAATCAACCTCAACCCTGTATAGCTAACTCCAACATTCACATATAGAGTGTCTATGGTTGTTCCGAAATATATATAGATGTGTCGACATGATAGGTCGAAACATTGTATACGTGTCTATGGTATCTCAAGATTACATAATATACAATACAAGTTGATTAAATTATGGTTGGAATAGATTTGTTACCAATTTTCACGTCGCTAAAATGAGAAAAATTATCCAATCTTGTTTTACCCATAACTTCTTCATTTTAAATCCGTTTTGAGTGAATCAAATTGCTATGGTTTCATATTGAACTCTATTTTATGAATCTAAATAGAAAAAGTATAGGTTTATATTCAGAAAAATAAGTTACAAGTCGTTTTTGTAAAGGTAGTCATTTCAGTCGAAAGAACGACGTCTAGATGACCATTTTAGAAAACAGACTTCCACTTTGAGTTTAACCATAATTTTTGGATATAGTTTCATGTTCATAATAAAAATCATTTTCTCAGAATAACAACTTTTAAATCAAAGTTTATCATAGTTTTTAATTAACTAACCCAAAACAGCCCGCGGTGTTACTACGACGGCGTAAATCCGGTTTTACGGTGTTTTTCGTGTTTCCAGGTTTTAAATCATTAAGTTAGCATATCATATAGATATAGAACATGTTTTTAGTTGATTTTAAAAGTCAAGTTAGAAGGATTAACTTTTGTTTGCGAACAAGTTTAGAATTAACTAAACTCTGTTCTAGTGATTACAAGTTTAAACCTTCGAATAAGATAGCTTTATATGTATGAATCGAATGATGTTATGAACATCATTACTACCTTAAGTTCCTTGGATAAACCTACTGGAAAAGAGAAAAATGGATCTAGCTTCAATGGATCCTTGGAGGGCTCGAAGTTCTTGAAGCAGAATCATGACACGAAAACAAGTTCAAGTAAGATCATCACTTGAAATAAGATTGTTGTAGTTATAGAAATTGAACCAAAGTTTGAATATGATTATTACCTTGTATTAGAATGATAACCTACTGTAAGAAACAAAGATTTCTTGAGGTTGGATGATCACCTTACAAGATTGGAAGTGAGCTAGCAAACTTGAAAGTATTCTTGATTTTATGAAACTAGAACTTTTGGAATTTATGAAGAACACTTAGAACTTGAAGATAGAACTTGAGAGAGATCAATTAGATGAAGAAAATTGAAGAATGAAAGTGTTTGTAGGTGTTTTTGGTCGTTGGTGTATGGATTAGATATAAAGGATATGTAATTTTGTTTTCATGTAAATAAGTCATGAATGATTACTCATATTTTTGTAATTTTATGAGATATTTCATGCTAGTTGCCAAATGATGGTTCCCACATGTGTTAGGTGACTCACATGGGCTGCTAAGAGCTGATCATTGGAGTGTATATACCAATAGTACATACATCTAAAAGCTGTGTATTGTACGAGTACGAATACGGGTGCATACGAGTAGAATTGTTGATGAAACTGAACGAGGATGTAATTGTAAGCATTTTTGTTAAGTAGAAGTATTTTGATAAGTGTATTGAAGTCTTTCAAAAGTGTATAAATACATATTAAAACACTACATGTATATACATTTTAACTGAGTCGTTAAGTCATCGTTAGTCGTTACATGTAAGTGTTGTTTTGAAACCTTTAGGTTAACGATCTTGTTAAATGTTGTTAACCCAATGTTTATAATATCAAATGAGATTTTAAATTATTATATTATCATGATATTATCATGTATGAATATCTCTTAATATGATATATATACATTAAATGTCTTTACAACGATAATCGTTACATATATGTCTCGTTTAAAAATCATTAAGTTAGTAGTCTTGTTTTTACCTATGTAGTTCATTGTTAATATACTTAATGATATATTTACTTATCATAGTATCATGTTAACTATATATATATCCATATATATGTCATCATATAGTTTTTACAAGTTTTAACGTTCGTGAATCACCGGTCAACTTGGGTGGTCAATTGTCTATATGAAACATATTTCAATTAATCAAGTCTTAATAAGTTTGATTGCTTAACATGTTGGAAACATTTAATCATGTAAATATCAATCTCAATTAATATATATAAACATGGAAAAGTTCGGGTCACTACAACTACGTCATCGGTTAAGACGAATATATTTTACTCATCTCACTCTTTTACGATAGTCTCATTTATATTCTTCGCATAATCGAATCGTTTTATCTACATTACTCAATGATGATAAAACTCCATTATCAACTTATATTTGTCATGAAAACCTTCTTATTGTTATCCATAACAACCTCTATCAAATTTCGGGGACGAAATTTCTTTAACGGGTAGGTACTGTAATGACCCGAAATTTTCCGACCAAATTATACTTATGAGATTAATATTTACATAAATTAAACCATACCAACATGATAAGCAATCCAAATTGTTGAGACTTGTGTTTTTGAAAAGAGTTTTACACAACGTTTGACCGTCCAATATGATCGATGATATCACGAACTATATAACATACGATAATTATACATTTGTGTATATATATGTATTTATATATATTTAACATGATCTAAGGATGGTTTAACATCTCATTGTGTACTAATGACAATGAGTTATAAGTATATTTTGAAACTACTAACTTAAGTTTTCGAAACGATAACTATACGTAACATTCTTTGATATATATACTTATAATCTATAATGCTTATACATGTATCGTATATATAATGTATTTAATCACTTTTTAAGGACTTAAATACATAAAACAATATAAGTATATTCACAAAAGATAGCTATATTTAAATTCTCGTTCCGTTTTCTCAAGATTTCTATACGTATATCTAGGGTATATGTACCCGTATCATACCCAGCTTCTATACGTATTTACTATTGGTATATACACATCAAATCAACATCCTAATCAACATTATTACTGCCCTAGATATGAGGTAACTAGAATTTGTCAAGTAGTATGAATTATTAGTAAGAAAACAAAATTAGGAATCATTTTCTTTCTTTATAAACTAAAAACGTTTTTATAAATGAACACCATTTCTTCACTCCATTTTCTCATACCTACACCCTCATTTATCTCTCAAAATACTCCTAACTTCATACTTGATCATCTTCAAGCATTTTCCCCATCATTTAGCTTCAATTACAAGCCTTAAACACCATAAGAAAACTCTTTCAAGAACATATCAAAATAACCACCCATTTGAAGAAGTTTACTTCCAACCTTTTGATCTAACTCCACCACTCTTTGATTCCAAGATTATTTCTTATCTTTTGCAGTAACTTTGTCCAAGTAACTTGAGGTAGTAACCTTGTTCATAATCTTATTCAATTGATATTCATATAGCTATCTTATTTTGTGGTATAAAATTTTAACAACAAGAACATAGTTTGAATGATTTCAAACTTGTTCGCAAACTAAATAGATCCTTCTAACTTGACTTTTAAAACACTTAAAGACCTGTAATATATCATAATGATATGCTAATCTAACAAGATATAACTTGGTTTTACAAAGAACATCTTAAAAAATGAATCTACGTCGTCGGAGTGCAACCGGGGGCTGTTTTGGGTTGGATAATTAAAAACCATCTTGAACTTTGAATTGGAAGTTCATGTTCTGGAAAAATGATATTTCTTATGAATATGTTAACACATAAAAATTTCATGGTTTAACTCAAAGTGTAAGTATTTTTAGAAAAATGATCATTAAATGTTGTTTTTATGATGGAAAATGATCACTTTCATAAGTTTCACCAAAGTTTGACCTATAACCTATGATTTCGAATACAAACTAAGGTATTTTCAGTTCATATTCTTAAAATTTGACTCGATCCAAGGAAGTGGCAAGTTGAACCAACAAAAACGGATTTGTAATGAAGAAACTACGACTAAAACAAGATTGGGTATCCGAAGCTAGTTTAGCTACGAAAATATTTGGAGAAAAAGTAAATTAATCATACCTTTTCTAATTAATATGATATTTTATATATAATTACTTATGATTTGATATTATATATTTCAGGACCACCCGTAAACAACACGAGAAGATTAATCATAAGACCTCATGATTGTACGCAACACGTCATTTGACAACACGGTACTTTATGTACGCAACACGTCATTTGACAACATGGTACCATGGGTCGAGATTAATTCTGATCAATACGAATACGATGGGGTCTTTATTTATTTTATTTAAGCAACTAATTGTGGACCACTAATATCGGACTGCTAACTACGGACTAAGAAAATATTAAAAGTATTAAAAGTATATATATATGTAACGATTACTTAAAAAGAAAATATGTTGATATATTATATATATGGTTAGGTTCGTGATATCTATCGAAGACCAAGTCGAATTAAATACCTTCAAGGCAAAAGTGAGTGTCATTTGCTCCCTTTTTAATTGCTTTTGCAATATATATTTTTGGGCTGAGAATACATGCGCTGCTTTTATAAATGTTTACAAAATAGACACAAGTACTTAAAAATATATTCTACATTGAGTTGTACCACTGGCATATTTCCCTGTAGCTTGGTAACTACTATTTACATGGGTATTGTAAATGCGAATCCTGTTGATAGATCTATCGGGCCTGACAACCCCAACCGGACTGGACGACCAGTATTCAACGGTTGCACAGTACTTCGTTTTGGTGACTACACTTGGTACAGTGTAGTGAGATTTCATAATAAAGGGAATATGCGACGTTGATTAAATGTTAAGTATGGTTACCAAGTGCTCAACCACTTAGAATGCTTTACATACACTTGCGAGTGTATTATGTTTATGATTATGAAATCTTGTGGTCTATTAACATATTGAAATGATTGTTATGATAAACCTATGAACTCACCAACCTTTTGGTTGACACTTTAAAGCATGTTTATTCTCAGGTACGAATTAAGTCTTCCGCTATGCATTTGCTCAATATAAGGACATTACTTGGAGCCGATCATCGCAATGGGACCAAATGTTGATGACTTCGTCCAGGTGGATTAGGACGGGTCATTTCACCACAGAGGAACCCAACCCGCAGGTTGATCTCTCCTACCGAGGCTACCACACAATATGGATGCACCGGGCTCCAGCAGACAAGCATCAACTAATATGAAGTCATCACAAGTACTAACTAACCACAACAATAAGCATATCTAACAAGCATGGCAATCATAAATATAACATGCTTCTATATACTATATTCTCCAGTTAGTCCCACTCACCGATTACCAGCAAATGAGAAGGTATTCAGCTATCTAATCACTGAACCTTCTCTTTCTCTTTTTCTCCTGAGAAAAACATATCCACAAGTTAGTTTCTGTTCGTTAACATCAAACAACACAATATATAAATTTTTGTCAGAAAAAGCATCCGCTAAAATTTTTTGCTTAACACTTGTGCACTTTCAAAATTTGCACTTTCAAAATTTACATCCTGAACATCAAAATACAAACGGGCAGCATAACGGCTAAAAATCAACACTTAGGTAAAATATTCTGCCCTGGACACTCAGTCGGTCAAATGACTCTTACAGTCGGTCGACGGTAGACACAACCGGTCGACTGACCTTCCCAGTCGGTCGATTCATTTGGTATTACATCAATCGGCCGAAGGTAAATCTCAGTCGGTCGGTTCACTAAACAGTCGGTCGGTTGTCTCCGTCAATCGGCCGGTTCAACCCTCAGTCGGTTGACTCTCGACCGACAGTCGGCCGAGTGTGTTCATCTTCATCAGAAACTGAACAAAGGCTACGGACTTCACGATGAAATCCTCAAATCTCGATCTAAAGCTCGTTTTAAACACCAAAATCGACCACAACTTATTCACTACTTGTTATAGACTCAAAACCCACAACAATTTGACCATAACAACACTTAAATCACTTGTTTTGACACAAATTCAAGCTTTTTACAAAACTCACACAAAACCTTAAATTTAACAACGAATTGAATACAAAAACACATGTTACTTACCTTGATAGACTCAGTAAACGATAACAAATACAATTCTAACACCAATTTGAGCTCAAGATCAATGTTTAAGGATTAGGGTTTGATTGTAGGTGAGGAAGATGGAGAACGGGTGTGTTTGGGAAGGATCTGGAAAATGCAAGAGAGAGACTGCCTAAGTCATCTAAAGTGGGTTTAATTCCCACACTGTGTGATGTAGTGACCCGAACTTTTCCATGTTTATATATATATTAAATAAAATTGTTATTTACATGATTAAGTGTTTCCAACATGTTAAGCAATCAAACTTGTTAAGACTTGATTAATTGAAATAGGTTTCATATAGACAATTGACCACCCAAGTTGACCGGTAATTCACGAACGTTAAAACTTGTAAAAACTATACGATGACATATATATGGTTATATATATATAGTTAACATGATTTTATTATAATTATGTATCTCATTAGGTATTTTAACAATGAGTTATATACATAAAAATGAGACTATTAATTTAAGAAACTCGAAAACGATATATATAACGATTATCGTTATAACAACGTCTTACTAGGTACATATGAATCATATTAAGATATTGATACACTTGGTTAATTATGTTAAATGATAAGTAAATATATTATTAAGTGTATTAACAATGAAATACATATGTAAAAATAAGACTACTAACTTAATGATTTCGAAACGAGACATATATGTAACGATTATCGTTGTAACGACATTTAACTGTATATATATCATACTAAGATATATTATATATCATAATATCATGATAATATAACAATTTAACATCTCATTTATTATAATAAACAATGGTTTAACAACATTCAACAAGATCGTTAACCTAAAGGTTTCAAAACAACATTTACATGTAACGACTAACGATGACTTAACGACTCAGTTAAAATGTATATACATGTAGTGTTTTAATATGTATTCATACACTTTTGAAAGACTTCAAGACACTTATCAAAATACTTCTACTTAACAAAAATGCTTACAATTACATCCTCGTTCAGTTTCATCAACAATTCTACTCGTATGCACCCGTATTCGTACTCGTACAATACACAGCTTTTAGATGTATGTACTATTGGTATATACACTCCAATGATAAGCTCTTAGCAGCCCATGTGAGTCACCTAACACATATGGGAACCATAATTTGGCAACTAGCCTGAAATATCTCATAAAATTACAAAAATATGAGTAATCATTCATGACTTATTTACATGAAAACAAAATTACATATCCTTTATATCTAATCCATACACCAACGACCAAAAACACCTACAAACACTTTCATTCTTCAATTTTCTTCATCTAATTAATCTCTCTCAAGTTCTATCTTCAAGTTCTAAGTGTTCTTCATAAATTCCAAAAGTTCTAGTTTCATAAAATCAAGAATACTTCCAAGATTGCAAGTTTACTTCCAAGTTTTCTAAATCCATTCCAAGTAATCATCCAAGATCAAGAAATCTTTGTTACTTACAGTAGGTTATCTTTCTAATACAAGGTAATAATCATATTCGAACTTTAATTCAATTTCTATAACTATAACAATCTTATTTCGAATGGAAATCTTACTTGAAATTGTTTTCGTGTCATGATTCTGCTTCAAGAACTTTCAAGCCATCCAAGGATCCTTTGAAGCTAGATCTATTTTTCTCATTTCCAGTAGGTTTATCCAAGGAACTTTAGGTAGTAATGATGTTCATAACATCATTCGATTCATACATATAAAGCTATCTTATTCGAAGGTTTAAACTTGTAATCACTAGAACATAGTTTAGTTAATTCTAAACTTGTTCGCAAATAAAAGTTAATCCTTCTAGCTTGACTTTTAAAATCAACTAAACACATGTTCTATATCTATATGATATGCTAACTTAATGATTTAAAACCTGGAAACACGAAAACGACGTAAAACCGGATTTACTCCGTCGTAGTAACACCGCGGGCTGTTTTGGGTTAGTTAATTAAAAACTATGATAAACTTTGATTTAAAAGTTGTTATTCTGGGAAAATGATTTTTATTATGAACATGAAACTATATCCAAAAATTATGGTTAAACTCAAAGTGGAAGTATGTTTTCTAAAATGGTCATCTAGACGTCGTTCTTTCGACTGAAATGACTACTTTTACAAAAACGACTTGTAACTTATTTTTCTGACTATAAACCTATACTTTTTCTGTTTATATTCATAAAATAGAGTTCAATATGAAACCATAGCAATTTGATTCACTCAAAACGGATTTAAAATGAAGAAGTTATTGGTAAAACAAGATTGGATAATTTTTCTCATTTTAGCTACGTGAAAATTGGTAACAAATCTATTCCAACCATAAATTAATCAACTTGTATTGTATATTATGTAATCTTGAGATACCATAGACACGTATACAATGTTTCGACCTATCATTCCGACACATCTATATATATTTCGGAACAACCATAGACACTCTATATGTGAATGTTGGAGTTAGCTATACAGGGTTGAGGTTGATTCCAAAATATATATAGTTTGAGTTGTGATCAATACTGAGATACGTATACACTGGGTTGTGGATTGATTCAAGATAATATTTATCGATTTATTTCTGTACATCTAACTGTGGACAACTAGTTGTAGGTTACTAACGAGGACAGCTGACTTAATAAACTTAAAACATCAAAATATATTAAAAGTGTTGTAAATATATTTTGAACATACTTTGATATATATGTATATATTGTTATAGGTTCGTGAATCAACCTGTGGCCAAGTCTTACTTCCCGATGAACTAAAAATCTGTGAAAGTGAGTTATAGTACCACTTTTAAAATCTAATATTTTTGGGATGAGAATACATGCAGGTTTTATAAATGATTTACAAAATAGACACAAGTACGTGAAACTACATTCTATGGTTGAATTATCGAAATCGAATATGCCCCTTTTTATTAAGTCTGGTAATCTAAGAATTAGGGAACAGACACCCTAATTGACGCGAATCCTAAAGATAGATCTATTGGGCCTAACAAACCCCATCCAAAGTACCGGATGCTTTAGTACTTCAAAATTTATATCATATCCGAAGGGTGTCCCGGAATGATGGGGATATTCTTATATATGCATCTTGTTAATGTTGGTTACCAGGTGTTCACCATATGAATGATTTTTATCTCTATGTATGGGATGTGTATTGAAATATGAAATCTTGTAGTCTATTGTTACGATTTGATATATATAAGTTAAACCTATAACTCACCAACATTTTTGTTGACGTTTAAAGCATGTTTATTCTCAGGTGAATACTAAGAGCTTCCGCTGTTGCATACTAAAATAAGGACAAGATTTGGAGTCCATGTTTGTATGATATTGTGTAAAAACTGCATTCAAGAAACTGATTTCGATGTAACATATTTGTATTGTAAACCATTATGTAATGGTCGTGTGTAAACAGGATATTTTAGATTATCATTATTTGATAATCTACGTAAAGCTTTTTAAACCTTTATTTATGAAATAAAGGTTATGGTTTGTTTTAAAAATGAATGCAGTCTTTGAAAAATGTCTCATATAGAGGTCAAAACCTCGCAACGAAATCAATTAATATGGAATGTTTTTAATCAATAAGAACGGGACATTTCAGTTGGTATCCGAGCGTTGGTCTTAGAGAACCAGAAAATTTGCATTAGTATGTCTTATCGAGTTTGTTAGGATGCATTATTGAGTCTGGATTTCGACCGTGTTTTTTTAAAAATGATTGCTTAACATTTTTGTTGGAAACTATATATTATTAACATGTATATATTATGTGATATATTAATCTCTTAACATGTTTGATATTGTGTGATAGATATCTACCTCTAGCACAAATCCCATTGACTCACCTAATAATAATGAAGAGTCGAATATATATTGGACTGATTCACAAGTTCCCGAAGAGGAACCGGAAGAAGAATCAGAACCGGAAGAAGAATCAGAACCGGAAGAGGAGGAACCGGAGGAGGAAATAGAACCGGTGGGGGAAATAATAAAACGGTTAAGTAAAAGAAAATCCTCAACCAACCGACCAAGGTTAATTATGGTCAATGGTGTTTCCTCCAAGGAAGCAAAATATTAGGAGGATTACCAATTCTCCGATGAATCGGATTCCGACGAGAATTCCGATGATGTTATAGAAATTACCCCAACTGAATTTAAAAAGGCAAAAGAAAATAATAAGGGAAAGGGCATAAAAATAGAGAAATCTAATTCCAACCCCGATGAACTTTATATGTATCGTCAACCCCCGAAGTCCTTAAGTTATAACAATGACCCAGGAACCTCTAAACCACCAGGTTTTTCTAAACCGTTGTGGAAAACGACAGCTAGTATTAGGGGAACATCATATATCCCTAGAAACTTGGCAAAACGAACCAAAACCGAAGAAGAAGAAACGAGCGAGTCGGAATAAGATAGTTGTATTCGTGTGGTGTAATATATGTAATATAGTGTGCTTATGCTTTATGATATATGTAAAAATTGCTTGTATTAATAAGTAATTTTTTATGAATCTAACTCTTGTCTATTTTACAGTATAAAAACACAAAATGGATAGACAACCCAATATTTTAAGAGACCTACCCGGAGACATGATTGATGAAATCTTGTCTAGAGTCGGTCAGAATTCTTCGGCACAACTATTTACGGCGAAATCAGTTTGTAAGACATTCGAAGAACGTTCCAAGAATGCCTTGATTTATAAAAGGCTTTCGTTTAAAAGATGGGGGATATCACATTAGGAAACCCATAAGTTACGATGTGTTTACTTTGACGCATATATTGCGGGGAACCCAATGCTATTTTACGCAACGGGTTAAGAAATTATTTTGATTCAATGTATCCGAATATAGGACTTCGTGATTTAGAAAAAGCGGCTAACATGCAACATAAAGAAGCATGTTATGCTTACGGGTTAGTAATGTTCGCTTCTCACCAAAGTGAGAACAAGAACATCGGACTACAACTATTAAACAAAACGTTCCCACAAGTGACGGAGTCGGTAATTGGGGTAAGAAATGTAGTTTTTAGGTTGTTACGAGACTGTTGGTTATTACGTAACCTTCGTCCCTTTGATGACGTTACAACACGCTGTCTTATCAACAGCCATAACGGTTATGTTCCACAAGACCAAGGATGGGAAGTAGTCCTAGTAAAACCAGAATGCATGACTTGTTTCTGGACGTATGAATTACGTGTCTTTATTGCCTTTGCTGAACGACTTGTGTACTAGCTAGAATTATCTTCACAACTATCTTGTATCAAAGTTATTGTGTGCTATATTTCATGCTTTATGTAAAATAAGCGGTATTGTAAGTTTGTAAAATATTGTATAAAAGTTTGAACGCGAAATATTATTATAATCAGTTTTTCATATAGAATTGTAGTAGTTGAATTGTATATTAGCTACTAAATATGAACTTAACGGGTAGGTACTACCCGAATTTAAACTTATAAAACGCTAATATGAAGAAAAAGCTTTTATAAACGAGTTCATATTATGCTACGAAATACTATTAACTACTCTTAATATTCTGTATGATTAACTTATTCCATTTGACTATTTTGAAAGAAATGGCACCGACTACTCGACACACCGTGAATATGAATGAAGAGGAATTCCGTACTTTTCTAGCTTCAAACAGAGCCGCAGTACAGGCTGCGCTATATACCAACAATAACCTTGGATCTAGCAGTACAGAAAATCGTGTATGATGCACCTACAAAGAATTCACTGCCTGCAAACCTTTGGAATTTGATGGAACCGAAGGACCAATCGGATTGAAACGGTGGAATGAGAAGGTCGAATCGGTGTTTGTTATAAGTAAGTGTACTGAAGAGGACAAAGTGAAGTACGCTACGCATACCTTCACAGGTTCTGCGTTAACATGGTCGAATACCTATCTAGAGCAAGTGGGACAAGATGATGCGTACGCACTACCGTGGTCAGCATTCAAGCACTTGATGAACGAGAAGTACCGTCCCAGAACCGAGGTCAATAAGCTCAAGACAGAACTTAGAGGGTTACGAACCCAAGGATTTGATATTACCACGTACGAAAGATGATTCACAGAATTGTGCCTATTGTGTCCGGGAGCGTTCGAAGATGAGGAAGAGAAGATCGACGCGTTTGTGAAAGGATTACCGGAAAGAATCCAAGAAGATATAAGTTCACACGAGCCCGCCTCCATACAACAGGCATGTAGAATGGCTCACAAACTAGTGAACCAGATTGAGGAAAGAATTAAAGAACAGACGGCTGAAGATGAAATGTCCCGTTCTTATTGATTAAAAACGTTCCATATTAATTGATTTCGTTGCGAGGTTTTGACCTCTATATGAGACGTTTTTCAAAGACTGCATTCATTTTTAAAACAAACCATAACCTTTATTTCATAGATAAAGGTTTTAAAAAGCTTTACGTAGATTATCAAATAATGATAATCTAAAATATCCTGTTTACACACGACCATTACATAATGGTTTACAATACAAATATGTTACAACAAAATAAGTTTCTTGAATGCAGTTTTTACACAATATCATACAAGCATGGACTCTAAATCTCGTCCTTATTTAAGTATGCGACAGCGGAAGCTCTTAATAATCACCTGAGAATAAACATGCTTAAAACGTCAACAAAAATGTTGGTGAGTTATAGGTTTAACCTATATATCAAATCATAATAATAGACCACAAGATTTCATATTTCAATACACATCCCATACATAGAGATAAAAATCATTCATATGGTGAACACCTGGTAACCGAAATTAACAAGATGCATATATAAGAATATCCCCATCATTCCGGGACACCCTTCGGATATGATATAAATTTCGAAGTACTAAAGCATCCGGTACTTTGGATGGGGCTTGTTGGGCCCGATAGATCTATCTTTAGGATTCGCGTCAATTAGGGTGTCTGTTCCCTAATTCTTAGATTACCAGACTTAATAAAAAGGGGCATATTCGATTTCGATAATTCAACCATAGAATGTAGTTTCACGTACTTGTGTCTATTTTGTAAATCATTTATAAAACCTGCATGTATTCTCATCCCAAAAATATTAGATTTTAAAAGTGGGACTATAACTCACTTTCACAGATTTTTACTTCGTCGGGAAGTAAGACTTGGCCACTGGTTGATTCGAACCTATAACAATATATACATATATATCAAAGTATGTTCAAAATATATTTACAACACTTTTAATATATTTTGATGTTTTAAGTTTATTAAGTCAGCTGTCCTCGTTAGTAACCTACAACTAGTTGTCCACAGTTAGATGTACAGAAATAAATCGATAAATATTATCTTGAATCAATCCACGACCCAGTGTATATGTATCTCAGTATTGATCACAACTCAAACTATATATATTTTGGAATCAACCTCAACCCTGTATAGCTAACTCCAACATTCATATATAGAGTGTCTATGGTTGTTCCGAAATATATATAGATGTGTCGACATGATAGGTCGAAACATTGTATACGTGTCTATGGTATCTCAAGATTACATAATATACAATACAAGTTGATTAAGTTATGGTTGGAATAGATTTGTTATCAATTTTCACGTAGCTTAAAATGAGAAAAATTATCCAATCTTGTTTTACCCATAACTTCTTCATTTTAAATCCGTTTTGAGTGAATCAAATTGCTATGGTTTCATATTGAACTCTATTTTATGAATCTAAACAGAAAAAGTATAGGTTTATAGTCGGAAAAATAAGTTACAAGTCGTTTTTGTAAAGGTAGTCATTTCAGTCGAAAGAACGACGTCTAGATGACCATTTTAGAAAACATACTTTCACTTTGAGTTTAACCATAATTTTTGGATATAGTTTCATGTTCATAATAAAAATCATTTTCTCAGAATAACAACTTTTAAATCAAAGTTTATCATAGTTTTTAATTAACTAACCCAAAACAGCCCGCGGTGTTACTACGACGGCGTAAATCCGGTTTTTCGGTGTTTTTCGTGTTTCCAGGTTTTAAATTATTAAGTTAGCATATCATACAGATATAGAACATGTGTTTAGTTGATTTTAAAAGTCAAGTTAGAAGGATTAACTTTTGTTTGCGAACAAGTTTAGAATTAACTAAACTATGTTCTAGTGATTACAAGTTTAAACCTTCGAATAAGATAGCTTTATATGTATGAATCGAATGATGTTATGAACATCATTACTACCTTAAGTTCCTTGGATAAACCTACTGGAAAAGAGAAAAATGGATCTAGCTTCAACGGATCCTTGGATGGCTCGAAGTTCTTGAAGCAGAATCATGACACGAAAACAAGTTCAAGTAAGATCATCACTTGAAATAAGATTGTTATAGTTATAGAAATTGAACCAAAGTTTGAATATGATTATTACCTTGTATTAGAATGATAAGCTACTGTAAGAAACAAAGATTTCTTGAGGTTGGATGATCACCTTACAAGATTGGAAGTGAGCTAGCAAACTTGAAAGTATTCTTGATTTTATGAAACTAGAACTTTTGGAATTTATGAAGAACACTTAGAACTTGAAGATAGAACTTGAGAGAGATCAATTAGATGAAGAAAATTGAAGAATGAAAGTGTTTTTAGGTGTTTTTGGTCGTTGGTATATGGATTAGATATAAAGGATATGTAATTTTGTTTTCATGTAAATAAGTCATGAATGATTACTCATATTTTTGTAATTTTATGAGATATTTCATGCTAGTTGCCAAATGATGGTTCCCACATGTGTTAGGTGACTCACATGGGCTGCTAAGAGCTGATCATTGGAGTGTATATACCAATAGTACATACATCTAAAAGCTGTGTATTGTACGAGTACGAATACGGGTGCATACGAGTAGAATTGTTGATGAAACTGAACGAGGATTTAATTGTAAGCATTTTTGTTAAGTAGAAGTATTTTGATAAGTGTATTGAATTCTTTCAAAAGTGTATAAATACATATTAAAACACTACATGTATATACATTTTAACTGAGTCGTTAAGTCATCGTTAGTCGTTACATGTAAGTGTTGTTTTGAAACCTTTAGGTTAACGATCTTGTTAAATGTTGTTAACCCAATGTTTATAATATCAAATGAGATTTTAAATTATTATATTATCATGATATTATCATGTATGAATATCTCTTAATATGATATATATACATTAAATGTCTTTACAACGATAATCGTTACATATATGTCTCGTTTAAAAATCATTAAGTTAGTAGTCTTGTTTTTACATATGTAGTTCATTGTTAATATACTTAATGATATGTTTACTTATCATAGTATCATGTTAACTATATATATATCCATATATATGTCATCATATAGTGTTTACAAGTTTTAACGTTCGTGAATCACCGGTCAACTTGGGTGGTCAATTGTCTATATGAAACATATTCCAATTAATCAAGTCTTAACAAGTTTAATTGCTTAACATGTTGGAAACATTTAATCATGTAAATATCAATCTCAATTAATATATATAAACATGGAAAAGTTCGGGTCACTACAGTACCTACCCGTTAAATAAATTTCGTCCCGAAATTTTAAGCTGTTGAAGGTGTTGACGAATCTTCTGGAAATAGATGCGGGTATTTCTTCTTCATCTGATCTTCACGCTCCCAGGTGAACTCGGGTACTCTACGAGCATTCCATCAAACCTTAACAATTGGTATCTTGTTTTGCTTAAGTCTTTTAACCTCACGATCCATTATTTCGACGGGTTCTTCGATGAATTGGAGTTTTTCGTTGATTTGGATTTCATCTAATGGAATAGTGAGATCTTCTTTAGCAAAACATTTCTTCAAATTCGAGACGTGGAAAGTGTTATGTACAGCCGCGAGTTGTTGAGGTAACTCAAGTCGGTAAGCTACTGGTCCGACACGATCAATAATCTTGAATGGTCCAATATACCTTGGATTTAATTTCCCTCGTTTACCAAATCGAACAACGCCTTTCCAAGGTGCAACTTTAAGCATGACCATCTCTCCAATTTCAAATTCTATATCTTTTCTTTTAATGTCAGCGTAGCTCTTTTGTCGACTTTGGGCGGTTTTCAACCGTTTTTGAATTTGGATGATCTTCTCGGTAGTTTCTTGTATAATCTCCGGACCCGTAATCTGTCTATCCCCCACTTCACTCCAACAAATCGGAGACCTGCACTTTCTACCATAAAGTGCTTCAAACGGTGCCATCTCAATGCTTGAATGGTAGCTGTTGTTGTAGGAAAATTCTGGTAACGGTAGGTGTCGATCCCAACTGTTTCCGAAATCAATAACACATGCTCGTAGCATGTCTTCAAGCGTTTGTATCGTCCTTTCGCTCGGCCCATCAGTTTGTGGATGATAGGCAGTACTCATGTCTAGACGAGTTCCTAATGCTTGCTGTAATGTTTGCCAGAATCTTGAAATAAATCTGCCATCCCTATCAGAGATAATAGAGATTGGTATTCCATGTCTGGAGATGACTTCCTTCAAATACAGTAGTGCTAACTTCTCCATCTTGTCATCTTCTCTTATTGGCAGGAAGTGTGCTGATTTGGTGAGACGATCAACTATTACCCAAATAGTATCAAAACCACTTGCAGTCCTTGGCAATTTAGTGATGAAATCCATGGTAATGTTTTCCCATTTCCATTCCGGGATTTCGGGTTGTTGAAGTAGACCTGATGGTTTTTGATGCTCAGCTTTGACCTTAGAACACGTCAAACATTCTCCTACGTATTTAGCAACATCGGCTTTCATACCCGGCCACCAAAAATGTTTCTTGAGATCCTTGTACATCTTCCCCGTTCCAGGATGTATTGAGTATCTGGTTTTATGAGCTTCTCTAAGTACCATTTCTCTCATATCTCCAAATTTTGGTACCCAAATCCTTTCAGCCCTATACCGGATTCCGTCTTCCCGAATATTAAGATGCTGCTCCGATCCTTTGGGTATTTCATCCTTTAAATTTCCTTCTTTTATAACTCCTTGTTGCGCCTCCTTTATTTGAGTAGTAAGGTTATTATGAATCATTATATTCATAGATTTTACTCGAATGGGTTCTCTGTCCTTCCTGCTCAAGGCATCGGCTACCACATTTGCCTTTCCCGGGTGGTAACGAATCTCAAAGTCGTAATCATTCAACAATTCAATCCACCTACGCTGCCTCATATTCAGTTGTTTCTGATTAAATATGTGTTGAAGAGTTTTGTGGTCGGTATATATAATACTTTTGACCCCATATAAGTAGTGCCTCCAAGTCTTTAATGCAAAAACAACCGCGCCTAATTCCAAATCATGCGTCGTATAATTTTGTTCGTGAATCTTCAATTGTCTAGACGCATAAGCAATCACCTTCGTTCGTTGCATTAATACACAACCGAGACCTTGCTTTGATGCGTCACAATAAATCACAAAATCATCATTCCCTTCAGGCAATGACAATATAGGTGCCGTAGTTAGCTTTTTCTTCAATAACTGAAACGCTTTCTCTTGTTCATCATTCCATTCAAATTTCTTCCCTTTATGCGTTAATGCAGTCAAGGGTTTTGCTATTCTGGAAAAGTCTTGGATGAACCTTCTGTAGTAACCAGCTAGTCCTAAAAACTGGCGTATGTGTTTCGGAGTTTTCGGGATTTCCCACTTTTCAACAGTTTCTATCTTTTCCGGATCCACCTTAATACCTTCTTTGTTCACTATGTGACCGAGGAATTGAACTTCTTCCAACCAAAATGCACACTTTGAAAACTTAGCGTACAATTCTTCCTTCCTCAATACTTCTAACACCTTTCTCAAATGTTCACCGTGTTCTTGGTCATTCTTTGAGTAAATAAGTATGTCATCAATGAAAACAATGACAAACTTGTCAAGGTATGGTCCACACACTCGGTTCATAAGGTCCATGAACACAGCTGGTGCATTAGTTAAACCAAATGGCATGACCATAAACTCGTAATGACCGTAACGTGTTCTGAAAGCAGTCTTTGGAATATCATCTTCTTTCACCCGCATTTGATGATACCCGGAACGTAAGTCAATCTTTGAATAAACAGACGAGCCTTGTAGTTGATCAAATAAGTCGTCGATTCTTGGTAGTGGGTAGCGGTTCTTGATGGTAAGTTTGTTCAACTCTCGGTAGTCGATACACAACCTGAATGTACCATCTTTCTTCTTGACAAATAAAACAGGAGCTCCCCACGGTGATGTGCTTGGTCGAATGAAACCACGCTCTAAAAGTTCTTGTAATTGGCTTTGCAGTTCTTTCATCTCACTGGGTGCGAGTCTGTAAGGAGCACGAGCTATTGGTGCAGCTCCTGGTACAAGATCTATTTGAAATTCAACGGATCGATGTGGGGGTAATCCCGGTAATTCTTTCGGAAATACATCGGGAAATTCTTTTGCAATGGGAACATCATTGATGCTCTTTTCTTCAGTTTGTACTTTCTCGACGTGTGCTAGAACAGCATAGCAACCTTTTCTTATTAGTTTTTGTGCGTTCAAATTACTAATAAGATGTAGCTTCGTGTTGCCCTTTTCTCCGTACACCATTAAGGGTTTTCCTTTTTCTCGTATAATGCGAATTGCATTTTTGTAACAAACGATCTCTGCTTTCACTTCTTTCAACCAGTCCATACCGATTATCACATCAAAACTCCCTAACTCTACTGGTATCAAATCAATCTTAAATATTTCGCTAACCAGTTTAATTTCTCGATTCCGACATATATTATCTGCTGAAATTAATTTACCATTTGCTAATTCGAGTAAAAATTTACTATCCAAAGGCGTCAATGGACAACTTAATTTAGCACAAAAATCTCTACTCATATAGCTTCTATCCGCACCCGAATCAAATAAAACGTAAGCAGATTTATTGTCAATAAGAAACGTACCCGTAACAAGCTCCGGGTCTTCCTGTACCTCTGCCGCATTAATATTGAAAACTCTTTCGCGGCCTTGTCCATTCGTGCTCTTCTGGTTCGGGCAATTTCTAATAATGTGGCCCGGTTTTCCACATTTATAACAAACTACATTGGCATAACTTGCTCCGACACTACTTGCTCCGCCATTACTCGTTCCGACACCATTTGTTCCTTTCATTCTATTAACCCCTGGTCCGTAGACCTCACACTTCGCCGCGCTATGACCATTTCTTTTACACTTGTTGCAAAATTTGGTGCAGAACCCCGAGTGATACTTTTCACACCTTTGGCATAGCTGCTTTTGATTGTTGTTGTTGTTGTTGCGGTTATTATTGTTGTTGGGATGATTGTTGTAGTTGCTGTTGTTGTTGTTGTTGTTGTTGTTGTTGTTGTTGTTGTTGTTGTTGTTGTTGTTGTTGTTGGGCCGTTTGTTGTAGTTGCGATTGATGTTGCGATTGTTGGGATAATTGTTGCGATTATTGTTGTAATTGCTGTTGTTGTTGTATTGGTGATTCTTATCACCGTTTTCCTCCCACTTTCTTTTGACTTGCTTCACATTGGCCTCTTCAGCCGTCTGTTCTTTAATTATTTCTTCAATCTGGTTCACTAGTTTGTGAGCCATTCTACATGCCTGTTGTATGGAGGCGGGCTCGTGTGAACTTATATCTTCTTGGATTCTTTCCGGTAATCCTTTCACAAACGCGTCGATCTTCTCTTCCTCATCTTCGAATGCTCCCGGACACAATAGGCACAATTCTGTGAATCGTCTTTCATACGTGGTAATATCAAATCCTTGGGTTCGTAACCCTCTAAGTTCTGTCTTGAGCTTATTGACCTCGGTTCTGGGACGGTACTTCTCGTTCATCAAGTGCTTGAATGCTGACCACGGTAGTGCGTACGCATCGTCTTGTCCCACTTGCTCTAGATTGGTATTCCACCATGTTAACGCAGAACCTGTGAAGGTATGCGTAGCGTACTTCACTTTGTCCTCTTCAGTACACTTACTTATGGCAAACACCGATTCGACCTTCTCGGTCCACCGTTTCAATCCGATCGGTCCTTCGGTTCCATCAAATTCCAAAGGTTTGCAGGCAGTGAATTCTTTGTAGGTGCATCCTACACGATTTCCTGTACTGCTAGATCCAAGGTTATTGTTGGTATGTAGCGCAGCCTGTACTGCGGCTATGTTTGAAGCTAGAAAAGTACGGAATTCCTCTTCATTCATATTCACGGTGTGTCGAGTAGTCGGTGCCATTTCCTTCAAAATAGTCAAATGGAACAAGTTAATCATACAGAATATTAAGAGTAGTTGATAGTATTTCGTAGCATAATATGAACTCATTTATAAAAGCTTTTTCTTCATATTAGCGTTTTATAAGTTTAAATTGGGGTAGTACCTACCCGTTAAGTTCATACTTAGTAGCTAATATACAATTCAACTACTACAATTCTATATGAAAAACTGATTATAATAATATTTCGCGTTGAAACTTTTATACAATATTTTACAAACTTACAATACCGCATATTTTACATAAAGCATGAAATATAGCACACAATAACTTTGATACAAGATAGTTGTGAAGATAATTCTAGCTAGTACACAAGTCGTTCAGCAAAGGCAATAAAGACACGTAATTCATACGTCCAGAAACAAGTCATGCATTCTGGTTTTACTAGGACTACTTCCCATCCTTGGTCTTGTGGAACATAACCGTTATGGCCGTTGATAAGACAGCGTGTTGTAATGTCGTCAAAGGGACGAGGGTTACGTAATGTCCAACAGTCCCGTAACAATCTAAAAACCTCATTTCTTACCCCAAATACCGACTCCGTCACTTGTGGGAACATTTTGTTTAATAGTTGTAGCCCGATGTTCTTGTTCTCACTTTGGTGAGAAGCGAACATTACTAATCCGTAAGCATAACATGCTTCTTTATGTTGCATGTTAGCCTCTTTTTCTAAATCACGAAGTCCAATATTCGGATATATTGAGTCAAAATAATTTCTTAACCCATTACGTAAAATAGCATTTGGGTTCCCCGCAATATATGCGTCAAAGTAAACACATCGTAACTTATGGATTTCCCAATGTGATATCCCCCATCTTTCGAACGAAAGCCTTTTATAAACCAAGGCATTCTTGGAACGTTCTTCGAATGTCTTACAAACTGATCTCGCCTTAAATAGTTGTGCCGAAGAATTCTGACCGACTCTAGACAAGATTTCATCAATCATGTCTCCGGGTAGGTCTCTTAAAATATTGGGTTGTCTATCCATTTTGTGTTTTTATACTGTAAAATAGACAAGAGTTAGATTCATAAAAAAATACTTATTAATACAAGCAATTTTTTACATATATCATAAAGCATAAGCACACTATATAACATATATTACACCACACGAATACAACTATCTTATTCCGACTCGCTTGTTTCTTCTTCTTCAGTTTTGGTTCGTTTTGCCAAGTTTCTAGGGATATATGATGTTCCCCTAATACGAGCCGTAATTTTCCACATTGGTTTAGAAAAACCTGGTGGTTTAGAGGTTCCCGGGTCATTGTTACAACTTAAGGACTTCGGGGGTTGACGATACATATAAAGTTCATCGGGGTTGGAATTAGATTTCTCTATTTTTATGCCCTTTCCTTTATTATTTTCTTTTGCCTTTTTAAATTCAGTTGGGGTAATTTCTATAACATCATCGGAATTCTCGTCGGAATCCGATTCATCGGAGAATTGGTAATCCTCCCAATATTTTGCTTCCTTGGCGGAAACACCATTGACCATAATTAACCTTGGTCGGTTGGTTGAGGATTTTCTTTTACTTAACCATTTTATTATTTCCCCCACCGGTTCTATTTCTTCATCCGGTTCCGATTCTTCTTCCGATTCCGATTCTTCTTCCGGTTCCGACTCTTCTTCCGGTTCCTCTTCGGGAACTTGTGAATCAGTCCACGAATCATTCCAATTTACATTTGACTCTTCATTATTATTAGGTAAGTCAATGGGACTTGTTCTAGAGGTAGACATCTATCACATAATATCAAACACATTAAGAGATTAATATATCACATAATATTCACATGTTAAAAATATATAGTTTCCAACAAAATTTGTTAAGCAATTATTTTTCAAGTAAACACGGTCGAAGTCCAGACTCACTAATGCATCCTAACAAACTCGATAAGACACACTAATGCAAAATTCTGGTTCTCTAAGACCAACGCTCGGATACCAACTGAAATGTCCCGTTCTTATTGATTAAAAACGTTCCATGTTAACTGATTTCGTTGCGAGGTTTTGACCTCTATATGAGACGTTTTTCAAAGACTGCATTCATTTTTAAAACAAACCATAACCTTTATTTCATAGATAAAGGTTTTAAAAAGCTTTACGTAGATTATCAAATAATGATAATCTAAAATATCCTGTTTACACACGACCATTACATAATGGTTTACAATACAAATATGTTACAACAAAATAAGTTTCTTGAATGCAGTTTTTACACAATATCATACAAGCATGGACTCCAAATCTCGTCCTTATTTAAGTATGCGACAGCGGAAGCTCTTAATAATCACCTGAGAATAAACATGCTTAAAACGTCAACAAAAATGTTGGTGAGTTATAGGTTTAACCTATATATCAAATCATAATAATAGACCACAAGATTTCATATTTCAATACACATCCCATACATAGAGATAAAAATCATTCATATGGTGAACACCTGGTAACCGACATTAACAAGATGCATATATAAGAATATCCCCATCATTCCGGGACACCCTTCGGATATGATATAAATTTTGAAGTACTAAAGCATCCGGTACTTTGGATGGGGCTTGTTGGGCCCGATAGATCTATCTTTAGGATTCTCGTCAATTAGGGTGTCTGTTCCCTAATTCTTAGATTACCAGACTTAATAAAAAGGGGCATATTTGATTTCGATAATTCAACCATAGAATGTAGTTTCACGTACTTGTGTCTATTTTGTAAATCATTTATAAAACCTGCATGTATTCTCATCCCAAAAATATTAGATTTTAAAAGTGGGACTATAACTCACTTTCACAGATTTTTACTTCGTCGGGAAGTAAGACTTGGCCACTGGTTGATTCACGAACCTATAACAATATATACATATATATCAAAGTATGTTCAAAATATATTTACAACACTTTTAATATATTTTGATGTTTTAAGTTTATTAAGTCAGATGTCCTCGTTAGTAACCTACAACTAGTTGTCCACAGTTAGATGTACAGAAATAAATCGATAAATATTATCTTGAATCAATCCACGACCCAGTGTATATGTATCTCAGTATTGATCACAACTCAAACTATATATATTTTGGAATCAACCTCAACCCTGTATAGCTAACTCCAACATTCACATATAGAGTGTCTATGGTTGTTCCGAAATATATATAGATGTGTCAACATGATAGGTCGAAACATTGTATACGTGTCTATGGTATCTCAAGATTACATAATATACAATACAAGTTGATTAAGTTATGGTTGGAATAGATTTGTTATCAATTTTCACGTAGCTTAAAATGAGAAAAATTATCCAATCTTGTTTTACCCATAACTTCTTCATTTTAAATCCGTTTTGAGTGAATCAAATTGCTATGGTTTCATATTGAACTCTATTTTATGAATCTAAACATAAAAAGTATAGGTTTTTAGTCGGAAAAATAAGTTACAAGTCGTTTTTGTAAAGGTAGTCATTTCAGTCGAAAGAACGACGTCTAGATGACCATTTTAGAAAACATACTTTCACTTTGAGTTTAACCATAATTTTTGGATATAGTTTCATGTTCATAATAAAAATCATTTTCTCAGAATAACAACTTTTGAATCAAAGTTTATCATAGTTTTTAATTAACTAACCCAAAACAGCCCGCGGTGTTACTACGACGGCGTAAATCCGGTTTTTCGATGTTTTTCGTGTTTCCAGGTTTTAAATTATTAAGTTAGCATATCATACAGATATAGAACATGTGTTTAGTTGATTTTAAAAGTCAAGTTAGAAGGATTAACTTTTGTTTGCGAACAAGTTTAGAATTAACTAAACTATGTTCTAGTGATTACAAGTTTAAACCTTCGAATAAGATAGCTTTATATGTATGAATTGAATTATGTTATGAACATCATTACTACCTTAAGTTCCTTGGATAAACATACTGGAAAAGAGAAAAATGGATCTAGCTTCAATGGATCCTTGGATGGCTCGAAGTTCTTGAAGCAGAATCATGACACGAAAACAAGTTCAAGTAAGATCATCACTTGAAATAAGATTGTTATAGTTATAGAAATTGAACCAAAGTTTGAATATGATTATTACCTTGTATTAGAATGATAAGCTACTGTAAGAAACAAAGATTTCTTGAGGTTGGATGATCACCTTACAAGATTGGAAGTGAGCTAGCAAACTTGAAAGTATTCTTGATTTTATGAAACTAGAACTTTTAGAATTTATGAAGAACACTTAGAACTTGAAGATAGAACTTGAGAGAGATCAATTAGATGAAGAAAATTGAAGAATGAAAGTGTTTGTAGGTGTTTTTGGTCGTTGGTATATGGATTAGATATAAAGGATATGTAATTTTGTTTTCATGTAAATAAGTCATGAATGATTACTCATATTTTTGTAATTTTATGAGATATTTCATGCTAGTTGCCAAATGATGGTTCCCACATGTGTTAGGTGACTCACATGGGCTGCTAAGAGCTGATCATTGGAGTGTATATACAAATAGTACATACATCTAAAAGCTGTGTATTGTACGAGTACGAATACGGGTGCATACGAGTAGAATTGTTGATGAAACTGAACGAGGATTTAATTGTAAGCATTTTTGTTAAGTAGAAGTATTTTGATAAGTGTATTGAAGTCTTTCAAAAGTGTATAAATACATATTAAAACACTACATGTATATACATTTTAACTGAGTCGTTAAGTCATCGTTAGTCGTTACATGTAAGTGTTGTTTTGAAACCTTTAGGTTAACGATCTTGTTAAATGTTGTTAACCCAATGTTTATAATATCAAATGAGATTTTAAATTATTATATTATCATGATATTATCATGTATGAATATCTCTTAATATGATATATATACATTAAATGTCTTTACAACGATAATCGTTACATATATGTCTCGTTTAAAAATCATTAAGTTAGTAGTCTTGTTTTTACATATGTAGTTCATTGTTAATATACTTAATGATATGTTTACTTATCATAGTATCATGTTAACTATATATATATCCATATATATGTCATCATATAGTGTTTACAAGTTTTAACGTTCGTGAATCACCGGTCAACTTGGGTGGTCAATTGTCTATATGAAACATATTCCAATTAATCAAGTCTTAACAAGTTTAATTGCTTAACATGTTGGAAACATTTAATCATGTAAATATCAATCTCAATTAATATATATAAACATGGAAAAGTTCGGGTCACTATAGAAGAGGCCAATGTGAAGCAAGTCAAAAGAAAGTGGGAGGAAAACGGTGATAAGAATCACCAATACAACAACAACAGCAATTACAACAATAATCGCAACAATTATCCCAACAATCGGAATATCAATCGCAACTACAACAAACGGCCCAACAACAACAACAATAACTGCAACTACAACAATCATCCCAACAACAATAACAATCGCAATAACAACAACAATCAGAAGCAGCTATGCCAAAGGTGTGAAAAGTATCACTCGGGGTTCTGCATCAAATTTTGTAACAAGTGTAAAAGAAATGGTCATAGCGCGGCGAAGTGTGAGGTCTACGGACCAGGGGTTAACAGAACGAAAGGAACAAATGGTGTCGGAACGAGTAATGGCGGAGCAAGTAGTGTCGGAGCAAGTTATGCCAATGTAGTTTGTTATAAATGTGAAAAACCGGGTCACATTATTAGAAATTGCCCGAACCAGGAGAACATGAATGGACAAGGCCACGGAAGAGTTTTCAATATTAATGCGGCAGAGGCACAGGAAGACCCGGAGCTTGTTACGGGTACATTTCTTATTGACAATAAATCTGCTTACGTTTTATTTGATTCGGGTGCGGATAGAAGCTATATGAGTAGAGATTTTTGTGCTAAATTAAGTTGTCCATTGACACCGTTGGATAGTAAATTTTTACTCGAATTAGCAAACGGTAATTAATTTCAGCAGATAATATATGCCGGAATCGAGAAATTAAACTGGGTAGCGAAATATTTAAGATTGACTTGATACCAGTAGAGTTAAGGAGTTTTTATGTGATAATCGGTATGGCCTGGTTAAAAGAAGTGAAAGTAGAGATCGTTTGTTACAAAAATGCAATTCGCATTATACGAGAAAAAGGAAAACCCTTAATGGTATACGGAGAAAAGGGCAACATGAAGCTACATCTTATTAGTAATTTGAAGGCACAAAAACTAATAAGAAAAGGTTGCTATGCTGTTCTAGCACACGTCGAGAAAGTACAAACTGAAGAAAAGAGCATCAATGATGTTCCCGTCGCAAAAGAATTTCCCGATGTATTTCCGAAAGAATTACCGGGATTACCCCCACATTGATCCGTTGAATTCCAAATAGATCTTGTACCAGGAGCTGCACCAATAGCTCGTGCTCCTTACAGACTCGCACCCAGCGAGATGAAAGAACTGCAAAGCCAATTACAAGAACTTTTAGAGCGTGGTTTTATTCGACCAAGCACATCACCGTGGTTGTGTATTGACTACAGAGAGTTGAACAAACTTACCATCAAAAACCGTTATCCACTGCCGAGAATTGACGACTTATTTGATCAACTACAAGGCTCGTCGGTTTATTCGAAGATCGATTTACGTTCTGGATATCATCAAATGTGAGTAAAGGAGGATGATATTCCAAAAACTGCTTTTAGGACGCGTTATGGTCATTACGAGTTTATGGTTATGCCGTTTGGATTGACTAAAGCACCAGCTGTGTTCATGGACCTTATGAACCGATTGTGTGGGCCATATCTTGACAAGTTTTCATTGTTTTCATCGATGACATACTTATTTACTCAAAGAATGATCAGGAGCACGAAGAACATTTGAGAAAAGTGCTAGAAGTATTGAGGAAAGAAAAACTGTACGCTAAGTTTTCAAAGTGTGAATTTTGGTTGGAAGAAGTTCAATTCCTCGGTCACATAGTGAACAAAGAAGGTATCCAGGTGGACCCGGCAAAGATCAAAACAGTTGAAAAGTGGGAAACCCCAAAAACTCCGAAGCATATACGTCAATTTTTAGGATTGGCTGGTTACTACAGAAGATTCATCCAAGATTTTTCCAAAATAGCAAAACCCTTGACTGCATTAACGCATAAAGGGAAGAAATTTGAATGGAAGGATGAACAAGAGAAGGCGTTTCAATTATTGAAGAAAAAGCTAACTACGGCACCTATATTGTCATTGCCTGAAGGGAATGATGATTTTGTGATTTATTGTGACGCATCAAAGCAAGGTCTCGGTTGTGTATTAATGCAACGGACGAAGGTGATTGCTTATGCGTCTAGACGATTGAAGATTCACGAGCAAAATTATACGACGCATGATTTGGAATTAGGCGCGGTTGTTTTGCAGTAAAGACTTGGAGGCACTACTTATATGGGGTCAAAAGTATTATATATACCGACCACAAAAGTCTTCAGCACATATTTAATCAGAAACAACTGAATATGAGGCAACGTAGGTGGATTGAATTGTTGAATGATTACGACTTTGAGATTCGTTACCACCCGGGGAAGGCAAATGTGGTAGCCGACGCCTTGAGCAGGAAGGACAGAGAACCCATTCGAGTAAAATCTATGAATATAATGATTCACAATAACCTTACTACTCAAATAAAGGAGGCGCAACA
This sequence comes from Rutidosis leptorrhynchoides, assembly GCF_046630445.1. Lineage (NCBI taxonomy): Eukaryota > Viridiplantae > Streptophyta > Magnoliopsida > Asterales > Asteraceae > Rutidosis > Rutidosis leptorrhynchoides. Next base: position 378,874,740 of record NC_092343.1, on the reverse strand, counting down.
AGAAGTTTTAAAAGAGGGAAATTTAAAGGATGAAATAAACAAAGGATCGGAGAAGCATCTTATTATTCAGGAAGACGGAACCCGGTATAGGGCTGAAAGGATTTGGGTACCAAAATTTAGAGATATGAGAGAAATGGTACTTAGAGAAGCTCATAAAACCAGATACTCAATAAATCCTGGAACGGGGAAGATGTACAAGGATCTCAAGAAACATTTTTGGTGGTCGGGTATGAAAGCCGATGTTGCTAAATACGTAGGAGAATGTTTGACGTGTTCTAAGGTCAAAAGCTGAACATCAGAAACCATCAGGTCTACTACAACAACCTGAAATCTCGGAATGGAAATGGGAAAACATTACCATGGATTTCATTACTAAATTGCCAAGAACTGCAAGTGGTTATGATACTATTTGGGTAATAGTTGATCGTCTCACCACGTCAGTACACTTCCTGCCAATAAGAGAAGATGACAAGATGGAGAAGTTAGCACGACTGTATTTGAAGGAAGTCATCTCCAGACATGGAATACCAATCTCTATTATCTCTGATAGGGACGGCAGATTTATTTCAAGATTCTGGCAGACATTACAGCAAGCATTGGGAACTCGTCTAGACATGAGTACTGCCTATCATCTACAAACTAATGGGCAGAGCGAAAGGACGATACAAACGCTTGAAGACATGCTACAAGCTTGTGTTATTGATTTCGGAAACAGTTGGGATCGACATCTACCGTTAGCAGAATTTTCCTACAACAACAGCTACCATTCAAGCATTGAGATGGCGCCGTTTGAAGCACTTTATGGTAGAAAGTGCAGGTCTCCGATTTTTGGAGTGAAGTGGGGGATAGACAGATTACGGGTCCAGAGATAATACAAGAAACTACCGAGAAAATCTTCCAAATTCAACAAAGATTGAAAACCGCCCAAAGTCGACAAAAGAGCTACGCGGACAGTAAAAGAAAAGATATAGAGTTTGAAATTGGAGAAATGGTCATGCTTAAGGTTTCTCCTTGGAAAGGCGTTGTTCGATTTGGTAAACGGGGGAAACTAAATCCAAGGTACATTGGACCATTCAAGATTATAGATCGTGTCGGACCAGTAGCTTACCAACTGGAGCTACCTCAACAACTCGCGGCTGTACATAACACTTTCCACATCTCAAATTTGAAGAAATGTTTTGCTAAAGAAGATCTCACTATTCCGTTGGACGAAATCCAAATCAATGAAAAACTTCAATTCATTGAAGAACCCGTCGAAATAATGGATCGTGAGGTTAAGAGACTTAAACAAAACAAGATACCGATTGTTAAGGTTCGATGGAATGCTCGTAGAGGACCCGAGTTCACCTAGGAGCTTGAAGATCAGATGAAGAAGAAATACCCGCATTTATTTCCAGAAGATACGTCAACACCTCCAACTGCTTAAAATTTCGGGACGAAATTTATTTAACGGGTAGGTACTGTAGTGACCCGAACTTTTCCATGTTTATATATATATTAAATGAAATTATTATTTACATGATTAAGTGTTTCCAACATGTTAAGCAATCAAACTTGTTAAGACTTGATTAATTGAAATAGGTTTCATATAAACAATTGACCACCCAAGTTGACCGGTGATTCACGAACGTTAAAACTTGTAAAAACTATACGATGACATATATATGGTTATATATATAGTTAACATGATTTTATTATAAGTATGTATCTCATTAGGTATTTTAACAATGAGTTATATACATAAAAATGAGACTATTAATTTAAGAAACTCGAAAACGATATATATAACGATTATCGTTATAACAACGTCTTACTAGGTACATATGAATCATATTAAGATATTGATACACTTGGTTAATTATGTTAAATGATAATTAAATATATTATTAAGTGTATTAACAATGAAATACATATGTAAAAATAAGACTACTAACTTAATGATTTCGAAACGAGACATATATGTAACGATTATCGTTGTAACGACATTTAACTGTATATATATCATACTAAGATATATTATATATCATAATATCATGATAATATAACAATTTAACATCTCATTTGTTATAATAAACAATGGGTTAACAACATTCAACAAGATCGTTAACCTAAAGGTTTCAAAATAACATTTACATGTAACGACTAACGATGACTTAACGACTCAGTTAAAATGTATATACATGTAGTGTTTTAATATGTATTCATACACTTTTGAAAGACTTCAAGACACTTATCAAAATACTTCTACTTAACAAAAATGCTTACAATTACATCCTCGTTCAGTTTCATCAACAACTCTACTCGTATGCACCCGTATTCGTACTCGTACAATACACAGCTTTTAGATGTATGTACTATTGGTATATACACTCCAATGATCAGCTCTTAGCAGCCCATGTGAGTCATCTAACACATGTGTGAACCATCATTTGGCAACTAGCATGAAATATCTCATAAAATTACAAAAATATGAGTAATCATTCATGACGTATTTACATGAAAACAAAATTACATATCCTTTATATCTAATCCATACACCAACGACCAAAAACACCTACAAACACTTTCATTCTTCAATTTTATTCATCTAATTGATCTCTCTCAAGTTCTATCTTCAAGTTCTAAGTGTTCTTCATAAATTCCAAAAGTTCTAGTTTCATAAAATCATGAATACTTCCAAGATTGCAAGTTTACTTCCAAGTTTTCTAAATCCATTCCAAGTAATCATCCAAGATCAAGAAACCTTTGTTACTTATAGTAGGTTATCTTTCTAATACAAGGTAATAATCATATTCAAACTTTAATTCAATTTCTATAACTATAACAATCTTATTTCGAATGGAAATCTTACTTGAAATTGTTTTCGCGTCATGATTCTGCTTCAAGAACTTTCAAGCCATCCGAGGATCCTTTGAAGCTAGATCTATTTTTATCATTTCCAGTAGGTTTATCCAAGGAACTTGAGGTAGTACTGATGTTCATAACATCATTTGATTCATACATATAAATCTATCTTATTCGAAGGTTTAAACTTGTAATCACTAGAACATAGTTTAGTTAATTCTAAACTTGTTCGCAAATAAAAGTTAATCCTTCTAACTTGACTTTTAAAATCAACTAAACACATGTTCTATATCTATATGATATGCTAACTTAATGATTTAAAACATGGAAACACGAAAAACACCGTAAAACCGGATTTACGCCGTCGTAGTAACACCGCGGGCTGTTTTGGGTTAGTTAATTAAAAACTATGATAAACTTTGATTTAAAATTTGTTATTCTGGGAAAATGATTTTTATTATGAACATGAAACTATATCCAAAAATTATGGTTAAACTCAAAGTGGAAGTATGTTTTCTAAAATGGTCATCTAGACGTCGTTCTTTCGACTGAAATGACTACCTTTACAAAAACGACTTGTAACTTATTTTTCTGACTATAAACCTATACTTTTTCTATTTATATTCATAAAATAGAGTTCAATATGAAACCATAGCAATTTGATTCACACAAAACGGATTTAAAATGAAGAAGTTATGGGTAAAACAAGATTGGATAATTTTTCTCATTTTAGCTACGTGAAAATTGGTAACAAATCTATTCCAACCATAACTTAATCAACTTGTATTGTATATTATGTAATCTTGAGATACCATAGACACGTATACAATGTTTTGACCTATCATGTCGACACATCTATATATATTTCGGAACAACCATAGACACTCTATATGTGAATGTTGGAGTTAGCTATACAGGGTTGAGGTTGATTCCAAAATATATATAGTTTGAGTTGTGATCAATACCGAGATACGTATACACTGGGTCGTGGATTGATTCAAGATAATATTTATCGATTTATTTCTGTACATCTAACTGTGGACAACTAGTTGTAGGTTACTAACGAGGACATCTGACTTAATAAACTTAAAACATCAAAATATATTAAAAGTGTTGTAAATATATTTTGAACATACTTTGATATATATGTATATATTGTTATAGGTTCGTGAATCAACCAGTGGCCAAGTCTTACTTCTCGACGAAGTAAAAATCTGTGAAAGTGAGTTATAGTCCCACTTTTAAAATCTAATATTTTTGGGATGGGAATACATGCAGGTTTTATAAATGATTTACAAAATAGACACAAATACGTGAAACTACATTCTATGGTTGAATTATCGAAATCGAATATGCCCCTTTTTATTAAGTCTGGTAATCTAAGAATTAGGGAACAGACGCCCTAATTGACGCGAATCCTAAAGATAGATCTATTGGGCCTAACAAACCCCATCCAAAGTACCGGATGCTTTAGTACTTCGAATTGTATATCATATCCGAAGGGTGTCCCGGAATGATGGGGATATTCTTATATATGCATCTTGTTAATGTCAGTTACCAGGTGTTCACCATATGAATGATTTTTATCTCTATGTATGGTATGTGTATTGAAATATGAAATCTTGTGGTCTATTATTACGATTTGATATATATATGTTAAACCTATAACTCACCAATATTTTTGTTGACGTTTAAAGCATGTTTATTCTCAGGTGAATACTAAGAGCTTCCGCTGTTGCATACTAAAATAAGGACAAGATTTGGAGTCCATGTTTGTATGATATTGTGTAAAAACTGCATTCAAGAAACTGATTTCGATGTAACATATTTGTATTGTAAACCATTATGTAATGGTCGTGTGTAAACAGGATATTTTAGATTATCATTATTTGATAATCTACGTAAAACTTTTTAAACCTTTATTTATGAAATAAAGGTTATGGTTTGTTTTAAAAATGAATGCAGTCTTTGAAAAATGTCTCATATAGAGGTCAAAACCTCGCAACGAAATCAATTAATATGGAACGTTTTTAATCAATAAGAACGGGACATTTCATGTGACACACGGGTAATTATCAGTTATCTGATATCTTTCGTACATCATTTGGTAACCCAAATGAAGTCTAAATTAAATAAATAAACCTGTTCTGTGACCCTTGTCACAAACTGGTCCTAACCACATCATTAAATAATAATAAACACTAAATAAAAAAAACATATAGTAACACAATACTAACTTAAGGGCAAAATAGTAATCTTACAACTAGGCCCGATTGAGGATGTTACAAATTCTGACCAACTCTAGACAAGATTTCATCAATCATATCCCCTAGTAGATCTTCTAAAATTTTTGGTTGTCTATCCTTAATGTCCATTGTGTGTTTTATACTGTAAAATAGACAAGGATTAGATTTGTAAAAGATAATTAACAAATAATACAAGCAATTTTTACATATATCATCGAAGTACAAGCACACTACAATACATATATTACACAACATGATTACTACACTTCATTCCGACTCTCTTGTTTCTTCCTCTTCGGACTTGGTTCATTTCGCTAATTTCCTAGGGATATATGGTGTTCCTCTAATACGAGCCGTTGTTTTCACAAATGGTTTAGAAAAACCTGGGGGCTTAGATGTCCCCAGGTTATAGTTAAAACTTAAGAAATATGGGTGTTGACGGTATTTCCCATCGAAATATTTCATGTTAACATAAAGTTCATCGGCGTTGGAATTAGGTTTCTCTATTTTGATGTCTTTTCCCTTATTGTTTTCTTTTGCTTTTTCAATTTGGGTCGGGGTAATTTCTATAACATCATCGAAATCCTCATCGGGATCCGATTCATCAAAAAATTGGTAATTTTCCCAATATTTTGCTTTCTCGGCTAAAACACCATTGACCATTTTTAACTTTGGTCCATTGGTTGAGAATTTTCTTTTATTTATCTGTTTTTCTGTGATTCCTAATATTTCCTCTTTCGGAACCTCTTCATCTTCAGGTTCCTCTTCTTTCGGTTCCTCTTCTTCTGGTTCCTCTTCGGGAATTTGTGAATCTTCCCCATATATATTCGACTCTTCGTTATTATTCGGTGAGTCGAAGGGATTTGTACTAGAGGTAGACATCTATCACACAATATCAAACACGTTAAGAGATTAATATATCCCATAATATTTACATGCTAACAATTTGTAGTTTCCAACAAAAAGTGTTAAGCAATCATTTTTAAAGAAAACACGGTCGAAGTTCAGACTCACTAATGCATCCTAACAAACTCGATAAGACACACTAATACAATTTCTGGTTCTCTAAGACCAACGCTCTGATACCAACTGAAATGTCCCATTCATAATAATTATAAACGTTTCATATTAATTGATTTCGTTGCGAGGTTTTGACCTCTATATGAGACGTTTTTCAAATACTGCATTCGATTTTTGAAACAAACCATAACCTTTATATTTGCGATAAAGGTTTAAAATATTTCGAAGATTATCAAATGATGATAATCTAAAATGTACCGTTTTTACACGATCATTATATAATAGTTTACAATAATATTACACAACAACTTAAGTCTCGAATGCAGTTTTTAAACAATATTGTACAAGCATGCAGACTCCAATCCTGTCTTTATTTAGCATGCAACAGCAGAAGCTCTTAATAATCACCTGAGAATAAACATGCTTTAAACGTCAACAAAAATGTTGGTGAGCTATAGGTTTAACCTATATATCGAATTATATTAATAGACCACAAGATTTCATTTTTCATAATTAACTGCAGGAACACTCATCTGCAAAAAATATAATACATGAACACTCATCTATATAAAAATCATTCATATGAAAAACACCTGGTAACCGACATTAACAAATGCATATAGAATATCCCCAAATATACAGGTACACTCATCTGTATATAAAAATCGAAGTACTAAAGCATCCATAACCTGGATGGGGTTCGTTAGGCCCATAGATCTATCTTTAGGATTCACGTCAGTTAGTGGCGTTCACTAATTCTTAGGTTACCAAGAAAAAGGGTGATATTCAATAAAATAATTCAATCATAGAATGTAATTTTCAAGTACTTGTGTCTACTTTGTAAATCATTTATAAAACTGCATGTATTCTCATCCCAAAAATATTCGATAGTAAAAATGGGACTATAACTCACTTTCACAGATAACCCTTCGTCGGAAAATAACACTTGGCCACTGGTCGATTCACGAACCTATAACAAATATATACATATATATCAAAGTATGATCGAAATATATTCACAATATGTTTTATTATGTTCTAACGATTTAAGTTTGTTAAGTTAACAGTCCAACGTTCGTAGTCCACAATTAGTTGTCCACAGTTAGTAGTACAGAAGTAAATCAATATATATTATCTCGAATCAATCCACGACCCAGTGTATACAAGTCTCAGACTCGATCATAACTCAAAGTATATATATTATTTTGGAATCAACCTCAACCCTGTATAGTTAACTCGAACATTACCGCATATAGAGTGTCTATGGTTGTTCCAAATAATATATATAGATGACGTCGATATGATATGTCAAAACATTGTACACGTGTCTATGGTTTATCAAGGTTACATAATATATGTTAGACTAATTGTATAATATGATATAAGTTAGTCAAGTTATGGTTAGTATAGATTTTTGTAAATTCATCCCGTAGTCAAATTAACCATTTTTAACTAGTTTTGTTTTACCCATCATTTCTTCGTTTTAAATCCGTTTTGAGTGAATCAAATTGCTATGGTTTCATATTGAACTGAAATTTATGAATCTAAATAGAAAAAGTATATGTTTATAGTCAGAAATATAAGTTACAAGTCGTTTTTGTAAGAGGTAGTCATTTCAGTCGAAAGAACGACGTCTTGATGACCATTTTGAAAAACGTACTTCCACTTCGAGTTTAACCATGATTTTTTGATATAGTTTCATGTTCATAAGAAAAATCATTTTTCCAGAAGAACAACTTTTAAATCAAAGTTTATCATAGTTTTTAATTATCTAACCCAAAACAGCCCGTGGTTTAACTACGACGGCGTATGTCCGGTTTTACGGTGTTCTTCGTGTTTTCAGGTTTTAAATCATTAAGTTAGCATATCATAAAGATATAGAACATGTGTTTAGTTGATTTTAAAAGTTAAGTTAGAAGGATTAACTTTGTTTGCGAACAAGTTTAGAATTAACTAAGCTATGTTCTAATGATTACAAGTTTAAATCTTCGAATAAGATAGTTATATATATATATATATATATATATATATATATATATATATATATATATATATATATATATATATATATATATATATATATATATATATATATATATATATATATATATATATATATATATATATATATATGAATCGAATGATGTTATGAACATCATTACTACCTCAAGTATAGTAGGTAAACCTACTGTAAATAACAAGACATGATCTAGAGCTTCAAAGGATCTTGGATGGCTTGGAAGTTCTTGAAGTAGAATCATGACACAAAAACAAGTTCAAGTAAGATTTTCTACTCGAATTAAGATAGTTATAGTTATAGAAATTGAATCAAAGTTTGAATATGAGTATTACCTTGAATTAGAATGATAACCTACTATAAGTAACAAAGGTTTCTTGATCTTAGATGATTACTTGGAATGGATTAGAAAGCTTGGAAGTATACTTGCAAACTTGAAAGTATTCTTGATTTTATGAAACTAGAACTTATAGAATTTATGAAGAACACTTAGAACTTGAAGATAGAACTTGAGAGAGTTCAATTAGATGAAGAAAATTGAAGAATAAAGGTGTTTGTATGTGTTTTAGGTCGTGATATATGGATTAGATATAAAGGATATGTAAGTTTGTTTTCTTGTAAATAAGTCATGAATGATTAATAATATTTTTGTAATCTTGCTAAATAATTCATACTAGATTACAAAGAATGGTTCCCACATGTTTGATGACTCATTAAGGGTTGCTAAGAGCTGATCATTGAAGTGTATATACCAATAGTATGTATATCTAGGAGCTATGTATTGTACGAGTACGAATGCGGGTGCATACGAGTAGAATTGTTGATGAAAATGAATGAGAATGTAATTGTAAGCATTTTTGTTAAGTAGAAGTACTTTGATATGTGTCATGAAGTCTTTCAAAAGTGTAACAATACATATTAATACATTACATGAATATACATTTTGCAACGGGAACATCATTGATGTTCTTCTATTCGTTTTGTACTTTCTCGACATGTGCTAAAACAGCATAGCAACCTTTTCTTATTAGGTTTTGTGCTTTCAAATTACTAATAGGATTTAGCTTCGCGTTGCTCTTTTCTCCTTACACCATTAAGGATTTTCCTTTTTCTCGTACAATACGAATTGCATTTTTGTAACATACGATCTCCAGTCCATGCCAATGACCACTTAATTTAGCACAAAAATCTCTACTCATATAGCTTCTATCCGCACCCGTATCAAATAAAACATAAGCAGATTTATTGTCAATAAGAAACGTACCCGTAACAAGCTCCGGGTCTTCCTGCGCTTCTGCCGCATTAATATTGAAAACTCTTCCGCGACCTTGCACATTAGTATTCCCTTGGTTTGGGCAATTTCTAATAATGTGGCCAGGTTTTCCACATCCATAACAAACTACGGTGACATTATTTGTTCTGACATTATTTGTTCCTTTAATTTTGTTATTCGTTGGTTCGTAGACCTCACACTTCACCGCGTCATGACCATTTCTTTTACAATTGGTACAAAATGTCGTGCAGAACTCATTCGGATGGTACTCTTCACACCTTTGGCATGGCTGTTTCTGCTTCTTTTTGTTATAGGGATTGTTGTTGTTGCGGTTGTTATTATTGTTGGGACGATTGTTATAGTTGTTGTTGTTGGGATGGTTTTTGTTGCGTTTGCTGTTGCGAAAAATGGTGCTATTGTGGTTGTGATTTTGGTGTTGATTGTTGATGCGATAGTTACTGTTGTTGTGTTGGTGAATCTTGTCACTGTTTTCTTCCCACTTCTTCTTGACTTGCTTCATTTTGGCCTCTTCGGCTGCCTGCTCTTTAATCCTTCCCTCGATTTGGTTTATAAGTTTGTGAGCCATTCGGCTTGCCTTTTGCATTGAAGTGGGCGCGCTCGCAATTCACATCCTCCTGAATTCTCTCAGGTAGCCCATTAAAAATGCATCGATCTGCTCTGCTTCATCTTCGAACACTCTTGGACACAATAAACACAAGTCAGTGAATCATCGTTCATATGTGGTGATATCGAATCCTTGCGCTCGTAATTCTCTAAGCTCTATTTTGAGCTTATTGACTTCGTTTCTGGGACGGTACTGCTCATTTATCAAGTGTTTGAATGCTGACCACGGTAGTGCGTAAGCAGCATCTTGTCCCACCTGTTCGAGGTAGGTGTTCCACCATGTTAACGCAGTACCTGTGAAGGTATGCGTGACGTACTTTACCTTGTCTTCTTCAGCACATTTGCTTATAGCAAACACAGATTCGACTTTCTCGGTCTAACGTTTCAGTCCTACTGATCCTTCAGTCCCATCGAATTCCAGAGGCTTACAGGCAGTGAAAGCCTTATAGGACCATCCTACACGGTTTCCTGTGGAGTTAACTCCACTGCTAGACCCTGAGTTATTGTTGTTGTTTTGCATTGCAGCCTGTACTGCGGCTATATTTGCAGCAAGGAATGCACGGAAATCTTCTACGTATATATTCAAGTTCTGTCGAGTAGTCGGTGCAATTTCCTTCAAAAATAGCCAAAAGAGTTAAGTTAATCATATAGAATATTAGGAGTTGTTAATAGTATTTTGTAGCATAATATGAACTTATTTATAAAAGCCTTTTCTTCATATTAGCGTTTTATAATTTTTAGTTCGGGTAGTACCTGCCCGTTAAGTTCATACTTAGTAGCTAATATACAATTCAACTACTACGATTCTATATAAAAAAACTGATTACAATAATATTACGTTCAAACTTTTATACAATATTTTACAAACGTACAATATCTCTATTTTACATATAATATGAAATATAGTTCACAATAACTTCGATACAAGGCACTAGCGAAGATCATTCTAGTTTAACGCAAGTCGTTCAGCAAAGGCAATCAAGACACGTAATTCGTAGGTCCAGAAACAATTCATGCATTCAGGTTTTACTAATACTATTTCCCATCCTTGGTCTTGTGGAAAATAATCGTGGTGACTGTTGGCTATGCAGCATGTTGTGACGTCGTCAAAAGGACGGGGGTTACGTAATGCCCAACAGCCCTGTAACAATCAAAAAATCTTGTTCCTCACCCCAACTACTGAATCCGTCACTTGTGGGAATATTTTATTTAACAGTTGTAATCTGATGTTCTTTTTCTCAATTTGGTGAGAAGCGAACATCACTAACCCATAAACATAACATGCTTCTTTAAGTTGCATGTTGGAAGCTCTTTCTAAAGAACAAAGTCCTATGTTGGGATATGTGGAGTCAAAATAGGCTCTCAACCCGTAGCGTAAAATTGAATTTGGGTTCCCCGCACTTAATGCTTTAAAGAAAACACGGTGTAACTTAAGGTCTCCCCAATGTGATATACCCCATCTTTTAAAGGAAAGCCTTTTATAAACTAAGGCATGCCTGGAACGTCTTTCAAATGTTCAACAAACTAATTTAGCCAAAACAATTGAGCCGATAAATCCTGACCGACTCTAGATAAAATTTCATCAATCATATCCCCTGGTAGGTCTTCTAAAATATTCGGTTGTCTATCCTTAACATCCATTTTATGTTTTTATACTGTAAAATAGACGAGGATTAGATTCGTAAAAGATAATTAACAAACAATACAAGCAATTTTTACATATATCATAAAAGTACAAGCACACTATAATACATATATTACACAGCATGATTACAACTCTTTATTCCGACTCACTTGTTTCTTCCTCCTCGGACTTAGTTCGTTTAGCTAATTTCTTAGGGATACATGGTACTCCTCTAATACGAGCCGTCGTTCTCAAAAATGGTCTAGAAAAACCTGGTGGTTTAGATGTTCCCGGGTTATAGTTAAAATTTAAGAAGTACGGGTGTTTACGGTATATACCATCGGGGTATTTCATGTTAACATAAAGTTCGTCGGTTTTGGACTCGGGTTTTTCTATTTTGATAGCTTTTCCCATATTATTTTCTTTTGCCTTATTAAATTGAGCCCAGGTAATTTCTATAACATCATCGGAATTCTCATCGGGATCCGATTCATCGGAAAATTGGTAATTTTCCCAATATTTTTCCTCCTCAACGGAGACACCACAAACCATTTTTAACTTTGGTTCATTAATTGATGATTTTATTTTATTTATTTGTTTTTCTGTGGTTCCTAATATTTCCTCCTCCGTAACCTCTTCTTCCGGTTCCTCTTCTTCCGGTTCCTCTTCTTCCGATTCTTCTTCTTCTTTCGAATTTTGTGAATCTTCCCACAATTCATTCGACTCTTCATTATTATTAGGTGAGTCGATGGGATTTATACTAGAGGTAGACATCTATCACACAATATCAAACACATTAAGAGATTAATATATCACATAATATTTACATGTTAACAATATATAGTTTCCAACAAAAAGTGTTAAGCAATCGTTCTTCAAGTAAACACGGTCGAAGTCCACACTCACTAATGCATTCTAACAAACTCGGTTAGACACACTAATGTAAATTTCTGGTTCTCTAAGACCAACGCTCGGATACCAACTGAAATATTCCGTTCATATCGATTATAAACGTTTCATATTAATTGGTTTTGCGAGGTTTTGACCTCTATATGAGACGTTTTTCAAAGACTGCATTCGATTTTTAAAACAAACCATAACCTTTACTCGTATTCAATCCGTAATCGTACTCGTACAATACCCAGCCTCTAGACGTATATACTATTGGTATATACACTCAATGATCAGCTCCTTAGCAGCCTTAATGAGTCATCAAACATGTGGGAACCATTATTTGACAACTAGCATGAATGATTACACTAAAAATCAAACTAATGGAGCTTATATCTTGACTCCATATTCACGTTTTCTTTCACCCACCACAAACACATTTTCATTCCAACTTTTCTACATCAAACACATCTCTCTCAAATTCTCTCTTGATATTCTAAGTGTTCTTCATCATCTTCATCAGAATCTACATCAATCTAGCTCATAAATCCATACATAAACCAACTTACAAAATAACTCAAGAACACATCAAGAACACTTTCAAGTTTGCTAGCTTACTTCCAATCTCGCAAATTCATTTCAAGTGACCATCCAATCTCAAGAAATCTTTGTTATTTACAGTAGGTTATCTTTCTAATTCAAGATAATACTCATATTCAAACTTTAATTCAATTTCTATAACTATAACAATCTTAATTCGAGTAGTAAACTCACTTGAACTTGTTTTCGTGTCATGATTCTACTTCAAGAATTTTCAAGCCATCCAAGATCCTTTGAAGCTCTAGATCATTTCTTGTAATTTTCAGTAGGTTTACCTACTATACTTGAGGTAGTAATGATGTTCATAACATCATTCGATTCATATATATATATAACTATCTTATTCGAAGATTTAAACTTGTAATCACTAGAACATAGTTTAGTTAATTCTAAACTTGTTCGCAAACAAAGTAAATCCTTCTAACTTAACTTTTAAAATCAAATAAACACATGTTCTATATCTATATGACATGCTAACTTAATGATTTAAAACCTGGAAACACGAAGAACACCGTAAAACCGGACATACGCCGTTGTAGTAAAACCGGGGGCTGTTTTGGGTTAGATAATTATAAACTATGATAAACTTTGATTTAAAAGTTGTTCTTTTGAGAAAATGATATTTCATATGAACATGAAACTATATCCAAAAATCATGGTTAAACTCAAAGTGGAAGTATGTTTTTCAAAATGGTCATCAAGATGTCGTTCTTTCGATGGAAATGACTATCTCTTTCAAAAATGACTTGTAACTTATATTTCCGACAATAAATATATACTTTTTCTGTTTAGATTATTAATATTTGGTTCAATATGAAACCATAGCAATTGGATTCACTCAAAACGGATTTAAAACGAAGAAGTTATGGGTAAAACAAAATTGGATACTTTTGCTTGTTTTAGCTACGTGAAACTTTGTAACAAATCTATACTAATCATAACTTAACTAACTTATATTGTATTATACATGTATTCTAACATATATTATGTAATCTTGATAGACCATAGACACGTATACAATGTTTTGACATATCATATCGAGTTAGAGACTTGTATACACTGGGTCGTGGATTGATTCGAGATAATATATATTGATTTATTTCTGTACTACTAACTGTGGACAATTAATTATGGATTACTAACGTTGGGCTGTCAACTTAACAAACTTAAATCGTTAAAACGTAATAAAAAATGGTATGAATATATTTCGATCATACTTTGATATATATGTATATATTTGTTATAGGTTCGTGAATCGACTCATGGCCAAGTCTTATTTTCCGACGAAGTGAAAATACGTGAAAGTGAGTTATAGTCCCACTTTTAAAATATAATATTTTTGGGATGAGAATACATGCAGTTTTATAAATGTTTTATAAAATAGACACAAGTACGTGAAACTACATTCTATGGTTGAATTATTAAACCGAATATGCCACTTTTTAATCTGGTAATCTAAGAATTAGGGAACAGACACCCTAATTGACGCGAATCCTAAAGATAGATCTTTTGGGCCCAACAAGCCCAATCCAAAGTACCGGATGCTTTAGTACTTCGAATTTATCATGTCCGAAGGGAGTCCCGGAATGATGGGGATATTCTATATGCATCTAGTTAAGGTCGGTTACCAGGTGTTCACCATATGAATGATTTTTATCTCTATGCAGTTTGCGAAATGCCTGATATGAGATGGATGTTTATGAAAAGTGAAATCTTGTGGTCTATTATTACAAATTGATATACATATAGGCTAAACCTATAACTCACCAACATTTTTGTTGACGTTTTAAGCATGTTTATTCTCAGGTGATTATTAACAGCTTCCGCTGTTGCATGCTAAATTAAGGACAAGATTTGAAGTCAGCATGCTTGTATGATAATGATTAAAGAAAAACTGCATTCGGAAAATAAATTGTTGTAATATATTATCATAATCCATTATGTAATGGTCGTATGTAAACGTTGTACTTTAGATTACCATTATTAGGTAATCTACGCTATGTCTTTTAAACCTTTATCAATAAAGTAAAGGTTATGGTTTCTTTTAAAAATCGAATGCAGCCTTTGAAAAACGTCTCATATAGGGGTCAAAACCTCGCAACGAAACCAATTAATATGAAACGTTTATAATCGATATGAACGGGACATTTCATCCGGTACTTTGGATGGGGCTAGTTGGGCCCAATAGATCTATCTTTATGATTCACGTCAATTAGGGTGTCTGTTCCCTAATTCTTAGATTACCAGATTAAAAAGGGGCATATTCGGTTTAATAATTCAATCATTGAATGTAGTTTCACGTACTTGTGTCTATTTTGTAAAACATTTATAAAACTGCATGTATTCTCATCCTAAAAATATTAGATTTTAAAAGTGGGACTATAACTCACTTTCACAGATTATCAATTCGTCAAGAATTAGACTTGGCCACGGGTCGATGCACGAACCTATAACAAATATATACATATATCAAAGTATGATCGAAATATATTCATACCATATTTTATTACATTTTAACGATTTAAGTTTGTTAAGTTGACAGTCCAACGTTAGTAGTCCATAATTAATTGTCCACAGTTAGTAGTACAGAAATAAATCAATATATATATTATCTCGAATCAATCCACGACCCAGTGTATACAAGTCTCAGACTCGATCACAACTCGAAGTATATATATTATTTTGGAATCAACCTCAACCCTGTATAGCTAACTCGATCATTACCGCATATAGAGTGTCTATGGTTATTCCAAATAATATATATAGACGACGTCGATATGATATGTCAAAACATTGTATACGTGTCTATGGTCTATCAAGATTACATAATATATGTTAGAATACATGTGTAATACAATATAAATTAGTTAAGTTATGGTTAGTATAGATTTGTTACAAAGTTTCACGTAGCTAAAACAAGCAAAAGTATCCAATTTTATTTTACCCATAACTTCTTCTTTTTAAATCCATTTTGAGTGAATCCAATTGCTATGGTTTCATATAAACCAAATATTAATAATCTAAACAGAAAAAGTATAGGTTTATAGTCAAAAATATAAGTTACAAGTCATTTTTGAAAGAGATAGTCATTTCCGTCGAAAGAACCACATCTTGATGACCATTTTGAAAAACATACTTCCACTTTGAGTTTAACCATGATTTTTAGATATAGTTTCATGTTCATATGAAATATCATTTTCTCAGAAGAACAACTTTTAAATCAAAGTTTATCATAGTTTTTAATTATCTAACCCAAAACCGCCCCCAGTTTTACTACAACGTCGTATGTCCGGTTTTACGGTGTTCTTCGTGTTTTCAGGTTTTAAATCATTAAGTTAGCATATCATATAGATATATAACATGTGTTTAGTTGATTTTGAAAGTTAAGTTGAAAGAATTTACTTTGTTTGCGAACAAGTTTAGAATTAACTAAACTATGTTCTAGTGATTACAAGTTTAAATCTTCGAATAAGATAGTTATATATATATATATAAATCGAATGATGTTATGAACATCATTACTACCTCAAGTATAGTATGTAAACCTACTGGAAATGACAAGAAATGATCTAGAGCTTCAAAGGATCTTGGATGTCTTGAAAGTTCTTGAAGTAGAATCATGACACGAAAACAAGTTCAAGTGAGTTTACTACTCAAATTAAGATTGTTATATTTATAGAAATTGAATCAAAGTTTGAATATAAGTATTACCTTGAATTAGAAAGATAACCTACTGTAAATAACAAAGATTTCTTGAGATTAGATAATAACTTGAAATGGATTTGCAAGGTTGGAAGTAAGCTAGTAAACTTGAAAGTGTTCTTGATGTGTTCTTGAGTTGTTGTTTTGTAAGTTGGTTTATGTATGGATTTTTGAGCTAGATTGATGTAGATTCTGATGAAGATGATGAAGAACACTTAGAACATCAAGAGAGAATTTGAGAGAGATGTGTTTGATGCATAAAAGTTGGAATGAAAATGTGTTTGTGGTGGGTGAAAGAAAACGTGAATATGAAGTCAAGATATAGGGTCCATTAGTTTGATTTTTAGTGTAATCATTCATGCTAGTTGCCAAATGATAGTTCTCACATGTTTGATGACTCATTAAGGCTACTAAGGAGCTGATCATTGAGTGTATATATCAATAGTATATACGTCTAGAGGCTGGGTATTGTACGCGTACGAATACGGATTGAATACGAGTAAATAGTGTTTACTGTAGTAAATAGTGTTTAATGTAGAAAATAGTTTTTACTGTAGCAAAAAGTAGTTTACTGTAGTAAATAGTATTTTACTGTAGCAAAGCGAAAATTTACTGTAGCAAATAGTGTTTTACTGTAGCAAATAGTGTTTTACTTGTACATCTTTGATTTAATTGTATTTCTTCTTATATATATATATATATATATATATATATATATATATATATATATATATATATATATATATATATATATATATATATATATATATATAATAAAAACTTACATCATAAAAAAATAAAATGATTATATAATCATCACAAGTTATGACGTTCGTGAATCGTCAGGCAAACGGGGTGTTCAATTGTCTAGATAAACTCATTTTAATTAATCAAGTCTTAACAAGTTTGATTGCTTAACATGTTGGAAACATTTAATCATGTAAATATAGTTTTCATTTAATATATAAACATGGAAAAGTTCGGGTCACTACAGATCATTCAATGAACGTTGAAGATCAAGATTCAAAAATTCAAGAGCATCATCAACAGAGCACAACCAACACTAAAGGAGAGATTGTTAGGAATTAGCGACCATATAGTCTATAGTAGAGTAGGTTATGTATGTAATTGTACATGTGGCTAGCACCCATCACAACTCACATCTAGGGGGAGATTGTTGAGTCTCCCATAGGATCCCGATAAGAGATGTAAGTGTGTTGGGCTTGGGTTTAGGTGAGAGGTATAAATACCATGAGTTATCCTTAGCCTCATCAGCGCCTCATTCATAACACACACAGTTAGGTGTAATCCCCAAGTTCTCTCTAAAGTTACTAGGAAGTCGTGAGTTCTAATCTTGGTACAGTTAATTTCAATATATTGTTTGATTGCATTCTCATTCTTATTGATTTGTTACACGAATTCATTATTTTATGACCTAACACACGAACAGCATTCCCATCAATGTTTTGGAACACTGCTTTTTTGTTGTTCCATTGCTTAGGGAGTGGTGTATCCTAGAGACACATTTGTTTTGTTCATTTTTTTTTACTTTTGATCGGTTAGAATCTATATTGGTGTGACATTGTAACTTTGAACACTTTTTAAACAATGCCCTCCTCTTATTCATCTTTTCATCAATGAAGTTTCTTGTGAATACTATTTGTGACCTAAATTACCGATTCTCAAGCTCTTATACATATGAAGATGTTGGACCTGAATCTCACAAATAAGCATAATATATTAATGTTGGTCAGGCGGTATTGAGGTGCCTCTCTGATCTTGAGGTCATGGGCAAGTCCTGGTGCGAACGTTATGTACATATCCATGTAAAAAATCATATTGGGTGTGTCTTTTTTCCTTTCTAAAAAAGCGAAAAGATGTTTGGTAGATAATGATACCGCAACCCGCATGCGCAATACATACGTATGCGGGCACTCGCTGGCATGCGTATGCGTGTACTTTGTATGTGGTATGCGGCGTGCGAATTCGTATCGAATGCCTATGTTCCTGGAACGGCGGTTACTTGATACCCAAGTAATTATCTTTTTCATAATTATATCCGTGATTCGGGGGAGTTGGTTATGGAAGAGATTACTATTATCTCGGATGGTTCTAGAATTAGGGTTTGCCTATATATACAAACCCTTATTATCATTCTAACAACACAACAGCATTACGTAACAATCATCAATCACACATCTTACGTAACCAGCATCATCTCTCGTCTTCTCAAGGCTAACAGGTTAGTTCTTTGTCAACTAGCACCTACAGTCTTTATATGGGGCCTTCTGATCAACGAACGTTATCGAAGGTGGACTTAATCACTTGGCCACCCTGCCGACATCATCATGTCGGCCAGGGTTATTCACCGTAGCCGGACCGGAGAGCCTTGTTCTAAGATCCTTAAACCCCCCTTTATGTATTGAACAGGCATATTAACCCTATGGTAAAAATATGCATGATCAAGTGGTGCTTTCATTGAGAGTCGAACTAATTCAAGACGTGTTTATTTGTTTTTTCTTTTAAAGTTTTGAATTATAAGGCTTATTATTCACAAAATTTTTTGAATTTTTTCTTTAACAGTATCATGACTTCTGGGGAATCATCGGAACGCACACAAACAGATAATCAAAACACGCCGTCTGGTAATCAGCAGACGCCAGCTATAGCTACGGGGGCGGGATACGCGACATATCCTCCGCCTGTATCCGGCGAGCCTTTTCAGAGGTATAAGCCGATATATCCAGATGGGATTACACCGCCAAGGGCAAACTCGCCAGTCACAATCACGCGGTTGGATTTTTCCTCGGTGGATCCAAGGGTCATCTTGGTAGGCACTAGCGGTGAAACAGTAGACCCGCACGTGGTATGCTGCGGCTAGGTACCTATTTATAGTACCACGGTTTCAATCCCTCTGCAGACGCAGAGTGTTCAGCAGAATTCATCGTTTACACCGTTGCAACCTAGGCAACCACCGTGTCCAATTTCGCAGTTTTTGACTCCTACTGATGCGCAGGCATTACTTAATAGTTGGGGATTCAGTGTCATTCCAGCTGCCAATTCTCATTGGACGCCGATAACCGCAGAACAACAAAGCACTGTGCATACGGTTGGACTTATAACGGCATATCCTCAGGTCTCGCAGGCATCTGTGCTACAGGTTTAGGCACCTTTTCAGCTACCCGTGTACTCTGCGCCGGCAAGCCTGCCTTCTTTTCCAACGCATCAGCCTTGGTTATATCCGTAAACGCCGGGGCAACCTTGGCAAAATATTCAGGGGCAGGCGAATCTCGCAAGCCAATTTATGCAGGAGGCACCTCCTGACATGGTCCACCTATTTTCGTAACCTGATTTTGTTCAGGACATGATGAAGCGTTTCTTCGCAGGGCTCAAAGGTGACCCTGTTAAACCACATTTTGAGCTACCAACTACTTTTGATAAGTTTCCTCCGCATATAACTGCATATCCATTTCCATCAGCGCCAAAGATACCCTACACACTGGGTACTTATAATGGTTTAACTGATCCGGATGACTTCTTGCAGCGTTTTGAAGGCGCAATGCGCACCCAAGGCTGGGTGGATCCGGTTGCATGTCAAATATTTCCCATGACGCTGCAGGGCATTACTCGCGAATGGTTTAATAAACTCCCATCAGGCAACATATCCGGGTTCATGGATCTGCGGACGAAGTTCTTGCTACAGTATCAGAATCAGAGGCCACGCAAACGCACTCATATCGAATGTCATGATATTGTGCAGAAATCCAAGGAATCTTTGGGTGAATTTCTCACAAGATATACTAATGAGTGTCTGCGTATACCAGATCTTAAGCCAGAGCAACAGATTTCTGGACTCATACATAGTATAAACTCAGAGTGTCACCCAACACTGGTAAGGCATCTGCGCCATACAGTCCCAACAACTTATGCGGAAACGCTTAATGAATGTCATGACTATATACGGAGCGGTGAAGATAATGATATTCCAACAGCTAGCTCGCGCAATGAAAGGAAAGACGATGATGATCGTTCGCGCGATCAAAATCGCGGTAATAACACTCGTGGAAGGTATCCTAGCGGTGGTCCTATCAGAAATGATAAAGGGAAATCAAGTGGCAATTATCGAAACAGTAACCAGCGCGGCATCAATAATCAGAACTATGCACTGCTGAAAAGTTTGTCTAAAACGCCAAAGGAAATTTTGGCAACAGAACTAGTGTGCCCGACCTTTGCGGTTTTAACTCCGCTTACAGAATTTGGTAAGCGGGATAAAACAAAGTATTGTGAATTCCATGATGATTATGGTCATGACACTAATCGATGTAAAAACTTGATGGAACGAGTGCTCGAGGCACTGCTCGCAGGTAAATTGGATCACCTAAAACCACCTAAGAAGGACAAGGGAAAAGCTGCAGAGGAAGGGCCGAAGGCTAAAACTTTCGCATGGCAAAAAGTTGATAAAACAAAAAACGTCGACTTAACCATTAATATGGTCGACGCAGAGAAAGTTAACCAGCGGAGAAAGTACAATGATCACCAGGATTAGGAACTACTGCCAATCACATTTCCTCCTGTAATGTCAATAGACACAGTTAACGAAGCCATTATCATTAAGTGTCGCATCCCTACTTGCGGGGTACAAATCAAACGCATGCATGTTGACACCAGGAGTGGCGTTGACATTATGTAAAAACATTGCTATCGTTTCCTCCCTGCAGAGGTTAAAACACAATTACGCCAGTCTGATATTATTTTATCTGTGTTCTCTGGAGAAAGATCATGGCCGCTAGGCCGGATAGAGCTAATAATAGAGCTCGCAGATGATAAGAATCCGCAGTTGGTCAGACAGGAGTTAGTTGACTTTTATGTGGTTCGTTTAACCTCGCGGTTTAATGCGCTGCTTGGGAGAAATTTCATAAGACATTTTAACATTATACCATCGGTGGTGCATGGTTTGATTAAGTTTCCTACGAAGGGAGGGGTTGCCACAATTGCGTCACATCAAACAACCGAGTTGTGTGGTTCAGTTGTGCCTGTAAACATTCCCAGCATGGGAGAACAACTCGCAAGCAGTACGGTTACAGCAAACCGTTTATATCCGGATAAGCGAATTAAAATTGGCGCAGGCTTGTCAGCCGAAACAAAGGCCAAATTGCATGGATTATTATCCGCTAACGCAGATGTTTTCGCGTGGCGTGAATCAGACATGACTGGGGTTTCGCGAGATATTGCGGAACATAAATTAAATGTTAATCCATCACTCATGCCCGTTAGACAAAAGAAGTGGCATATGGCTCTTGAGCGCAGTGATTGGTTGTGCGCAGAAGTAGATAACCTTGTCAAAGAAAACATTCTACGGGAAGTGCGGTATCAGACATGGGTTGCTAATCCTGTGTTAGTCAAAAAGGCTGACGGTAATTGGCGAATGTGCGTTGATTTTAAAGACATTAATAAAGCATGTCCTAAAGACAACTACCCTCTCCCAGAGATAGACTGGAAAGTGGAATCATTATCAGGTTTTCAGTAAAAGTGTTTTCTAGATGCATACAAGGGTTATCACCAAATCTTAATGGCTACGGAAGATGAAGATAAAACTGCTTTTCATACTCCGCAGGGTATCTATTGTTATATGAAGATGCCTTTCGGATTAAAGAACGCAGGAGCAACCTATCAGCGTGTAATTGACGCAGCCTTCAAGCACCAAATTGGCAGAAATCTTGAAGCATATGTCGATGACTTGGTGATTAAAAGTAACACCGAAGAAGAAATGCTTGCAGACATCCTAGAAACGTTTACGTCTCTACGCAGGATCAACATGAAGCTTAACCCGCTCAAATGTAGTTTTGGGGAAGAGGAAGGCAAATTTCTAGGCCATGTGGTGATAGCGTGGGGAATCAAGGCAAATCCCAAAAAGATTGAAGCCATTGATAGTTTGCCATCTCCAAATACAAAGAAAGATGTTCAGAGTCTAACCGGGAAGCTTGCGGCGATCACGTGGTTTTTGTCGAAGGCCGCAGAGCGACAATTGCCATTCTTCAATACTTTGAAGAATTGTTAAAGAAAAAAGACTTCGTATAGACTCAGGAAGCAGAATCAGCCTTTCAGGAGATGAAGAAGGTGCTCGCTGAATTACCAACACTCACTGCGCCAGTATCAGGAGAAACGCTTACGCTGTACGTTGCAGCATCGAAAGAGGCTATCAGCTCAGTTCTTATCGCAGATCGCGGAAAGGTAATCTACTTTTATTTACACATTGTTTATTTCGCAGAAATTTAACGCTGAGGTTTTCTCAGATGCAAATGCCGGTCTACTTTGTAAGCAAGACGCTGATATCAAGCAAAGTAAACTATTCACCAATAGAAAAGCTAGTATATGCGCTAGTCCACACGACGCGGCGTTTGCGCCGGTACTTTCAAGCACATCCAATCGTGGTTCTAACTGATCAACCGATCAAACAGGTTGGTACATGCCTAATTTGCGGCAATGTCCGGGGTTACCGCATTGACTAACGCAATCATTTTTCTTTCAGGTGTTATACAAGCCTGAGATTTCTGGCCAATGGCTAAATGGGCAGTTGAGTTAGGAGAACATGAAATAAATTTTTCTTCGTGCATCGCGGTTAAGGGTCAAATACTTGCGGATTACCTAGCAGAGTTACCTGCGGATGTTGAGGCATCGGCAGTGCATCAGGACAAGCCTGTGCCATCTTTGTCACCATGGGAATTATACACCGATGGTGCCTGCAGCGCAGCTGGCGTGGGTGCAGGTGTAATTTTAACTGGCCCAGTTGGTGAAGAGCATACATATGCGCTGCGGTTTAATTTTGCTGTTACAAACAACGAAGCAGAATATGAGGCTTTGTTAGCAGGAATGCGTATTGCGCATAAATTAAATGTTAAAATTCTACACGCTTATGTGGATTCAAAGCTGGTATGCAGTCAAGTCAGCGGAGACTTCGAAGCGCATGACATAGCCATGTAGCAGTATTTATTGCTTGTTCATAACCTCGCTAACCAATTTGTGGCTTTTCAAATCTCCCATGTCATGCGGGGGCAAAATAAGAAGGCGGATGCGCTGAGCAAATTGGCTGCTTTGGCCTTTGATCATCTGGGGAAGAAAGTTCTTATAGAAGAACTGCATGCGAAATCCTTTGTTATGATGCCTTTAGTGGCACCTGTTGAGGAATCCAACTCAACATGGATGACACCTATTATTGCTTTCCTGCGGGACGGCACCTCACCTGCGGATTCCGTTGATGCAAAGAAAGTCCGCACCAAGGCACCATTGTACGCCCATGAGGGTGACGTCATATATCAAAAAAATTATTTAGGGCCGCACTTAAGGTGCATTGGTCCGAAAGAGGCAGAGGAGGTTATACGCGAGGTGCATGAAGGTGCATGCGCTCTTCATTCGGGGCACAGGTCTATTGTGTCAAAAATTATGTGGCTAGGTTATTATTGGCCCACTATGTACGCAGATACCGCGCATAGTTAAGCAATGCGAATCTTGCCAAATACATGCACCTATCAGCAGAGAACCTGCGCATCCAATGATACCAGTCTCCTCACCATGGCCATTCTGCAAATGGTCAATTGACATAGTCGGACCATTTCCAAAAGGCCGAGGTAATATTATCATTTATTTTATACCATATGCTATTTACGTCAGTATCTTACGCATACTCTGCACACGCATGAAACATCAAATTCTTTATTGTTGCAATCGACTATTTCATTAAGTGGGTTGAAGCACGACCTCTGGCAACAATTTCAGGAAAGAGGGTGTGAAATTTTGTATGGGAAGACATTGTTTGTTGATTCGACATACCAAACGAAATAGTTAGTGATAACGGTACACAGTTTGCGGGGGATCCTTTTCATAGTTGGTGCGCGGGGCTTAATATTAAGCAAACTTTTACTTCCGTTGCGCATCCGTAGGCGAATGGCCAGTGCGAAGTCACCAACCAGGATATAGTGGCTGGAATCAAAGCTAGATTGGGTCATGTTGGGTGGATGAACTACCAAAAGTTTTGTGGGCGCATAGAACAACACCCAAAGCAAGCACTGATGAAACTCCGTTCAGTTTGGTCTATGGATCAGAAGCTATTGTACCCGCAGAAATTGGGGTGCCAACGTTCTGCATACAGAATTTTGACGAGCAAAATAACTCAGAAGCTTTGCGGGAAAATCTTAATCTACTTGAAGAACACAGACTCTCTGTGGCGATAAACGAAGCCAATAATAAGCAGAAAATTGCAAAGTACTACAATCAGCGCGTGCGCTAGCGCTCTTATAAGTGCGGGGACTTAGTTTGGCGTCAGAACGACGCAAGTCATGCGGAGGATACTGGGAAATTGGGCCCTCGTTGGGAAGGTCCATACAAGGTAGCAAAAGCAAGCAACACCAGGGCATACCATCTCGAGACATTAGATGGAAAACCTGTGAAACGCACTTGGCACGCGACGTTGTTGAAAAAGTGTTATATGTAGCTTGATGGACCTGATCACTCCATTTTATTTTAGCACATTATTTTTTCTATGTATTTTCCGTTCGTTTGGATGTGTCGTGGTTGTAATCATGATTAATGCCAATTAAAATATTTACTCGCGCATACTTTTGATATGTATTTCTCCCTTTTTTGTATGTGTTTCCTGCCTACTTAAGGGGTGTCCTCTAGCTCCCGTGCGGCAGAAGCCTGTTTGGTTACAAGGCTAGTTATTAACGGCAGGTGAAGGGAATTGGCTTTCCCCTAGCCAAGCGCCATGCAGACTAGATGGCTGCCAAGTCGACTTAAAATTACAAGCATTGGTTTGCTTGTGCGTAATTACTCTCGCATTGGTTTGCTTGAGGAACTCAAAGTATAAAAGCATTGGTTTGTTTTTAGTTGTGTTGCTTACCATATGGCTAAAGTGCACCTCTAGCACATGATAAAGCAATAACGCAGTAAATTTTGAGTCTAAATTAAGGTAAAATTGCTAAAATATTGGTTTATTTTATGCAGTACCTGCGTATGCACATGAGTTTTGGTTAACTATGCGCATAGGCATGCAGTTCAACATTTGTTTTGATTCGCGATATATAAACAATTAATACATAACGCATGCACACCATAATAACATATATTACAACTAAGGTTATTACATAATCATTATTTCACATGCCTACCCAACACGGGACTTAGGGCGCAAATAATGTATTTACAATTGCCTGCCTAAGCATAGGACTTACAGTGCAAACGATTACAAACAAAATCTAAAAATCCTCCTTGAGAAACCCATCAATGGGCATATTGGGATCCGCAGCGAACGCGTCTATTAGGGGGATCGGGATGGACTGGATAGCCTGCTCCGCTTCTAGGAGCGCCTCAGTTGTACCCTCTTTCAAATGTTTTCGCACAACCTCAGGGTACGGTAGCGTAAGGTCGCAGCCTTTGATCACCTCAAGTATGACCTTTTTATTTTCATGCTCTTTCATCGCATCGACGTAGGCGTTGAACTTTTTGGTGACGGGTCCCGAGTCCATTACCTTCTGCGCGATGACGGGAAGGGAGGTGCGAAGTTTTAGCAAGTCTGCCTCCGCTAGCTCGCGGCCAGTCACCGCATCGTCCATCTCCCTGCGCACCCTTTCCAGTTCTATCAGCAGATGCTCCGTCTCCCCCTTAGCCTAGTCAACCGTCCCCCACCAGGTCGCGGTTCTTTTTCCTTTCCTCAATCAGCATGGCCTTTGTCTCCACCGCAGTCACCTCCACCGCCTTGCGCGCTTCTTCCGCGACATCCCTGTCTTTTTTTACCGGGTCAACGCCCGCTTGCAGCAGTCCCAACTCTGTTTCTTTCCGTATGGCCACATGATACAAATTGGTGGAGCGGCGGGCCTGATCCGCAAACATACCAAAGAAGACAAGGCCATTCTGGATGAAGGCATTGAGCGCTTGGTGAAAGGGCAGTGCGGCTAGCTGATTGCGAAACTCAGCCGGAAAGATTTGTTGCAGAAACGCAGATTGCTCTGAGGCATTCTCGGCGGAGGACTGGGTGAGCTGCGCCAGGTTTGCCAATCGGAAGCTACCGGGCGGCGGGACTGGCGTAGAATCAGAGTCGAGGTGTATCACCCTGTCCCTGGACGTGGCGGTAGCCTTCAGTTCCAGATTTGCCTGCGGCGGCGCCTGCTGCGTCTCCTCAATATGCTCTGCATATCCGTCACTTGATAGCACATGAAGTTAATCGTACGGTGTTTACAAAAGAAAATAGATGCTTACCGGTGATAGGAGGAGGAAGTTCTGCGGATGATGGATCGATGGGGACAAAGTTGTCATTCCGCATGTACTCCTTTTGTTTAGGAGTTAGCTTCTTCTTCTTCTGCTTGGTTTGGCTGGCTTCGGCAGCCTTGCGCTTGTTGCCGGAGGTGGCTGGTGCTTGCACCTCATTTTCGCCAGTCTTCTCCTGCTCAAGCGGCTCATTAACATTCTGCTTGCGGAAGGAGATGGTCGCAATCTCCTCTGCGGTAAGCACTTTCTTCATCTTCATCTCTGCAAGCATGTGCGCAATATTAGAACATGTATGTATATGCTAGTGGTTAAATATTCATATTCATTTATACTATTCCTACCCTTGCCATTTGGCGCGATTATGGCTGGACGCATGTACTCCCATGGCCAGTGCGCGGATATCCTTCCCAACCGCAGCATAACGTTCCCATATGACCGGTGCACAAGCTGTACGTTAGCACACTCCGCTAACAGCTTCGTTTCCTCGTCATTAAGGACGGGGATTTTGTTCACGTCCTTAGCCATGCTTTCGCACCAGATAAGCATTTGCGGAAAGTTGGCTCCAACAACAGATTAGTCAATGAAAAAGAAAGTTTCTTTCCAGTGACCCGCATTCGATTTTGGGGTTTTGGTGAAGTTTTGACGGGCGAAGAATGTGAACCAAGATTTTTGGTGGTTGGCTAAGCTGTATAAATGGCAGAACACCTTAACTAAGGGCACCTTGTTGAGTGCAACGCACCACTTCTCAAACAGTACAATCTTCCCTATTGCGTAAGGGTGTAATTGCCCTAACCCTACGCCAAAATGATCTAAAACTCCTAAAAAGAAGTCGGAAGGGGGCACCCTAAAATTGCCATGCTTAAACGCATGCTCATATATAGCTACCTTGTTCTCCGGCGGTTTGTGGGCACGTTGATTATACTGGGGAGGCACCGGATTATACTGTGCTAGCGGTGGGTATTGTTTAACTAAAGAATCAATATGCTTCTGCTCTATAATAGACACTACACTATCTACATATATCTCGTTAGCCTTAGTCATTTTCTATGAGTAATCGGAGAACAACTAACCTTTAGATGTTGGCCGGAATGTTGGAATTTGATCGGAATTCAAATAGGCAGCGTATTGAGGAAGCTTGATGCAGAAAAATGGAAATGTGGGAGAAACATGTCTATTTATACTGCAATTTGGGGGTCATGGGGTGAAACGAGTTTCATCGTGGCTGTACACGTGTAACGCAATCAACGATTGATATTTTTTGCACGCGCGTGGGCATCAGTTCGATGTGTCCTGTGTTGAGCTCGTGGATCACACGCGCCTGCCAAACTGCTATGATGACCCGGGAATTTCCGACCAAATTTAAACTTGAATCTTATATGGTTTCGACACGATAAGCAAAGTCTGTAATGTTGAAGTCTCAAAACCATTGAACTGTGTTCATGAATACATTTGACCTTTGACTAATCTCGACGATTCACGAACAATTGTGTGTAATTAAATATGTAAATATAAATGAAAGTATGCATATAATAATAAATAGAAAATAATACAATATAATTTAAACATTAAAATTAAATTTGTAAAATATAATATAAAACAATTAAGTTATAGATACGATAAATTTGTATATAAATAGAAGAATGCTATATATAATTATATGTATATTGTAATACATGTTAATTTATATAAAAATTTAATACTCAAAATAAGTATTATATAATATATAGTTATATTACATAACCAATAATATGTAATACTATTATATTAAATTAATTATAAAATAGTGTTATAATAATGTCGTTATTAATATCAGTATTAGTGTTATTAATATTATAAATAATCGACAGATACGAAATTGATATATATATATATATATATATATATATATATATATATATATATATATATATATATATATATATATATATATATATATATATATAATTTGTTATATTTTGTATGATTAGTAGTATTATTAGTATTATTAATATTGTTATCATTTTTATTATCATTGTTATTAAAATTATTGAAATTATCCTTATTGTTATTATTACTAACATCATATTATTATTATTAATTTAAATTTGTATTAATATTATTATCTTATAAATGATATTATGAATATTATCATTAATTATATCATTTTTAGATATAATCATTATTAGTATTGTTTTAATATTATTTTATAAATATTATTACTATCAGAAATTAGTTGTTTTTACATTTATATTAGTATTATTAGTATCTTTGATTTTAATTAATATAATTATAATAATTAATTATTAATTCATTAATTACTAATATAATTTATAAAAAAAAATTGTGTACATAGAATCAGAAGAACAGAGTTTGTTTCAAGTCCCTTTCGTACAACTATGATTCCATCTTCACAGCAAAATTCCAAAGTCTGTTAGAAGTTAATATCGCCTTTATTTTGTTTATATTTCTTTTGTACTACAGCTCACTGCTATCGAATGAAATTGAGTTATATAAAGTTCCAACCCACTTGTTAATTGATAATTTACGACCCACAGTATCTGGTACAAATTACAAATCTCATTAACAGCTATTGCTTGATTTAAATTAATCATAGAAAACCAGAAAAATGTCTATAAGCTCTGTTCTTTATTTTTTTATTATCAAAACTCGAATTCAAATCATTTTTCAAAAAGTGTTAATGCCATGTTGTTAGGAATCGTTCCTTCAAACTATCTGTAAAATCTTAAGTCCCAATTCCTCAAAACGAATTCTAATTTTCAAGTCAAAGTTTTAAATCAAAAAAGTCAAAGTTTGTGTTCATCGCGAAATTCGTAGTCGTTTTGAGATTTCCAGATAAATTGATGATTCCAATAGTTTTTATGAGTGATTTACAAAATAATTCATGTAGGAATCATAAGCCAAAACAGCCTCAGATTCAAAATCTATTTTTTTTTCTTTTTAAACCGTAAGGCAGCAACAGCAATATTTTTTTATTTTTTTTTATATTTTTTTTAATTACATTCAAGTGGTGCCTGTTGCTTCGGGTTCGTTTTAAAAGTCTTAAACATTAAATTCGATATTACCTTGAGTGTTGGTCGATTGACTACTTGAAGAAGAAGAAGACATTAGGAAACAGAAACGCATGTGTTATATATTATTGCAACGGGTATTAAGCAGATAAGAAACAAATGGTGTGATGGTTTGAGGTGTTGTGGGTGAGCTAGAGGTCGCGGGTTCAAACCCGGTTTGGTGCATTTTTTTTAGAAAAAGCTTTAAAGGTAGTTCACATTCTTGATATTTCTATTATTATTATTACTAATATTAATATAAGTATTATTATTATTATTATTATTATTATTATTATTATTATTATTATTATTATTATTATTATTATTATTATTATTATGTATTAGTATTATTATTATTAGTATTAATATCATTGTTATTATTATGATTATGAATATTAGTATAATTTCTATAAAAATCATAAAATTTATTATTTGTTCATTAAAAACTAATACTTGTATCATTTTATAAGTTATAATATTATTATTAGTATCATTTTTATAATTACTAGTATTATTATCATTAACATAAGTATCATTGTTAACAATATTCTTATTATTATTATTAGTATTATTAATATTAATAAAGTTGTATTATTATTATTATTAGTAAACCATTAATATCAAAACTATCGTTTTTAAACAAATAGATAT
Source organism: Rutidosis leptorrhynchoides (assembly GCF_046630445.1). Taxonomy (NCBI): domain Eukaryota; kingdom Viridiplantae; phylum Streptophyta; class Magnoliopsida; order Asterales; family Asteraceae; genus Rutidosis; species Rutidosis leptorrhynchoides. The sequence goes on along the minus strand of NC_092343.1, from coordinate 378,843,941 downwards.
TTTGTACATAAAATATATTTGTTACATATACTATAATTATATTAAAATTTCATATATCTATATATATCAAACCTATTAATATTATTTATATAAATATATACAAATAACAAATTATCAATTTTTAAATATAACAATAAACAAGTATGTATATAAATATAGATATATTAATATAACTATATAAATATTAACTATTATGAATATATACACAAATTGAACATACATAATATATAAATTAAAGGTATAATAAGTAAATTTGTTCAGTTATGATTATATGTTTTAATATATATATACAAATGATATAGGTTCGTGAATCCGAGGCTAACCCTGCATTGTTCAATATAGTCATATGTATTTTTACTACAAAATACATTAGGTGAGTTTCATTTGCCTTTATATTTTTGGGCTGAGAATACATGCGCTGCTTTTATAACTGTTTTACGAAATAGACACGAGTAAAGGAAACTACATTCTATGGCTGGATTATTAAACCGAATATACCCCTTTTTAGTCTGGTAATCTAAGAATTAGGGAAAAGACACCCTAATTGACGCGAATCCTAAAGATAGATCTATCGGGCCTAACAAGCCCAATCCAAAGTACTGGATGCTTTAGTACTTCGAAATTTATCTCATGTCCGAAGGAGGATCCCGGAATGATGGGGATATTCTTATATGCATATTGTGAATGTCGGTTACCAGGTGTTCAATCCATATGAATGATATTTTTGTCTCTATGCATGGGACGTATGTTTATGAGAAATGGAAATATGAAATCTTGTGGTCTATTAAAATGATGGAAATGATTATTTATGTTAAACTAATGAACTCACCAACCTTTTGGTTGACACTTGAAAGCATGTTTATTCTCAGGTATGAAAGAAATCTTCCGCTGTGCATTTGTTCATCTTAGAGATATTACTTGGAGTCATTCATGACATATTTCAAAAGACGTTGCATTCGAGTCGTTGCGTTCATCAAGATTATTACTAAGTCAATTATAGTTAGATATATTATAAAATGGTATGCCTGCCGTCAACTTTCGATGTAATGGAAGTTTGTCTTTTCAAAAACGAATGCAATGTTTGTAAAATGTATCATATAGAGGTCAAGTACCTCGCGATGTAATCAACTGTTGTGAATCGTTTATAATCAATATGGACTTCGTCCGGATAGATTAGGACGGGTCTTTATAGTTGGTATCAGAGCGGTGGTCTTAGCGATCCAGGTCATGCATTAGTGTGTCTAACTGATAGTTGTATAGATGCAATAGTGGGTCTGGACTTCGACCGTGTCTGCATGTCAAAAGTTTTGCTTATCATTTCGTGTCGAAAACTACATATTTATCATCCTTAGGAAATTACCTGCTTATCATTCTTAGTCTAGACACATCTTACTGCATTGATTGTATGAATAGTGTATAGATAAAATTCGTATCTTAGCGTATCTGCTAATTCATATCGTAGCATATCTGTTACTGTAGACTTTGCCAGACAACTTCTGTAGATTCCTCCGTAACTTATGGGATTTTAGTATTATTTATGCATATGTAAATTATGTATTATAGGGTAATAATCTACATCCTATAATCTATTTCTTATCGAAAATCCTTCATCTGATCGTACGAGATGAATCCCTCAACCAGTTCGAGTCCCTCGGATTCCGATAGCTATTCTGATAGTTATTCCGACAGTTATTTCGACATGGATATTCACCTAAGCTCCGGAAGCAGCGTCACCAGAATGAATCAACCAATCAGCCATCCCCAATTCATCTGATGGGTTCGTAGTCGACTTAATCAATGGAGACGCGAAGAAGGCGATCCCTTCCACCAACCGAATTCACCTCTTGACAATGAACCTGAAACATTTACCGGCGAACCTATTCGAGACACCATTTTCTCTCTCATTTCCAAAGTATCTCATCACAATCATATACTATCTCAGATTCTAAACCTCATTCTTCCACTCGTCCGAACCGACAATCATCCCGGTGTAATAGAAGAAGTTAACGAACTTCGCGCACGAGTTGTAGTCTTGGAAAATATGGTGCAAAAATGTACCAGCTTCATCCAGATCACCGGCACCAACAGTACCACCAACAACCCAAGTTTCAATATCACATGCCTCAACATCTCATTCTGTACCTCGAGAATAATCATCGTTCTACATGACGTTCTACATCAGTTATCTTCCTTCAACATGGCGATTATGTAATCTCTAATGTTTTAGAGATTATATATTCTTATTCTAACGGTAAATCAAATGAGTTTAACTCATTAAATCCATGATTACATCTGAAGAAAATATATATATGTATATATGTTTTCATAAAGATTGTAATTAATAATTCTTTTGTACAAACTGTTAATGGTGAAAATATTTTAACGGGTAGGTAATACCCGAGGAATATTTAGATTTCACATTAATAAGTTACACTGTATATTCTTTCAAATTTGATTCAACAGTCATTTACTATGCTGTTTACATCTACAGATATACGTATCCATTCACCGCAGAATAACCATTTTCATTCAATCAGCCATATTTGGTTTTGACCTATCAGAATCCAACAAGTGGCATAATGAAGAAAAGATTTGACAGAATAAAATTTGTTAGAAACAAACGAATTAACTATATGAAATTCTGTTAAGAATCCACGCTAACAAAATCCTAGCTAACTGTTCCTAGCTAACTGTTAATTCCGTATTACATTTTATTTATCGCAATTTAATTATCGCAATTTATTTAATCGCAATTTAAATTCTCGCAATTTTATTTATCGTCATTTAATTTCTATTATTTACTTTACGCACTTTATTTATCGTTATTTATGTTCTGCTATTTATTTTACGCACTTTATATATCGGGACACGTATACAAGGTTTTGACATATCATATCGACGCATCTATATATATTACTTGGAATCACCATAGACACTCTATATGCAGTAATGATCGAGTTCTCTATACAGGGTTGAGGTTGATTCTACAATAATATATATAGTTTGAGTTGTGATCGAGTCTGAGACATGTACACGGGTCACGATACGTATTAATTAATTCGAATATTATATATTAATTTATATATGAATTATTGGACTGTCAACTGTGGACTATCGACTGTGGACAAATAACATTGGACAATAAAAATGAATTAAAATGTTGAATATAACATATGAAACTAAACATTTCTTCAAGTTTGCCACTTGATTTCATCTTAAACCTCATTTGTATCTTGACAATTCCAATCTGCGTTCAAACCTTTCATGATTCTTAAAAACACCTCAATGGAGAGGATGAACCAACCGCACTTCATCTACGAAAGAAAAGATTGATGCATATAGTTATGCACCTGAAAACACTCGGAACCTGTGTAAACGTTTAACACGTGTCTGTTCTAGCTCCTTTGGCATTGTTATTACCGAAAATAATATTTCAACTCTTTTTCCAATTAGCCAATTTTGTCATAGCTTCAGCAAATCAACTTCGACTTCCATTCGAATTAGCCTTATTATAAACTCGATATATAAGTTTGCATGTCGTCATCATTACTGGGGAACTGTTTATATTCCACCACATTAGCAGTAAACTTACCAGCAACTTCAATGAATTTGGACTTTCCGAAAAATCATTATATTCATTGAAACCCCATCATGTATACATCTATACCCTGTAATAATAATTGCCATACCAATTACCGAGAATCAGCAATCAGTATTTCGAATCTCGTAGTATTTCTACATCAATAGTTATATGTAAACATATAACAAATATCTCCTAGAATTATGACCTTCAATTCTGAAATTTTGAAAAGCAACCAGCCTACGAATCAATACATTGAACTTTGAAAAAGCTGAATGAAGCAGCAGAAACTGTGGGCAACTGTAAACGACCTTAATCGTCGGAAGTTTGATGATAAAGAATAGTATGTTGGAAAATCTCAGAAAAGTTGAAACTGAAAAACTGATTGAGCAAACTACGAAGGAGTCTCTGAACAGATCTCAAGGACTAAACTTGTACATTAAGAATCCTGATGATTTTGTTTCTGATGAAATCTTTAGCGAATACCATGCTTCTGACTCCAAACTCTTGCGAACAAATTTTCTTCACCATCCTTCGATATTAGAAATTCCAAGTTATCATCGTATCTTTCATTATAAATATCCTCCATATTTCTGAAGATATTTTCATAACTATTCTTATCTGAATCATTAATCTATTAGTGCTATCAGTGTTACATCATATAGAAACTGTTAGTTTCTATATTTTGTAAACTTTCGAGCTTAAAATATGAATGTTATTGAAGTAATGTTGGGAACTGATGCATGAGTTAGTATAATATAAAGACACTTGATCAACGTGATTATGTTACAGTAAGTCATGCTGAGTTTCTAATGGGACATGATGATTCACAGATCATAACGTCATCATGTGCCATGTTACATGACTCTTTCATTCTGCTTAACTTCTGAACATATCAAGAAAGTATATTCTTGATAGTTCTATTCTCAATAATTCTAATAATTTGACAAATCAAATCGTACAATTTCGTTCTTTCTTGGTTAAAACATTAAGTTCATTCAAAACTCCGTACTTACGAATTCTGGACCATTGCTCGCTTTACTAGAGGTCGAGAGGATAATAAAAAGGTAAAGAGATCCAAAATATAAGAGAAAATATAAAGTCCAATAACAACACGGAGGTTACAAACCATGAATATTAATGCGAATGGCAATATAAAGACACGGTATAAATAAGAATAGTATCACCCCAAGGTAATAGTAGAAGTAAACAGATTCTTCTGGTGGAAAATTGAAAAGAAGGATGACAGAAATGATAATTAGAAGAATATCAAGGATTAGAACTGGATTAAGCATTTTCATAATCTTTTGGATGTATGAACTAAGAAAGAAAGTATAGGAATGGTGAGAATAATGGAACGGAAGAGCTTAATTTATAGTAGAAATATTAGACAGAGTAATCGAGGCAGATCACTGTATTTAATTATAGAGATCTTAATCTCCTTATTCACCGAAGAATCAAATCTTTTAGATTTCGAAGATTTTCTTTAAATCTCTTGAATTTCGGAATTCAACCATGACTAGTCAAAAGTTATGATGAAACTTGTCATTCTCATTTCACTATTTAGTGATAGCTTCATTCGTGCTCTTCGAATAATCGAAAGATTTTATCTGTATTATTCAATAATGATAAAACTCTATTTATCAGCTCATATTCGTCAGGAAAACATATTTATTGTTAGCCATGACGACCTCACTCAAATTTCGGGATGAAATTTCTTTAACGGGTAGGTACTGTGATGACCCGGGAATTTCCGACCAAATTTAAACTTGAATCTTATATGGTTTCGACACGATAAGCAAAGTCTGTAATGTTGAAGTATCAAAACCATTGAACTATGTTCATGCATACATTTGACCTTTGACTAATCCCGACGATTCACGAACAATTGTGTGTAATTAAATATGTAAATATAAATGAAAGTATGCATATAATAATAAATAGAAAATAATACAATATAATTTAAACATTAAAATTAAATATGTAAAATATAATATAAAACAATTAAGTTATAGATACAATAAATTTGTATATAAATAGAAGAATGCTATATATAATTATATGTATATTGTAATACATGTTAATTTATATAAAAATTTAATACTCAAAATAAGTATTATATAATATATAGTTATATTACATAACCAATAATATGTAATACTATTATATTAAATTAATTATAAAATAGTGTTATAATAATGTCGTTATTAATATCAGTATTAGTGTTATTAATATTATAAATAATCTACAGATACGAAATTGATATATATATATATATATATATATATATATATATATATATATATATATATATATATATATATATATATATATATATATATATATATATATATATATATATATATATATATATATATATATATATATATATATATATATAATTTGTTATATTTTGTATGATTAGTAGTATTATTAGTATTATTAATATTGTTATCATTTTTATTATCATTGTTATTAAAATTATTGAAATTATCCTTATTGTTATTATTACTAACATCATATTATTATTATTAATTTAAATTTGAATTAATATTATTATCTTATAAATGATATTATGAATATTATCATTAATTATATCATTTTTAGATATAATCATTATTAGTATTGTTTTAATATTATTTTATAAATATTATTACTATCAGAAATTAGTTATTTTTACATTTATATTAGTATTATTAGTATCTTTGATTTTAATTAATATAATTATAATAATTAATTATTAATTCATTAATTACTAATATAATTTATAAAAAAAAATCGTGTACATAGAATCAGAAGAACAGAGTTTTTTTCAAGTCCCTTTCCAACTATAGCTGATTGATAAATTCGTACAACTATGATTCCATCTTCACAGCAAAATTCCAAAGTCTGTTAGAAGTTAATATCGCCTTTATTTTGTTTATATTTCTTTTGTACTACAGCTCACTGCTATCGAATGAAATTGAGTTATATAAAGTTCCAACCCACTTTTTAATTGATAATTTACGACTCACAGTATCTGGTACAAATTACAAATCTCATTAACAGCTATTGCTTGATTTAAATTAATCATAGAAAACCAGACAAATGTCGATAAGCTCTGTTCTTTATTTTTTTATTATCAAAACTCGAATTCAAATCATTTTTCAAAAAGTGTTAATGCCATGTTGTTAGGAATCGTTCCTTCAAACTATCTGTAAAATCTTAAGTCCCAATTCCTCAAAACGAATTCTAATTTTCAAGCCAAAGTTTTAAATCAAAAAAGTCAAAGTTTCTGTTCATAGCGAAATTCGTAGTCGTTTTGAGATTTCCAGATAAATTGATGATTCCAATAGTTTTTATGAGTGATTTACAAAATAATTCATGTAGGAATCATAAGCCAAAACAGCCTCAGATTCAAAATCTATTTTTTTTCTTTTTAAACCGTAAGGCAGCAACAGCAATATTTTTTTATTTTTTTATATTTTTTTAATTACATTCAAGTGGTGCCTGTTGCTTCTGGTTCGTTTTAAAAGTCTAAAACATTAAATTCGATATTACCTTGAGTGTTGGTCGATTGACTACTTGAAGAAGAAGAAGACATTAGGAAACAGAAACGCATGTGTTATATATTATTGCAACGGGTATTAAGCAGATAAGAAACAAATGGTGTGATGGTTTGAGGTGTTGTGGGTAAGCTAGAGGTCGCGGGTTCAAACCCGGTTTGGTGCATTTTTTTAGAAAAAGCTTTAAAGGTAGTTCACATTTTTGATATTTCTATTATTATTATTACTAATATTAATATAAGTATTATTATTATTATTATTATGTATTAGTATTATTATTATTAGTATTAATATCATTGTTATTATTATGATTATGAATATTAGTATAATTTCTATAAAAATCATAAAATTTATTATTTGTTCATTAAAAACTAATACTTGTATCATTTTATAAGTTATAATATTATTATTAGTATCATTTTTATAATTACTAGTATTATTATTATTAACATAAGTATCATTGTTAACAATATTCTTATTATTATTATTAGTATTATTAATATTAATAAAGTTGTATTATTATTATTAGTAAACCATTAATATCAAAACTATCGTTTTTAAACAAATAAATATTTTGTACATAAAATATATTTGTTACATATACTATAATTATATTAAAATTTCATATAACTATATATATCAAACCTATTAATATTATTTATATAAATATATACAAATAACAAATTATCGATTTTTAAATATAACAATAAACAAGTATGTATATAAATATAGATATATTAATATAACTATATAAATATTAACTATTATGAATATATACACAAATTGAACATACATAATATATAAATTAAAGGTATAATAAGTAAATTTGTTCAGTTATGATTATATGTTTTAATATATATATACAAATGATATAGGTTCGTGAATCCGAGGCTAACCCTGCATTGTTCAATATAGTTATATGTATTTTTACTACAAAATACATTAGGTGAGTTTCATTTGCCTTTTTACCCTTTATATTTTTGGGCTGAGAATACATGCGTTGCTTTTATAACTGTTTTACAAAATAGACACGAGTAAAGGAAACTACATTCTATGGCTGGATTATTAAACCGAATATGCCCCTTTTTAGTCTGGTAATCTAAGAATTAGGGAACAGACACCCTAATTGACGCGAATCCTGAAGATAGATCTATCGGGCCCAACAAGCCCCATCCAAAGTACCGAATGCTTTAGTACTTCGAAATTTATATCATGTCCGAAGGAGGATCCCGGAATGATGGGGATATTCTTACATGCATATTGTGAATGTCGGTTACCAGGTGTTCAATCCATATGAATGATATTTTTGTCTCTATGCATGGGACGTATGTTTATGAGAAATGGAAATATGAAATCTTGTGGTCTATTAAAATGATAGAAATGATTATTTATGTTAAACTAATGAACTCACCAACATTTTGGTTGACACTTGAAAGCATGTTTATTCTCAGGTATGAAAGAAATCTTCCGCTGTGCATTTGCTCATCTTAGAGATATTACTTGGAGTCATTCATGACATATTTCAAAAGACGTTGCATTCGAGTCGTTGCGTTCATCAAGATTATTACTAAGTCAATTATAGTTAGATATATTATGAAATGGTATGCCTGCCGTCAACTTTCGATGTAATGAAAGTTTGTCTTTTCAAAAACGAATGCAATGTTTGTAAAATGTATCATATAGAGGTCAAGTACCTCGCGATGTAATCAACTGTTGTGAATCGTTTATAATCAATATGGACTTCGTCCGGATGGATTAGGACGGGTCTTTACAACTGCCACTTTACGTCTTGTCAGCCGAATGGGTTTCTGCGACAGTGACAGACATTTAATGACATCGAAACGCACGCGGAAAATTAAATGCTAGCCGTTTTCTTGTTTTTTCTTTTTCGCTTAATAGTTTGATATCATATGTCTTGCGTCTTATAACATCAAACTGGGGGGACATAATGATACCGCAACCCGCATGCACAATACATACGTATGCGGGCACTCGCTGGCATGCGTATGCGTGTACTTTGTATGCGGTATGCGGTGTGCGGCGTGCGGATTCGTATCGAATGCCTATGTTCCTGGCACGGCGGTTACTTGATACCCAAGTAATTATCTTTTCCATAATTATATCCGTGATTCGGGGGAGTTGGTTATGGAAGAGATTACCATTATCTCGGATGGTTCTAGAATTAGGATTTGCCTATATATACAAACCCTTATTATCATTCTAACAACACAATAGCGTTACGTAACAATCATCAATCACACATCTTACGTAACCAGGATCATCTCTCGTCTTCTCAAGGCTAACAGGTTAGTTCTTTGTCGACTAGCACCTACAGCCTTTATATGGGGCCTTCTGATCAACAAACGTTATCGAATGTGGACTTAATCACTTGGCCACCCCGCCGACATCATCATGTCGGCCAGGGTTATTCAAGGTAGCCGGACCGGAGAGCCTTGTTCTAAGATCCTTAAACTCCCCTTTATGTATTGAACAGGCATATTAACCCTATGGTAAAAATATGCATGATCAGTAGAAGTTATAGTAGCTCGTAAGAATCACTAATTAACAAGTAAAAATAGAACTAAAGGGACCAACTTTTTTTTTAATCATGTCCCCTTCCATTCATAAAAATCAACCAAGAGATACAAGAATGACCATATGAGGCTCATTCTTAGAAAGCGGTGTACTAATAAAATATTTATACCGAGCTTCATGTACATTGAAACATAACCAAAACGAACCCAAAGCTATGAAACGCACTAGGAAAGTACACAACATCAAACCTACCACCAGGCCACAAGCTCGAGCAAGAAAACATTACAAAACACAAACAACTAAACTACGGATCGACTTTTTTTAATTTACCATCTAAAATCTCTCGACGAATAGGAAACTAAATGACTTTGTATCGTACTAACCTTTTTTCAAAAAGAATTTAATTAGTACAGTAATTAGGAAAACTCTGAACATGTGATTCCACCTGTAATAATCTAATGTACGACACTTTCACACTTTTATAATACCATTCGAAAAGACAAATGAGTTAATTTATATGTACGGATAAATAAATTTGTTACATATGTACACCATAAGTGTTTTTATTTCTGCAAAAGTCATTAACTAATTAAAACAAAATTTATATATTACGAAAAACGATCTTATGTAAAATCATTTATACACATATAGAAAAATGTATACCCTGAAAATTGGATAAAAATGGTTTACCCCATTTGGTGTGTACGTAAACTAAAATCGTACAAGTTTTTTAATATTTAAGGGTTTTAAAGATTTCCCGTTTACAGTTTTTGTTTGATCAAGAATAAAAATAGAATAAATACTGAGTAACTCAGATGTTTTCGCTTAATAAATATAATATAGAGAAAGAAAGTAATTGTAACATGTATATGTGTGTTTAAATCAACCACATGTCTTCAAAGAATATAACCATGCCGGTCATCAATTCAGTTCAATTATATCAACAAACTAAATGATTAATAAAGAATCACTTTACATGTATCAAACTATCTAGAATTAAATGAAAAAAAAAAAATAAGAATTATATGTATGGTAAGATGTTAAAAAGAATTACAAATGGCAATGAACAAGGGAGGAACTCGAAAACGCGATCATATGGTCCTTCAATCGAAAAGGGAATTTTGTTTCCTTTTGATCATCTTCAATCGGAGCTGGAAGATTCAAATCCAACGATAGTAGGGTTTTCGGTTTCTTGGATTCTTGACACCCTATTAAATCGTCACAATTGGTTGTAGCAATAGGCATTGACCTATGTCGCCTCATATGACCACCTAAGGCTTGACCAGAACCAAATTCAGCACCACATATCGAACATTCATGAACCTTGGGTACCTTGACCGAGCTACTAGGGTTACATTGAGTAAAATGATTCGAACCAATTTGGAGAGATAGTGTCGTAGAACTATGATGAACATCAATATCTTGTTTCACCATATTTGGCCTAACTTTCTCTTCCAAATTAGCCTTAGAAGGTTTCCTATGACTAGCTCTATGTCCACCAAGTGCTTGAAACGACGAAAACCCCCGATTACATGTTTTACATTCATAAAGATAAAACCCTGATGTCCTCGCTGCCTCCACCATCGTCTTATGAGGTGGTGGGTACAACGAGGACTGGCCCTGAGCCAGAAGAATTAAACAATTAGCCATATCTTCTTCATCGTTTTCTTGAACAATTTTCGTGAATTCAATAGACTCACTTGGCATGTTGAAATAGGTGTTATTAGGGTTATCAATATCACCATCATCACTTATGGTGGTTGTGGTTGATGATTTGGACGACGCCATGGTTAGATCAAGAGGCGAAGAGGGTCTTGAACGTTTAGTTCGTTTTCCTTTGATAATCATGTTTCTTGAATCTTGAATGAAGAAGTTGTAATCATTTTCTTGATGAAGTTCCATGTTAGATTAGAGAGAGAAAAAAGATGGAATTGAATTAGAGAAGTAATGAAGTTGAAGTTTAATAGTATTTATATATAGAAAGCGGCAACATGGAGAGTGTGAAGGAGGGGCCGCCCCCGTGAGAGAGTATCCCCACCAATCTAACTTTGCCTTTCCAACCTTGGAAGTTACTATAAAAAGGTAACCTATCTTTCGTTCTTTCTATACATCTTTTCTTGCCTTTTTACAAGTTATAATACATCTGCAATAAATCATATGATTAGTTTGTCTTATTGAATTCATAGTCCTTTTGTTTGTTAATTAATACTATAAACTCAAATCAATGTAAAAAAGAGTGTAAATATTATACTTATGGATGAATGTATGTATATTTGTAACTACTCCATCCATCCGGAAATTAATACTTTTTTTCACTTTTTATCAGATTTAAGATAAACTAGTAAATTCTATAAGTTGTCTTTTAATCAATGTGTTATTTTAATTAAGGATATATGTTAAAGGAGTAGTTATAAATAGAACAAGTTACAAGTAGTATTATTGAATGAAGGGTATAATCAGAACTTTAACGGGTATATTGTATTTTTCTTTTGAGTTGGTATCAATTTTTTTTAACAAACAAAAGTAGCAAGATGAAAGGTAAAAAAAGGTGTTATCTATTTATAAACATGTATTAGCAATCGATGGTGAACATGAAGCTTGTATATCATATCCTACCATTGCTATAAAGTTAAATTTAAATTTAAATTTAAATTTATTATATTTCAGTAGGCTTATAACTATCTTTAGTGGCCTGGTTCAATATATTCAAATTGAAAGAACCAATAAAAGAGAGATGTGTTGTAGAAGATATAGGAGAGAAAGAGGTTGAAGCGAGGTGTGATGTATTTAATGTATATGTATGTTTTTGTAACTTACATTATGCACATATATATAGTACAAATTTTACTATCTATATTTGACTAATTACCATCCATATTTAACTACTAAATTTACAACACTCCCCCTTGGATGGTAATTTTTTTAAAGAGCAATTAATACTGCCTTGTTAAAAACCTTGCTAAAGAAAACCCAGTGGGATAAAACTTTAGCTAAGGGAAAAAGAGTGCAGCATAGAGTTGACTCCCCCTCAAGTAGACAACGCTGAGTCGTCACATCTTTTGAACTTGCCTCATGCCAATATTGTGAACGTATGTTTTGAAAACAGCGATTGACAGTGCTTTGGTATAAAGATCAGCAGAGTTGTTGATTGAACGTATCTCATTTTAATCTGGTTGTCTTTTACGAGATCTTGAGTATATGAGAAGAATCTGAGGTTTTCATCTGAAACTGTATCATCTAAATCTTTTATGTACAAGTTTGACCCTTGTGATTTGTCTACAGTCTCCTTCATGGTTTGCTCAAACTGTTGTTTCAATTCCTATTCCCCTTCAGTCTTTTTCTGAGCCTTACCAATATACCATTCTTTTCCATCAAACTTATGACCGTTAAGACCGTTTATAGCTTTAGCGCCTCGTCAGCATTTATGTTTTGTTCTGTCATTTTTGATACTCTTCTTTCATTTGTACTATGTAAGCTGTATTATCTTCATAGATAGTTGTTGGGCTTTTATAGCGTTCTAGTCCACAAGAATCAATAATGATTTGTATCATTGATCTTAACTAAAATCATTCCCGAGTAGCTTCATGTAATGCAATCACTTCAGCATGATTTGATGATGTTGCAACAAGTGTTTGTTTTGAGAACGTCATGATATTGCGGTGCCTCCATTTAGGAATACATATCCAGTTTGAGATTTAGCTTTATGTAGATCAGATAAATAATCTGCATCTGTATAACCAAACAAATCTTGTTTCGAGTTGTTAGAATAAAATAATTATAAATCAGTAGTTCCCCGAAGGTATCAAACTATTTGTTTGATCCCATTCCAATGTCTTTTGGTAGGGGCTGAGCTGAACCTTGTCAACAAATTAACTGCAAAAGAAATGTCAGATCTTGTATAATTTGTAAGATACATAAGAGCCCCAATTGCACTAAAATATGGAACTTCTGAACCAAGAAGATCTTCTAGAGGATGAAATGTATTAGTATCAATATTAAGATCTAACAACCATATGAGTACTTAATGGTTTTTGTCTTGTCCATATTAAAATATTTTAAAATCTTTTCGGTATAAGTTGTTTGATGTATAAGTAAGTCATTAGTTATATGCTCAATATGTAAATTAACGTAATACTTGATTTTTTTTATTTTAAAATCTTTCTTTAGAAGTTGAATGGCTTCATAGATTTCTTTATTTAAGATAATTGATATAAACAGCTATGATCACATATCCGAACATTGTTTTTATAAAACACACGTGCAAATAAGTTTATATGTATACCCTTCTCTTATCAAGTAGTAATTTAATCGATTATACCACATACGTCCTGATTGTATAAACCCATTTAGAAATCTTTGTGATTTAATGGAATATATTCCCTTAGGTTTTGCATTAGATGCTTATGATACCTTAACCCTTCAGGTATATTCATATATATATCACTATTAAGTGATCCATACAGATAAGTAGTAACAACATCCATGAGATGCATTTAAATAACTACCAGGTTGATTAAGTATCTAATAAGTAATTATATTCATTATAGGAGGATAAGTTTTTCTCCTAATTCATTTCTGGTCTTTGTGGGAAATCTTGAGTTACAAGTCTAGTTTTGCCTTGTAACTTCATTTGCACATTTCTTTTCGGATAAAAATTCATTTGTATCCCATTGTTTCACATCTTTAAAAGTGATAACGATTGATCCAAAAACTTTTCTTTTATTGAGCGATTCTAATTCAGCTCGTATTGCTCCTTTCCGTTGAGTTCAATCACGTCTATTTTGATATTCAATGACAGATTTTGGTTCCAGATCATCATCTTTATTCATGATGTCATTGTAACATTATATGAAAATATCTCATCAAGATTTTTCATTTCATTTCAGTTTCATAATATTTCATAATTTATTGCAATTTATGTATTTACATTTATCAATATCCTCTGCAGAAGGAGTATTGATTTGTGGTTCTTGTTGAACACTTTCTTTTACCTCATTATCAGCTGATTTTCTTTTTCGAGGATTTTTATCTTTGGAACCAATTGGTCTCCCACGTTTCTGTCGTAGCAAAGACTCATGAGTGACATTATTGCCAGCTTTTGTAATTTCAATTCTAGCTGAAGCATTTACTGCTGGTATATATGATTTAGTCACTTATTTTTTGTATCTTTAAATGCATAAAGTAATTGATTTGCAAGTTCTTGCATATGCATTATATTTGAACTTTCTTTTCGCATTCTTTTGTGCGATGATCAATATTCCTTAATTGTTGTTCACACCATGAAACATCATTTTATTTATATTTCATTTTTCCCCCTAATATAGGGAACAATGTTTCATTAAAGTGACAATCGACAAAACTTGCTGTAAAAACATCACCCGTCATGGGTTCAATATATCTTATGATTGAAGATGTTTCATATCTAACATATATTTCAATCCTTCTTTGAGGAACCATTTGTTGTGGTTGTTCAATTAAAAATACACTGCACAACCAAATGTTCTAAGATGGAAAATATTTGGTCTCCACCAAAATTAAGTTGGTAATGGAAAATATTTATAACTTGCACTTGATTTAATGCGAATTAATGTCACATCATGTAAATTTACATGTCCCCATATAAATATTGAGAGTTTTGTACTCATTTCTAATTGTCTAGTTATTAGCTGTAAGCGTTTATCTATTGATTCAGCTAAACCAATTTTGTGTATGCACATGAGCAACTGGATGTTCAACAACAATCCTTGTAGACATATAATAATCATTAAAAGCTTGAGATGTTAACTCACCAGCATTATCAAGTCTCATCCTTTTAATGGTGTAATCAGAATAATGTGTTCTTAATTTAATAATTTGTGCAAGAAACTTTGCAAATGCCATATTATGGCTTGATAACACACAAACATGAGACCATGCGTTAGATGCGTCTATTAGAAAAATGGTCCACATGATGGATGAATTGGTCCATATATATACCCTTGAATTCTTTCAAGAAACATTGGTGATTATTTCTCAATGTGCTTTTCATTAATCACCATATGTGATTTTCATTAATCACCATATGTGTTTTTCGTTAATCACTATATGTGCTTTTCATTAATCACTATATGTGCTTTTCATTAATCACCATATGTGATTTTCATTAATCACCATATGTGCTTTTCATCATATATCATTTTCACCATATGCGCTTTTAATCATATGTGCTGCGCTTTTCGTCATATGCACTTTTCATTATATGCGCTTTTAATTATATGCGATGCGCTTTTCATCATATGCGCTTTTTATCATATGCGCTGCGCTTTTCATCATATGCGCTGCGCTTTTCATCATATGCGCTTTTTATCATATGCGCTTTTAATCCTATGCGCTTTTCGGTGCTACATAGATATTTCTCATTTTCGATTATCATTGACTGATAATCATATCCATTATGATATATATCAGAGAAACTTAACAAATTTCTCTTTGATTTGGGAGAAAACAAGACATTGTTTACCAAAAAATTCGTACCATTTGGTAATATGAAATTTTGCCTTTTTCGTTTCTTATATCAAGTTTGCAAGAGCTGATATAGTATTTATAATTCCTTCATTTGATTTAAATCAATGAAATATTTCTTAGATTTGATCATAGTGTGTATGTTACTACTATCTGCAATACATAGGTCTTTACCATTTAATTGATGTTGTATTTCTGCAGAATTCATACTAAAACTTCAAATAAGATAAGCAAATAATGAGTTATATTTCAGCAAGATAATCAAATTATATTACCTGCAAACAAGTTATAATCTGAAGTACATAAAAGATAACACTTAATAAAACATATGCGTTATGGTCTAAAACCATTTATTTATGAGTGATACATAAAAAAACTAGGCATCTTAGAAAATTCAAACCATTCAAGTCTCAAGGTAGCTCAAGGTTAATTTAATCAAGATTTGTCAACAGATTCACTCTCGTTTTCTTTTCTTTTAGGACTTATTTGTAGAGCTAAACAAGATGTTCATGTATTCAAGAAATACTAGACTGATGATCCACGTTACCAGATCATTAATAAGAATCTCCGAAATTCTTATAAGAGCGTCTACTAATATCTTTAATTTTATTCTTTCATGGATCACCGTTATTATTATTATTATTTTTTTTGATAATTAATATCGTATCTATCTTTGAGTATTTTTCATAATACACTTAGATTTTCGATCATATAATATGTAGATTCTAAGGACTCGTCAATATGTTTGCTAAGAAAAATACTTACTATTGCTTTCTCTTGTTCGGAATAATTGTTATTTTCATTCAGGGTTTCTAAAATTCCGTTTGATTCGAGATGTTTTTCTACATTCATAACCCATATTAAGTAGTTGTTCCCACTTGTTCTAAATGAGCAAATTTAAGCCTTTTCAAATTCGACATTTTCTATTATCAAAAAGATGAATGACATAAATCATAATCATAATCAACTTCTATTCATAGACAAATAATAAAATGAAATTAGAATCATTTTAAATTCATAAGTAGCAAACAACAGAATAATGGTATGATTACAAATAATAAAACCACAAGGGCAGGATAGAATATAGGTTCACCCGGTGGTATGTTAGCAACAATGATGATAGTTAATATGACCAATACAATAGGAAAAATCATCCTTGTGTGAATCATTTTTACAAAAACTTTTTGAGAGTAGTAATCTGAAAAATGAAGATTGATTTGTGAAAATGTGAAAACGGAGATGTTTATTTTATATTTGAAAAATATAGTTGTTGTAACGTCGTCAGTTGACGTTAACAACCGTTATGTATATATGACCGTTGTAACGTCGTTAGTTGACGTTAACGAATAAAGTCACTATATCAAAACGCGTATGAGTAATATAAAGGACAAGATTTTTTTTTTCTTATTTTAACTTTTAAGATTTACTTTTAATAAAAATACAAACTACTTTTTCTTATTTTAACTTTTAAGATTTACTTTTAATAAAAATACAAACTACTTTTTCTTATTTTAACTTTTAAGATTTACTTTTAATAAAAATACAAACTACTTTTTTTATTTTAACTTTTAAGATTTACTTTTAATAAAAATACAAACTACTTTTCTTATTTTAACTTTTAAGATTTACTTTTAATAAAAATACAAACTACTTTTTCTTATTTTAACTTTTAAGATTTACTTTTAATAAAAATACAAACTACTTTTTCTTATTTTAACTTTTAAGATTTACTTTTAATAAAAATACAAACTACTTTTTCTTATTTTAACTTTTAAGATTTACTTTTAATAAAAATACAAACTACTTTTTCTTATTTTAACTCTTAAGATTTACTTTTAATAAAAATACAAACTATTTTTTCTTATTTTAACTTTTAAGATTTACTTTTAAGAATAAACATTAGTATGCATGAAATAAATAATGATTAATTGCAGAAGTAATCATAAATGTTCGATAACATATAAAGACCCCATCGTATTCGTATTGATCGGAATTAATCTCGACCCATGGTACCGTGTTGTCAAATGACGTGTTGCGTACATAAAGTACCGTGTTGTCAAATGACGTGTTGCGTACAATCATGAGGTCTTATTAACATAAATATAAATGTTAGTGAAGTTAATAAGAGTTAGATTACAGAAAATATAATTCAGGCGGTATAACCGACCATATATAACTTAAATAACAAAAATATAAATGTTAGTGAAGTTAATGAAAGTTATATTACAGAAATATAATTCAGGCGGTATAACCGACCATATATAACTTAAATAACATAAATATAAATGTTAGTGAAGTTAATAAAAGTTAGATTACAGAAATATAATTCAGGCAGTATAACCGACCATATATAACTTAAATAACATAAATATAAATGTTAGTGAAGTTAATAAAAGTTAGATAATTTCTTACCTTGATTAGTGACGTGTGCTTGCTTAGATAAACCTTGATTATACGGAGCACTTCGTGCTGATAACGTGTTATATTTCAGTAGGCTTATAACTACCTTTAGTGGCCTGGTTCAATATATTCAAATTGAAAGAACCAATAAAAGAGAGATGTGTTGTAGAAGATATAGGAGAGAAAGAGGTTGAAGAGAGGTGTGATGTATTTAATGTATATGTATGTTTTTGTAACTTACATTATGCACATATATATAGTACAAATTTTACTATCCATATTTGACTAATTACCATCCATATTTAACTACTAAATTTACAACAAAATTGTCATTAGTTTGCTAGAAAAGTGTGGTGATTGTTGTACTTCTTATCGTTCATAGCTACTAAACAGAAGCATGTGCACAATTTCACATGGATTAGGTAATTTTTTTAGTAATTTTTTTAACGTTTGTTACAGTTACTACGTATGACCTATGATATAAGGTTCTCAAATAAATATATATATATATATATATATATATATATATATATATATATATATATATATATATATATATATATATATATATATATATATATATATATATATATATATATATATATATATATATTTGAGAACCTTATATCATAGGTCATACGGAGTAACTACCCTACATTGATCCACCGAAGGACTATCAATGAGATAAGGGTTGACCTTTCCAGTCTCATATATATATATATATATATATATATATATATATATATATATATATATATATATATATATATATATATATGGGCAGGATCAATGGGGAAGTAACCAATTGGGGGGAAGCAGGGGGAAGCAAAAAAAAAAATTCGTTTTTTTTTGGAATTTTTTTCCGGCATCAAGATCACACGAAAATATGAATATTTAGAAGACTAAACCCAAAACACTAAACCCCAAACCCTAAACTCTAAATCGGGTTAAATTTTACTTCACAAAACTAGAAAAAAAAAAAAAACATTAACATTCTTCACGATCAATATTATCTTGAATGTTATTTTTGTCGATCGTTTTTTCGCATAAATAATAACATTCATCACGAAGTGTCTTTTTTAAATGTTCATATTTTTGTATGATCTTAATGCCCGAAAAAAATCCAAAAAACGAAGAAAAAAAACAAAAATTTGCTTCCCCCGATTGATTATTTCCCCATTGATTCTGCCCATATATATATATATATATATATATATATATATATATATATATATATATATATATATATACTAGGTTTTGAGCCCGTGCGTTGCACGGCTACTCAAAATCCGTTTTAAATAAGTCATGTGTGTATGAACATATTACAATAATAGAACATGTGTGTATGAATAAATTTCTGTAGTTTTTCTGATGATCGTAGTAGTATAGAGGAGTAGGGATCAAATATGAATTAAATTGTGTAAAATCGGGTTTAGTGAAGTTTTAAAATTAAATGGGTACATATAATAGTTTTAGTATTTAATTTGGGTATATATGATATTATATGATTTACTTGAGTATATATGTGATTTTAAAGGTTGATAAGGGTATATATGAATAATTGTGACATGTGGAAATTACACTTGGCTTAATATGCAATATTTAAGGAGCTAATGACATGTAACCTAATCAAATATCTCTTTTAGATTTGAGCCCGTACGTTATACGGCTGCTCAAAAATCATTTCAAATAGCATTAACCTGCAATATTCTAGTTCAACCGATTTATCAGTTTCTATATACATTGTTGAATTTGAACATGGCCAGTTTATATAGAATTTATGGCCAGTTTATATAGAATTTTCCAGCGACAACCATAACACTAGTAAAATAACTATACAAATCTTACAAGATTAACAACTAACCATTGTGTTTAATTAGTTTAAGTGTATTAACGACAATACTAAATACTAAAGTTTCTAGTTAGAAAAATCATTATATATATATATATATATATATATATATATATATATATATATATATATATATATATATATATATATATATATATATATATATATTGGTAGGATCAAAAGGGAAGTAACCAATCTGGGTAAAGTGGGGGGAAGTAAAAAACTTTTTTTTCCGTTTTTGAAAAAACCTTTGTTCACGAAAATTATAGATGGGATGAAAATATGAACATTTAATAAAGACACTTTGTGATAAATATTTTTATTTTAGCGGGAAAACACTCGAAGAAGTAATATATAACAATAATCGTGTTTTTCGAGCGTAAATTGAGGTTTTAGCTATTAGGGTTTAGATATTAGGGTTTAAATATTAGGGTTTAGAAATTTAGGGTATAGGGTTTAGATTTAGGGTTTAGATTGAGTTTTTAACACGAACGGTTTAGAGTTTAGGGTTTAGGGTTTAGAGTTTGGTGTTTTGGGTTTATGGAATAAACCCAAAACACCAAACCCTAAACCCTAAACCGTAAACCCTAAACTCTAAATCGGGCTTAATTTTACTTCACAAAACATGAAGAAGAAAAAACGTTCACATTCTTCACTAACAATATTATCTTGAATGTTATTTTTGTCGATCGTTTTCCCGCCTAAATAATAACATTCATCACGAAGTGTCTTTTCTAAATGTTCATATTTTCGTGTGATCTTGATGCCGGAAAAAAAAATTCCAAAAAAAACGAAGAAAAAAAATTTGCTTCCCCCGATTGGTTACTTCCCCATTGATCCTGCCCCTATATATATATATATATATATATATATATATATATATATATATATATATATATATATATATATATATATATATTGGTAGGATCAAGAATGAAGTAACCAATCGGGGGAAAGGAAAATCTTTTTTCCCGTTTTTTGAAAAAACTTTGTTCACGAACATTATAGATTAGATGAAAATATGAACATTTAATAAAGACACTTTGTGATAAATGTTTTTATTTTTGCGGAAAAATGCTCGAAGAACTAATATATAACAATTATCGTGTTTTTCGAGCGTATGTTGAGGTTTTAGATATTAGGGTTTAGATATTAGGGTTTATAGGGTTTAGATATTAGGATTTAGAAATTTAGGGTTTATGGTTTAGATTTAGGGTTTAGATTTAGGATTTAGATTGAGTTTTTAACACGAACGGTTTAGAGTTTAGGGTTTAGGGTTTAGGGTTTGGTGTTTTGGGTTTATGGAATAAACTCAAAACACCAAACCCTAAACTCTAAACCCTAAACTCTAAATCGGGCTAAATTTTACTTCATAAAACATGAAGAAAAAAAACGTTAACATTCTTCACGGACAATATTATCTTGAATGTTATTTTTGTCGATCGTTTTCCCGCCTAAATAATAACATTCATCACAAAGTGTCTTTTCTAAATGTTCATATTTTCGTGTGATCTTGATGCCTGAAAAAAAAAATTCCAAAAAAAAAAAGAAAAAAAAATTACTTCCCCCCGCTTCCCCCCGATTGGTTACTTCCCCATTGATCCTGCCCCTATATATATATATATATATATATATATATATATATATATATATATATATATATATATATATATATATATATATACAAGCAGGGTGGTCCGCGCGTTGCGGCGGCCACCCCTATAATGTTTACGGTAAATTTTTTTGTGGCACATAACTCTATATATATATAAAAAATTATTTTAACGTTAATCCGTTTAACATAACCCAAAAAACAATAATTCGTTTCAACATATCAAACACCTTTTACAATTTTAAACAAAAAGGGTCGTCATTCGCAATTTTTCATTTTGATTATCGAGCAGTCGATGTGTGCTTTTTTAGTAATAAAAAGGTAGAAGGTCAAATTTTACAAATTAAAAAGGTAAAGAGCTAAAAACTTTGTGTAGGAATTATTAAATTAAAAATTAAAGGGGTTAAATTATAAAGCGTAAAACTAAAATAAATAAATAAATAAAAAGGTTAATAATGGTAGGGGAAAAAGCGCAAAAAACAAAGTTGAAGGTCCAATTTTACAAATTAAAAAGGTAAAGAACTAAAAACTTGGTGTAAGAATTATTAAACTAAAAATTAAAAGGGTTAAATTATAAAACGTAAAACTACGATTAAAAAAGGAAAAAAAAAACAAAATTAAAAAGGTTAATAATGGTAGGGGAAAAAAAAGGAAAAAAAAAAAAAAGAAATGTCGAGGCTCAGAATTGAACCCCGTGCACCTTCCATGCATGTAAGTTGAGATGCCATTGAACTAAAGAAACTTTCACTAATTATCCCTATAATGAAATATTTAACATATAAAATTTCGTGGTTAAAATATAAAAAAAGGTTGAAAAGACGTTCGCGTGACTGTTTTTTGTATTCTTTTGTTTTCTAAATGAATATATATATATATATATATATATATATATATATATATATATATATATATATATATATATATATACTTTGTGTGTGTGAGTATGTGATTAATTAATTACTAACTGGGATGGTCTATTGCGTCAAGCTATTTTTCATAGATATGAAGTGTATATCTATCTATCTATCTAGTGTGTTGGATGAGTATAATATGTAAATATTATAATTTTTTTGTTATATATATATATATATATATATATATATATATATATATATATATATATATATATATATATATATATATATATAAGGTGAGAATCGGTTGGCTTTGAAGGAAACCCAGGTAAGAGGAGATTGCTTGCTAGTTAGTTGCTTATTATTTATATATGCCATAACGATACCTTGTGGAGGATTGGAGTGCAAGCCTGGCACCCTACCTATCTTACAAATACCACATTTGTAATAATACGTATTAATTTGTAAATTAACGACACCTCATACGTGTCGTGTTACATTATTTTACAATTAAATACATACTGATCGAGTATACGTCTTGGTACGTATAGTATGAATTAACTCATAGTTTTAGAAATTGTCAATAATATATTAGAAAAGAATAAGTAAACTAATACTTTCAATTCTTAAAATTTAAATACGTTATGACAAGCCTTTCTTGGCACTAACATCTTTAGTTTTTGGAAAGTATAGATTACACAAGAATTGTAGGATCGATGTGTGACTTTATGTAGTTAACTAAAATTAAGTGATGTTTACATCACTGACACAGAGGTGGTGTTTGTGGAATTTGTTGGCAAAAGGGTACTAAAATCGGTCACATTTTTTATAGTAATAGTATGTAAAAAAAAGACTTTTTTCTCAGTTGGTCCCTCTATTATACCCCAAATCGCTAGTTTGGTCCCTCAGTTTTTAATTTGGCAATCAGCGTCCCTGAGTTATTTTAATTTTGCAATTGGCGTCCCTCCGTCAAATTTCTGTTAAAAAGCTCCGTTAACCTGGTCATGTGCAATGCATGTGAGGGTAAAATCGTCTTTTTACTAAAACAAGGGACCACCGGCGCAAAACTAAAACTGAGGGACCACTGGCGCAAAAATAAAAACATAGAATTTTTCTCTTTTTTTCTGTTCTTTTTTTTATTCTTTTTTTTCTCTTTTTTTTTTAATTTTTTCCTTTTTTTTCTTTTTTTTAACTTTTTTTTTTGTATCGAAACTTTTTTTAACTTTTTTTAATTCTTTTTTTTAACTTTTTTTTTGTATCGAAACTTTTTTTAACTTTTTTTTAATTCTTTTTTTTAACTTTTTTTTCTTGTTCGAAACTTTTTTTTAACTTTTTTTTTTTGTTCAAAAAAAATTAATGCCATAGCCGAGACTCGAACTCGAGACCTCTCATTGACCCGACACCTCCCTAACCATCTGAACCATTCTGTTTTTCTGATTAAATGTGAGACCCGTAAATATATAACCCGTATTAATAATGTTTTTATTCCCTTCATCATTTTCTTCAAACCAATCGGCCCAAAACAATACTCAATCGTAATAATCAAAACGTTGAAATGGGTTTTAGGATTAACAAACAGAAACGATTTTACTGGAATGATCAAACACGAAAAGAAAGGAAACAAAAATAAAGAAACAGCAGAAGCAGAAGCTGTTCGTGAAAAAAAAAATATAAACTCAAATCGTGTTTTTGAAATTAAAGCTGTTTTAACCCACGATTCCTAAACAAAATATGTTGCAAATCTTTTATAGAAACTTTCTGAATCATCAATTTCAACAGAAACACTAAAACAAATACGAATTTCGCGATGAACAAAACGTTTGACTTTTACAACCGAAACTTTGACTCGTAAATTCGACTTTGATAACAAAAATTGGAAGTTGATATTTTACAGGAAGTTTCACTAGAGGATTCCTAACAGGACTGCATTATTACTTTTTGAAAATTGAATCGAATTCGAGGTTTTGGCAAAATGGGTCAAGAACAGAGGTGTCGATGGAAAAAAAATATTCCTGTTTAAATTCGATAAAAAAATAACTATAATAATAATAATAATAATAATAATAATAATAATAATAATAATAATAATAATAATAATAATAATAATAATAATAATAATAATAATAATAGTAATAATAATAATAATAATAATAATAATAATAATAATAATAATAATAATAATAATAATAATAATAATAATAATAATAATGAAACCGGGTTGTCACATTTGTTGTATTATTTCGATAAAAAAAAAGTTAAAAAAAAGAAGAAAAAAGGAAAAAAAAAAAAGAATAAAAAAAGAACAGAAAAAAAAGAAAAGAAAAAAAAGAGAAAAATTCTATATTTTTATTTTTGCGCCAGTGGTCCCTCAGTTTTAGTTTTGCGCCGGTGGTCCCTTGTTTTAGTAAAAAGACGATTTCACCCTCACATGCATTGCACATGACCAGGTTAACGGAGCTTTTTAACAGAAATTTGACAGAGGGACGCCAATTGCAAAATTAAAATAACTCAGGGACGCTGATTGCCAAATTAAAAACCGAGGGACCAAACTAGCGATTTGAGGTATAATAGAGGGACCAACTGTGCAAAAAAGTCTAAAAAAAATTATAAAACTGGCATAAGCGACTTTTTCAATGTCAGCTTTTGTCATCTCATCCTATAAACCGGTCTTTGGAAAGTTGGTTTAAGCTTATGTCCCATCAGGTCATCCAAAGTTTGAACAGTTTGCCATCTCACACAAAAAACGGCTTTACAAAGGCCGGTTTAGGACACTTTTCTAAAAGACTCTAAAAATCGACATTGGAGACCGAATTTGAATGAATCATTGCAACAGGGATTATTGAGCTGAAATCTGGTATTGGTATGTATAATTTTTGTTGCTTTTCTGTTATTTATAGTATACTTATCTTCAAGTTTTAATCATATCACAAAAACAAATAAAAAACAACAATATCATTCACTAATCAGCTTCAACAATAGCAGAAAACTGTGATATTCAAAACTCCAAAATCACTAATCTTACTATATTTGATCGTTTCATTTCGTCCAACGATGGTTCATCTTGTTTGAGGTTGTGGAATTACATTTCAGAATGGTTGGTTTAATGGTGATAATACATCGCTAATAAATGGTTTTCTCTCTTATACAAGGTTAATTTTGCAACATTTACTAAATTGATTTATGGATATGTTAGGGTTCAAATAGAATCATGTACATTGAAACTCATACCGTGATATGAGTTTTTTGGTAATGTATCTTGAAATGAAACTACTGACGATAATAACTAGGAAACGATCTATTATTTGGCTCATAATGATTCTTGCTCAATTTGAAGTTCATTTTGAGCATCATTTTCACACAACAATCATGTTTTGTGGAGTATTAAAATAATATTAAGCAAACGTCGCGGGTTGTTATAACTGATGACTTTGTTCCATCCACATCTCACAACTACTCAAGAAGCGTACACGAAGATTAAGAGGGAGATGAAGCTGAAGAAGAATTTGAAGAAAGTGATGATATAAGACCATCTTTATCCTTGAAGGGCGTTTTGGCGTGTTGCTGGGCGGAGGTGGTGTGCTTGATGAGCGTGCTACCAGACTGCTGTGTAATGGGGTGGAGTGTTAAGTGGCGTATTGGGTGATGTGTTAAAATATGATTGGAAGTTGGGTGGAAAAGAGGATAAAAACTAATTAAAAAGGGAAAAAAATAGTTGCACGCTTCATTGTTTCTCCGTGCTAGGTTGAAGCACGCCTCTAACACACACCCCAACACGCCCCATTATCCATGTACTGGAGGCATGTTGGGAGCACACACACCTCAACACAGGCGTGTTAAATAAGGTCTAAGAGGTAGTTATAGCATAGAAGAAGATATTTCATTAAACGATGAAATAAGGTAAAGGTGGAAAAAACTCCACTAATATTAAATGTCGTAGTTTCACGTTTTGGGTTTATTAATGACGAAGTTGATGATCATAATTAGCCTTCATTCAATGAATATGATGAACAAGAATGCGATTGTTGATCTAAAGTGGATGGTGAAGTTCAGAAGGGATGGTTTTTATAAACAAAGTTGAACTTCTATGTGTTGTTTGGCTATAAAATATTAAGCGTAATTGAAAATTGATTGTTGACGATACCAGGTCAAGATATTTGAAAGCAAAATGTTTTACGACCGGTAAATATTACAATGGTTCATAAGAACCAAGGCCATGTATTTGGCATGTGAGTGGTTCAAATAGAAACAAACAGTGCATTTGGCGTATTTCAAAATTGAAAGATGCACACAATTGCTATGGAAACGTCTGGAGTAACAACAATCGTTGTTTAACGTCAAGCTTGATTGCTAGCGATATTGCTGGTCAAATCAATAAAGACATTGCGTACCAGATTAAACAAGTCCAAGCACACGTAAAACAGGCTTGGAATGTGGATCTCAACTATGGTAAGACATTGAATGCTAGGCGTATTGTAATTCAAAGGATGTTGGGAATTTGGGAAAGTAACTTTGCAGATTTACCTACGTATTTAGATAAATTACTTTGTAATAATCCCAATACAGTGGTTCAATTTTTAAATGGTCCACAAAGCTCTCCTCACGCGTTTACATTTAAGTTTGTGTTATGGGCGTTTGGTCCGCATGTTAGAGCATTTCAAAAGTGTATTCAAGGCTAGGGGTGTTCAAAATCGGCTATCAAAGATTCAGATATCCGATAATTCGGATAATGATTTTGACCATCCGATATCTAAATCCGAAATTTTGGATATCCGATTTCGGATATCTGAAATTTCGGATTCGGATTATCCGAATATCCGAATTTTACTTTACCTTTTTTCTCCTTTTTCTCTAAAATGGAATATGCTCAAGAACATGAATGGATTTTTGATAGAATAAATATTACAGTAAGTAAACTATGTACTTATGGTGTTTGTGACACTGTAGTAAACGATTACAGTAACTCAAAATATTTTCTTCAAGTTAACAACTTAGATAGACTTAGATAGTACAGTATTAGCTTAGTATTTAGATAAAATGAAAGAAAATTAAGAAACATGAAGTAAAACATTTGTATATGTTATATGCTTAATGCTTCTCATAATGTCATTGATGAGTCATGTTTATTTGATCAGTGTGAAATGAATGATAAAAGCAAGACGACATATTAATTTCCTAAGATTCGTATTATATTTCCTAAAAACGTACATGGCGATTACCATTTACCAGTTATGTACTTATGTTGTCAAAGTTCAACAAGTTTCGGGTTCATATTACATTTCCTAAACGTAAATTTAGTTTAAAAAACTATGAATATATATTATTATTAAACTATCTTTCCAGTTTTTATTCATTATTTAGTATAATATGAATATATATTGAAAAATATTATAGGTCAATTTCAGATATCCGGATATCCGAAAATTTTGAAAAGTGGTATCCGATATTCGAATCTGAAAATTCGGATATCCGAAAATCCAGATATCCGATTTTTTGGATAATACCGGATCGGATTTTCGTATTATTCGGGTTATGGATACGGATTCGGATATTATGAACACCCCTATTCAAGGCAACTTATAAGTTTGTCCTATATACTTTACTTGGAGCTATTTTAGGCTAGAGCATTTCAAAAGTGTGTTCTAATCATTTGTATCGATTGCACGCATTTGAAAGGTAACTACATGGGTAAGTTTCTTACTACAATTGTCAAAAATGCTAACGGAAAAGTTTAGCTTGTTGTTTTCACAATAGTTAACCAAGAAACAGACGAAAGTTAGTCTTGGTTTTTGCAACAATTTTAAACTTATATCGCTTTGTGTGTTATTTCAGATTGACATGAAGGTACACTGAATGCGATGAATGAAATCGATGGTTAGCAACATCGACTTTGCTTCTGACACATTCGTTGCATCCTAATGAAAAATTTTAAGAACCCCGAGCTTAAAAAGTGGTGTTGGATAACTGGTTCCATAACGCAACACATCACTTACCTTCGTGGGATTAGATCAATAAAATCCGTTGATCTCGCAGCTTGAGAATATTTGAAGGAGGCCCATTCAATAAAGCGGGCTATCTATAGGGACCTAGGTCATTTCCATAACTTCTTGCAACCGGTTAAGAATGGTGTTCCCAACGTTAAATGGTGTACCATCCATTATCCAAAAAATAATTAGTGCCTGTATAACAAGCACAACATCATATTCGGTCGATTGTCCTCAACAAGTTATGTTGCTTTGGATAACTCTATAAATTTTCTTGGCACGGTTCTTTCGTTGACAGAATGGAACCATTGAAGCATTTTGGCAGGCGTATACAAGCGAATCACTGAGGACAGTTTCTATAAAGTCATTTATATCCACAACTGTATAGTGTGCTGAGAAACAAGATAATCACTAAAATCATAAGAATTAGAGTAAAATTTAATTCCTTTAGTTGGGAGACCGAATGCATTTTTTATTTTTTTGGGTCCTATAGAAAACCGTGGACATCAAGCCTGAACAGTACCATCTCGGGATTATCTCGACGTCTATATTCAAAATGGTTATAGAACTCCAAAAAACGGTCTGGAAAAACGGGGAAGTTCATTTATAAGACAAGTTAAGGCAATAAACTCAAACATCCGGTACTCTCAACAATGTGTTGTACATTTGGAACTGAAATTTGACAATTTTCGGTTACAATTGCCCTCGAATTAAAATCACGACAAGACATTCTAAATTAACAAGTTAAAAAATGAATAAAATATATGATATGTTTATGTGTAAAAAAAAAATAGAAATTGAGGGTAGTCAATTTAAATGTATATTGAAAAACTAGGGTTACAAATATTAGGTTCTTAAAACTGGTCTTCTGAATCTCGATTTTAGCATTATATCAGAAAAGTTACTAAAACGGTCTTACCAAAGATTGTTTAGTACACAGTCAGAAAAAGCAGTCCGGGCATTGGAAATATAGCATCCAAATAGACAAACCCGACCTTGCCAAAGTCGATATATAGTGACATGGTTAAAATCGGACTTTCCAAGGCCGATTAAACATGTTTTGTAAATGGATACATGCAACGTATTGTATTTGTAAAACCACTTCAAATAGTTACCATTTAGCAAAAAAATTGTGTTTGAATTTGCATTTTGAAAGTTGATTATGTGTTTAAGATAATTAGAATCAGATAATCAACTGTACCATAACGTGTTATGAATTAATAGTGTTTTGATTTGATTTTACTGTTTAACGACGCAATAATCGGATAATATGTCTCTTTAGTGTTTAGTAAATTTGATTATTTGTTAAATTATCAAGTGAAACGTAATAATCTGATAATCATGTTTTGATGCAGTAACAAGTTACCTACATTTTAATTTTCACGTTTTTTAAGTATCTCAAATCGCAATTAATCAATTTTTTTGTTTAACTTGCCAAACACTAGAAGTGATTATTTACGATTAGAAAACGTGATAATTAGATAATAAAGTTCTAAACGTAAATACAAACACCCCTTAAGTTTTATTTTTATGTCATTAAACATATTTTATATTTTTTAATATCGTATATTACATCATTTTAAGGCACATTAAGTGCTATATAGATAAATATTAGACCACCATTAACTCTAATTGTGAAGTGGACTCAATTGATGTTGTTTTTGTGAAAACATGTGTTTGTGACTATAACGTGGCAATGTCATGGAGTAACACTATTTGGTGGAGAGTGTCAAATTTGAGATTAAAATTTTTATAAAATGGTTTTAAGTGATGTGGTAAAATATGAGTATACGTTAGTTAAAAAAGAATTTAATTACTATTGAAAATGAGGTGTAAAAATATAATTGGGTGACAAAACTTGGTTTTTGCCCGTCGTTGAAGTGACTAATTTATCCTTTTATTTTGACTTTTGATGCTTTGAGGAATCAACTCATGCCTTTTTATCTTCCATTGATATCTGGACCTCATTATCAATATCATCTTGGTCAGTGGATATGCTTGAGTTTGGAGTTGATAAGTCTGATTACTCGGATCCTTAATCTGATGTACTACAGACTATGATTTAGGACTCAACATATTCAGTTGCAACAATAGAACATGACATAAGTCTAATAAAGGTATTTGTCAAAAACTTCTTGGCACCTTCTTCAACCAGAAAAGTGTTAGGAAAGATTTCAGGCTTAAACCTCTTAAAGTATTCTTCGATCTCAAAAACTGTATTAGTCACCAAATTGAATTCACCTCAAGAACTGCACTGACATCTACTGGAATCTTTCTAGCAATTACATGGAATTATCTTTATAAGAAAACACCAAGATTTACAAATAGATTCATACTCATCATCATTCTTTTTAAACTTTCCTTTCTAGTATTAAGATTTGAGAGTTGTTTTTTTAAAGTGGCTTTATAAGCATCAAGTTCAACTTTATAACCACTAATTTCCTCGACCCGAAAATCTTTTTCCTTTGAAAGTCTTTTAAGTTCTTCATGTTCTAATTTTAATAATTTGTTTTCTTCTAGACTTGACTTAAAATCATGAAGCATATACTGAAACATCCTTTGTTTTTCATTATCAAGACAGTGCACAAAATTTTGTAACTTAGAAGCAGTAGACTTATTACAATTTGACTGCTTATTTAACTTCTCAACAGCTTTCAGATCAGCTTCAAATTGACTTGGAGTCTTTTCATGCTCCTTAATATCCATAAAGCACTTATCTTCTTCTTCATTTGAGAATGAATCCTCATTATCCCATGTTTCAGTATATAATGCCTTCTCTGCTTTTTTAAACTTTGGTTTATCACCTTCATTTTTCATATTCATATACTTTTATTTGTATTTCTTTTCTTTGTTAACAAACTTGTTGAATCTTAACTACTGTCTACCTTCGTTCTGCATTCTACTTCTATGGCCCACTTTACCACACATGGAAGTAGCTTTCTTGGGATCAAAACTATTTTTACCTCTTCCTGCCCAAACCTTTTCGTTTCAATTATGTGAGTCAATAAAGCCATATGTTTTTCTAATTACTTAGCCTTTTCATCCCCTGAAGTACATTCACTTTCATCTTCAGATTCAACATTGCAAGAGTAACTAGAATATAACTCTTTGTTTCTTTTAGTTGTAGCAACCAGAGCATCTATATGATCTTTTGCTATTTTTTTGCATTGAACTTCTTATTCATTTTGGTTTCCTCAAAGTTGGGGAATATTTCATACAGTCTATTATTACCATGGAGGTAATAATATACTCAAACGTTTTAAGAAGAACGTCTACAAACTTTTTATAGAGCTCTAGTTATGTTTTAGTAACACCAACACCTTCAAAATCATTCAATAAGATTTCATATCATCTTATGAAATTCTTCTCTTTTGGGTTTGAACAACAGGTGCCCCTTCAAAATCATTCAATAAGATTTCCCACATCTCTTTTGCAATTTTAGCATGACCAATCTTTCTCATAATTAGTGTGACATCGTACATTGTTTTTAAACACACAACAGAAGTAATTAAGCATAGTTAATAAATGAACACAACCATTTAAGTTATTACATTAATACTGAAATTCAAGTGTCACTTAAACACAGTTTACAGTTACAAGGTTATACAAAATCCACATAAGAGTTGACTTCATGACAAACATAACACCAGATCGCCTGTCAACTCCCCAAAACATGTAACTAGATAATCTAACAACCTGCATGGAAGAGATGGAGGAAATAGCACAAAGCTAAGTGAATGGCACTAATAATCAATAATAGTATACAACACAGTCATAAACTAAAGCACACAAAACCACTATTGATGTCACAAGAGACTTTGAGAGCCTGGCCAAGCGTTCAACCATAATTTATCGGATTGGGTTTACCGAAAGTTCCTTCCACAAAATGAAATGGTATAAGTCCTCCATATGCAACGAATGTGTCATTCAAACTTATACAGATTCTTCTGCCGTAGAGAACCCAACCCCTGAACCTGGTTGATCTCTACCTACCGCTAACTTGATAGGGACGTACTGGGTTACATCACAGAAAGCAAACACGTATCAACACATACGCTAGAAATCTAGTATCAAACAAAAAAAGTAGAATGGCAATCCTAACTTACATGGCACAATGATAACTAGCTACTCTATACTATGCATTAATGGCTAGTCCCACTCACCGAATACCAACAACGGAAGGTACTCAAAGTTCTAATCTTACTGAGCATTCTCTTTATCTTTTCCACCTGAGAACAATACAAATCAAGTCAGTAATGATGTTTCAATATCAAAAATCAGCCATAATAGAAACATCAAATCACACAATGAAACAGATAGCTCTTACGAAGTCAAAGTACTTCGTACGAACATATCACCACCTCGTACAAAGTTGTATCCTTCGTTCGAGGAAGCCACACCATCACAAACAGATTCACCAAATATCTCTTCGGATGAACTCGTCCTTCCTCACACGAAGTACATCACTTCGTACGAAGAGACAACCTTCGTAAGAAGAAGCCATCACTTCATACGAAGTGAACTCCCTTGTACGAAGCAGTCACCACTTCGTACGAAAGGACTGCCTTCGTACGAAGTAACCACCACTTCGTATGAAGGGACTGCCTTCTTACGAAGATGAATAACAGTAGTAGCAATAGCAGCAAACCAACAAGCTTTTTGGTCAAATTACACAATTTTGGTCAGTTTTGCTCAATGAAATGGTTCCTATTGATGCTCTAACATATATAGAATGATATTCTAGTAACAAACAAGAAAATCTAACACTTAAGAATAAGCATCAAGCTCCAAAAATGGACTTTTTATGCAAAAACCCAAAAACCCATTTTTCTAAGTAAAATATGGATTCAAGTCAAATTACCTGGAAAGATGCTTACAATGATGCTAGTAATAAGTCACTAAAGCTTCTTAATCCAATTTCTAGCTTGAATGAATTTAGGGTTTCAAAGTGACAAGGTTTTGGTACGGTTTGTGATTTTGGGAATAAATGGAGAAGTCTGGAACAAGGCTTAACTAGGTGGGTTATTATCTACAACTCAGGTCACATGGGTATTTACTAGTTATCTGATATCTTACGTACTTAATTAGGCGATCCTAACGAATTCCAAATTAAATAAACAAACATATTTTGTGATCATTGTCACAAACTGGTCTTAACCTAATAATCAAATAATCATCATATCATAAATATAATTAAAATAAAAGCATATAAATCACACTTAATCAAACTTAGGGGGAAAATAGTAATCTTACACCTAGGCAAGGTTCGAGGGTGTTAAAACTAGAATAGTAATAGCATTCTAATTAATGCTTCTGATCTTATTATCCCATCTGTACAGATTAGCATCTTGTTCAGTCCACTTGTTCCTGGCAGTTTGAATAAACTCAACATGTGAAACATTATTCCCAACATCATCAAACACTAGATATCCAATTTCCAGGAATGATGGGCCCTTCAAGAAGAACTTTTTTCATCTCATCATGAAAGGATCCCAGGATCAAAGAAATTTTAGTTTCCATGTTGTAAAGTCTATACCATCAAAGATTGGTACTCCCTTTCCAGCCATAATAGGGTTCGCAATAGTGATATAGATTTGTCCTCATTATTACTTGAACGTTTAAAAATTATCATTTGAGAATTTATATATTTATTCGCTCTGATACCAGTTTTTGGTCCCTATTAGGTGACCTGAAGCTTTAATATTCGATTAAACAAGATATTAACGATTAATCGGAATGATTCAAACAATCCAGTGAGAAATTAATTGAATAAAGATTATCTCAATGTATTATAAGTAATCATTACACAATTACAAAGATTGATAATCTTCGAAGTAATGAACACATAACAAGTAATTGACTCGTCCTATTTATAGACTTGAAATTTTAGGAAACATAATCCCCCTAAAGTCTAATGTTCTAGTTTCCTAACTAACTTAGCAATATTCAAAGAAACTAGATAAAATCGTATCAATCAATATCTTCGATTTGAATGACCTCAACAGAATTCCAAGATATTAGGTTAGCTAGAATCTCTTCATTATGATATTCTTAGTCTTCACGCGTATTCTTTAAGTCTTCATTTCTTACTTTGATCTTGTCAGAATCTATGTTTTGTAGTTCTTGTCAGAGTCTATGTTCTTCACTGCACAACAGAGTCTATGATATCCAGAGTCTTACTTTCAGGCTCAAAAATACTTAGATTTAGGGGTTGTTCATTTTTTTTTTTCTTTCTAGATTTGGCTATGTTTCCATTTGTCTTTTATTTTAAAGGAGTGTCTGATTCTATGTCTTATGGAAACAAACCAATTATCAAATCAAGTAACAAGGAAACAACAATTTTACGTATTGAATTAAGAGCATATAGAAACAGATATTATTAAATGAAAAGTAAACATGCCCTTAGCAAAAATACTTTGACTTATCAGATTCTAAAAAATGATTTTCTCAACAGTAAACCGTAAAACGTAAAATAAACTTTAGACGTATTACGTAAAACATAAAGCGTAAAACGTAAAACATAAAAATATAGAAATTGAAACATGAATTTTCAAAAAATTTCACCAATACTAAGGATTTTACCATCTTAGGCGATAAAATTTTAAAATCTCTAGTAAATTAAATCCATCAATCAAACATAAATAAATTTCAGTGAATTTGGAATGCATATTCCTTCAAATCTTACATTCGTAACAATATTTAAAACAAATTTATTTTACCAGTTAAATATATGGATAACATTGTTCCGGTTATGAAATCTAGGTTTACGACGTATGCTAAAAAATTGTGTAAAGAAAAATTTGCTTTCGCATGTGAGTTGTAGAATTTTATTTAGGAAATATATTTTTAAAATGAGACTGACCCAAGTATCTCGCCGGTTTTCAATCTACTCAATTATACAATTAATTAATCATTATCATTATAGCCTGGCCATTAAATAACTTTTACTTAAACGAGTTATTCACCAACTCTTTTACGATAATTTTTATATAAATTTATGTAAGTTTAGTGCATTTTGTTAGGAACTTAAACGATGTATACAACAACAACGACAACAACAACAACAAAACCCAATACCACATAAGTGGTGTATGGGGAGGTGAAATGTAGACAATCCTTCCCCTATCCGAGAATAAAGACAAGTCATTTCTCCACCAAAAGTGGAAACACTCTCAAACGTAGAGAAAGTCATCCTTTTCTCTATTCGACGGATAGAGAGATTGCTTTCGAGTGGACCTCCGGCCAATAAGTAGGAAAAATTTAAAAAAAAAATTAAATTAAATTAAAAATAAAATTGAGACGTCATGAAAGTGGTAAAATCAAATTTCCATGGGTTTTAAATCCTGTCTGAAATTTAATTTAGGCTCTAAGAGCCAGTCAAGTCGCCAATAAATCGACGCTTGATGTCGACTCAATAACTGGAGCCGTGAACTTAAACGATGTATAACTTGTTCAATTAGCTTTGAACGTAATATCAAGTCGTTAGCCAACAATTATGCTAGCCAGTAACATTCAAATAGCATATAACATTGGCCGAGTGGTAGCTTAGCCATATTATAACTCAAATAGCATAAAGTATGTATTTAATTACAAGTGTGTCAACAAAATCACATAAACACAATGATGCCATAAATATGATTAACTGACTTCAATTTCCTAAGATTAATGCAATTTAATAGTGTTTCAAAGAACTTAGTTAAGCTGTTATATGAAGAAAAGTAATAATCCAATTATATAAAAATAATGTAGTTGACTTGTTTACACAAGTCAAAAGCTAATGAGAGTTTCATATTATTGATGCACATGCTTCATTAGATGATTCATTCAGCATTCCCAATATTATGAATGTTTTAGAAACTATTGTCTCTCCCTCAAGAATTGTTCATCCCTCTGAATTATATATATATATATATATATATATATATATATATATATATATATATATATATATATATATATATATATATATGTGTGTGTGTGTGTGTGTGTGGTAGGATCAAGAGGGAAGTAACCAATCGGGGGAAGCGGGGAAGCAAAAACTTTTTTTTTCGTTTTTTGAAAAAATTTTGTTCACGAACATTATAGATGGGATGAAAATATGAACATTTAATAAAGACACATTGTGATAAATGTTTTTATTTTGGCGGGAAAACGCTCGAAGAAGTAATATATAACAATTATCGTGTTTTTCGAGCGTATGTTGAAGTTTTAGCTATTAGGGTTTAGATATTAGGGTTTATAGGGTTTAGATATTAGGGTTTAGGGTTTAGATTTAGGATTTAGATTGAGTTTTTAACACGAACGGTTTAAAGTTTAGGGTTTAGGGTTTAGGGTTTGGTGTTTTGAGTTTATTCCGGGCTAAATTTTACTTCACAAAACATGAAGAAAAAAAACGTTCACATTCTTCACGAACAATATTATCTTGAATATTATTTTTGTCGATCGTTTTCTCGCCTATATAATAACATTTATCACGAAGTGTCTTTTCTAAATGTTCATATTTTCGTGTGATCTTGATGCCGGAAAAAAAATACCAAAAAAATCAAAAAAAATAAAATTTTGCTTCCCCCCGCTTCCCCCCGATTGGTTACTTCCCCATTGATCCTGCTGTAAGACCCTAAACTCGAGTGTACATGTGTACATAAACGTCGAATAATCATACAGTATTAAACTGAAACTCACAGACTGATTTTGAGTGTGTGCGCGCCGCGCACATTCAGGGGTGCGCTCCGCGCACTGTCCCTACGACAGAATCCTGTTTTTTTTTTCTATTTTGAGTTAAATGAAGGGTAGTTTGGTCTTTTCACTTGTTGAACGGTTTGAGGCCACAAAATCTGATCCAATTTCATTTGGATCTCATTCTTCATCTCTTCCACACACTTTCAAACCCTAGAGTGAGAAATAGAGTTTAGAGAGAGAGAGAGAGCTTCAATTGGAGAAGAAGAAGCTTGAATCAATCGAAGTTGCAAGTGTTAAAGTTGTTCATCTCATTCACGGCAACGCGGTGGTATTGGTGATTTGCATTTGGACGTTTAGGAGCTCAAGCGGAATTGCTTTTCAAGTAATCGAGGTGAGTGGAATATTTATACGTTTATGTATATAATTTGGTTGCTTGTGTGCGCTGTGGTAAGTGACATCCGTTAGGATTCACTTTTCGGGGACCACGATTGGGTTGGAAAATATAGTGAGTGATATCCGTGTGGATAGCTCTTCGTTGGCTATATTTGGTTGCGATATGTGGTGAGTGATATCCGGAAGGAATAACTCTTTGTCGACCACGATTGGAGGTGTGACATGTGACAAGTGATTAATGTTTGACCTATCGCTTTTCGTTGGTCACATGTGTGTGTGTATTTGGTTATGTAGTGAGTGATTAATGGTTGACCTATCACTCTTCGTCGGCTACATGTGTGCGTTTGGTTATGTGACGAGTGATTAATGCTTGACCTATTACTCTTCGTCGGTCACATGTGTTTGTTTGGTTATGTGGCGAGTGATTAATGTTTGACCTATCACTCTTCGTTGGCCACATATGTGTGTTGAGGTAAGTGGTGAGTGTTATCCGTTTAGGGATCCGCTCTTCGTTGGCCACTTATCGTAGGATGGTAAGCGGTTACACTTTTCGTCGTCCATCCTTGTGATTGAGGTAAGTGTTAACGTTTCGGTTGCACTTTTCGTCGGCCTCATGGTGCGTAGTGGTGAGTGGTTAACGTATTTGACCTACCGCTCTTCGTCGGCCACGTACGCGTTGCTATGGGTGGTGAGTGGTTAACGTATTTGACCTACCGCTCTTCGTCGGCCACCATCGAGTTGAATGCCGACATTGTGTATGTTGGGGTGCGTAAGTTTCACTAGCATTGTACGTATTTTGTTGTTGGCATGTTATATTGTTGAGATCTCTCTGCTAATGGTGTTGACTTGTTGTACGTACGATTATACGTTCATTGCGGTTTGCTAATGATATTGTGTTGTTTGTGTAGGTGTATGCAAGTGATTGGATTATGTATGTATGCGTATAAGTATTGCATTCACTAAGCATTAGCTTACCCTCTCGTTGTTTACACTTTTAGGTTCTGAGGCGGACGTAGCAAGGGTATGCTCGGGATTAGATGATTTCCCCTTTTGATGCTTGCTTGGATTACTTTTGGTTTCAACTTAGGATTGGGTAGTTTATCCCCAAACATCATGCTCGTAGTTGTGTTTGGAACTTAAACTCATGTAGTCGAAAACTTGTATTTTGTACGAAAGTCGTAAAACGGCCGATGTGGGTCCGGTGTCGTAAAACTCGTTTTATTATTGAAACGTGTTAGTTTTACATATTAAAAAATGTTGTGAAAAGCGTTTAGTCTAAAAGTGTCGGGAAGTGCGAGATCTTTAAACGAAAAATGGAACTTTTGGACAGCGGGCTGCCAGGCATTGTGCGCGCCGCGCACAGCAAGGGATGAGCGTCGCGCACCCTTCTGTTATAAAAAAAATATTTTGCGTAATCAGTTGGATAACAGGTTGGGTCGTTACAAGTGGTATCAGAGCATGGTCTAAGGGATTTAGGTGACTTGAGATAGGCGCCTAGACTTAGACTTTTTGTGTGTGCTTATTTGTTGCGGGACTTGTAGGATTACGTGTCGGCTCGGGTTTTAGCTAGTGCCTTAGATTGTAGGTGAACTAGCTATGTATTAATTATGTTGTTATTAATCATGTTGTTTGCATTGAATATCTAGCGAGATGGTTGTTGTATTAATGAGCTCGGCATGGCGTGTGAGCGTAATAATGCTTCGCGACCATTATTACGGTTGCAAGCCAAGTCATGCAAGTGATGTACAACAAGTATTGGACTAGATGGGATGTACGAACGTTGGCATATTTATATGATTGTGAATATTGATCGTGGCGGTGTATATAATTTACTTGGGTTGCGTTCCTAACCGGGTTCATTTCTTAGAATGAAGACGAGGAACGAACATGATAACGAAGATCAAGGCGGTGACTCCTAGTTCACGGCCACGGTTGAGGCCATTATACAAAGGCAACGTGCGACCTTTCTAGATGACGTTAGGAAGATGTTCCAAGATTCGATTAACGAGGAAGTAGTCGGTCTAGTTAAGGAACAAGTTAAGATTGTCCTTCACGAAGATAATATGGGAAGGCAAGACTTCTACTACAAAAATTTCAAGGATGCTCAACCTCCCACTTTTGAGGGCGAACGAGACCCACTCAAGAGTGCTTGATGGATCTTCGATATAGAGGGGGCCTTTCGTACTAGTGAGTGCCCTCTCAATAAGAAGACGAGGTATGGTAGTAGTATGCTAAGGGGTGACGCCAAGTTGTGGTGAGATGCGAAAATCCAACTCTATGGTGAGGAACAATGTATGGAGTTCACATGGGACGAGTTCAAAACGGAATTTTTCAAGGAATAACGAACTTCGGTAAATCTTTCTAAGCTTAAGGACGAGTTGCGTGCTTTGAGGCAAGGGTAAATGGATTTAAACACTCTCAAATCCGTTTTCTTATCGAAGACCCAATTTTGCCCGGAGTATGTCGGGGATGACCACATGTTGAAGGAAGACTTTTACCTGACCTTGAATGATCATTACCAAGAGAAGGTTAGTAGGAACTCGTTGAAAAATTTTGATGAGTGTTTTGACATGGCGAAGGGTTTTGAGACGCATGTCTTGAAGAAGAGTGGTTCCGATGTTAGTAAGCGGAAGTCCGAAACTACGATGCTTTCGAACAAAAAGAGTAAGAGAGTTTCCGAGGGTGTCGAAAGCGTGAAGAAGAGTGGTACCGGTGGTTTTATACCCACGTGTTATAATTGCGGACAACGGGGTCATTTGTCGCGCGAATGTACGAATGCGAAGTCTAACAAGGTTACATGTTTTAATTGTCGAAAGGAGGGACACCGAAAGTCGACGTGTCCGGAATTAGTTGGTGATGCATGAGAACCTAACGACGATGTTCAGGTACTTTTTAATATTTCTTTTGAAATGTACTTATGATTTTGTTTGATGCATTTTGTGTTTGTGCGTAGTGTAATGAAGGGTAGCGTTCCTTATGGAATTACCCTATGATGATGGTCGGATTGACGGGCGAAGGGCGTAAGACTTGGTGCTTCCAAGCATTCCTTAGGCTTGGGCGAAAGATTTTACCAAGCCATGAGAATGGGCTTTGGTGTTGTTTTGGTCGCGCGTAGTCGCTTTTGTGTCATAATTGATGAAACATAAGTTTCGTTGGGTACGGATGACTTAAGGTCACTTTAGTGTTGTGATGGGTGGCATCGGATGAATGGAACCCTCAAGGTCGAGCTTTTTGGTCTCGATGAATGTTGATAGTGGAGTCTATGTGACGCGATGTCAGGTGCCTCTTTCATACCTGCAAGATGTTCGACTCCGACGACGTTGTGGTTACATTGTACTTAGGGTACCGGAGAGAAACCCTTAGGTACATGAGTGACTAGGTGGAACTTTAACAATCTATGGCAATCGGAGGACTGCAAGAATAAAGTTTGTGTAATTGGTGATGAACTCTTCGTTCGAAGTGATTAAGGATAGGGTAAGATCCTTTGTATGCTCAAGGTTGGAGCAAGATGTGGTGACGGGTCGTGTGAACCCGATTGTTAGAAAGTCTACTTCTCGGTAGCATTGTACGGTTGTACAAGGTGCGCGTTGTGTTGGATTTACGTCGTTGCTTAAATGACGCCAAGGGGTGACGGTGAACGAAAATTTCTAGTGTGCGAAATGAATTCTTGAGAATTCGAGTACTACGACCGATGGATAGAATGGTCATGTAGTTTGGAGTATGGTAATTATCGCGGGATGATGTTATCATGGTGATGGGGTTATCGAACATAGTTCCAAGTGGGGGAGTTACACTCCCACACGAGGAGGTGTTAGTATGAAGCTTCGGATGATGCTCATGGTAGATCCGGAGTTAGTGTCGGGACCTAGATTGGCCAATTTGTGGTAAAGTACAATTTTGGTTCAATTGTATTTATTAGTTTGGATGCGAATTACTACTTGAGGTGGTAATGTGGTTAAGCTCATTAAGAGACAAATGGGCGGGCTCGTCAAGCAAGGTAGGGTCCCGTAATCGAGAGATGGTATGCCAATTTTTCTTTTAGAGAAATTTATTCTTGAACCTATGCGTGATATAGGTTATGATTTGCGCGATCGTGATAGCGATGTTTGTGCATACATATGGTTCGTGTGCGGGAAATTCGTGTGCGGGAAATTCCAAGTCGAGTGGAATGATTCTAAGTATGCGTATATACTTAGCTTGTTGGGTGTATTGTGGCAAGTGCTATCCAATTGTGATGATTCACTTTTCGTCGGCCACGGTTGAGGTGTGATAAGTAGTAAGTGTTATCCGTTAGGATTCAATTTTCGTCGGCTACTTATTATTGTGTGGAATGCGTTTTTCGTTAGGAATCGCTTTTGTTTGGCCATGTGTGAGGAGAGGTAAGTGTGATCCGTAAGGATGCGCTTTTTGTCGGCCTCTTATTGCGTAGTGGTAAGTGACTAACGTTTGACCTACCGCTATTCGTCGGCCACGTACGCGTGAGGATGTGGGGCAAGTGGTATCCAATCGTGAGGATTCACTTTTCATCGGCTCCATTGTGTTGTTTGTTGGCCATTTTATTGGTGTGTTGTTACTTTATCGTTGTACATGATAAGGGTACGTTTAAGGGATTGCTAACTCGGTACGAGTTTTTGGAATGTTAGCATGTGTTTGTCATGCGGTCGAGGCGTGAGTTCGTTCCGGTTTGGGAATGAAGTGAGACTTAGTGCTCGGTTTGGTAGATTTGGTAAATCACGGATGATGATTTAAATCGGAAGGGTAACTTTTGAGTAAAGTCGCCTAAAGGAATTGTGTGAAATCTTCGGATTTGTAGAAATTGTTGTGGACATCGAGTTTGGACGTATGTTGGAGGACCATAGAGCGTGGGTCCTGTTAGTTCGAGTGGCGAGGTTCACGGGGACGTGATCTAATTTAAGTGGGGGAGAGTTGTAAGACCCTAAACCCAAGTGTACATGTGTACATAAACGTCGAATAATCAAACTGTATTAAACTGAAACTTACAGACTGATTTTGAGTGTGTGCGCGCCGCGCACATTCAGGGGTGCGCTCCTCGCACTGTTCCTGCGACAGAATCCTATTTTTTTTTCTATTTTGAGTTAAATGAAGGGTAGTTTGGTCATTTCACTTGTTGGACGGTTTGAGGCCACAAAACCTGATCCAATCTCATTTGGATCTCATTCTTCATCTCTTCCACACACTTTCAAACCCTAGAGTGAGAAATAGAGTTTAGAGAGAGAAAGATTCAATTGGAGAAGAAGAAGCTTGAATCAATCGAAGTTGCAAGTGTTAAAGTTGTTCATCTCGATCACGGCAACGTTGTGGTGGTATTGGTGATTTGCATTTGGACGTTTAGGAGCTCAAGCGGGATTGCTTTTCAAGTAATCGAGGTGAGTGGAATTTTTATACGTTTATGTATATAATTTGGTTGCTTGTGTGCGGAATGGTAAGTGACATCCGTTAGGATTCACTTTTCGGGGACCACAATTGGGTTGAAAAATATAGTGAGTGATATCCGTGTGGATAGCTCTTCTTTGGCTATATTTGGTTGCGATATGTGGTGAGTGATATCCAGAAGGAATAACTCTTTGTCGACCACGATTGGACGTGTGGCATGTGACGAGTGATTAATGTTTGACCTATCGCTCTTTGTTGGTCACATGTGTGTGTATGTGTGTGTGTGTTTGGTTATGTAGCGAGTGATTAATGGTTGACCTGTCACTCTTCGTCGGCTACATGTGTGCGTTTGGTTATGTGACGAGTGACTAATGCTTGACCTATCACTCTTCGTCGGTCACATGTGTTTGTTTGGTTATGTGGCAAGTGATTAATGTTTGACCTATCGCTCTTCGTCGGCCACATATGTGTGTTGGGGTAAGTGGTGAGTGATATCCGTTTAGGGATCCGCTCTTCGTTGGCCACTTATCGTAGGATGGTAAGCGGTTACACTTTTCGTCGGCCATCCTTGTGATTGAGGTAAGTGTTAACGTTTTGGTTGCACTTTCTGTCGACCTCATGGTGCGTAGTGGTGAGTGGTTAACGTATTTGACCTACCGCT
This sequence comes from Rutidosis leptorrhynchoides, assembly GCF_046630445.1. Taxonomy (NCBI): domain Eukaryota; kingdom Viridiplantae; phylum Streptophyta; class Magnoliopsida; order Asterales; family Asteraceae; genus Rutidosis; species Rutidosis leptorrhynchoides. The sequence continues at coordinate 378,799,954 of NC_092343.1, read as the reverse complement.
CTTCGTCGGCCACGTACGCATTGCGATGGTGTGACGATCGCTCCAAATTCATATGGACGAACACGTCATTCATCGATTTCATTGCGAGGTATTTGACCTCTATATGATACGTTTTGTAAACATTGCATTCTTTTGAAAAGGCACACCATAAATGAATATTTAAATCAAAGGTTTTCGACATCTGATGATTTCTACATATAGACAATCACCGTAAATAAGAGTTTACAATAGTACTTCCATTGACAATGCAGTCAAAATAAGATACATGGTGATGATTTGGTGAATGCAATGTTTCTTTGATAAATATGCCATGTAAGACTCCATGCACATAGTTTGTCTAACATATAAGCAAACAGCGGAAGACTTCTAGGAACCTGAGAATAAACATGCTAACAAGTGTCAACACAAAGGTTGGTGAGTTCATAGTTTTAGTGTTTCGCATAATCTGTATATAAAGGTGGACCACAAGATTTCAGTTGTTTCATCCAGAAACGTTTATCAAAATATTCTACGAAATTGAGCACCCTGGTAACTAAACTTAACGTATATATAATTTGTACCCTTTGTATAATCATCTTAATAATACACGCAAACCAACGTGTACGCTTCTCAAATAGCATACGTCCGTTAAAAGGCTAGTGCTCTAGCTCGGACGGGGATATCAAGCCCTATGGATCCATATATTACTACTCGCGCCCACCAGTTCTTATAACTGGCAGTTACTAGTTACCAAAGCTAAGGGATTTTCAGTTCAAACTCAGTGTAGAATTTAGTATGTACTTGTATCCATTGCTTTTAAAATAAAGTGCATGTATTCTCAGCCCAAAAATATAGATTGTAAAAGCAATTAAAAAGGGAGCAAATGAAACTCACCTTAGCCGCATATAAAGTCGTTCACCAAAATGTGACCGAAACTCGGATTACCAAATAACCGTAGATCTCAACCTAGAGAACATATGTTGGTCAATAATTATTTATCAAGCTAGGTCAGGTCATAGTGTATCACAATCCTAATGCTCGAGGTCAACATACAATAGTTATCAAAAGTTATTTCAAAAAGTCAATCTGACTCCATACAATAGTTGAATGATCATGGCAATCGAATCATTTTAATATTTTACATAGTTTTCCAATTCTTGTAAAATTAAACTATAGTTTTTATAAGGCTTTAAAATATGATAAAACAATCAGTTTTGACAATTGTTCAATAAAACGAGACGTGCCTTATATAAGATTTCAGTTACTCGGCTGGTAATATTTAAAAATTCATTTTATCAATCTCGTAAACAAGTTGTTTATATCTTAATTGCAGATTCAAAAGCAATTTCAATTATCGTCAATCATAATTCAGTTGATCATATCTTTTAATCCGTTCATCGAAACTATTCGATATCTAAATAAAAAGTTATTGATTTTTCGCCAGCTTTCCAAAAACATATATATCATATACCTTTTACCAGTAATATATGTATTTAATTCGTGATTCATTATAACTGTTTAACGACGAAATTTAGCATACATGCATGTATAAATATATATACTCGAGCACTGGACATGGATACACAATTAATATATAAAAGATAAAATATGAGTGCTTACGTATCAATATTGAGATTCAATATTGTAGAAAAGTATGTAAACGTAACGGAGATGATAAACACTAGGTTTGACTTTACGAGCATAATCCCCAAATCATACCCATAACCTCCATAGCTATAACCCATAATTTCCTTAGCTCTATCCAGCTCGAAAAACCATTTTGAAAGTGACACGCTCATGACCTCGTCGTAGTATTTTATGTATAATACTACTAATAATAATAATACTAATACTAATATTAATAAGATTAATAATAATCTTTAATTTAATAATATTAGTAAATAAATAAAATAAATAATACGGAGTAATATCTATAGATAGATAGATAAGAAACAAATGAATCAGAAATCAGAAAACAGACCTAGTTTAAATAGATGTGGCCTGTCCAAACTTCCCATGCGATCACATGGGTCTGAGGCACAATGGCCATGCGATCGCTTGGCCTCTTTTTCCAGCTCACAATCGTTTTGTATTTTAGTTTGTCGACATATTTAAATATAATATATATATTATATTTAATTTATATAATTATTTATATATTATATTATATTTACGTGCATAGTTAACTTGTAACTTTTGTTCCGATAAGTCGTACGTCATCACTCGACTTATGTCCCGGTTCCGATTTCTCGAACGCATTTTCGTACGATTAGAAAACTAATACTTTTCGTTACGCGACGTGTACCTTTATCAAAAATTAAACTTAATCATTGATAAACTATGTCACTCGAAGTGTAGCTTTAATCAATTAAGTGTTTTGGTTATTTGCTTCTATAAATCATCGTCTCGTAGTATATATATATATTTTCATTTTAAAATAGTGTTTTACTGTAGCAAAGTTTTTTTACTGTAGCAAAGTTACTGTAGCAAATAGTGATTTTCGAAAACACTGTAGCTTTTTGGGTACTGTAGAAATTCGAAAATACTGTAGCAAATTAGTGTTTTACTGGTTCATCTTAAACGTTTTAGTTAACTTATCTAAATATCAATCGAATCAATAATCGAATGTTACTATCGTTTACTAAATAACTTGAAATCATATATATATGCACATTAAATTTTATATATATATTGTTCGTGAATCTTCGAGAACAGTCAAAGAATAATTGATTACATGAATATAGTTCCAAAACTTTCGTGACTCAACATTACAGACTTTGCTTATCGTGTCGAAAACATTAAATCATTTAAAGATAAAGTTTAAATTTGGTCAGAAATTTTCGGGTCATCACAGTACCTCCCCGTTAAAGAATTTTCATCCCGAAATTTGAGTGAGGTCATCATGGCTAATAATAAAAATGTTTTCATGACGAATATGAGTTGATAAATAGAATTTTATCACTGTTGAATAATATGGACAAAACAATCTGATTACTCGAAGCGTATGAGGGAAGTTATCGTAATAAAGTGAAATGAGGGAAAAGAGATTCATCTTAACTTTTGACGTATTAACGATTGATTTCCGGAATTTAAGGAATAGAAAATCTTCATAATCTATATAAGATTTGATTCTTCAGAATTTGCGGAAATTAGGATTTTCTTTGATTAAATGCGTAATCTGCCTCGATTGCTATGTCTGATATTTCGCTATAAATTGACCTCTTCCGTTTCATTTATTTTCACCACTCCTATAATCTTCTTTCTTATTTCATACATCCCAATAGATTGTGAAAATGCTTAATCCAGTTCTGATTCTTGATATTTTCCTGGCTATCGTATCCTTCATTCTTCTTTTTCATCTGCCACCAGAGGAAGTTATTTTCTTCTACTATTACCTTGGGATTATAGTGTTTTTCATTCTCCCGTGTCTTTATATTGCTATACGCATTGATATACACGGTTTGTAATTTCGGGGTTGTTATCGGGCTTTATATTCTTCATTATATTTCGGAGCTTCATGCTTTTGTTTTCTCTTCCTGACCTTAAGTCAAGCGGATAATGGTCCAGAAATCGTAGCTATACATTTCGGAATGAACATAGTTAATGTTCTAAGAAAGAAATTGTAATGACACGATCTTGATTTGTCAAATTACCAGAATATCTGGAAAAGACCGAATCATCAAGAAAAGTATTTTCTTGATATATTTAGAGATTAAATAGAATAAAAGAGTTATGTAACATGGTTCATGATGAGGGTGTGATCTGTGAACCTTTATCACGTTCCATTAAAAACTCAGCATGACTTACTGTAATATAATCACGTTGATCAAGTGTCATTATATTATACTAACTCATGCTTCAGTTCCCAACATTACTTCAAAACATCCATTTTTTCGAATTTTTCAGATTCTAGAAACTAAAATAGTTTCTTTTATGATGTAACACAGATATTGCGAAGAGATGAATGATTTCCGATAAGAATAGGTATGAAGATATCTCCAGAAATATCGAGGATATTTATAATGAAAGATACGATGATATCTTAGAATTTCTAATATCAGAGGATGATGCGGAAAATCTGTTTGTGAAGGTTTAGAATAAGAAGTAAGGTTCTTACTAATGGTTTCAGCAGTCACTGAATCATTTGGATTCTTTGAAGGCAGGTTCAGTCTTTGTGATTTATCCACGGCCTCTTTCATACTTTAATCAATCCGTTTTTCAGTTCCAAACCTTCTCTTTTTCTCAGCTTTACCACCATACTATTCTTTATCATCAAACTTTCAACTGTTAAGGTCGTTTACAGTTTTTGCTGCTTCATCAGCATTTTTTCAATTTCAGAGAACTAGTTCATAGTTTGGGATGTTTTTCAGAAACTTCACATTCGAAGTATGTAAGTCTAGAAGTTGGATGTTATCTATATATAACTGTTGTCGTAGAAAATACTGCGAGATTCAAAATACTGATTGCTAATTCCCGGTGGTTGGTATGGCAATTATTGTTACAAGATGTGGATGAGTACATGATAGGGTTTCAATGAGTATAAGGATTTTTTGAAAGGTCAAGGATTAATAAAGTTGTTGGTAAATTTACTGCTAATGTGGTGGAACATGAAAGGTTCCCCAGTAACAAGAACGTATATGTCAAGGTTATAATAAGGTTAATCTAAAAAGTCGAAGTTAACTGGTTGAAAGTGTGGTAAAACTGGATACTTTGAAAATGGATTGCAATATTATTTTCAGTAATAACAATGCTAAAGGATCTTTCACATTTTTGAAGTCAAAGTATAGCTTTGAAAGATATAGAGATCTAAGAATGATGTCAACCGTTAAATCTTGACTTGGATTCTGATCCGTCAATATCAGAATATGTAATTGAATTTGTATGGAAACAATTGTATATCGCTGTGAACATAGTTAATAATTTTTTTGAATCAAAGTTGAAGAATGTACAGTATAATATATTAATTGTGAACTTATATATTTCACGGGAATTACCTACCCTTTAAAGATTTCACAAGTAATATTTTGTGCAAAAGAATTTTCATTACAGTCTTTATGAAAATATATGTATGTATATTTCTTCAGATGTAGTACGGATTTAATGAGTTAATATCATATTAAGCTCATTTGATTTTCGGCTTGACTTAGAAATGATTAATCTCTAAAACATTAAAGATTACATAATCTTTGCGGAGTTTTTCACTAATGAAATCAACACTTCATTATTTATTCTTATTGATATTCCTCGGTGAAGGATGTTGGTGCTCGTAGAATTTTTGTGAACCTTACAAGGCACAGATGATGTTTTCTGGAAAGTTTTGAGTATATCGAAATTGAAAATGTAAAATCAATTACGTAATTGATTAATACACTTGGTTTATTATGAAATGGAATTCATTGGGTTGAAACAGAGATTGTAGTTAACAATGGTTAAGTTGTTAAGGAAGGAGGTACATCATTGCATATTAGTAATATGAACTAACCGAGTAGTACCTACCAGTTAAGATTCACATGTAATAGCTTAGTACGAAAAGATTTATTTTGATTTCAAAATTCATATATATTAAATATACATAAAATTTCTTCAGGGAAATGAGTTAATACTTCATCGGTTATTGTTGCTGGTATTTCTTGGTAACTACGGTGCGTATGACGTTGATGCTCGTGGAACAGATTGTGAAGTTGAGGTTTGTGATGCGGATGTTGTTGGTGGTGGTAATGGTACTGTTGGTGTTGTTGTCGGTGGTACTGTTGATGCCGGTGATGCTGCTGGTGCTTGTAACCTTTGCACCATATTCTCCAAAGCCACTACCCAAGCGCGAAGCTCGTTGACTTCTTCTACTACACCGGGATGATTGGCGGTTCGGACGAGCGGATGAATAAGATCCAGAATTTGAGATAGTATATTATCGTGACGAGATACTCTGGAAATGAGAGAGAAAATGGTGTCTCGAACAGGTTCGCCGGTAAGTGCTTCAGGTTCTTCGCCAAGAGGGCAATGTGGTGGATGGAAGGGATCGCCTTCTTCTTGTCTCCAATAATTAAGTAGGCTACGAACCCATCCCCAATTCTTGTAAAATTAAACTATAGTTTTTATAAGGCTTTAAAATATGATAAAACGATCAGTTTTGACAATTGTTCAACAAAACGAGACGTGCCTTATATAAGATTTCAGTTACTCGGCTGGTAATATTTAAAAATCCATTTTATCAATCTCGTAAACAAGTTGTTTACATCTTAATTGCAGATTCAAAAGCAATTTCAATTATCGTCAATCATAATTCAGTTGATCATATCTTTTAATCCGTTCATCAAAACTATTCGATATCTAAATGAAAAGTTATTGATTTTTCGCCAGCTTTCCAAAAACATGTATATCATATACCTTTTACCAGTAATATATGTATTTAATTCGTGATTCATTATAACTGTTTAACGACGAAATTTAGCATACAAGCATGTATAAATATATATACTCGAGCACTGGACATGGATACACAATTAATATATAAAAGATAAAATATGAGTGCTTACGTATCAATATTGAGATTCAATATTGTAGGAAAGTATGTAAACGTAACGGAGATGATAAACACTAGGTTTGACTTTACGAGCATAATCCCCAAATCATAGCCATAACCTCCATAGCTATAACCCATAATTTCCTTAGCTCTATCCCGCTCGAAAAACCATTTTCAAAGTGACACGCTCATGACCTCATCGTAGTATTTTATGCATAATACTAATAATAATAATAATAATACTAATACTAATATTAATAAGATTAATAATAATCTTTAATTTAATAATATTAGTAAATAAATTAAATATATAATACGGAGTAATTTCTATAGATAGATAGATAAGAAACAAATGAATCAGAAATCAGAAAACAGACCGAGTTTAAATAGATGTGGCCTGTCCAGACTTCCCATGCGATCGCATGGGTCTGAGGCACAACGGCTATGCGATCGCATGGCCTCTTTTTCCAGCTCACAATCGTTTTGTATTTTAGTTTGTCGACATATTTATATATAATATATATATTATAATTAATTTATATAATTATTTATATATTATATTATATTTACGTGCATAGTTAACTTGTAACTTTTGTTCCGATAAGTCGTACGTCATCACTCGACTTATGTCCCGGTTCCGATTTCTCGAACGCATTTTCGTACGCTTAGAAAACTAATACTTTTCGTTACGCGACGTGTACCTTTATCAAAAATTAAACTTAATCATTGATAAACTATGTCACTCGAAGTGTAGCTTTAATCAATTAAGTGTTTTGGTTATTTGCTTCTATAAATCATCGTCTCGTAGTATATACATATATATATATATATATATATATATATATATATATATATATATATATATATATATATATATATATTCATTTTAAAATAGTGTTTACTGTAGCAAAGTTACTGTAGCAAAGTTTTTTACTGTAGCAAAGTTACTGTAGTAAATAGTGATTTTCGAAAACACTGTAGCTTTTCGGGTACTGTAGAAATTCGAAAATACTGTAGCAAATTAGTGTTTTACTGGTTCATCTTAAACGTTTTAGTTAACTTATCTAAATATCAATCGAATCAATAATCGAATGTTACTATCGTTTACTAAATAACTTGAAATCATATATATATATGCACATTAAATTATATATATATATATATATATATATATATATATATATATATATATATATATATATATATATATATATATATATATATATATATATATATATATATATATTGTTCGTGAATCTTCGAGAACAGTCAAAGAACAATTGATTACATGAATATAGTTCCAAAACTTTCGTGACTCAACATTACAGACTTTGCTTATCGTGTCGAAAACATTAAATCATTTAAAGATAAAGTTTAAATTTGGTCAGAAATTTTCGGGTCATCACAGATGGGTGGTGAGTGGTTAACGTATTTGACCTACCGCTCTTCGTCGGCCACCATCGAGTTGAATGTCGACATTGTGTATGTTGGGGTGCGTAAGTTTCACTAGCGTTGTACGTATTTTGTTGTTGGCATGTTATATTGTTGAGATCTCTATGCTAATGGTGTTGACTTATTGTACGTACGATTATACGTTCATTGCGGTTTGCTAATGATATTGTGTTGTTTGTGTAGGTGTATGCAAGTGATTGAATTATGTATGTATGCGTATAAGTATTGCATTCACTAAGCATTAGCTTACCCTCTCGTTGTTTACATTTTTTAGGTTCGGAGGCGGACGTAGCAAGGGTATGCTCGGGATTAGATGATTTCCCCTTTTGATGCTTGCTTGGATTACTTTTGGTTTCAACTTAGGATTGGGTAGTTTATCCCCAAACATCATGCTCGTAGTTGTGTTTGGAACTTAAACTCATGTAGTCGAAAACTTGTATTTTGTACGAAAGTCGTAAAACGGCCGATGTGGGTCCGGTGTCGTAAAACTCGTTTTATTATTGAAACGTGTTAGTTTTACATATTATAAAATGTTGTGAAAAGCGTTTAGTCTAAAAGTGTCGGGAAGTGCGAGATCTTTAAACGAAAAATGGAAATTTTGGACAGCGGGCTGCCAGGCTTTGTGCGCGTCGCGCACATCAAGGGTCGCGCGCCGCGCCCCTTCTGATATATAAAAAAAAAATTGCGTATTCAGTTGAATAACGGGTTGGGTCGTTACACCTGCCCCTATATATATATATATATATATATATATATATATATATATATATATATATACATATATATATATATATATATATATATATATATATATAGGGAAACACTTTTTTGGGGGAAGTAAACTTTTTTTTTTTTGAAAAAATTTTTTTAGACATCAAAATCACATGAAAATATGAAGATTTAAAAAAGACACTTCGTAATAAATGTTATTATTTTGGCGGGAAAACGTTCGGAGAAATAAATGATGACATTAGTTGCAATGAATGTTTTGCTTCTGAGTTTATTTTTTAGGGTTTAAAAATTAGGGTTTAGAAATTAGAGTTTAGAAATTAAGGGTTAAAAATTCGGGTTTAGCTATTAGGGTTTTGGGTTTAGAAATTAGGGTTTAGAGTTTAGATTGAATTTTCAACACGGACGGTTTAGAGTTTAGAGTTTGGAGTTAAGGGTTTAGGGCCTAGGGTTTTGAGTTTTGAGTTTTGGGTTTAGGGACTAAACCCAAAAGCCTAAGCCCTAAACCCTAAACTCTAAATCGGGCTAGATCTTGAAAAAAACTTCACATATGATGAAAAAAAACACGCTCGAAGAATACCATTCAGGAATAACATTACGCATGCTGCATGTTATCAGTTTTTTCTTCGAACATTTTCCCGCCAAAAATAATAACATTTATCACAAAGTGTCTTTTTTAAATGTTCATATTTTCGTATGCTCTGAAAAAAATTTCGAAAAAAAACGTAAAAATAAAAAAATTAATTTTACTTCCCTTTCCCCCAAAAAAGTGCGACACTCTTGATTATGACCATATATATATATATATATATATATATATATATATATATATATATATATATATATATATATATATATATATATATATATATATATATATATATATATATATCACATCATATACTGAGTTTTGCTAACGTATATATCGTAGCAATAATTTTTAGGAAACTTCGATTTCGTAAAATAACCTAATGTGTGTTACGGAGCGCACGTTAGTAAAATCCTTATATTTTTACATTGTGTAAATAGTAATGTACTAAATTATTAGGCGGTGGCTTCATCAAGATTTCATTTCATCCTCATAGTATGAGTTGTATATATTGTTGTTGCATGCATGTAGTGTGTGAACTTAAAAAAAAACAATGACTTTTTTCGTTGTCAAGATTCTTGGCGTATGAACTTTCTAGGTAATTCGTGGCTTGTGATTTAGGAATATCAGAATGACTAATATATATATATATATATATATATATATATATATATATATATATATATATATATATATATATATATATATATATATATATATATATATATATATATATATATATATATATATATATATATATATATACTAGTGATATGACTCGTGGAATCACGAGTTTGTTTTAACGAAACCGTTTAATGATATGTTTTAGGTATTAAGTGAATGTAAATGTAAATGATAAAGTTATTTAGTTTAATGACTCGTGTAATCACGGATTCCGACTAAGAAACTTGTCGTTATTTTTACAACTATATTGATGTATTTAACTTGGTTAGAATAAATGAACTACATTCATTCTCCCATCTCTCTCTTCCTATTTTCATAACAATTACTATTTTTCTTGTCATAAAAACCTATATTACAACCTTTTATTGAAACATATATTTCGCATATATGTATAACGTAAAGAGATAGATTATAAAATTAACATGTTAATATTTTTATTAAATACAATTAATTATTTTGATGATATCATCATGGGGTTAAAAAATTTTCTTTATTTTTGAATTTTTTTTTAAATTTGGATAATACTTATTAATAATATCATTAAAATAATTAATAAGATTTTATTTTAATTTAAAATTATTTAGGTTAATAACATCACCCACCATGTTTGAATTTTTTTTTCTTTTTTCTTTTTTTAACAAATGAAATAACATTTTTATGATGTCATCATTTTAGAAATTTAATAGAAACTATAGAAATGACCCGTTGAATCACGGGTTTATTTTAGCGAAACATGATATCATTTAGATATTAAGTGAATGTAAATGATATAGTCATTTAGTTTAATGACCCGTGGAACTACGGATTCCGACTAAGAAACTTGTCTTTATTTTTACTAGCATATTGATGTATTTAACTTGGTTAGAATAAATGAACTACATTCATTCTCTCATCTCTCTCTTCATATTTTCATAACAATTACTATTTTCTTTGTCATAAAAACCTATATATATATATATATATATATATATATATATATTGTAACGACCCAGGAATTTCCAACGTTATTTTATTAATAATTATTATTATTAATACGTGTGATAAAACGAATGTATGTTATTACATTTTCGTGTTGCCATGATTGCCCGTACTTGACTTTTATGAGCCCGAAACGTCTTTGTGACACACGAAACTTCACGAATAATATTTCTAGATATTATTTGCATTCATGATTAAGTTTTATTAATCATTTTAATTAACTAATGTTGTTAGTTAGTTACTTGGGCTTTAATTGGATTTAATTGTTAATTAATGGAACTTGGGCTTGTTTAAAGTAAATGGACTTATGTTATTGGGCTTCCAAGCCCACCCTACCTTTTAAGTGGACTTAGTTAGCCCATGTCTTCAAGTGTAAGTATCATTTAGTGAGGTAACTAGTTAGTTTCATCAATTGGAATCTAGTTCCCACAATTCCCATGCATGCACCTCATTTATCCACACTTTTAAGCTTTAACATTCAAGGAACCATTGAACTAAACCTCCCCTCCCAAGTGTGCAGCTGACTTACGATTTCCCTAGGTGGGAAGGGATTCAAAATCTTTTTTTTACATCATTTGTTTACTTGTAGTATTCCCTCATTCAAACACACACACACACACACTTACTTGCAAAAATCCTCTCAACTTTCCTCTCATTTTCTCTAGTTCTTGTAAGTAAACTTGAAGCAATTCTTCTCTTCTTTTTCTTACAAAAACCGAAACCAAGAGACACTTAATCATCATCATCATCTTTTGTTACTTGCTTGTTTGATTTCTTGTTTGTTGTTGTTACTTGTTTCATCTTGTTGTTGTAGTTACTTACTAGCTTTCAAGAACCTAACTTTCTAGTTTTGGTTCTTCTATTATCTTGTATTTTCAAGAACACAAGAACATAAACTCACTAGTTTATGATTCTACTTCAATTGTTTCAAAAGTTGCAAGTTCCATGTGTTGATTAAAGACATACTTGAAGCTCATGAAGTAAACTTTAAAGTTTACTTTCTAAAGATCAAACTTTGGTTTGAATCTTTAAAGTATGAACAACCATGAACATTTTCTTGTTTATTTAAGTTTACTTCTTCAATTTATGCACTTTAATTTCATGTAGTTAGTTTATATGGTCAAGTACTACAAGTTAGTCTTGATCTCATATCTCTTGAACAAATTAAGTTAACTTTGAAAGTTCAAGAACACAAAAATAAGTTTTCTTTAAATATAACTTTGGATCTAGACTTTTGAGTCTTGGATCTTCAAGATCAAACTAAGAACTATGTTCTACTACTTATGATCTTGATTAGTTAGTTAACTTTCAAGTTTATAGTTCATGTAAGTGTCAAACCTAAGACTTTGATGTAACTTTGGTTCATCAAACTACATGCAACTCTTAAGTGAGTTGTGCTTCATGTCTTAGACTTGCACTAGGGTTATGATGGTCAAGACTTGGTTAAGATGATGTAGATACATCAATGAGTTGTACACTTGAAGCTATATTCATCAAGGATGAGAACCATGATGAACATCAAGCACCAAGACCACCGGAACCCTTTTAAACTCACTGTTTCTGTCCAAAAGCTACTGATCTGATGTTTATGTAACATACCAGTAGACCTGGGCTGTTCTAACCTTGATTTTTAGATAGAACTTTTTGAGTAGATAACTTTTCATATAGGACTCGTCTTAATCCGAGTTACGGTTTAGGATTTATGGCCCTCCGATCGTTACTATGTCCTTTAACGTTGTGCAGAAATTTCTTACCACACTTAAAGGACTCATAGACAGAGCCATGGCCACTGGTCTCACCTTAATTCAATAAGGGTAGAGGCTGTGGTGACTGACTGAAGTCAAACTTTGTTTTAAACTACTTTCATAAACGAAACCTACCTTACGCCTTTTGTTTAATGATGAATGATGATGACCCTTAAGCCCTTAAATACATACTTTTAAACCTATTAAGACGATTTACTGACTTAGTATTATTTGCCTTAGGTTGAGGACCTTCGGACCGATTACTTGCATACCTTTTCCGAACCAACTTTACGACTACATTATCATTGTGAGTTATAGCATTCCCTTTTTACTTTAACTTATTTTGGGAACTGAGAATGCATGCGCTTTTATACGTTTTACATACTAGGCACGAGTACTTAAACTTTATATATGTGTGGGTTATACAACGGCATAAACATTCCCTTTAGCTCGGTAACGTTTAATCATTGGTTTTTGAACCATGAACGCGAATCTTAGATATGGATCCATAGGGTTTGACATCCCCACTCGGGCTAGTCGCGCTAGCATTTAACGAGTGTTTAATACTTCGTAGACATACGCACTTGCCAAGTGTACTTTCAGGGGGTATAAACGTTAAGTTAGTTACCAAGTGCCCACGGTTAGCATATACTTTTACATACTTTCGAAACGCTCGTTATAGCACTGAAATCTCGTGGCCTACTTACATTACTGTTATACTTAAACTATAGCTCACCAACCTTTGTGTTGACATTTTTAAGCATGTATTTCTCAGGTGCTTGAGGTTGCTTCCGCCGTGTACTAGTTTGTGCAGTAGACACCCGCTGCTTAGAGTTGTCAACGCATGAACTACTTTACTTTGCATTCAAACATTTGTACTTTTGAATTATGACTTGTAACGACCTTTGTGGTTACATACACTTATTTATTGCTTCTACTTAGTGAAGCATACTTTTGGATGGTAAAACTTTCGATGTTGGTTTGACATCACTTTTAATTATGAATGCAAACTCTTTTTGAAAACGCATATAGTACTTAACCTTGTAATGATCCTGTTGTTGATGGTCCGTACATGATGATTTGGTACGGGGCGTCACATTTGGTATCAGAGCATTGGTTGTAGGGAATTAGGTTGCATTAGTGAGTCTAAGACCGACCCGAGTAGGATTCACTAATAGGACTAATCTACAACTTGCTAGTTTACTTGTTTCCGCTGAACTTACTGCATGCTGCTGCTTACTTTTACTGCTACATGCCGTATGCTACTACATGATTTCACTACTGCATGATATTACTTGCTTTCAATTGCATGCTACTTTCATACGAATTGCTGTTATTGCCATGCTAGTTACTGTTATACATGATTTAAACTGTTGGCCTATTAATTGCTTGCTTTATGACATACTGACATGGAAAATTTATTTTTCCTTGTTCAGATGTCGGATGTTCCACCTACTGGCATTTCGGGCAGTACAGACTCAGACCCCGTCGCCCTACCTACTGCTACACCTGCTGCTGCTACTGCCGATACACCGGCCCCGACACCCACTAGTGATCCTGGCGCTTCTACTTCCAGAGCTGGTACTAGTGCACCTGCCCCAGTGTCTGCTCCCGGACCCTCGAGGTCACAGCCCCGCATTGGTGGTATTGAGATCCCCGCGGAGTTCGGGGAAGGGCCGTTTAGTAACCACATGCGCACGCCTTGCCGACGCACTCCCGACGGACGTTTAGTCGTGATTCCTCCAGGCAGACACAGACAGATGTTGGCCGCCTTCGGACGCTTCAGATTACCAGCTCAGCCACCAGTGTCACCACCACACGATTCGGATGACTCATCATCCACCGATTCTTCATCATCAGATGACTCCAGCGATGATGAGGATCCTGCTGATAGTCCTATTCAGGCACCCTCCACCCCGCCGAAGAAGCGGTACCGTTTCGACGGCACCGTCATTCCAGGAGTGAATGGAGGTCGTGCTTTTACTGACGCATTTGGCCATCGTCGTAGGGTTACTGCTCGTAAACGAGTTGTGCCATACCCTGCCGACCCACAGATACGTAAGGTTCCCCGTTACGTATTGACTATTCCTGGAACCGTACCACCTAGATTTAGATACGGACCACTTACATCTAGGGACGTACCGTCTACATCCGGAGCCGGACTATCTACATCAGCACCACCGGCACCACCCGCACCACCCGCCCCACCTGCACCGCCTGCCCCACCAGCTCCCTCTAACGAGGAACTGATGATGGAGGTTGAGACCCTCCGAGCTCGAGTCACTGAGCTCGAGGAGCAGTTGGCTCGAGGAGCAGTTCACCCGCCTTCACCGTAGGACCTTGTATTTAGATTTCATGATGTAATCTAGTTGTAGCTTCTTGTATCATTTATGTATTGTACGGACTTATCCAGATGTATGAAACTTATTATTATTAATGAATGGAACTTTGCGTTATTTAAATTCTTGCACGATGTTCTATTTACATTACTGTACGATGACTCTGTGGTATTTGTACCTAGATGCGTTATTTAATAACATGTGATGTTTTGATTCCATGTTGGTTAATATATACTATATTATTACATATTGAATGCTGGATTTTGACTTAAGTCAAAACTTTTGTTTAGAATACCATGGCTAACGGAAGATCCACACCTACCGCCACCCAGATTGAGGACATGATCAACGAACGGGTCGCTGCAGCCCTAGCAGAAAGAAATCTCGAAGCTCCACCGCCACCACCACCGATTATTCCACCCGTTCGAAATGGGTGTACATACAAGGAATTCCAGAGCTGTAAACCGCATAACTTCAGTGGCACCGAGGGACCAGTTGGTCTCACCAGATGGTTCGAGAAACTTGAATCAGTATTCTGAGTTAGCAACTGTTCGGAGGACAATAAGACCAAGTTTGCATCTTGCACGCTATCTGACGGCGCACTAACGTGGTGGAACACGTTAGCTCAAGTGAAAGGTATCGATGAGGCGTATGCTACGCCATGGGAGGAATTCAAGGCGGCTATGATTGATGAGTATTGTCCGAGAACCGAAATTTAGAAGATGGAAATTGAATTCATGCAGTTGAAGGCCGTAGGGAACGACCTTAACAGTTATAATCGTAGGTTTTTGGAGTTAGCACTGATGTGTCTGACCATGGTCACCCCCGAATTCAAGCGCATGGAGAAATACTTCTCGGGACTCCCTAAGTCCATCAAAGGAAATGTCACCTCATCCAAACCACCGAATGTTCTCGAAGCAATGCGCATGGCGCATACTCTCATGAATCAGATTCTTATTGATGAGCTGGAGAAGGCTAAGTTTGAAGCTGGTAGTAGCGAAAAGAGGAAATGGGACAACAACCATAACAACCACAACAACCACAACAACAACAACAACAACAACAACAGGGGGAGAAACTACGATCAAACCCCCACCAAGAGGCACAACAACGGTGGAAACCCTAATCCCAACAACAACACCAACACCAACCCGAACTACAAAGGAACCTTACCACAATGCAAGCGGTGCTACAAGCACCATACTGGATATTGCAATGTTGTCTGTGAGAAGTGCCAACGGGCTGGGCATATCGGAAAGGACTGCAAGGTCACCACTTTGAATGGGAAGCCGAACACCAATGGACCTAAGAAGTGCTACGAATGTGGGCAGACGAACCATTTCAGAAACGCGTGTCCAAACAAGTGAAAAGACGGAGGACCACCCCGAGGTAGAGCCTTCAATGTTAATGCAAGGGATGCACGCGATAACCCCGACTTGGTGACAGGTATATTCACAATCAACAATCTTTTAGCTTCTGTCTTGTTTGATACTGGTGCGGATAGAAGTTATGTATGTAGACATTTTTACGATAAGATTAATTGGTCATTAGTCCCGTTAAAAGAGAGTATGCTTGTTGAGGTCGCCAATGGAAAACTTGAAAAGGTTGACCATATTAGTCGTGGAGCTATTATCAACATAGCTGGTGCAGATTTCGAAATTGATTTGATACCTATCAAACTGGGAAGCTTTGACGTGATCGTTGGTATGGATTGGTTGTGCAAGATAAAGGCCGATATTATCTGTGGAGATAAAGCACTTTGCATACCACAAGGAGATGGCGAACCACTGGTTATCTATGGAGAGAGATGTACCTCGAAGTTGAACCTCATTAGTTGCGTGAAAGCGCAAAAGATTATGAAGAAGGGACGTTTTGCTGTCCTAGCACATGTGAAAGCGGTAGAAACTGAGGTGAAGAGCGTGAACGACCTTCGAATTGTGAACGAATTTTCTGATGTCTTCCCAGAGGAATTGCCTGGATTGCCGCCGCAGAGAGCCGTAGAGTTTCAGATTGACTTAGTGCCAGGAGCTGCACCTGTAGCTCGCGCACCTTATAGACTCGCACCTTCCGAGATGCAAGAATTACAGAGTCAACTACAAGAGCTGTTAGACCGAGGATTTATTCAACCAAGTTTCTCGCCTTGGGGCGCACCTGTGTTGTTTGTGAAGAAGAAGGATGGATCCTTCCGTATGTGTATTGACTACCGTGAACTCAACAAATTGACTATCGAGAATCGGTATCCTCTTCCACGAATTGATGATATTTTTGATCAACTACAAGGATCGAGCGTTTATTCAAAGATCGATTTGCGATCCGGATATCACCAGCTGAGGGTGAAGGAAAGTGACGTGATGAAAACTGCATTCAGGACCCGTTATGGCCATTATGAGTTTCTCGTGATGCCATTCGGTTTGACAAATGCACCTGCCATGTTCATGGACCTCATGAATCGTGTCTGCAAGCCTTACTTGGACAAGTTTGTTATCGTCTTCATAGATGATATCCTCATCTACTCTAAGAGCGAAGAAGAACATGAGCAACACCTCCGATTAGTGCTTGAACTCTTAAGACAAGAGCAACTTTACGCCAAATTCTCCAAGTGTGAATTTTGGTTGAAGGAAGTATAATTTTTGGGTCATGTTGTAAGCGACCGGGGTATCAAAGTTGATCCCGCCAAGATTGAAGCCATCAGCAAGTGGGAGACCCCCACTACTCCGACGCATATTCACCAATTCCTAGGTCTCGCCGGTTACTACCGAAGGTTCATTGAAGGATTTTCTCTGATTGCGCGTCCTTTGACCGCGCTGACTCACAAGGGCAAGAAGTTCATTTGGGAACCCGCACACGAATCAGCATTTCAAACTTTGAAGAAGAAGTTAACCTCCGCACCTATCCTATCGCTTCCTGAAGGCAGTGTCTACTTTGTTGTTTATTGTGATGCATCGAAGAGTGGTTTTGGTTGTGTACTGATGCAACGATCAAAGGTTATTGCCTATGCCTCCCGCCAATTGAAGATTCACGAGCGGAACTACACTACACATGATCTTAAACTTGGAGCCGTTGTCTTTGCGCTCAAATTGTGGAGACATTATTTGTATGGAACTAAGAGCACTATCTTCACCGATCACAAGAGTCTCCAGCACATCTTCGATCAGAAGCAACTGAATATGAGGCAGCGTCGATGGATCGAGACACTCAACGACTACGATTGTGAACTCCGTTATCACCCTGGTAAGGCCAATGTTGTAGCTGACGCTTTAAGCCGAAAGGAGAGGACGGCACCTCTTCGTGTTAGGGCTCTGAACATCACCATCCATTCGAACCTCAACAGCCAGATCAGAGTAGCCCAAGATGAGGGTCTCAAAGAGGAGAACATATCTCACGAACATTTGAACATACTTGTCTCTCGATTCGAGGTTAGGGAGTCTGGACTCCGATGTTATGCCGGTAGAATTTGGGTACCACTCTATGGAGATCTACGGAACCTCATACTTGATGAAGCACACAAATCGAGATATTCGATTCACCCTGGAGCAGGCAAAATGTACCACGACCTTAAAGAACAGTATTGGTGGCCGAATCTTAAGAAGGACATTGCGACTTATGTTGGTAAGTGTTTGACTTGCTCGAAGGTTAAAGCCGAGCATCAGAGACCTTCTGGTTTACTTCAACAACCAGAAATCCCATAATGGAAGTGGGAACGGATAACAATGGATTTCATCACCAAGCTACCAAAGACGGTGGGCGGATACGATACTATTTGGGTTATTGTTGATCGCCTTACCAAATCTGCACACTTTCTAGCGATGAAGGAAACTGATACAATGGAGAGACTTGCTCAGTTATACATCAAAGAGGTTGTATCTCGTCATGGTGTACCTTTATCGATCATCTCAGATCGCGATCCCCGTTTTGCCTCTAGATTTTGGCGTTCTTTGCAAGAAGCCATGGGAACTCGTCTTGACATGAGCACTGCTTATCATCCCCAGACTGACGGGCAAAGTGAACGAACGATCCAGACATTGGAGGACATGTTGCGTGCATGTGTCATTGATTTCGGAAAGGCATGGGAAAGGCAACAGTTATCAAATTCTCGTACAACAACAGTTATCACTCTAGCATTAATGCCGCACCTTTTGAAGCATTGTATGGCCGTAAGTGCCGATCTCCTATTTGTTGGGCCGAAGTAGGCGAAAAGCAAATCACCGGACCCGAGGTAGTCCACGAAATGACGGAGAAGATTGCTCAGATACAAGCGAGACTTAAGACTGCCCGCGATCGTCAGAAGAGTTATGCCGATCTTAAACGTAAAGACTTCGAATTCAACGTCGACGACCGTGTAATGTTAAAGGTTGCACCTTGGAAAGGTGTGATCTGTTTTGGAAAACGTGGAAAGTTGAACCCACGATACATTGGTCCTTTTGAAATCTTGGAACGTGTTGGACCCGTTGCATACCGTTTGGACCTACGAGCACAATTGAGCTCAGTTCATCCTACCTTCCACGTGTCGAACTTGAAGAGGTGTCTTGCTGCACCTGAACTTATCATACCACTTGAGGAACTTACGATTGACGACAAACTTCACTTTGTGGAAGAACCTGTTGAAATTATGGATCGTGAGATCAAAACTTTGAAACGCAATAAGATTCCGATCGTCCAAGTGCGATGGAATGCCAAACGAGGACCTGAGTTTACTTGGGAGCGGGAGGATCAAATGATGCGGAAGTATCCTCACCTTTTCCCGACTCCTCCATCTACCTCAGCTTAAATTTCGGGACGAAATTTTCTTTAACAGGTAGGTAATGTAACGACCCTGGAATTTCCAACGTTATTTTATTAATAATTATTATTATTAATACGTGTGATAAAACGAATGTATGTTATTACATTTACGTGTTGCCATGATTGCCAGTACTTGACTTTTATGAGCCCGAAACGTCTTTGTGACACACGAAACTTCACGAATAATATTTCTAGATATTATTTGCATTCATGATTAAGTTTTATTAATCATTTTAATTAACTAAGGTTGTTAGTTAGTTAATTGGGCTTTAATTGGATTTAATTGTTAATTAATGGAACTTGGGCTTGTTTAAAGTAAATGGACTTATGTTATTGGGCTTCCAAGCCCACCCTACCTTTTAAGTGGACTTAGTTAGCCCATGTCTTCAAGTGTAAGTATCATTTAGTGAGGTAACTAGTTAGTTTCATCAATTGGAATCTAGTTCCCACAATCCCCATGCATGCACCTCATTTATCCACACTTTTAAGCTTTAACATTCAAGGAACCATTGAACTAAACCTCCCCTCCCATGTGTGCAGCTGACTTATGGTTTCCCTAGGTGGGAAGGGATTCAAAATCTTTTTTTTACATCATTTGTTTACTTGTAGTATTCCCTCATTCAAACACACACACACACACTTACTTGCAAAAATCCTCTCAACTTTCCTCTCATTTTCTCTAGTTCTTGTAAGTAAACTTGAAGCAATTCTTCTCTTCTTTTTCTTACAAAAACCGAAACCAAGAGACACTTAATCATCATCATCATCTTTTGTTACTTGCTTGTTTGATTTCTTGTTTGTTGTTGTTACTTGTTTCATCTTGTTGTTGTAGTTACTTACTAGCTTTCAAGAACCTAACTTTCTAGTTTTGGTTCTTCTATTATCTTGTATTTTCAAGAACACAAGAACATAAACTCACTAGTTTATGATTCTACTTCAATTGTTTCAAAAGTTGCAAGTTCCATGTGTTGATTAAAGACATACTTGAAGCTCATGAAGTAAACTTTAAAGTTTACTTTCTAAAGATCAAACTTTGGTTTGAATCTTTAAAGTATGAACAACCATGAACCTTTTCTTGTTTATTTAAGTTTACTTCTTCAATTTATGCACTTTAATTTCATGTAGTTAGTTTATATGGTCAAGTACTACAAGTTAGTCTTGATCTCATATCTCTTGAACAAATTAAGTTAACTTTGAAAGTTCAAGAACACAAAAATAAGTTTTCTTTAAATATAACTTTGGATCTAGACTTTTGAGTCTTGGATCTTCAAGATCAAACTAAGAACTATGTTCTACTACTTATGATCTTGATTAGTTAGTTAACTTTCAAGTTTATAGTTCATGTAAGTGTCAAACCTAAGACTTTGATGTAACTTTGGTTCATCAAACTACATGCAACTCTTAAGTGAGTTGTGCTTCATGTCTTAGACTTGCACTAGGGTTATGATGGTCAAGACTTGGTTAATATGATGTATATACATCAATGAGTTGTACACTTGAAGCTATATGCATCAAGGATGAGAACCATGATGAACATCAAGCACCAAGACCACCGGAACCCTTTTAAACTCACTGTTTCTGTCCAAAAGCTACTGATCTGATGTTTCTGTAACATACCAGTAGACCTGGGCTATTCTAACCTTGATTTTTAGATATAACTTTTCGAGTAGATAACTTTTCATATAGGACTCGTCTTAATCCGAGTTACGGTTTAGGATTTATGGCCCTCCGATCGTTACTATGTCCTTTAACGTTGTGCAGAAATTTCTGACCTACTCGCACTTAGACCGTCGCCACGGTCAAACCAAGACGAGTTTGCTTCTGTAAATTTTACACACTTAAAGGACTCATAGACGGAGCCATGGCCACTGGTCTCACCTTAATTCAGTAAGGGTAGAGGCCGTGGTGACTGACTGAAGTCAGACTTTGTTTTAAACTACTTTCATAAATGAAACCTACCTTACGCCTTTTGTTTAATGATGAATGATGATGACCCTTAAGCCCTTAAATACATACTTTTAAACCTATTAAGACGATTTACTAACTTAGTATTATTTGCCTTAGGTTGAGGACCTTCGGACCGATTACTTGCATACCTTTTCCGAACCGACTTTACGACTACATTATCATTGTGAGTTATAGCATTCCCTTTTTACTTTAACTTATTTTGGGAACTGAGAATGCATGCGCTTTTATACGTTTTACATACTAGGCACGAGTACTTAAACTTTATATATGTGTGGGTTATACAACGGCATAAACATTCCCTTTAGCTCGGTAACGTTTAATCATTGGTTTTTGAACCATGAACGCGAATCTTAGATATGGATCCATAGGGTTTGACATCCCCACTCGGGCTAGTCGCGCTAGCATTTAACGAGTGTTTAATACTTCGTAGACATACACACTTTCCAAGTGTACTTTCAGGGGGTATAAACGTTAAGTTAGTTACCAAGTGCCCACGGTTAGCATATACTTTTACATACTTTCGAAACGCTCGTTGTAGCACTGAAATCTCGTGGCCTACTTACATTACTGTTATACTTAAACTATAGCTCACCAACCTTTGTGTTGACATTTTTAAGCATGTATTTCTCAGGTGCTTGAGGTTGCTTCCGCCGTGTACTAGTTTGTGCAGTAGACACCCGCTGCTTAGAGTTGTCAACGCATGAACAACTTTACTTTGCATTCAAACATTTGTACTTTTGAATTATGACTTGTAACGACCTTTGTGGTCACATACACTTATTTATTGCTTCTACTTAGTGAAGCATACTTTTGGATTGTAAAACTTTCGATGTTGGTTTGACATCACTTTTAATTATGAATGCAAACTCTTTTTGAAAACGCATACAGTACTTAACCTTGTAATGATCCTGTTGTTGATGGTCCGTACATGATGATTTGGTAAGGGGCGTCACACACACACACACATATATATATATATATATATATATATATATATATATATATATATATATATATATATATATATATATATATATATATATATATATATATATATATATATATATATATATATATATATATATATATATATAACGTAAAGAGATATATTGTAAAATTAACATGTTAATATTTTTATTAAATACAATTAATTATTTTGATGATATCATCATGAGGTTAGAATTTTCTCTTTATTTTTTTATTTTTTTTAAATTTGGATAATACTTATTAATAATATTATTAAAATAATTAATAAGATTTTATTTTAATTTAAAATTATTTAGGTTAAAGACATCACCCACCATGTTTACATTTTTTTTTTCTTTTTAATTTTTTTAACAAAGAAAATAACACACACACACACACACACACACACACACACACACACACACACACATATATATATATATATATATATATATATATATATATATATATATATATATATATATATAAAAGCATCTTAAACATATACTCCATATTATAAAGATTATATAAAATAAACTCTCTTCGTTCTAGAAAAATTGTCTTAATGACATTTTGTTAGATGGAAAATATATTATCAAATTGTCTAATTCACCCTCCATTAAATAATAATATATTTTTAATTCATAAAAGTTGTTTTAAAAAATAATTATTAAAATAATTGACATATTCAATGTTAAATTTCCATTAATAAAAAGGGTATAACTATAATTTTATTGAATTTTTTAATTATTTAGAGTAATGAATAATATATATTTAGAAGAAATAAAAATAGTAAAATAGACGGTTTTTTTCGAACAATACATATATATGTGTCCGTATCTGTCAAATAATATTGTATTCTTTTAACGTGACAAACCATCAACCTTAATATTTCATGTATCAACATGTATTTCTTTGTTGAATTGTTGATGACACCTTATCTTCTAGTAAACTTGGCACCTATATATAACTTGATTTGGGCCATCCTTTACCAAAGAAACAAGTAACCGAATACGATTTTGTAATTAATCGTACGCCTCTTTGGATGACATGTATTATATCAAGTAACGGCGGTATATATTACTCCCTCCGTCCCATTGGACTTTTCAAAGTCAATTCACTAAGTTTTAATTTCAAATATTTGTTGGTTTTTCCTATAGAATATTTGATGAAATTTATATGAATAGATTTATTTTCAAATGTATTTTCATTTGGTATAACTTTCATTCAATATTATATAATATATAAAAAGATATTTAAAGTCAAAGTTGAAGAAAAAAGACTTAAAAAGTCAAAAAAGAACAATTATTTTGAAACGAAGGGAGTATATCTTACATCCGCTAATTCATGATACTCATTAACTTACATGCGGATATACCATACCTTTATGAAAATTTAAATTTGTTATTACAACACAAGTAATAAAATAATAAGTTACTATAGAATAATTTATATGTAAAGTAAAAAAAAAAAAAAAAAAAAAACTTCACTTTAATATCATCTTACATATTTTTTATTTAGTTTTTCTTGTTGGGTTAGCTGATATAAAATAGTTGAAATTATATATATATATATATATATATATATATATATATATATATATATATATATATATATATATACGGGCAGGTTCAAACGAGAACTACTAAAAAGGTGAGAACTGCGAGAACTATTTAATTTAATAGTTTTTATGCGTTTAAATGCAACTAATTACATGCAAATGTTAATTAATGCACATATCATTAACAAACATATGTTCATTAGCTCAAATTACATGTTAAATTGTTAATTATATGAAACTGTTCATATGTTCGGAAACAGATATGCACATCTGAACGAAAAACTATATATTTAATTATATAGGAAAATATAAGTGTTTTTCAACTATTTTATGTTCATTCATACTCTTCATCAAGGTTTATGTGTGATTTAATCTAGTTACATGTGAAAATCTTTATAAATCAAAAGTTCTCGCAGTTCTCGCTTTTTTTATGGTTCTCGTTTGAACTTTTGGCTATATATATATATATATATATATATATATATATATATATATATATATATATATATATATATATATATATATATATATATATATATATATTGTTAGAACTCTAGAAAGGAGTAATACGAGTTTTCCTAGCCTTATGAAGGATCCTTTAGATAAGGGCTATATAAAAGATCCAAGGCTCCCTAGATTAACTAAGTTTAACCACTGTTATGTAGAAATTTTAAGAGAGCTGTGGAAGTCAATCTTGATCGATTGACTCTCTCTCTCAATCTTAATGGTTAATCTTCACATTCATTGATATTCATGTGTCAAGGGTCCTATCAATTGGTTTCAGAGTCATACATTCAATGAACCGAATGGCGATCCTTTGAATATCATGAATGTTTTTCCTCCACCTTCAAACACCAAACACATACATCTTCATACCTTCAACCTCAAACCTTCAAATCTTCATCATCTTCTTCTGAAGATATGAAGATCTTCAAAAATTTACAAAAATTTCCAAATATTTTCGGATCGAATCCTTTTATCACTTATCGAATCTCACTTTCAAATTACAACAATTCAAATCAAAATTCAAAATATCAAAATCACAAAAACTTAAACACAATTCCTTTCACATCTAACCACATCTGATCATTAATCATTATCATTTATAATTTCAGATTCATTATTTCTCAAAATAAAAAATTCTCAACATCACTTTGAGCTACAGTAGGAAGCATCAACACTTCAAATTGTGAATTATACAACTGATGATGATAACAACAAATTGCATACATACAAGTGATCCTTACATTATTTCTAACTCTCGTGAATTAACAGATTCGAATTACATCAACAATTTCATTCATCTTCATCTCGTGTTCGTCGTTCTTCGAAAACACAAGTCGTTTTGAACTTCGGATCAACTCAGCATGTTTTCGATCGAATTGAGAATATTTTCTGCATCATTATCGATCACTTAAGCTTCATGATTCCTCAATTGAATCGAAAATTCATTATATAACTCGAAGAGTTTGCCTGCTGGTCATGGGTATCCGGGGGTCACAGACATGGACTAAAATTGTTATCCGTTGATGGGTATGTGGTAGATAAAAAAAGTTTTGTCGGACGAGTCGTGAATATAAAGAATTTGCGCTCTTTGTCCGTGGGCGCCGTTCCTAAATGGGGATGATAATTCATTATATTTTAGGGATTTTTGTCTGAATACACGAGAACTAATATATAATCATGGACTTTCATCAAAGATAAAAGAACCTATCACAGACAAAACATAATAAATTCATGTCAAACCTCGCAATCATAAAACAAAACTAAAAGCAACGTAGCCATATAAACTATCTAGAGGCAAGTCGAGCTTACCCCGAAAATCGAGAAAACAGAGTAAAACCAAACTAAAAGCAAAATACCGCCACAACTTAGCAAAACAAATACAACATACTAAAAGAGACAAAACAAGAGGACAAAAAACTAAAACGCCCACCAAAACAAAAGAGGCCAATAAAGGAAGCCCCACTCAAGGCACTCCCAAGCCTATTCGTGGCGAGTGAAGCTTTTTCACTCCCAAGCTTGTCTTCAAACTTCATAAAAGTCGCCGATTTAGCGACCGATAAAAAAAAGTGTAAGATTTTGGCGGACCAAAGGATGGAGTGTTTGCAGATCCCACCAGCTTTCCATCGACTAACGCAAATCAAACAACAAGCTAAAAAGGGAACCTTATTTATAAACCAACGAAAGCTCGCCAACATAATCTTTCTCGACATCCTCGTCCCGAAGGAAGAAAAATTCATTATTCTCTTTTGCCTTATTCCTAGACTTCTTTTTCGACAAAGCATTATGCACTTCGCCCAAACTAGAACCGCCAACTGAGCAACCTTTTGAGGGGACCTTTAAGATTTTAACATTCACCCACTAATTTTTGATTGATTTAACGACTTTTAACCGATTCTAAAAAAAATTTGACTTTTTACCGGCGGTGACCCATTTGCAACCAGGGGTGAAACTACAAAGGGGCGGGGGACACCGGCTTAGTGGATTTGAAAATTTCAGTATTAAAATTTTGGATATTTTGATGTTGCTCTAGTTGATTGGAAATTTTCTGGCTTAAAATATTATTTTGCCCTCAAAATACTCCATATATTGCCCCAAAGCTAAAAGTCCATGGCTCAAAAAGTTGTATTTTCATGAAAAAATGGAAAAAAATTTTTATAGTAAATGTGAACGCTTTTAATATAAAATTTATCTGTTTACAACCATGGTTATAATATATTTTATTAGCAAGTTAAACTATTTGTACAAAGTTAAAAGATATAGTTATTAAATTATATATATATATATATATATATATATATATATATATATATATATATATATATATATACACACACACACACACACACACACACATTTTGTTTGGAGCATGTTCAAACGTGAACCACCAAAACGTACAGAACTACAAGAACTTTTTAATTATATATTTTCTATACATTTAAATTCAACATATAACATATAAATGTTATTTAACGCTTATATCATTGGCAAACAAATGTTCACATTTACAAATTATATGTTCAGTTGTGAATTATATGTGAAATGTTCAAATATTCACAAACACATCTACACATATGAACGCTAAATTATATATTTGAATATTGATTATAAATTTAAATTATAGATTTTTTCAAACTATTTTTTATTTAATCAACTCTATATCAACATTCATATGTGATTCAACCTATTTATATGTGAAAATTCTTATTATTTAATGCTTCTCGTAGTTCTGTACTTTTTTTTTTATTCTCATTAGAACTTTTGACAAATTTTTTTACATACAAGAATGAAATAACATGAAAATAAGACAAATCTCGCTTTCTTTTTCACACTTTTTTTCAGTTTTTCTAGACCGTATAAAATTGGGCCAAAGCATACTGACAGCCCAATTGTGAACTTTGATTATCTCCCTGATCCTAATTCGATACAAAACGGTTCACCTGGGCTCGGGCCTGCTACGAATGATAATGTTTTGGATGACAAAGAAGGTTCCACCCGACCCATTCAAACCCAGTACGTTTCAAATGGTCCTATCACACCCAATTCGAATACCTCCCTTAACGGTTGTAAGTTCAATAACGATGCTAATATTAATTCTGATAATGATTCTTTTATTTCTTTTTCATCTCACACGAACAAAGATAACGCCATGTAAAAAATCAATCCAAAAATACGATTGATTTTAAGGAGTCTCAAGAATCTACCTGAAGTGAACTTCGATGGGAGAAGGTTATGAACCAGAAGAAACAAAACCCTCGTAAATCGCTATACTCGAAATAAGCAACTTCACATAGTTGCTTATTTTCGTATGCATTTCTCCTTTAATTGTGCGTAAAATACTCGTCTGTAATGGCAGTGGCCACCATCAGTGGCGGTACCAGGATTCCAAGTCACCGGGGGCAAAAAAAAAAATTTAAAATCGTGGCAACTTTTTGGGCAAAATATGGAGATTTTGGGGCAAAAAATGGAGGTTTTTAAGCAAATTATGGAGGTTTTGAGGCAAAATTTTAACATTTGTGGACAAAATTTGAAGGTTTTGGGGTAAAATTTGGAGATTTTTGGGCAAAATTTAATGGTTTTGGGGCAAAAAAAAAATCCACTGGGGCAAAGTCGAAAAATCCAAAAATTTTACACTGAAAATTGCAAATCCACTGGGGGCGGCTGCCCCGCCTGTCCCCATTAAAAACCTCCCCTGGCCACCATCCTTTTGCTCGAGTTCAATATTGTACTAGTAATGTAGTAAAGTAATGGGCTTTGCAACCCACAGTTGGAATGAGCCAATACTTGGGCTGAACTTGAGCCCAATTAGATTATATAAATAAGTATACAGTAGACTTATATTTCGGATTGTATACCAATCAAACCTCTTTACTAAATATTTCAAACCAACACACACAATTCAGTGAAACCCAAAACGACATGAACCCAAATAAATGAAAAACAAAAACGACAATCCCAACATTTTGTTGATATATATATAGTAGGATAATTTGGCTTTATCATTATATACTTATATTAATTAATATATTAATATTATATTTAGTCATCATAGCATAGTGTATATAGTGCTGGTTTTTTTTACCAACATTTACAATTTCAAACTTCAATAGCAACAAAATGTTGAAATTGCCAAGCAAATGGACAGAAGAAAATGTTACAGGATTACTCGACTAAGCGACATACATATATGAGTAAAAAAAAAATCTCTCTCCGAATAACATGTAGAGAGAAAACTTCATTCGTAAATATGTTCCACAGGGAGACGACTTATTTTACACTATATTTTTAAACAATTATATTTGTACAAAATATATTATATATATTAATAATATATAAAAGGGAGTTTACCGTTTAATGACCGGTTTGTCGATTTTAAAAACTTTAGTTGCAGTTAAAATTTAATGTAAAATATTAAATAAATAAAAGACTTAATTTAAAGCGTAAAGTAAATAACGATAATGAAATTGCGATAAATAAAAGTGCGATAATTAAAAAGTACGATAATTAAAAGTGCAATTAAATACAATGACAATAAATAAAAGTGCGATAATTAGAAATGCAATTAAATATGAAAATAAAGGAATTATGCTTATTTAAACTTCCGTCTGGTTTTTGTCCATAACAGTCCATCGGTCATAAATTTAAAGTGCGAGTATCCTCGTCTAATTATCCTTATATCCGAAGTCAAATATTCCAACTAATTGGGGACTTAAACTGTAACAAGGTCTTAATACTATGTTTAATAATTACACCAGGATATCGACTGCGTGTAACCCAAGGTTTTAATACTTTATTATCAATTATGCCAAGTGTCCTTGTACATAATTTCACCCCTGTTTTAATAATTCCATAGACTATTAATCCATTCCCGTGTCCGGTTAAATGAACGATTATTCGTACATATAAATATCCCGCCCATCGTGTCCGATCGAGTGTATATGGTTATTTATAGGTATGTCCAATTGTAAATCTTTATATTAAAATTAACAAACTATCATTTAGTTAAACAAATATAAAGCCCATTAATAGCCCATAGTCTAATTTCCACAAATGTCGTTCTTTTGTCCAAAGCCCAATTATGGTAAAAAGCCCAATTACCCAATTTTAATTATTTTTAGTCCAACATCATGATTACTTCGTCTTAAATAAGCATAATAATAACTTAAGTACGAGACATCAATTTAAAAAGGAGAACATAGCTTACATTGATTATTTATCGTGTAGTGTTACACGGACAAAGCTTCGACTTTAAAACCCGTAAAATAACCTTTACATAACCCAAACTAATCTAATATAAAACTACCCTATACTATAATATATATATATATATATATATATATATATATATATATATATATATATATATATATATATATATATATATATATATATATTATTATTATTATTATTATTATTAGAGGAGCATTATTATTATTATGTTTAAAACTCGTCGAATAAGCTGGCTATTTATAGGACCTGACCAACTTTTTCGGGCCATGCGATCGCATGGGATATGTGCCTTCTGGCCATGCGATCGCATGGTGTCTGGCACCAGCTCACATTCATTTGTTTTTTAGTCTGCCGACACTATTTAATATAATATAAAATATATAAATAATTTATATAATTATTTAAATATTATATTATATTCTTGTGCATAGTAGACTTGTAATTTTTGGTCCGTTGCGTCGGGCGTTGATAGTTGGCTCAGGTCCCGGTTTCGGATTTTTGAACGTCCTTTCGTATAATTTAATATCTTGTACTTTGCGTTCCGCAACTTGTACTTTTGTCATTTTTAGACGTTTCTCATCAATAAATTGAACCACTTGGATTGTATCTTGTACATTTGAGCTTTTTGGTCATTTGCGTCTTCAAATCGTCGTTTTCGCCTTTTGTCTTCGCACTTATTTAATATAAACGATTACAACTTACAATAGGACAATTACAACTAAATAATTTACATATTGGGAGGATATTGCTACTAAATATATGTTCATTTGGAGCACTATCAATTACACCGTAACATTCTACCATTACATTACACCATTACATTACACAGTCACATTGTACCATTACATTACACACTCACATTCTACCATTACATTACATCGTTACATTCTACCATTACATTACACCGTTAATTTAATAACCATTACATTACACATTATACCGTCATATTATACCATTATATTACACTCCTACATTGATACTCTATCATTACATTACATTGGGTTTAAGATTAGGGTTCATTGTTACATTACACCATCACATACCACCATTACATTACAATGTGAAGATTTTGACCATTACATTACACCGCAACTTCCTACCATTGCATTACACCTTCATTTTCTACCATTGCATTACACCCTTACATTCCACTGTTATATTGCACTGTCACATTGCACCATTACATTACGCTGTCATATTCTACCATTACATTACAGCGTTACATTACATCGTTAAATTCCACATGTAACTTATATCATTACATTACACGATTACATTTTGTCATTAACTTTCGTCGAGATTAGTATCCTTTTGGCGGGTAACTTTTCGTTGAAAATCTTTGGTTGAATATTCTTGGCGCAAATATTTTTGGAGGGAAACAAATGGCTGGATTTTTTGGTGCCAAAATCCAACAAATTCGATCTATTTATACAACTGCAACCCTCACCATTTACATCTACTCAATTTGTAATGGTAGGATGAAAAATAATTTTCCTTTTCTTAATTCATAATGATGAACTACTGTGGATGTGGCGAACATGCAATTATCCGAACATCTTGTGTCCCGTAACCAAATTTCTTTTTTCTAAATGTTGTTTTAAATTAATTTATCTTCATTAAAAAGGAAAAAAAATGAATTGGATCAATGCCGACGACATGTCGTCGGTAAGTTGGGCGGGAATTATTTTCCTGGTAAGCGCCAAAACATAAAAAGGAAAAATAAAAAATGGTTGGCATTCCCGACGACATGTCGTCTGGAATGGTTGGCGGGAATTTTTTTTTATGTTTGCCGCCAAGACATAAAAGTGAAAAAGAAATCGGTATATTAATAGCGACGACTTTCCGACGACATGTCGTCGGGATAGGTCGGTCAACAAAAAACTACGAAAAGCCTGACAAAGAATTGAATTTTTTGTCGTTTTGCGGTATTAATCCCGACGACACATGTCGTCGGGAATGTTCACTTTTCTTGTAGTGATAGTGTTATCGAGGTTGTATTTGTCAGAATTGCACATGCTATTAAGGTTGTAACGGTTGAAAGTTCGTGAAGCACCTCTATCATATGTCGAAGTATCCATTTTGAAAAATTATAAAGGACTTTAACAATACACAACTTTTGATTATCGGGAGCCATGGAACAAAATACTTACAAAATCGAGAAATTGAGCTAGGGTTCGTGGTTTGATCAATTTCATATCCATTTTTTTTGTACGAGACTTAGTTAGGATTTGACTTGATTTGAGAATTTTGATCATTCAATTTTAAGTTAGAAAGGTAATATATATATTTTAACTATCACAAGAATGTACATACATATAACCACAAACTAACGAGCTCAACAAAAACAATAAATTTAACAAAAGCTCGCGACCCATTTTTAAATATATAAAAAGCGATACAAAGTTCTATGAGCAAAAAGACCATAAACACAAAACAAGGGTAACCAATTAAAATATATGCTTAGACTTTTTTGATGTATATAATTATAATTATAAATGAATCATTCCTCCTCACTATCATTAAATCATGGATCACAGGATATGCTTTAGAATATTTCTTCATGTATACCACAAAATATATATTTACTCAATAAATGTATTCAAATTTTTATTGATTACATGGATAAATTAGACGTTAGATTTGTGTCTACACATAATGATATTTAAAATGCATAATTGTATTAATAAAGAAATAATATAAATAAATCGTAATATATCAAATTCTAAATAGTATTTTGTTAAAAGTTTATCTAAATATTGTCCTAAGGGCTATCTTTAATAAGTCTAGACATGCATAAAATGATTGTAAATTCAAATTTTTATTTCCTTTAGTATTATGAATAAATTACGTTTAAGTTTACGTTTTACGTTTATATTTACGTTTTGTGTCTATATTTTTTCTATGCATTTGACGTTTTCATTTTTTCTTTACATTTTACGTTTTACGTATACGTTTTAGAACTCTTTTAATTATATTTATATTACTTCCGTGCTTCGTACGGGCAAAAAACCTAATACATTATTTAAAAAAGGTTTTTTTTATTGCATATGTGGCAACATCTACTTAAAGAATTCTTAAAAAATTTCTATTTGCCATCAAAAGAATTAATCATACATTTAATATACATACATACATATATATACACACACACACACACGCACACACATATATATATATATATATATATATATATATATATATATATATATATATATATATATATATATATATATATATATATATATATATATATATATAAATTCAAAATATATATACATTTAATAAAATGTTTGTAAATTGAAAATTTTTATTTCCTTTAGTATTATGAATAAATTAACTTTACGTTTTACGTTTATATTTACGTTTTGCCTCTATATTTTGTCTATGCATTTGACATTTTCATTTTTTCTGTACATTTTACGTTTTACATATACGTTTTAGAACTCTTTTAATTATATTTATATTACATCCGTGCTTTGTACGGGCAAAAAACCTAATACATTATTTAAAAAAGGTTTTTTTATTGCTTATGTGGCAACATCTACATAAAGAGTTTTTTAAAAATTCCTATTTGCCATCATAAGAATTAATCTTACATTTAATATATATATATATATATATATATATATATATATATATATATATATATATATATATATATATATATATATATATATATATATATATATATATATATATATAACAACTGAAATGCCCCGTCCTAATCCATCTGGACGAATACATTACATTTGGTTACATCGCGAGGTACTTGACCTCTATATGATACATTTTACAAACATTGCATTCGTTTTTAAAAGACAAACTTTCTTTACATCGAAAGTTGACGGTATGCATACCATTTCATAATACATCCAACTATAGTTGACTTAATAATAATCTTGATGAACTCAATGACCCAAATGCATCGTCTTTCGAAATATGCCATGAATGACTCCAAGTAATATCTCTAAAATTAGCTAATGCACAGCGGAAGATCTCTTTAATACTTGAGAATAAACATGCTTTCAAGTGTCAATCAAAAGGTTGGTGAGTTCATAGGTTTATCATAAAATAATAAAATTCATTATTTTGATAGACCACAAGATTTAAATCCTGCATGGTACAAATGGGCCCGAATCCTATACCCACCTGTAATGCACATGCGATATCTTTTAAATACAGTACACCTTTCTCGTGTACGAAATCATTTTTCATAAATCTTAGTAACTGTACACATATCTCGTGCAAAAAAACTAATACACATAACCTGTATATAAAAATCATTCTCTCGATATATAACATTCACATCAATTGGTGGCAATTATCATGTCCACATAATTCAATGGTGGCAATTATCATGTCCACATAATTCAATGGTGGCAATTATCCTGTCCACATAATTCAATGGTGGCAATTATCATGTCCACATAATTCAATAATAATTCGCAGAACTTCTGTCTGCATAATAATTCATTCGAGAAATGTTTTGCTTGTGTCTACCTCGTCAAACATTTATAAAAGCATTTCATGTATTCGCAGTTCAAAACATATTTAAAAAAAAAAAAACATTTAATAAAGCAGTTGTATAAGCAGCGCATGTATTCTCAGTCCTAAAAATGTAAAGAGTAAAAGGGAATCAAATGAACTCACCATACTGTATTTTTGTAGTAAAAATACATATGACGTCATTTAACAAGTGTAGGGTTGACCTCGGATTCACGAACATATATCATTAATGTATATTAACACATATATTTGTCATCGAACAAATTTATATATATTATATCTTAGTTTATATGTTATATGTATTTAATTTGTATATATTTAAAATGATTAATATTTATACATATATTTATATTCCTAATATATTCATTTTCAATATTTGAAATAATTAATATATATTATTAATATTAATTTAAAAGGTAACTCATTAATGTTATTATATATTAAATTTTAGTATAATATTTTATTACTAAAAATCATAAAAATAATGATAGTTTTGATAAAAATAATAATTTTAATAAAAATAGTAGTTTTAATAATAATGATAAAAATAATATTGGTAATAAGGATGTTAATAACCTTAATAATCATATTGATAACTTTTATACTAGTAATAATAATAATAATAATAATAATAATAATAATAATAATAATAATAATAATAATAATAATAATAATAATAATAATAATAATAATAATAATAATAATAATAATAATAACTACCTCAAGAAAAAGTTCCATAAATAATGCCTATGCCCGGGCTCGAACCCGCGACCTCTCGCTAACCCACTAATACCCTTAACCATTGGACCATTCGTTTCTTTCTATTTTATATCGCGTATTAAATCTATATAACCCATGTATTTCTGTTCTTCTTCCTCACACAAAAACAAGTAGATCAAGAACTTAATTTGTTTCAATTAGAACCTGAAATATATTCATTTGAATCCCAAAGATAGCGACTAACATCTATTGTGAAAGAATCGATTCTAAAACAGTTGCTAATAACATAATCACATATGAACATGTGCCGTTATCTTCATCATCTCCATAACACTTATCACCATCATATCATTATCGACATCTATCAACTTCATTATCCCATTTAATACCATAACAGAATTAGAGACACAATGAAGTGAGCAGCATCATAAGTTGCTGCATTTTGACAGGAACAGCTCGATGGGCTACAAGGAATGGCCCAATAGAAACAAAAACTAGAATAAGCCCAAGTATTAAATAATGGCCCAACCAAATCACAAGCCTAATTCTCAATCCAGTATCATGTTTTAATTAATTTGTTCGATGGATTTTGTGGGTGTGGGGTCGTCTGGAAACAGGTACAACAAACACATTATCATCTCAATCATGATAATCATCATCATTTATCTTCTTTAACTCGCCACCTATGTACCAAAACCGAAGCAATACTTCCATTCCTCAATTTTACCTTAACATAATTACCCTATAAAATAATCAAAACATCCTTTAGCAACCCATTAAGGTCGACCATCTTTACTTTAATCATGAAGATGTCGGCCTATGTCCTATCATCTCCCACTTGTATACCCTTTTATCATGCGTTATATATATATATTATTGGAGTATTATATAAACAAGCTGCAAATTCAATAATTCCCAAGTGAAACCCAAATCATAAAACCAATATTTCTATCGGTTTCCTTACAGGAACACAAACATATCATATTAGCGAGATGGGTGGTAATGGTGATTGGATTTCGGACAGAATTAGAAAGAGGAAGCAGCTATCCAGTTGTAACAGTGGTTCGAAGGTGGTTCTTTGCTCCAGAATACAAGAGAGAGAAGGAAGAAAGGGATGTGAGAGAGAAAAAGAGAAGTTGGTGTACGGTTGTGTGTTTCATGGTAACCCATCGATTGTGGGTTGATCTTGAGGTGGTGAAGGGTGGTTAAAGAGGGAATGAAACAGACGTAGTAGTAGTGGGTCGTTGGTGATGATATACAAAATAGTAGTAGCTAGTTATTACACAAATGGTGATAGTTTTTGGTTGATCACGTTTAGAAGAGAAATAGAAGAAGTAATCACATAAGTTGTGGTTGTGGTGTACTATGGTGGTTGTGGGTGATGGTGAGATACCGTGGTTGAAAGTGGTGGTCTCATAGTTTGAGAAACGTGGAGTGGGTTTGAGAATGATCACAGGTCGTTTGTATATTGATAAATGAATTTGACATCTAATCAGTTTATCGACAACAAGTGCAGAGATATTCAAATCAGTAGAAAAAAAAAATAAAAAATAAAATAAAAGGGAAGTCAACCTCTAACAGATTTTGGAATGTAATGTAAAGATGGAATCTGATTTTGTACGAATTTAACAATGTTTAATAGATAGACAATGACCTGCATCGATTTCTGATTTACTAATCTTCATGTATACGTTTTTTTTTTTTTTACATATTTGTTATAAATAATTAAATAAGTTAATAATAATAATAATGATAATTTTGTAAATAATAATAACAATAATTAATTATAATTAATAATAATAATAATAGAAATATTAATAATAATAATATCAATAATTTTATCAATACTTGTATATATCAAATTTTACACACACACACACACACACACACACACACACACACATATATATATATATATATATATATATATATATATATATATATATATATATATATATATATATATATATATATATATATATATATATATATATATATATATATATATATATATATATATATATATTTTATATTAGAAATATTAATGTTAATAATACAATTATTAATATTATCATTTATAATGAAAATATTGTTAATGATTTTAATCTAACAACTATATTCAATTTTTCTAATCAATAATATTATATGATAAGATATATTAATTATTTATTATTTAAACTTTTTATTTATTTTATATCTTTAATATTATTTATACAGAGTATATATATATATATATATATATATATATATATATATATATATATATATATATATATATATATATATATATATAATATCCCTTATTTATATTATATGTTGACATTTATTGAAAAGTTAATGCTTTCATATATCTGTTAGAAATTCATAATAACGCATATATATTTATATATATATTTATTGTAACAATAATTTAGTTATTCCAAGTTTTATTTTACATTTTAAATTCTAATTAATTAAAGTATACTTCATTAGTTTAGCATATTATATATATATATATATATATATATATATATATATATATATATATATATATATATATATATATATATATATATACTTATATTTATATTTATAATATATATACATATTAATTTACAAACCAATATTCGTGAATCGTCGGGCACAGTAAATGGGTAATTGGTTATGTGAACATAGTTCCAAAATTTTCGAGACTCACAATTACAGACTTGGCTTATCGTGTCGAAAATATTTAAAGATTAAGTTTAAATTTAGTCGGAAATTTCCGGGTCGTCACAGTACCTACCCGTTAAAGAAATTTCGTCCCGAAATTTGAGTGAGGTGGTCATGGTTAACAATAAAAATATTTTTCATGATGAATACGAGTTGATAAATAGAGTTTTATCATCATTGATTAATATAGATAAAAAGATTCGATCATGTGAAGTGTACGAGTGAAACTATCACAAAATAGTGAAATGAGGAAAGTCAAGTTTATCTTAACTTTTGACGTAGTTTTGTTTGAATTTCAGAATTTCAGGGATTTAAAGAAAATTTTTGAAATCTGAATAAGATCTGATTTCCTCGGGATTAAGGAAATTAAAATCTCTTTAATTAAATGCAATGATCTGTCCCGATTACTACATCTGATATTTCCGTTATAAATTTTCCCTTTCCGTTCCATTAGTTTTCACCACTTCTATACTCAATTCCTAAATTCAAAAGATTATGAAAATGCTTAATCTAGTTCTGATTCTTGTACTTATCCGGACTATCGTATCTGTCATTCTTCTTTTCCATCTACCACCGGAGGAATCTATTCACTTCTACTATTACCTTGGGGTTATAGTGTTTTTAATTCTCCCGTGTCTTTATATGGCTATACGCATTGATATACATGGTTTGTAATTTCTGTGTTGTTGTCGAGTTTTATATCTTCCCTTATGTTTCGGAGCTCTTTGCCTTTTTATTCTCTTCTCAACCTCAAATAAAACGAGTAACGGTCCAGAATTCGTAGTTATGGAGTTTCGAATGAACTTAATGTTCTAAACAAGAAGGAACGTAATAGCACGATTTGATTTATCAATTTACCAGACTATCCGGGAAGGATAGAACTTTCAAGAATATATTTTCTTGATACGTTCAGAGGTTAAGTAGAATGAAAGAGTTATGTAACATGGCACATGATGATGGTATGATCTACTGTAAACCATCATCACGTTTCATTAGAAACTCAGCATGACTTACTGTAATATAATCACGTTGGCCGGGCGTTATTATATTATACTAACCCATGCTTTAGTTCCCAACACTTCTCCACAATTCATTCATAATTTATACTTAGATTTTACAGAAGTTTCCAATATAATGGAATAAAGAAAAACACGAAGAGGTGGATAATTTCGGACAAGAATATTTATGAAAATATCCTCAGAAATATCGAAGATATTTATGATGATATTTTGGAATTTCTAAGTTCGAAGGTTGAGGAAGAAAAAATTTTCGCAAGATTTTAACATGACTTCGGAGCAAGATATTCTCTAATGATTTCATCGGATCCAGAATTACCTGAATTCTTTGAATATAGGGTTTGGTCCTTGTATTTATCCTTGGTCTCCTTCATGGTTTGCTCAATTCGTTTTCAAGTTTCAAACCTTCCATTTTTCTGAGCTTTGCCAACATACTATTCTTTTATCATCAACTTCCAACGGTTAAGGTCGTTTACAGTTTTTGCTGCTTAATTCATCTTTTTCAACATTCCGAGTATTGATTCGCAGACTGGTGCTTTTCAGAATTTCAGAATGAAAGATCTTAATTCTAAGAGATAAATGTTATATGTATTCATATAACTGTTGAGGTAGAAACGTTGCGAGATTCAAAATACTGACTTGCTAATTCCCGGTAATTGGTATGGCAATTCTCGTTATAAGATACGGATAAATATATGATAAGGTCTTGACGAACAAGTAATATGGTTCTTCGGAGCGACTCAAGCCAATGAGTAATGAAGTTGCTGGTAAGTTTACTGCTAAAGTGGTGGGACATAAACGATCCCCCAATAACGATGACGAAAGACAACTTATATGTCAAGGTTATAATAAGGTAAATTCGAATGAAAGTTGAAATTGACTTGTTGGAGCTGTGACAAAATAGGCTAATTTGGAAAGAGATTGCAAAGTTATTTTCGGTAATAACAATACTAAAGGAATTAGCACAGATACGTGTTAAACGTTTACCCAGGTTTCGAGTGTTTTCAGGTGCGTAACTATATGCATCAATCCTTTATTCCGTAGATGAAATGCGGTTGGTTCATCCTTTCGATTGAGGTGTTTTCAAGAATCATGAAAGGTTTGAACGCAGATTGGAATCGTCAAGATACAAATGAGGTTTAAGATGAAATCAAGTGGCAAACTTGAAGAGTTGTTTAGTTTCATATGTTATAATCAATATTTTAATTCATTTTAATTATCCAATGTTGGTAATCCATAGTTCAAAGTCCACAGTTAGCAATTCAATAATTCATATATAGTTTGATATATAACATTCTAATTAATTAATACGTATCGTGACCCGTGTACATGTCTCAGACTCGATCACAACTCAAAGTATATATATTATTGTAGAATCAACCTCAACCCTGTACAGCAAACTCAAGCATTACAGCATATAGAGTGTCTATGGTTATTCCAAATAATATATATACATGCGTCGATATGATATGTCAAAACCTTGTATACATGTCCCGATATTTAAAGTGCGTAAAAATAAATAACAGAAATTAAATGACGATAAATAAAATTGCGAGAATATAAATTGCGATAATTAAATTGCTATAAATAAAATGTAATCAGTTAGCTAGAAACAATTAGCTAGGAACAGTTAGCGTGGATTCTTAACAAAATTTCTCATAGTTAATTTATTTGTTTCTAACAAATTTTATTTTGTCAAATGTTTTCTTCATTATGCCACTTGTTGGATTCTGATAAATCAAAATCCAAATATGAAATTGGATGAAAATGGTTATTCTGCGGTGAACGGATTTGTATGTCGGTGGATGTAAGTAGGATAGCAAACGACTATTGAATCAGCTTCGAAGAATGTACAGTGTAACTTATTAATGTGAAATCTGAATATTCCTCGGGTATTACCTACCCGTTAAAATATTTTCACCATTAACAGTTTGTACAAAAGAATTTTTAGTTACAATCTTTATGAAAACATATATACATATATATTTTCTTCAGATGTAATCATGAATTTAATGAGTTAATATGATATTAAACTCATTTGATTTACCGTTAGAATAAGAATATATATAATCTCTAAAACATTAGAGATTACATAATTTCTATGTCGAACGAAGATAAATGATGTAGAACGTCATGTAGAACGAAGATAATTGAGATACAGAATGAGATGTTGAGGCATGGATTGTTGATGGCACTGGTGCTGTTATTGATGGTACTGTTGGTGCTGGTGATGTTGTTGAAGCTGGTAAATTTTGCACCATATTCTCCAAATTTATTTCTCAAGCGCGAAGTTTGTTGACTTCTTCTATTATTCCGGGATGATTGTCGGTCGGAACGAGCGAATGAATAAGGTTTAGAATTGTGAACAGAATATAATTATGACGAGATACTCTGGAAATGAGAGAAAATGGTGTCTCGAACAGGTTCGCCGGTAAGTGCTTCAGGTTCTTCGCCCAGAGGACAATATGGTGGATGAAAGGGATCGCTTCTTCTTGTCTCCAATGATTAAGTAGACTACGAACCCATCAGACGAATTGGGGATGGATGGTTGGTTGATTCATTCTGGTGACACTGTTTTCGGAGCTTAGGCGAACATCCATGTCGGAATAGCGGGACTTGAACTAGTTGTGAGTTCCATCCGGTACGGGTAGATAAAGGGTTTTTGATATGAAATGATTTTCGGATATCGGATGATATTCTAATTACATAGATTATCTATATATATAGAACAAAATATTTCGTAGATTACGGAGGGATTTATGGAATATGTCAGGAAAATCTACAGTAACAGATGCGCTAAGATATGAATTATCAGATACGCTAAGATATGAATTTTGTCTATACACTATTCATGCAGTCAATGCAGTAAAACGTGTCTAGACGAAGAATGATAAGCAGTTAATTTCCTAATGATGATAAGAAGGTAATTTTCGACACTAATGATAAGCAAAACTTTTGACATGCAGACACGGTCGAAGTCCAGACTCACTAATGCATCCTAAGGACTTATCAGTTAGACACAGTAATGCAGACCTGGTTCGCTAAGACCACTGCTCTGATACCAACTGAAATGCCCCGTCCTAATCCATCTGGACGAATACATTACATTTGGTTACATCGCGAGGTACTTGACCTCTATATGATACATTTTACAAACATTGCATTCGTTTTTAAAAGACAAACTTTCTTTACATCGAAAGTTGACGGTATGCATACCATTTCATAATACATCCAACTATAGTTGACTTAATAATAATCTTGATGAACTCAATGACCCAAATGCATCGTCTTTCAAAATATGCCATGAATGACTCCAAGTAATATCTCTAAAATTAGCTAATGCACAGCGGAAGATCTCTTTAATACTTGAGAATAAACATGCTTTCAAGTGTCAACCAAAAGGTTGGTGAGTTCATAGGTTTATCATAAAATAATAAAATTCATCATTTTGATAGACCACAAGATTTAAATCCTGCATGGTACAAATGGGCCCGAATCCTATACCCACCTGTAATGCACATGCAATATCTTTTAAATACAGTACACCTTTCTCGTGTACGAAATCATTTTTCATAAATCTTAGTAACCGTACACATATCTCGTGCACAAAAACTAATACACATAACCTGTATATAAAAATCATTCTCTCGATATATAACATTCACATCAATTGGTGGCAATTATCATGTCCACATAATTCAATGGTGGTAATTATCATGTCCACATAATTCAATGGTGGCAATTATCCTGTCCACAAAATTCAATGGTGGCAATTATCATGTCCACATAATTCAATAATAATCCGCAGAACTTCTGTCTGCGTAATAATTCATTCGAG
Source organism: Rutidosis leptorrhynchoides (assembly GCF_046630445.1). Taxonomy (NCBI): domain Eukaryota; kingdom Viridiplantae; phylum Streptophyta; class Magnoliopsida; order Asterales; family Asteraceae; genus Rutidosis; species Rutidosis leptorrhynchoides. Next base: position 378,757,158 of record NC_092343.1, on the reverse strand, counting down.
GAATGTTTTGCTTGTGTCTACCTCGTCAAACATTTATAAAAGCATTTCATGTATTCGCAGTTCAAAACATATTTCAAAAAAAAACATTTAATAAAGCAGTTGTATAAGCAGCGCATGTATTCTCAGTCCTAAAAATGTAAAGAGTAAAAGGGAATCAAATGAACTCACCATACTGTATTTTTGTAGTAAAAATACATATGACGTCATTTAACAAGTGTAGGGTTGACCTCGGATTCACGAACATATATCATTAATGTATATTAACACATATATTTGTCATCGAACAAATTTATATATATTATATCTTAGTTTATATTTTATATGTATTTAATTTGTATATATTTAAAATGATTAATATTTATACATATATTTATATTCCTAATATATTCATTTTCAATATTTGAAATAATTAATATATATTATTAATATTAATTTAAAAGGTAACTCATTAATGTTATTATATATTAAATTTTAGTATAATATTTTATTACTAAAAATCATAAAAATAATGATAGTTTTGATAAAAATAATAATTTTAATAAAAATAGTAGTTTTAATAATAATGATAAAAATAATATTGGTAATAAGGATGTTAATAACCTTAATAATCATATTGATAACTTTTATACTAGTAATAATAATAATAATAATAATAATAATAATAATAATAATAATAATAATAATAATAATAATAATAATAATAATAATAATAATAATAATAATAATAAGTAAAACTACCTCAAGAAAAAGTTCCATAAATAATGCCTATGCCAGGGCTCGAACCCGCTGTAGTGACCCGAACTTTTTCATGTTTATATATATTAATTGAGATTGATATTTACATGATTAAATGTTTCCAACATGTTAATCAATCAAACTTGTTAAGACTTGATTAATTGAAATATGTTTCATATAGACAATTGACCACCCAAGTTGACCGGTGATTCACGAACGTTAAAACTTGTAAAAACTATATGATGACATATATATGGATATATATATAGTTAACATGATACTATGATAAGTAAACATATCATTAAGTATATTAACAATGAACTACATATGTAAAAACAAGACTACTAACTTAATGATTTTTAAACGAGACATATATGTAACGATTATCGTTGTAAAGATATTTAATGTATATATATCATATTAAGAGATATTCATACATGATAATATCATGATAATATAATAATTTAAAATCTCATTTGATATTATAAACATTGGGTTAACAACATTTAACAAGACCGTTAACCTAAAGGTTTAAAAACAACACTTACATGTAACGACTAACGATGACTTAACGACTCAGTTAAAATGTATATACATGTAGTGTTTTAATATGTATTTATACACTTTTGAAAGACTTTAATACACTTATCAAAATACTTCTACTTAACAAAAATTCTTACAATTACATCCTCGTTCAGTTTCATCAACAATCCTACTCGTATGCACCCGTATTCGTACTCGTACAATACACAGCTTTTAGATGTATGTACTATTGGTATATACACTCCAATGATCAGCTCTTAGCAGCCCATGTGAGTCACCTAACACATGTGGGAACCATCATTTGGCAACTAGCATGAAATATCTCATAAAATTACAAAAATATGAGTAATCATTCATGACTTATTTACATGAAAACAAAATTACATATCCTTTATATCTAATCCATACACCAACGACCAAAAACACCTACAAACACTTTCATTCTTCAATTTTCTTCATCTAATTGATCTCTCTCAAGTTCTATCTTCAAGTTCTAAGTGTTCTTCATATATTCTACAAGTTCTAGTTACATAAAATCAAGAATACTTTCAAGTTTGCTAGCTCACTTCCAATCTTGTAAGGTGATCATCCAACCTCAAGAAATCTTTGTTTCTTATAGTAGGTTATCATTCTAATACAAGGTAATAATCATATTCAAACTTTGGTTCAATTTCTATAACTATAACAATCTTATTTCAAGTGATGATCTTACTTGAACTTGTTTTCGTGTCATGATTCTGCTTCAAGAACTTCGAGCCATCCAAGGATCCGTTGAAGCTAGATCCATTTTTCTCTTTTCCAGTAGGTTTATCCAAGGAAATTAAGGTAGTAATGATGTTCATAACATCATCCGATTCATACGTATAAAGCTATCTTATTCGAAGGTTTAAACTTGTAATCACTAGAACATAGTTTAGTTAATTCTAAACTTGTTCGCAAACAAAAGTTAATCCTTATAACTTGACTTTTAAAATCAACTAAACACATGTTCTATATCTATATGATATGCTAACTTAATGATTTAAAACCTGGAAACACGAAAAACACCGTAAAACCGGATTTACGCCGTCATAGTAACACCGCGGGCTGTTTTGGGTTAGTTAATTAAAAACTATGATAAACTTTGATTTAAAAGTTGTTATTCTGAGAAAATTATTTTTATTATGAACATGAAACTATATCCAAAAATTATGGTTAAACTCAAAGTGGAAGTATGTTTTCTAAAATGGTCATCTAGACGTCGTTCTTTCGACTGAAATGACTACCTTTACAAAAACGACTTGTAACTTATTTTTCCGACAATAAACCTATAATTTTTCTGTTTAGATTCATAAAATAGAGTTCAATATGAAACCATAGCAATTTTATTCACTCAAAACGGATTTAAAATGAAGAAGTTATGGGTAAAACAAGATTGGATAATTTTTCTCATTTTAGCTACGTGAAAATTGGTAACAAATCTATTCCAACCATAACTTAATCAACTTGTATTGTATATTATGTAATCTTGAGATACCATAGACACGTATACAATGTTTCGACCTATCATGTCGACACATCTATATATATTTCGGAACAACCATAGACACTCTATATGTGAATGTTGGAGTTAGCTATACAGGGTTGAGGTTGATTCCAAAATATATATAGTTTGAGTTGTGATCAATACTGAGATACGTATACACTGGGTCGTGGATTGATTCAAGATAATATTTATCGATTTATTTCTGTACATCTAACTGTGGACAACTAGTTGTAGGTTACTAACGAGGACAGCTGACTTAAGAAACTTAAAACATCAAAATATATTAAAAGTGTTGTAAATATATTTTGAACATACTTTGATATATATGTATATATTGTTATAGGTTCGTGAATCAACCAGTGGCCAAGTCTTACTTCCCGACGAAGTAAAAATATGTGAAAGTGAGTTATAGTCCCACTTTTAAAATCTAATATTTTTGGGATGAGAATACATGCAGGTTTTATAAATGATTTACAAAATAGACACAAGTACGTGAAACTACATTCTATGGTTGAATTAACGAAATCGAATATGCCCCTTTTATTTAAGTCTGGTAATCTAAGAATTAGGGAACAGACATCCTAATTGACGCGAATCCTAAAGATAGATCTATTGGGCTTAACAAACCCCATCCAAAGTACCGGATGCTTTAGTACTTCGAAATTTATATCATATCCGAAGGGTGTCCCGGAATGATGGGAATATTCTTATATATGCATCTTGTTAATGTCGGTTACCAGGTGTTCACCATATGAATGATTTTTATCTCTATGTATGGGATGTGTATTGAAATATGAAATCTTGTGGTCTATTATTATGATTTGATATATATAGGTTAAACCTATAACTCACCAACATTTTTGTTGACGTTTTAAGCATGTTTATTCTCAGGTGATTATTAAGAGCTTCCGCTATCGCATACTTAAATAAGGACGAGATTTGGAGTCCATGCTTGTATGATATTGTGTAAAAACTGCATTCAAGAAACTTATTTTGTTGTAACATATTTGTATTGTAAACCATTATGTAATGGTCGTGTGTAAACATGATATTTTAGATTATCATTATTTGATAATCTATGTAAAGCTTTTTAAATCTTTATTGATGAAATAAAGGTTATGGTTTGTTTTAAAATGAATGCAGTCTTTGAAAAACGTCTCATATAGAGGTCAAAACCTCGCAACGAAATCAATTAATATGGAACGTTTTTAATCAATAAGAACGGGACATTTCAGTTGGTATCCGAGCGTTGGTCTTAGAGAACCAGAATTTTGCATTAGTGTGTCTTATCAAGTTTGTTAGGATGCATTAGTGAGTCTGGACTTCGACCGTGTTTACTTGAAAAATGATTGCTTAACAAATTTTGTTGGAAACTATATATTTTTAACATGTGAATATTATGTGATATATTAATCTCTTAACGCGTTTGATATTATGTGATAGATGTCTACCTCTAGAACAAGTCCCATTGACTCACCTAATAATAATGAAGAGTCAAATGTAAATTGGAATGATTCGTGGACTGATTCACAAGTTCCCGAAGAGGAACCGGAAGAAGAGTCGGAACCGGAAGAAGAGTCGGAACCGGAAGAAGAATCAGAACCGGATGAAGAAATAGAACCGGTGGGGGAAATAATAAAACGGTTAAGTAAAAGAAAATCCTCAACCAACCAACCAAGGTTAATTATGGTCAATGGTGTTTCCGCCAAGGAAGCAAAATATTGGGAGGATTACCAATTCTCCGATGAATCGGATTCCGACGAGAATTCCGATGATGTTATAGAAATTACCCCAACTGAATTTAAAAAGGCAAAAGAAAATAATAAGGGAAAGGGCATAAAAATAGAGAAATCTAATTTCAACCCCGATGAACTTTATATGTATCGTCAACCCCCGAAGTCCTTAAGTTGTAACAATGACCCGGGAACCTCTAAACCACCAGGTTTTTCTAAACCAATGTGGAAAATGACAGCTCGTATTAGGGGAACATCATATATCCCTAGAAACTTGGCAAAACGAACCAAAACCGAAGAAGAAGAAACAAGCGAGTCGGAATAAGATAGTTGTATTCGTGTGGTGTAATATATGTAATATAGTGTGCTTATGCTTTATGATATATGTAAAAATTGCTTGTATTAATAAGTATTTTTTTATGAATCTAACTTTTGTCTATTTTACAGTATAAAAACACAAAATGGATAGACAACCCAATATTTTAAGAGACCTACCCGGAGACATGATTGATGAAATCTTGTCTAGAGTCGGTCAGAATTCTTCGGCACAACTATTTAAGGCGAGATCAGTTTGTAAGACATTCGAAGAACGTTCCAAGAATGCCTTGGTTTATAAATGGCTTTCGTTCGAAAGATGGGGGATATCACATTGGGAAATCCATAAGTTACGATGTGTTTACTTTGACGCATATATTGCGGGGAACCCAAATGCTATTTTAAGCAATGGGTTAAGAAATTATTTTGACTCAATATATCCGAATATTGGACTTCGTGATTTAGAAAAAGCGGCTAACATGCAACATAAAGAAGCATGTTATGCTTACGGATTAGTAATGTTCGCTTCTCACCAAAGTGAGAACAAGAACATCGGGCTACAACTATTAAACAAAACGTTCCCACAAGTGACGGAGTCGGTAATTGGGGTAAGAAATGAGGTTTTTAGATTATTACGGGACTGTTGGACATTACGTAACCCTCGTCCCTTTGACGACGTTACAACACGCTGTCTTATCAACAGCCATAACGGTTATGTTCCACAAGACCAAGGATGGGAAGTAATCCTAGTAAAACCAGAATGCATGACTTGTTTCTGGAAGTATGAATTACGTGTCTTTATTGCCTTTGCTGAACGACTTGTGTACTAGCTAGAATTATGTTCACAACCATCTTGTATCAAATTTATTGTGCGCTATATTTCATGCTATATGTAAAATAAGAGGTATTGTAAGTTTGTAAAATATTGTGTAAAAGTTTGAACGCGAAATATTATTATAATCAGTTTTTCATATAGAATTGTAGTAGTTGAATTGTATATTAGCTACTAAGTATGAACTTAACGGGTAGGTACTACCCGAATTTAAACTTATAAAACGCTAATATGAAGAAAAAACTTTTATAAATGAGTTCATATTATGCTACGAAATACTATTAACTACTCTTAATATTCTGTATGATTAACTTGTTCCATTTGACTATTTTGAAGGAAATGGCACCGACTACTCGACACACCGTGAATATGAATGAAGAGGAATTCCGTACTTTTCTAGCTTCAAACATAGCCGCAGTACAGGCTGCGCTACATACCAATAATAACCTTGGATCTAGCAGTACAGGAAATCGTGTAGGATGCACCTACAAAGAATTCACTGCCTGCAAACCTTTGGAATTTGATGGAACCGGAGGACCGATCGGATTGAAACGGTGGACCGAGAAGGTCGAATCGGTGTTTGCCATAAGTAAGTGTACTGAAGAGGACAAAGTGAAGTACGCTACGCATACCTTCACCGGTTCTGCGTTAACATGGTGGAATACCTATCTAGAGCAAGTGGGACAAGATGATGCGTACGCACTACCGTGGTCAGCATTCAAGCACTTGATGAACGAGAAGTACCGTCCCAGAACCGAGGTCAATAAGCTCAAGATAGAACTTAGAGGGTTACGAACCCAAGGATTTGATATTACCACGTACGAAAGACGATTCACAGAATTGTGCCTATTGTGTCCAGGAGCATTCGAAGATGAGGAAGAGAAGATCGACGCGTTTGTGAAAGGATTACCGGAAAGAATCCAAGAAGATATAAGTTCACACGAGCCCGCCTCCATACAACAGGCATGTAGAATGGCTCACAAACTAGTAAACCAGATTGAAGAAAGAATTAAAGAACAGACTGCTGAAGAGGCCAATGTGAAGCAAGTGAAAAGAAAGTGGGAGGAAAACGGTGATAAGAATCACCAATACAACAACAACAGCAATTACAACAATAATCGCAACAATTATCCCAACAATCGCAACATCAATCGCAACTACAACAAACGGCCCAACAACAATAACAAAAACAACAACAACAGCAACTACAACAATCATCCCAACAACAATAATAACCGCAACAACAACAACAATCAGAAGCAGCTATGCCAAAGGTGTGAAAAGTATCACTCGGGGTTCTGCACCAAATTTTGCAACAAGTGTAAAAGAAATGGTCATAGCGCGGCGAAGTGTGAGGTCTACGGACCAGGGGTTAATAGAACGAAAGGAACAAATGGTGTCGGAACGAGTAATGGCGGAGCAAGTAGTGTCGGAGCAAGTTATGCCAATGTAGTTTGTTATAAATGTGGAAAACCGGGCCACATTATTAGAAATTGCCCGAACCAGGAGAACACGAATGGACAAGGCCGCGGAAGAGTTTTCAATATTAATGCGACAGAGGCACAGGAAGACCCGGAGCTTGTTACGGGTATGTTTCTTATTGACAATAAATATGCTTACGTTTTATTTGATTCGGGTGCGGATAGAAGCTATATGAGTAGAGATTTTTGTGCTAAATTAAGTTGTCCATTGACGCCTTTGGATAGTAAATTTTTACTCGAATTAGCAAATGGTAAATTAATTTCAGCAGATAATATATGTCGGAATCGAGAAATTAAACTGGTTAGCGAAACATTTAAGATTGATTTGATACCAGTAGAGTTAAGGAGTTTTGATGTGATAATCGGTATGGACTGGTTGAAAGAAGTGAAAGCAGAGATCGTCTGTTACAAAAATGCAATTCGCATTATACGAGAAAAAGGAAAACCCTTAATGGTATACGGAGAAAAGGGCAACACGAAGCTACATCTTATTAGTAATTTGAAGGCACAAAAACTAATAAGAAAAGGTTGCTATGCTGTTCTAGCACACGTCGAGAAAGTACAAACTGAAGAAAAGAGCATCAATGATGTTCCCATTGCAAAAGAATTTCCTGATGTATTTTCGAAAGAATTACCGGGATTACCCCCACATCGATCTGTTGAATTTCAAATAGATCTTGTACCAGGAGCTGCACCAATAGCTCGTGCTCCTTACAGACTCGCACCCAGCGAGATGAAAGAACTGCAAAGCCAATTACAAGAACTTTTAGAGCGTGGTTTCATTCGACCAAGCTCATCACCGTGGGGAGCTCCTGTTTTGTTTGTCAAGAAGAAAGATGGTACATTCAGGTTGTGTATCGACTACCGAGAGTTGAACAAACTTACCATCAAGAACCGCTACCCACTACCGAGAATCGACGACTTATTTGATCAACTACAAGGCTCGTCTGTTTATTCAAAGATTGACTTACGTTCCGGGTATCATCAAATGCGGGTGAAAGATGATGATATTCCAAAGACTGCTTTCAGAACACGTTACGGTCATTACGAGTTTATGGTCATGCCGTTTGGTTTAACTAATGCACCAGCTGTGTTCATGGACCTTATGAACCGAGTGTGTGGACCATACCTTGACAAGTTTGTCATTGTTTTCATTGATGACATACTTATTTACTCAAAGAATGACCAAGAACACGGTGAACATTTGAGAAAGGTGTTAGAAGTATTGAGGAAGGAAGAATTGTACGCTAAGTTTTCAAAGTGTGCATTTTGGTTGGAAGAAGTTCAATTCCTCGGTCACATAGTGAACAAAGAAGGTATTAAGGTGGATCCGGCAAAGAAAGAAACTGTTGAAAAGTGGGAAACCCCGAAAACTCCAAAACACATACGCCAGTTTTTAGGACTAGCTGGTTACTACAGAAGGTTCATCCAAGACTTTTCCAGAATAGCAAAACCCTTGACTGCATTAACGCATAAAGGGAAGAAATTTGAATGGAATGATGAACAAGAGAAAGCGTTTTAGTTATTGAAGAAAAAGCTAACTACGGCACCTATATTGTCATTGCGTGAAGGGAATGATGATTTTGTGATTTATTGTGACGCATCAAAGCAAGGTCTCGGTTGTGTATTAATGCAACGAACGAAGGTGATTGCTTATGCGTCTAGACAATTGAAGATTCACGAACAAAATTATACGAAGCATGATTTGGAATTAGGCGCGGTTGTTTTTGCATTAAAGACTTGGAGGCACTACTTATATGGGGTCAAAAGTATTATATATACCGACCACAAAAGTCTTCAACACATATTTAATCAGAAACAACTGAATATGAGGCAGCGTAGGTGGATTGAATTATTGAATGATTACGACTTTGAGATTCGTTACCACCCGGGGAAGGCAAATGTGGTAGCCGATGCCTTGAGCAGGAAGGACAGAGAATCCATTCGAGTAAAATCTATGAATATAATGATTCATAATAACCTTACTACTCAAATAAAGGAGGCGCAACAAGGAGTTTTAAAAAAGGGAAATTTAAAGGATGAAATACCCAAAGGATCGGAGAAGCATCTTAATATTCAGGAAGACGGAACCCGGTATAGGGCTGAAAGGATTTGGGTACCAAAATTTGGAGATATGAGAGAAATGGTACTTAGAGAAGCTCATAAAACCAGATACTCAATACATCCTGGAACGGGGAAGATGTACAAGGATCTCAAGAAACATTTTTGGTGGCCGGGTATGAAAGCCGATGTTGCTAAATACGTAGGATAATGTTTGACGTGTTCTAAGGTCAAAGCTGAGCATCAAAAACCACCAGGTCTACTTCAACAACCCGAAATCCCGGAATGGAAATGGGAAAACATTACCATGGATTTCATCACTAAATTGCCAAGGACTGCAAGTGGTTTTGATACTATTTGGGTAATAGTTGATCGTCTCACCAAATCAGCACACTTCCTGCTAATAAGAGAAGATGACAAGATGGAGAAGTTAGCACGACTGTATTTGAAGGAAGTCGTCTCCAGACATGGAATACCAATCTCTATTATCTCTGATTGGGATGACAGATTTATTTCAAGATTCTGGCAGACATTACAGCAAGCATTAGGAACTCGTCTAGATATGAGTACTGCCTATCATCCACAAACTGATGGGCAGAGCGAAAGGACGATACAAATGCTTGAAGACATGCTACGAGCATGTGTTATTGATTTCGGAAACAGTTGGGATCGACATCTACCATTAGCAGAATTTTCCTACAACAACAGCTACCATTCAAGCATTGAGATGGCGCCGTTTGAAGCACTTTATGGTAGAAAGTGCAGGTCTCCGATTTGTTGGAGTGAAGTGGGGGATAGACAGATTACGGGTCCGGATATTATACAAGAAACTACCGAGAAGATCATCCAAATTCAACAACGGTTGAAAACCGCCCAAAGTCGACAAAAGAGCTACGCTGACATTAAAAGAAAAAATATAGAATTTGAAATTGGAGAGATGGTCATGCTTAAAGTTGCACCTTGGAAAGGCGTTGTTCGATTTGGTAAACGAGGAAAATTAAATCCAAGGTATATTGGACCATTCAAGATTATTGATCGTGTCGGACCAGTAGCTTACCGACTTGAGTTACCTCAACAACTCGCAGCTGTACATAATACTTTCCACGTCTCGAATTTGAAGAAATGTTTTGCTAAAGAAGATCTCACTATTCCGTTAGATGAAATCCAAATCAACGAAAAACTTCAATTCATCGAAGAACCCGTCGAAATAATGGATCGTGAGGTTAAAAGACTTAAGCAAAACAAGATACCAATTGTTAAGGTTCGATGGAATGCTCGTAGAGGACCCGAGTTCACCTGGGAGCGTGAAGATCAGATGAAGAAGAAATACCCGCATCTATTTCCAGAAGATTCGTCAACACCTTCAACAGCTTAAAATTTCGGGACGAAATTTATTTAACGGGTAGGTACTGTAGTGACCCGAACTTTTTCATGTTTATATATATTAATTGAGATTGATATTTACATGATTAAATGTTTATAACATGTTAAGCAATCAAACTTGTTAAGACTTGATTAATTGAAATATGTTTCATATAGACAATTGACCACCCAAGTTGACCGGTGATTCACGTACGTTAAAATTTGTAAAAACTATATGATGACATATATATGGATATATATATAGTTAACATGATACTATGATAAGTAAACATATCATTAAGTATATTAACAATGAACTACATATGTAAAAACAAGACTACTAACTTAATGATTTTTAAACGAGACATATATGTAACGATTATCGTTGTAAAGACATTTAATGTATATATATCATATTAAGAGATATTCATACATGATAATATCATGATAATATAATAATTCAAAATCTCATTTGATATTATAAACATTGGGTTAACAACATTTAACAAGACCGTTAACCTAAAGGTTTAAAAACAACACTTACATGTAACGACTAACGATGACTTAACGACTCAGTTAAAATGTATATACATGTAGTGTTTTAATATGTATTTATACACTTTTGAAAGTACTTCTACTTAACAAAAATGCTTACAATTACATCCTCGTTCAGTTTCATCAACAATTCTACTCGTATGCACCCGTATTCGTACTCGTACAATACACAGCTTTTAGATGTATGTACTATTGGTATATACACTCCAATGATCAGCTCTTAGCAGCCCATGTGAGTCACCTAACACATGTGGGAACCATCATTTGGCAACTAGCATGAAATATCTCATAAAATTACAAAAATATGAGTAATCATTCATGACTTATTTACATGAAAACAAAATTACATATCCTTTATATCTAATCCATACACCAATGACCAAAAACTCCTACAAACACTTTCATTCTTCAATTTTCTTCATCTAATTAATCTCTCTCAAGTTCTATCTTCAAGTTCTAAGTGTTCTTCATATATTCTACAAGTTCTAGTTACATAAAATCAAGAATACTTTCAAGTTTGCTAGCTCACTTCCAATCTTGTAAGGTGATCATCCAACCTCAAGAAATTTTTGTTTCTTACAGTAGGTTATCATTCTAATACAAGGTAATAATCATATTCAAACTTTGGTTCAATTTCTATAACTATAACAATCTTATTTCAAGTGATGATCTTACTTGAACTTGTTTTCATGTCATGATTCTGCTTCAAGAACTTCGAGCCATCCAAGGATCCGTTGAAGCTAGATCCATTTTTCTCTTTTCCAGTAGGTTTATCCAAGGAAATTAAGGTAGTAATGATGTTCATAACATCATTCGATTCATACGTATAAAGCTATCTTATTCGAAGGTTTAAACTTGTAATCACTAGAACATAGTTTAGTTAATTCTAAACTTGTTCGCAAACAAAAGTTAATCCTTCTAACTTGACTTTTAAAATCAACTAAACACATGTTCTATATCTATATGATAGGCTAACTTAATGATTTAAAACCTGAAAACACGAAAAACACCGTAAAACCGGATTTACGCCGTCATAGTAACACCGCGGGCTGTTTTGGGTTAGTTAATTAAAAACTATGATAAACTTTGATTTAAAAGTTGTTATTCTGAGAAAATGATTTTTATTATGAACATGAAACTATATCCAAAAATTATGGTTAAACTCAAAGTGGAAGTATGTTTTCTAAAATGGTCATCTAGACGTCGTTCTTTCGACTGAAATGACTACCTTTACAAAAACGACTTGTAACTTATTTTTCCGACTATAAACCTATACTTTTTCTGTTTAGATTCATAAAATAGAGTTCAATATGAAACCATAGCAATTTGATTCACTCAAAACGGATTTAAAATGAAGAAGTTATGGGTAAAACAAGATTGGATAATTTTTCTCATTTTAGCTACGTGAAAATTGGTAACAAATCTATTCCAACCATAACTTAATCAACTTGTATTGTATATTATGTAATCTTGAGATACCATAGACACGTATACAATGTTTCGACCTATCATGTCGACACATCTATATATATTTCGGAACAACCATAGACACTCTATATGTGAATGTTGGAGTTAGCTATACAGGGTTGAGGTTGATTCCAAAATATATATAGTTTGAGTTGTGATCAATACTGAGATACGTATACACTGGGTCGTGGATTGATTCAAGATAATATTTATCGATTTATTTCTGTACATCTAACTGTGGACAACTAGTTGTAGGTTACTAACGAGGACAGCTGACTTAAGAAACTTAAAACATCAAAATATATTAAAAGTGTTGTAAATATATTTTGAACATACTTTGATATATATGTATATATTGTTATAGGTTCGTGAATCAACCAGTGGCCAAGTCTTACTTCCCGACGAAGTAAAAATCTGTGAAAGTGAGTTATAGTCCCACTTTTAAAATCTAATATTTTTGGGATGAGAATACATGCAGGTTTTATAAATGATTTACAAAATAGACACAAGTACGTGAAACTACATTCTATGGTTGAATTATCGAAATCGAATATGCCCCTTTTATTTAAGTCTGGTAATCTAAGAATTAGGGAACAGACACCCTAATTGACGCGAATCCTAAAGATAGATCTATTGGGCTTAACAAACCCCATCCAAAGTACCGGATGCTTTAGTACTTCGAAATTTATATCATATCCGAAGGGTGTCCCGGAATGATGGGGATATTCTTATATATGCATCTTGTTAATGTCGGTTACCAGGTGTTCACCATATGAATGATTTTTATCTCTATGTATGGGATGTGTATTGAAATATGAAATCTTGTGGTCTATTATTATGATTTGATATATATAGGTTAAACCTATAACTCACCAACATTTTTGTTGACGTTTTAAGCATGTTTATTCTCAGGTGATTATTAAGAGCTTCCGCTGTCGCATACTTAAATAAGGACGAGATTTGGAGTCCATGCTTGTATGATATTGTGTAAAAACTGCATTCAAGAAACTTATTTTGTTGTAACATATTTGTATTGTAAACCATTATGTAATGGTCGTGTGTAAACATGATATTTTAGATTATTATTATTTGATAATCTATGTAAAGCTTTTTAAACCTTTATTGATGAAATAAAGGTTATGGTTTGTTTTAAAATGAATGCAGTCTTTGAAAAACGTCTCATATAGAGGTCAAAACCTCGCAACGAAATCAATTAATATGGAACGTTTTTAATCAATAAGAACGGGACATTTCACCCGCGACCTCTCGCTAACCCACTAATACCCTTAACCATTGGACCATTCGTTTCTTTCTATTTTATATCGCGTATTAAATCTATATAACCCATGTATTTCTGTTCTTCTTCCTCACACAAAAACAAGTCGATCAAGAACTTAATTTGTTTCAATTAGAACCTGAAATATGTTCATTTGAATCCCAAAGATAGCGACTAACATCTATTGTGAAAGAATCGATTCTAAAATAGTTGCTAATAACATAATCACATATGAACATGTGCCGTTATCTTCATCATCTCCATAACACTTATCACCATCATATCATTATCGACATCTATCATCTTCATTATCCCATTTAATACCATAACAAAATTAGAGACACAATGAAGTGAGCAGCATCATCAGTTGCTGCATTTTGACAGGAACAGCTCGATGGGCTACAAGGAGTGGCCCAATAGAAACAAAAACTAGAATAAGCCCAAGTATTAAATAATGGCCCAACCAAATCACAAGCCTAATTCTCAATCCAGTATCATGTTTTAATTAATTTGCTCGATGGATTTTGTGGGTGTGGGGTCGTCTGGAAACAGGTACAACAAACACATTATCATCTCAATCATGATAATCATCATCATTTATCTTCTTTAACTCGCCACCTATGTACCAAAACCGAAGCAATACTTCCATTCCTCAATTTTACCTTAACATAATTACCCTATAAAATAATCAAAACATCCTTTAGCAACCCATTAAGGTCGACCATCTTTACTTTAATTATGAAGATGTCGGCCTATGTCCTATCATCTCCCACTTGTATACCCTTTTATCATGCGTTATATATATTATTGGAGTATTATATAAACAAGCTGCAAATTCAATAATTCCCAAGTGAAACCCAAATCATAAAACCAATATTTCTATCGGTTTCCTTCCAGGAATACAAACATATCATATTAGCGAGATGGGTGGTAATGGTGATTGGATTTCGGACAGGATTAGAAAGAGGAAGCAGCTATCCAGTTGTAACAGTGGTTCGAAGGTGGTTCTTTGCTCCAGAATAGAAGAGAGAGAAGGAAGAAAGGGATGTGAGAGAGAAAAAGAGAAGTTGGTGTATGGTTGTGTGTTTCATGGTAACCCATCGATTGTGGGTTGATCTTGAGGTGGTGAAGGGTGGTTAAAGAGGGAATGAAACAGACGTAGTAGTAGTGGGTCGTTGGTGATGATATACAAAACAGTAGTAGCTAGTTATTACACAAATGGTGATAGTTTTTGGTTGATCACGTTTAGAAGAGAAATAGAAGAAGTAATCACATAAGTTGTGGTTGTGGTGTACTATGGTGGTTGTGGGTGATGGTGAGATGCCGTGGTTGAAAGTGGTGGTCTCATAGTTTGAGAAACGTGGAGTGGGTTTGAGAATGATCACAGGTCGTTTGTATATTGATAAATGAATTTGACATCTAATCAGTTTATCGACAACAAGTACAGAGATATTCAAATCAGTATAAAAATAAATAAAAAATAAAATAAAAGGGAAGTCAACCTCTAACAGATTTTGGAATGTAATGTAAAGATGGAATCTGATTTTGTACGAATTTAACAATGTTTAATAGATAGACAATGACCTGCATCGATTTCTGATTTACTAATCTTCATGTATACGTTTTTTTTTTTACATATTTGTTATAAATAATTAAATAAGTTAATAATAATAATATTAATAATAATAATTTTGTAAATAATAATAACAATAATTAATTATAATTAATAATAATAATAATAGAAATATTAATAATAATAATATCAATAATTTTATCAATACTTGTATATATCAAATTTTACACACACACACACACACACACACACACACACATATATATATATATATATATATATATATATATATATATATATATATATATATATATATATATATATATATATATATATATATATATTTTATATTAGAAATATTAATGTTAATAATACAATTATTAATATTATCATTTATAATGAAAATATTGTTAATGATTTTAATCTAACAACTATATTCAATTTTTCTAATCAATAATATTATATGATAAGATATATTAATTATTTATTATTTAAAAATTTTATTTATTTTATATCTTTAATATTATATATATATATATATATATATATATATATATATATATATATATATATATATATAATATCCTTTATTTATATTATATGTTGACATTTATTGAAAAAAGTTAATGCTTTCATATATCTGTTAGAAATTCATAATAACACATATATATTTATATATATATTTATTGTAACAATAATTTAGTTATTCCAAGTTTTATTTTATATTTTAAATTCTAATTAATTAAAGTATACTTCATTAGTTTAGCATATTATATATATATATATATATATATATATATATATATACTTATATTTATATTTATAATATATATACATATTAATTTACAAACCAATATTCGTGAATCGTCAGACACAGTAAATGGGTAATTGGTTATGTGAACATAGTTCCAAAATTTTCGAGACTCACAATTACAGACTTGGCTTATCGTGTCGAAAACATTTAAAGATTAAGTTTAAATTTAGTCGGAAATTTCCGGGTCGTCACAACAACAACAACAATAAAACCCAATCTCACATGTGGGCTATGGGGGAGGTGAGACGTAGACAATCTTTCATCTATCCTTGAATAAAGAGAAGTCATTTCTCCACCCCGAGTGAAACACTCCAAGAGTAGAGAAAGACGTCTCTCTCTATGTTTGACGGGTAAAAAGATTGCTTCAAAATGGACCTCCGGCCAAAAATAATAATAATAAATAAATAAATAAATATAAAAAAATGCCACAAAAATGGTAGAATCAAATTTTCATGGATTTTAGATCATGCCTGGGGTTCAATTTTGGCTTTAAGCGACCGTGAAGTCGTCAATAAATCGACACTTATTGTTGTCTTACTTAATAGAGCCGTATATATATATATATATATATATATATATATATATATATATATATATATATATATATATATATATATATATATATATATATATATATATATATATATATATATATATCCCTTATTAATTACAATTAAATTAAATTTGATTTTGTATATATCCATGTATATATCTATGCAATAATAGTCAACACCCGTAAAATAATCAATTTAGGTTTGGCTATCTTGTTCCCTTAGGCACAAGATAAGGATGATTAAATACACTCAATGTTTTTATATATAACTCAAATTTCATTTATTGAACTCATTTCATTTCCATTAGACATTACTATTAATTAAGATTGACATTAACTTATGAATTACTGTACTATTTTGGTCCGAGTATTTTAATCTAAATTGTTTTGCTAAAAAACATTGCTTATCGGAATTTTATTCACCAATATATACTCTTTTTCTTACTTTGAACATTTTAAATCTTTATCCTTCTTTTGTATACCTGATTTTCCGACCCGCTCTACGAGCCAACTAAAACAAGGTTGACTACCCGCTTTGCGAGCAGTCTGAAGTTATCGCGGGTGAATCTCCATGACCACGAGAGAGATTAATTTCATGACAGAACACATCAATTTGATTGTTATAAATTAATATATATAGCAATTATATTGAAGAGCTTAACGTTTTTCGTTTCTATTTTTTATAACCAGTATATTTGTGTTTCCGTTTGGGTGTTAGGTTTTGTGCCTATGTTTTAAGCTTTACCTGTGTCTTTTATGTTTGCGTCTATGTTTTACGTTTGTGATTTACCTTTTATGGTTTACGTCTAGATATACGTACAACTTACATCGACTGTTTACATTTTTCCTTTTATTTATTTGTTTCACGTGTCGACTACCCGCTTTGCGAGCAGTCTGAAGTTATCGTGGGTGAATCTCCGTGATCACGAGAGAGATTAATTTCATGACAGAACACATCAATTTGATTGTTATAAATTAATATATGTAGCAATTATTTCGAAGAGCTTAACGTTTTTCGTTTCTGTTTTTTATAACCAATATATATGTGTTTCCGTTTGGGTGTTAGGCTTTGTGCCTACGTTTTAAGCTTTACCCGTGTGTTTTATGTTTGTGTCTATGTTTTACGTTTGTGATTTACCTTTTATGGTTCACGTCTAGATATACGTACAGCTTACATCGTCTGTTTACGTTTTCCTTTTATTTACTTGTTTCACGTTTTACGTTTACATATACGTTATATAATTAATTATTTTTTTTAGTAACTATACATCATAGGGCTAAAACCTAGTTTAATATATGTTCTAAATTCACAAACATACCTAAACCAATGCTTTTCCAATTATGTACATTACATAGACAATGAAGAGATTGGCTCCCAGTGGCGAGTTTAGCTTTATATTCGTGAGTCACGGGACACTACTAATTTAAAATTTTTACGTAGAAAATACTGTTTAAATTGTATAGGACCCACTAAATTTAGCTACAGAACCCCATATATTTTTTGAATTTATAGTTTTTCTTTAAAATTGTATAGGACACCACTAAACTTAACTACTCGGACAACATATATTTTTCAATTTTGTAATTTTTTAAAGGTAAACGACCACTAAAATAACATTAAAACATAATAGTATTGAAAAAAAATTTCGTGATCCTATTGAGTTCTGATCCTGAAATCAAACGGTTGGCTCCTAATTAAATTAAGTGAAATGAGTATCACATTGCTGGCACTATGTGATAATATTTGATGGATTAATCATGATTGATAGTGGAGATTAATTAATCAACAGTGGATAATATATTTTAGCTGTTAAGTTTATGTCAAGATTCGTTTTCAATCTCAAGTATATAACTACAAGTAATTAAGAAATAGGGATGATAAAAAAAAAAGTAAATTAAATAAAAAATAAATTAAAATTTGTACTTTTTATCATTCTATATTTTGGACGGAAAGAATAGTATAATAAACTACTCCGTATTATTTATTTTGGAATCATAATGATTTGGTGTATTACCTTTTTAAAAAACATATCAACAAATACTATTCTAAATTTCTAATACTTAGACCGCTCACAACGGCTACGCCATTGGAGCTTCTTTCCAGCGTCGTTGGAAGACTCCATTGCTAGTGAGCTTCCTTGGAGCTTCTTTCCAAGGCTGTCGTTCATTATGATTTTGTATAGCATATTCAAGGACGTAGTATTTGCATTATATTGTTGTACATTACCCATTAAAAGTGGTACATTTTATTAATTAATTAATTAATTTAGGTGAGTCCATTTGATGGTAAAAAGGTATGGCATGGATACTAGGGAGCATGATGGGTTAAGTCTTAGGAAAAAGTTGCTAAGGTGGCGCTCCTACCAACCTTTTCCTTTTTTTAAGAATTGTCTTAATTGTAGAGACCATATATAGGCTATGTTTGATGGCGAATTTATTGGAGGTTTTGAAGCTTTTAGCTTTTAATTTTTATGAAAAAGCTCTTATTTAATAAAAAACTCTGTTTGGTTAGTGGAGCTTAAAGCTTTTAGACTGGGAAAAAAAAGCTAAAAGCTAATTGAAGTAGTGTTTAGTTTTTAGCTTCCAGCTTTTTGTCATTGTACTCTTACTTAACAGATTCAACTATTCTGCAAAATACTAAAATATATTTAAAAAAGCTAAAAGCTACCAGCTGCCAGCTACAAGTATAAGCTAAAAGCTACCAGCTAGTTTTGCCAAACATACCCATAATAAATATTGTTGAACGCCCCTTATGTGATTGTAAATTTAGTTTTAAAATTAAAAGATATAATGTTTCACGTTCTTCTGCTGATTTGAAACAAATTGGCAGGGCGTTTTCGTTTATTGAGTTAGATAGCCCTTCACTACTTGTTAATGTCGTCAAGGAGGTTCGTAACAATCTGGGTTTGAATTCTTTTTTCATTAATGTTAGTGAAGTTGATCCTAAATATTACTCTCACGTCTTCGATGATGAGTTTTTGCGATTGCTTTGTCTAATTCCAACCGGGCCATTTGTGATGGAGACATTATCTCTAAAGCGGATCGATTGCTTGATCGCATGTTCCAGTCTAATCAAGGGATTCCTAGTTGATTTGGCTTAAATTCTCATGTTGATTATTCGGTTAATTTTGATCGGGTGTCTCAGAATGTGAAAAAGCATATGGATGCAGCGTGTAATGCTGATTTACCGGCCCTTGGTTCAGATACGTCGATCGTCGTCCCTCAAGCTGCAAACTGTGATACGTTATCAATATCTTGGATGACGCAAATCTCAGTTATGACTTATCTCCTGTTGATTGTCAACAGGGAAACGGGAATCGATCTTGGCTTTCCCTTGTATAGGTTTTGAATGTGAGAAGAAGTGTTTCCGCGCTTGGAGATTCGCTCTAGATCATATGGTTCACTTCGAGTGCTTGTTGAGGATGGGTAAGACGGCCTCGGGTGACACTTCGTTGTGTCAATGTGGCAAAGTTTTCTTTATTGGTTGAAAGTGTGTTCGGAAAAGGACCTTGATAATTCCTTTTGTTTGAAACCCGGTGTGGTTTCGAATGTTTTTATCCGATTGCGAAGTCGCCTTTTAGGGACTTATTGGTTAGTTTTATGCCAATTTGCACTACGATTGTAGATTTGGATAATACTCTTGATGTTGATAACGAGGTGGTCGCACCTCCCATTTTGTTTAAAGGGTCTTCTTCATTGATGGGTGTGAATGGTTTGGCCGCTTCCGAATCGATCCCGGTGTCGGGTAATGTTGAGGGCACATCGGTTGTTTTTAAGATGGTTGCATCTAAATTTGGTAAACCTTGTGCTTTTTCGGTTTTGGTTTCTTCGAATTCGTCCACATGTCCTGGTGTTACTGGGTCGATCCAACCTCCCGATTCTAAAGGAATTCTCGTGAGCGACTCTTTAGCGACTTTCACCATGGTTATAGATCAGATGGAGGGCGTCCAAAAGGGTTTCGTTGGCTATTCTAGCGATCCTCCACACGATACAGTGCATGTTAGAAAATCGACGAACGAGAAGAAGAAGAAATTGTCTCACGAAGAGGAGTTAGAAACATTTGTCCTGTTTATCAAAGACGCTTGATTTGTGTCCGTGTCATGTTAGTGCTTTGCTTAGTAGCTAGATGGTTTTAAATATTTCGGTCGTCGTCTAGATTGATCTCCATCTTTGTTATTGTGCCTTTGTTCTTTTGTGTTTTAGTCTTTGCGAGCTTAGTTTTTGAATTTTGTTTTTGTTTGCTCGGTTATTTGGTTGTAAGTTCGGAGAAGGTTTCATTTTTTTGATGATCCTTCTCTTTCTTTATAAAAGCTTAATCATTCTTTCCGGCAAAAAAAGCAAGTAGCTATTAATATTGACAAAAATTATTACAAATTTACATTTTCTTCATAGTGTCTTACGTTCGTAAGGGTTTTTTTCTTTTTCCTTTCTTCATAATTAAATCATATTACATTATGTGTTTTTCCTGAATGGAAGTTAATATTCCCAACAATGATTTAATACATCCACAAAAATTTACTAAGCTACCCTACAAAATGTGTTACATAATTTTTAGTGTTAGAATATATTCGAAGGTATTACTGGAAAGTAACCGCAAATGTTGATGGATACAAAGTTGGAGATCTCGGATCTCGGGAAGATCTCGTTTTGACATTTTTTGGGAGATCTTGGCATTTCGGAAAAAAATCTCGGGGAGATCTCGGGCGTTGACTTACGTTGACTTTTTAGTTCTTTTTAATATAAATATATATAAATAAAAAAATATATGTACATTTATATACATTTTTACGAGATTTTACAAGTAAATCGTAGAAATGAGCTAGAAAATTAGAAAAAAAATACGAGATTTTATGAGAAAATTCGAGAAATGAGCGAGAAAATTCGAGAGATCTTGACTTTGACCAAGTTTGACCCGGATAACCGAGAAATCTCGGGAGATGGGCATCTCGTCTCAGCGGCCTTCCAAAAACGAGATCTCGGGGAGAAAAGGTTGATGTTGGTCGTTCGTGTTCTCAACTGTTTGGGTATGGTCAATTAGGGTTGTATTTACGCTTGACCCATAAGCTATAAATCCCAATTTTCCCTCAACCCTAGTCTTTCCCCTATAAATATAGGGTTCTCTCCCTACATCAAACACACCTCATCCCTCATACGGTCATTCAATCTCACCTCTCACTCTCTCAATGAAAGCACGCGACAGTCATCGCCGGATCTTCTCCATGATCGTCTTCATGATCGCAACACTAGGGTTTTTTTCCTACGGGTCTTGTAGGGTTTTTCCTTCCTTTGTTGTCGATAGGTTCCGACTGTCGACCGGTGGGTAATTCGTTGGCCACCCTCCTGAGATCATCATCTCGGGTACGGGTTATCACGGTAACCGAACCGGAGATCAACGACGTTGACGTCTAAAAAAACCCCTTTCGCATTGTTGTTCGTGTGTAGGTTTTTCCCTGAAAAAAATATGCTTGAACAAGTGGCGCCATCCAATGGGACCCGTCGCAAATATTCTCAGAGTTGTTATCCGTAAAGCAGATCTTGCTCATGTACGTAAGTTTTTATGAGATCTAATTCTAATAATTGATTAAATGATGTTCACAGTACCTACACTTGGTTTCTCAATCACCATGTACTTTAGCATGCTCACGATTTACGGAGTATTTCATAATCAATTGTTTGATACATGGCATCTATTGACCTCCGTATAATTGTTACGAGGAATATTGAATATCAAAGTCAACTAGCATGTAGCATCTACGCTGTCATCACATGATTAGGTTTTTGCAAATCAGTATCGGTTTATTAAACAACCGCGCATCGATCATGCGGTTGATTTCGCAGACTTGACTTCAATTTTAATGTAAGACCCGAGTATTCGTAGTGTACATATGTGTATATAAGTGTATTGTGCGGTACTTGGATCGGGGTTTGGTTGTATATATTTTAAAAGGCAAAAGAAGCTGGACTGGGAGGGTTGCGCGCCGCGCGGCCTAGTGGCGCGCCGCGCCATCTGTCTGTGACAGAATCCTCTTTTCCTTTTAATTAGACAATTGGAGGGCATTTTGGTCAATTCACTTTGGAGCCCGAATTTAATACCTTGGATCAGTTTTGGAGCTTCATTCACTCCACTTCCAACAACCTTATCCTCTCAAATTCAATTTCTAGTGAGAGAGTGCATCCTTGAGTGAGAAAGCTTCATTAGGGCTTGAAGGAGGTTGAATCGGGTCTTAGTGCGAGTTCTAAAGTCGTTCATCTAGTCGCTAGCTACGTAGTGATTGTGTTGGTAAGTCCTAAAACCTAGATTCTTACTTTAATTGCATTAAGGGTTAGGGTTTGGGTTAGTGATGCACACAAAACCCACTTGCTAGTAATTTGGGGGTTTTGGGTGAATTTGGGTCATGAAGACTCAAGGATGACCAATTAGGGTTTTCAAAGTGTTAAATTAGATTATGAACCTAAATTGGTTAGTTTATGTACTAGAACACCTTAATGATATGTGAATGGGTGTTATTTGGGTTTGGATGACCCAAATGGGTGTGTTGACCTTGAAATGGGTCAAATGGGTCTTTAATGACCTAAGTGGCCTTGCATGTATGAAAACGAGTTAACTTCGTGGTTAAAAGTGTGTTAATACCTTAATTGCCTAAAGTTAGGGTTTTTGGTGAAGTTAACCCATTATTAGGGTTAAAGGTGCAAAATGGGTCGGGATTGCACTTAGGGTCAAAAGACTCTAGATTGTTAAGTGAGTTGCTTGACCGACTTGAGTTGTGAATTGATTATGTGCTAAAATGGAATAGGTACGTTACATTGACGTTGCAAGTGCGGTTATCTTACACGAAGACTTCGAGGTGAGTGGAATAATTATATGCGTATGTATATAATGTATCTATTTGTTGTAGCGTGAAAGGTGTAGTGTCGAGGTGTTAAGACACCATGTTTCACGTGAAGAGTGTAGCATCGAGGTGTTAAGATGCCACTCGGGTGTAGCATCGAGGTGTTAAGATGCCACCTAGGAGTGTAGTGTCGAGGTGTTAAGACACCACTCCGTAAAATAATGAGTGAAGCATCGAGGTGTTAAGATGCCACTCGGGGTGAAGTGCCGAGGTGTTAAGGTGCCACCCTAGGGGTTAGTGGTGCGAGGTGTTAAGTGCCCTAACGGATGTTGTGAACACCGATGGCGTTTTCGCGAGCGCCGTTCCCTTGTACTATTGGTTAACCATGGTTATTTGTGTTGTAAGCATATTATATTATTCGAGTTATATTTATATGCGGTTGTTATGCTAGCTTGTGGTATTGGAGATTTATAGCTTGATATTGCGACGATAAGCTAATGTTGTTTGCTAGCATGTTTGGGGTTGTGTAAGTGTATGCAAGTAGGTATAATTATATATGTATTCGTATAATTATTGCATTCACTAAGCTTTGCTTACCCTCTCGTTGTTTACCATTTTATAGGTTCGGTTTTGGACAAGGGTAAGGGCATCGTTTTGGACAAGAGATCCCGCTTGATGCTAGGGGACGCTTTTGGCTTTAGTAGCTCTTGGAGTTTGACCGATAGTTGGGTAGTTTAATCCCAAACGCCATGCTCATTGTGTAGTTTGGAACTTAAACTTTTGGTGGTCGAAACTCGTACATTTGTATTAAACTCGTAAAACGGCCGATGTGGGCCCCGCTTGTAAAACTTTAATTTTATGTTTGAAACATGTTAGTTTTACATATTTGGTAGTATGGTTGGTAAAAAGCGTTTTGTCTAAAAGTGCCGGGAACTAGTCAATCTTTTCGCGGTTAAAAAGTCCCGGGGACAGCCAGATATGGCGCGGCGCGCGGGCCATATGGCGCTGCGCGCCGATGGTCTGCAACAGAAATTTTTTTTTATTTCGTATTTTCACAAGGTTTTGTCGGGTGTTGGTTTGGGTTGTTACAAGTGGTATCAGAGCATGGTCTAAGGGATTTAGGTGACTTGAGATAGGCGCCTAGACTTAGACTTTTTGTGTGCGCGTTTATGCGGGACTTGTAGGATTTTGGGTCGGATCGGGATTGGTTTGTGCATAGGTTTATGTAAACTAATCATGTGCTATTTGTTATGTATGTTTAGCGAGCATCGAGCGAGATGGACGTTGTACTAGCAAGTTAATGCGACGTGCTCGCGTAACAATGATTAGCTACCATTGTTACGGGTTCAAATCGTGTCAAACAAGCGATGTACGACGATTGTTGAGCAAGATGGGGTAGTGTGGTGTATATGTATATACTTATGTGTTAAATCCTTTTCGTCTCGTTGTTTAATCTATTCCGTCTTATAGAATGAAGATGAGAAACGGGCATGATATCAACGGCGGAGGTACTAGTGAAGAAGTCGAGTTTACGGCCAAGGTTGAGGCCATTTTGAAAAGGCATCATGAAGCTTTTCTCGAGGACGTTAAGAAGATGTTCCTAGATACGATTGACGAGCAATTAGTCAATGTGGTAAAGGAGCAAGTTAAGGCCGTTCTTCGCGAAGATAATGTGGGAAGACGGGACTTTTTCTATAAGAATTTCAAGGACTCTCAACCTCCCTCTTTTGATGGTGAAAGAGATCCTCTTAAGAGCGCCCGTTGGATCTCCGATATGGAGGGGGCCTTCCGTACTTGTGAATGTCCTCTCGATAAGAGGACAAGGTACGGGTGTAGTATGTTGAGGGGCGATGCCAAGTTGTGGTGGGACGCAAAGCTCCAGGTTTATGGTGAAGAGCAATGCATGGAATTCACTTGGGATGAATTCAAGTCCGAATTTTTCAAGGAATACCGAACTTCGGCCGATCTTACTAGGCTTAAGGACGAGTTACGTTCCTTGAGGCAAGGGTCGATGGATTTGAACACTCTCAAATCCGTGTTTTTGTCCAAGACCCAATTTTGCCCGGAGTACGTCGGGAATGATAAAATGTTGAAGGAAGATTTCTATCGAACCTTGAACGACAACTATCAAGATAAGATTAGTGTGAACGTAGTGAAAAGCTTTGATGAGTTGTTTGACATGGCCAAAGGTTTCGAGTCGCTCATCTTAAGAAAGAGTGGTTTTACTTTTGGCAAGAGAAAAAGTGAAGGTTCGAGCTATTCAAACTTTTCGAACAAAAAGAACAAGAAAAGTTCCGAAAGTGTCAATAGCGTGAGGAAGGGCGCTTCCGGTGGTTTTACTTTTATGTGCTATAATTGTGGGCAAGCGGGTCATATGGCTCGTGATTGTCCAAAACCATCTCCCGGAAACAAGCTCACTTGTTTTAATTGCGGTAAAGAAGGGCATAAGAAGCCGGAGTGTCCCGATTTGCGCAACGATAATGTTAAGCGTTTAGAGAAGACGGCGGGTACGGCTAGGGGTCGTAACTATTTGATGACCAATGATGAAGCCAAACAATCGCGCGAAGTTGTCTCAGGTACTTACATGGTTAATTTTAATCCGGCAAGGATTCTTTTCGATAGCGGTGCAAATTTGTCGTTTGTGTCTCCTAAATTTGTACCTAAACTTAATAGACCGTTAGCTAAGTTAAGTCGTCCGATAGAAGTCGAAATAGCGGACGGCAAGACGGTGCTAGTGGTTGATGTGTGTGAAAATTGTGATGTTGTTTTTGGTGCTGAAACCTTTAAAATTGATCTTATTCCATTGACCTTGGGCGACTTTGATATTGTCATTGGTATGGATTGGCTCGATCATTATAGAGCCGATATTGCATGCCATGATAAGTTTATTCGTGTGAAGACCCTAAGTGGGGGAGAGTTAATTATTCATGGTGATAAGCGAAGGAGACCGGTGCCGATATGCACTTTTGCACGGGCACGTCGTTTTGTTGTTACCGGTGGCATGGCTTTCCTTGCTCATGTTGTTGATACTCGCAACGAGCCACCACCTATTCGTGAAATTCCGGTTGTTAGTGAATTCGAAGACGTCTTTCCGGACGAATTACCGGGTGTTCCGGCGGAGAGACAAGTTGAGTTTCGTATTGAGTTGGTTCCGGGAGCTACTCCCATTGCTAAAACTCCTTATCGTTTAGCACCAACGGAAATGCAAGAGTTGTTAAATCAAACCCAAGAGTTGCTCGAGAAGGGTTTTATTCGACCGAGTGCTTCGCCATGGGGCGCTCCGGTGTTATTTGTGAAGAAGAAAGATGGTAGTATGCGTATGTGCATTGATTACCGTGAGTTGAATAAAGTGACGATCAAGAATCGTTATCCATTACCTAGGATTGACGATTTATTTGATCAACTTCAAGGTGCAACGTATTTCTCTAAGATCGACCTACGGTCCGGCTATCACCAAATGCGGGTCCGTGAGGAAGACATAGAAAAAACGGCCTTTCGAACGCGTTACGGGCATTATGAGTTTGTAGTTATGCCCTTTGGTCTTACGAATGCACCGGCGGCATTCATGGATCTTATGAACCGAGTGTGCCAACCTATGTTGGACAAGTCGGTAATAGTGTTCATTGACGACATACTAGTCTACTCGAAAAGTATGAACGAACATGAACATCATTTGCGTGAAGTATTGAAGACGCTACGAAGGGAGAAGTTGTATGCAAAGTTCTCCAAATGTGAATTTTGGCTAAGAGAAGTTCAATTCCTTGGTCATATCGTGAACGAAAACGGTATTCAAGTAGATCCGGGGAAGATCGAAACGGTGAAGAGTTGGGGACGACCGACTACGCCTACGGAAATCCGAAGTTTTCTCGGATTGTCCGGTTATTATCGTCGGTTTATCCAAGACTTTTCTAAGATTGCTTCTCCATTGACGAAGTTGACAAGAAAGAATGCTAGGTTCAATTGGGAGAACGAGCAAGAAATTGCTTTTCAATTGTTAAAAGAGAAGTTGTGTCAAGCTCCGGTGTTAGTGTTGTCGGAAGGTGTTGAAGACATGGTGGTTTATTGTGATGCTTCCTTAAATGGTCTCGGGTGTGTTCTAATGCAAAGAGGTAAGGTCATCGCTTATGCCTCTCGACAATTAAAGGAACATGAAACGAGGTATCCGACTCATGATCTTGAGTTGGCAGCGGTAGTGCATGCGTTAAAAATTTGGCGCCATTACTTGTATGGTGTCAAGTGTACGATTTATTCGGATCATAAGAGTTTGAAACATCTCTTTAATCAACGAGATTTGAATTATCACCAACGTAGGTGGATGGATGTGGTGAAAGACTACGATTGTGAAATACTTTATCATCCGGGTAAGGCGAATGTGGTCGCGGATGCGTTGAGTCGAAAGAGTCAACATCCGGCGATAAAAGTGGGGTCGTTACGTTTGATTATTACCAACGATTTTCTTGAAAAGCTTGGTGAGATTCAAATAGAGGCTTATGTTCACAACAAGCATACGGAGCGAATCGTGGGCCAATCGGAGTTTATTACTATGGGTCCGCGTGGGTTGTTGTCCTTTCAAGGAAGGGTGTGGGTGCCTAAGATGGGTGATTACCGACGGGTGCTACTTGATGAAGCACATAAGTCAAAATATTCCATTCATCCGGGCGCGACGAAAATGTACCTTGACTTGAAGAAAGATTATTGGTGGCCGGGCATGAAGCGTGATGTTGTGAAGTATGTTGAGCAATGCGTCACGTGTTTGCAAGTAAAAGCCGAACACCAAAAACCATATGGTAAATTACAGCCGTTAGAAATCCCGAAATGGAAATGGGAGCACATTACCATGGATTTCATTACAAAGTTACCTAAAACGGTGAGAACCCAATTCGATTCGATTTGGGTTATAGTTGACTGATTGACAAAAAGCGCTTTGTTTCTTCCCATTAAAGAAGCGATATCGTCGGAGACCTTGGCTAAGTTGTTTATCAAGGAAGTGGTCGCTCGTCATGGGGTTCCTATATCTATTATCTCGGACCGAGATACCCGTTTTACATCTCGATTTTTGGAAAAGTTTCATGAAGATATGGGTACGCAATTGAAGTTGAGCACGGCGTATCATCCTCAAACGGACGGTCAAACCGAACGTACGAACCAAACTCTAGAAGATATGTTACGGGTGTGCATTATTGATTTTGGTGGTAGTTGGGACGAGCATTTGCCTTTGGTGGAATTCTCGTACAATAATAGTTATCATACTAGTATCGGGATGCCACCGTATGAGATGCTCTATGGGCGTAGATGTCGAACTCCCGTTTGTTGGGGAGAAGTGGGTCAACGAGAGATCGGGAGTACCGATTTGGTTTTGGAGACGAACAACAAGATTGATATTATTCGGGAACATTTGAAGAAGGCTCAAGATAGGCAAAAGTCGTATGCCGACAAACGTAGGCGAACGATCGAATTTCAAGAAGGCGACATGGTGATGCTTAAAGTTTCGCCATGGAAGGGTATTATTCGATTTCGAAAACGGGGAAAGTTAGCTACTCGGTTTATTGGGCCATTCAAGGTTTTAGCTCGTGTTGGTGAAGTTGCATATCGATTGGAATTACCCGAAGAGCTTACGGGGATCCATAATACATTTCATGTTTCCCACCTCCGTAAGTGTCTTGCGGATGATTCCTCATGGATGCCTTTAGACGAGATCGAGCTAAACAACAAGTTAGAATATGTCGAGGAACCGATTGTTATCCTTGACGAGAAGGTGAAAATGTTGAGAAATAAAGAGGTGAAAACTTTCAAGGTTCAATGGCGACGAAGTAAAGGTTCCGAGTTCACTTGGGAACCCGAAGAGTTCATGTTGGTTTATCTTCCCTCGTGTCATGCGGCTTGGATTGTGAGGACGCAATCCGAATAAGTGGGGGAGAGTTGTAAGACCCGAGTATTCGTAGTGTACATATGTGTATATAAGTGTATTGTGCGGTACTTGGATCGGGGTTTGGTTGTATATATTTTAAAAGGCAAAAGAAGCTGGACTGGGAGGGTTGCGCGCCGCGCCATCTGTCTGTGACAGAATCCTCTTTTCCTTTTAATTAGACAATTGGAGGGCATTTTGGTCAATTCACTTTGGAGCCCGAATTTAATACCTTGGATTAGTTTTGGAGCTTCATTCACTCCACTTCCAACAACCTTATCCTCTCAAATTCAATTTCTAGTGAGAGAGTGCATCCTTGAGTGAGAAAGCTTCATTAGGGCTTGAAGGAGGTTGAATCGGGTCTTAGTGCGAGTTCTAAAGTCATTCATCTAGTCGCTAGCTACGTAGTGATTGTGTTGGTAAGTCCTAAAACCTAGATTCTTACTTTAATTGCATTAAGGGTTAGGGTTTGGGTTAGTGATGCACACAAAACCCACTTGCTAGTAATTTAGGGGTTTTGGGTGAATTTGGGTCATGAAGACTCAAGGATGACCAATTAGGGTTTTCAAAGTGTTAAATTAGATTATGAACCTAAATTGGTTAGTTTATGTACTAGAACACCTTAATGATATGTGAATGGGTGTTATTTGGGTTTGGATGACCCAAATGGGTGTGTTGACCTTGAAATGGGTCAAATGGGTCTTTAATGACCTAAGTGGCCTTGCATGTATGAAAACGAGTTAACTTCGTGGTTAAAAGTGTGTTAATACCTTAATTGCCTAAAGTTAGGGTTTTTGGTGAAGTTAACCCATTATTAGGGTTAAAGGTGCAAAATGGGTCGGGATTGCACTTAGGGTCAAAAGACTCTAGATTGTTAAGTGAGTTGCTTGACCGACTTGAGTTGTGAATTGATTATGTGCTAAAATGGAATAGGTACGTTACATTGACGTTGCAAGTGCGGTTATCTTACACGAAGACTTCGAGGTGAGTGGAATAATTATATGCGTATGTATATAATGTATCTATTTGTTGTAGCGTGAAAGGTGTAGTGTCGAGGTGTTAAGACACCATGTTTCACGTGAAGAGTGTAGCATCGAGGTGTTAAGATGCCACTCGGGTGTAGCATCGAGGTGTTAAGATGCCACCTAGGAGTGTAGTGTCGAGGTGTTAAGACACCACTCCGTAAAATAATGAGTGAAGCATCGAGGTGTTAAGATGCCACTCGGGGTGAAGTGCCGAGGTGTTAAGGTGCCACCCTAGGGGTTAGTGGTGCGAGGTGTTAAGTGCCCTAACGGATGTTGTGAACACCGATGGCGTTTTCGCGAGCGCCGTTCCCTTGTACTATTGGTTAACCATGGTTATTTGTGTTGTAAGCATATTATATTATTCGAGTTATATTTATATGCGGTTGTTATGCTAGCTTGTGGTATTGGAGATTTATAGCTTGATATTGCGACGATAAGCTAATGTTGTTTGCTAGCATGTTTGGGGTTGTGTAAGTGTATGCAAGTAGGTATAATTATATATGTATTCGTATAATTATTGCATTCACTAAGCTTTGCTTACCCTCTCGTTGTTTACCATTTTATAGGTTCGGTTTTGGACAAGGGTAAGGGCATCGTTTTGGACTAGAGATCCCGCTTGATGCTAGGGGACGCTTTTGGCTTTAGTAGCTCTTGGAGTTTGACCGATAGTTGGGTAGTTTAATCCCAAACGCCATGCTCATTGTGTAGTTTGGAACTTAAACTTTTGGTGGTCGAAACTCGTACATTTGTATTAAACTCGTAAAACGGCCGATGTGGGCCCCGCTTGTAAAACTGTAATTTTATGTTTGAAACATGTTAGTTTTACATATTTGGTAGTATGGTAAAAAGCGTTTTGTCTAAAAGTGCCGGGAACTAGTCAATCTTTTCGCGGTTAAAAAGTCCCGGGGACAGCCAGATATGGCGCGGCGCGCGGGCCATATGGCGCGGCGCGCCGATGGTCTGCAACAGAAATTTTTTTTTATTTCGTATTTTCACAAGGTTTTGTCGGGTGTTGGTTTGGGTTGTTACATTTAAATAGATCTCAAGCTTTTTGGGGCAGATCTCAACGACATGACAATTTTGAGAACGGGTCTCTAGGACGCGCGATATAATATCTCGCGTTCCTAGTTACGTGTTCGGTTTGAGAAAGTTCGTTTTTTATTTTGTTGAATTGTTTATTTGTATGCAGTTTTAAGAAAACAATATGCGTAGCTATCATACAATCTTTCACGCACGCATATGCGGAATTGGTTTTCCGCATAGCCTTCGTGCAGCAAACTCGTGTAGCTTCAAACGGAATTGGTTTTTCGCACAGCTATCCACTCAACTACTACACAACTTTTGCGCAGCTTCAATCGAAATTGGTTTTCCGCAGGCTTTCCGCGTATCTACCGCATAGATATTGCGCACACTTGTTTTGTTCTTACTGTAATGCAATGTTGAATTCAATACGATACTTAACAGAAGATATCATACCGAACTGGGTGGACTTGTTCGGGTACGGTCCATTAGGGTTGCATTTACGCTTGGCCCATAAGCTATAAACCCTAATTTTCCCTCAACCCTAGTCTTTCCCCTATAAATATAGGGTTCTCTCCCTATATCAAACAAACCTCATACCTCATACGGTCATTCGATCTCACCTCTCACTCTCTCAATGAAAGCACGTGACAGTCATCGCCGGATCTTCTCCACGATCGTCTTCACGATCGCAACACTAGAGTTTTTTTCCTACGGGTCTTGTAGGGATTTTTCTCCCTTTGCCGTCGATAGGTTCCGAATGTCGACCGGCGTGAAATTCGTTGGGTTATCACGGTAACCGGACCGGAGATCCACGACGTTGACGCCTAAAAAAACCCTTTCGAATTGGTTTTACCCTAACTAAGCGCCATGCAGACTAGAAGGCTACCAAGTCAACTTAAAATACGAGCACTGGTTTGCTTGTGCATATTAAATTATCCTAAGTATTGGTTTACTTGGGGAAACTCAAGTATAAAAACATTGGTTTGTTTTTAGTTAGCATTGCCTTACCACACAACTAAGTGCATCCCTAGTACGTGACAGAGCAAATAATGCTGTAACTTATGAGTATAAACATTCTTCGTGCGGACTCGCACAAGGATTTTTTGTTAAAATATTGGTTTATTTTACGCAGCGCCCGAAATTGTGCATAAGTTTTGGTTAACTTATGCGTACATTGTGTGAATTGTCTTAATTCGCGATAATAGGCAATTACAATCACCTGCATACGCATGCATAAAAGTCCATGATTACGCTGCGTAACCGCATGGTTACTTGTTACCCCTCACAAATATGTGGTAGGGATGCCTCAATATAACTCCGAGATCGGACTCCGCGAGTCTGAGATGCCTTGGCTACAATTACGAGTTCCGATCGGCTAGTTGTTTCAAGATGTCACTTTGATGTGGTCTTATTTATAGTTCGCCATGACATGTTTGCACATTTCATACCAATCTGGGGTGAGTGATGGTGCACTATAGTTGCCTTTCAGTTTTTTTTCCGCTTGAAACGATCCCCAAACCGATATAACGATTAACTTGTAAAAGCATGACACATTTTTTTTTTAAACATTGATGTTAACCATCGCAACCACGATTAGATTACAACCATTTTTCAAATACTAGTACAAGTTTAGACAATACATCAAGTTAAGTGTTTACATCACCGGGTTCACATGACCCTTAAGTTTTAACCAAAACAACCCTTTAATGAGCATGATCGTCAGGACCATTTCCAAAAGTGCCTTCCAAAAACCACCACAAGCAAACTAAGCCAAACTCTTACCCTTGTCCTTTGAAGTGCCACAATCTAAAAAGGTAAACAATGAAAGGAGTAAGCTACAAAGCTTAGTGAGTGTAATACTTATACGCATACATACATAAACCACTTACATGCGCAACTTACACATAACCGCATACAGGATAGCATCACTAACGCAAATAACACAACCAAGTACAAGCTAGCATGTTAGATTGCATAAACAAGAATATAACACGCTATGCTACCCAAAATACAAACATACAACACAAAAATGATTAACCGTACCCAAATATACTAATCATCACAAGAATAACACCAACAACCCGTGCACACGGCCAACAAAGGCGCCTCCCGGATGGCACCACCATGTACACCCGAACGTGGTCAATGAAAAGTGTGGTCTCAATTGGTAACACTTCCCGCATCCTCACAAGTGGCCAACAAAGAGTGGACTTTCAAGCAATCGCACTCACCACTTTCCCAAACGCAAGGTGGCCAACAAAGAGTGAGTCCTAATTAGAGACATCACTCACCACAATGCACCAAGTGGCCAACAAAGAGTAAAATCCTTCGAAGTCGGATAGTACTGGCCACTAAACCCCGCAAGCAAACGACTTATATACATGTACATATAAATACTCCACTCACCTTGAGCAACTTGATGAGTCAACAACCGTGCCAGGACTTCAAGATAGCTCCAAAAGCGAATTACCTAGCATAAAGTACAACATCAAGCTATAACACTAGTAGCTTGACTCAAAAGCCCCATAAGTGCAACTTTGACCAAAGTTACACCCAAATTCACGAACTAGGTTAAACAAGACCAAAACTCCCCAAATCACTAAAGCTAGTGATTTAGTCCCAAACTCATCCCAATACATCTTGTGGCCAAGTACTAGGAGTACTTTATGACCCAAATTGAACAAATGACCCATTTTGACCCAAATAGGGTTTACACCCAAAAATCAACTATCAAGAACACACATTTGGGTTCCTTTCTCCAACAACATCACTAATACTAGTGATTATGTCCAAAATGCAAGCTTACACATGACTAAATATTTCTCCAACCCAAAACCCATCAACAAGGGTCAACCATCACTCAACTAGCTCTAAACACCCATTTGTGAGCTAGATGAGTCAAATCAAGAACATACAAATCTCAAACCCTAACTTCAAATTGAAAAAAAATCGAAGTTAGGACTTACCACTAGTATCAAAAGATAGCTAGGAACGAGATGAACAAAGTTAATACTTGCACTTTGATGAGATTCACCCTCCTTCTTCCTCAAACCAAGCACTCTCTCACTAAGGAAGCTTTCTCACTCTAAAATAGTTGAGAGTGTTTGGTGGATGTGAAAAAAAATTAAAATGAATCTGAAACTGATCCATCCACTAATAGGCCGTTCATGGGTGAAAAGACCCATTTGCCCCCACTTAAAACCTTTTAAAACTCTAATTTCAGCTTTTTGCCTCGCAGATAGCCGCGTCACGGCTCCTAGGCCCGTGGCGCGGCTCCAAGTGTTATTCGGTAACAGAAACTTTACATAAAATTGACCATCAGCCTAAAGCAGGAGGTGCGGCGTGCCTTTTCTCCTCGTGGCGCGGCTCCAAGCACAAATTGACATCAGTACGTTTTCATTAAAACCACCATCAGATACACCATGTAGCCACGCGGAGCGGCTCCCCCTAGTACCAAATTTCAGGGTGTTACAACTCTCCCCCACTTGGACCCGATTGCATCCCCGCGATCCACGTAGCATGTAACGAAGGTAAATGTTCCTTCACAAAATCCTCGGATTCCCCTGTACACTCGGACCCCTTTCGGTGACGCCATTGCACCTTATAAGTACGCATTCTCTTATTTCGAATCTCTTTAACCTTCTCATTAAGAATAGCAACCGGCTCCTCAACATACTCTAATTTATTATTTAGAGTAATCTCATTCAACAGCACCCACATCGAGTCATCCTAAAGACACTTGCGGAGATAGGAAACATGGAATGTGTTATGGATTCCCGCAAGCTCTTCGGATAACTCCAAATGATAAGTAACTTCACCAACATGTGCCAACACTTTAAAGGGTCCAATAAATCGAGGAGTAAGTTTTTCGCGCTTTCGTAACCTAATTACACCCTTCCATGGAGATACCTTAAGCATCACCATATCCCCTTCTTTAAACTCAATTGGTCGCCTACACTTATCCGCATATGACT
The DNA here is from genome assembly GCF_046630445.1 of Rutidosis leptorrhynchoides. Lineage (NCBI taxonomy): Eukaryota > Viridiplantae > Streptophyta > Magnoliopsida > Asterales > Asteraceae > Rutidosis > Rutidosis leptorrhynchoides. The sequence continues at coordinate 378,721,576 of NC_092343.1, read as the reverse complement.
TTTGTCGATCTTGTGCCGCTTTGAGGTGGGCACGAATCACATCAAGCTTTTGGTTCGTCTCAAGAACCACTTCAGTTCAACCAACCTCCTATTGGCCCACCTCACCCCAACAAATCGGGGTTCGGCATCGTCGCCCATAAAGCATCTCATACGGCGGCATTCCAATACTAGCATGATAACTTTTATTGTACGAGAACTCCACCAATGGAAAATGCTCATCCCAACTTCCACCAAAGTCAAGTACACACGCCCGAAGCATATCCTCCAAGGTTTGGATGATCATTTCACTTTGGCCGTCCGTTTGGGGATGAAAAGCAGTGCTCAATTTCACTTGAGTACCTATTTCGGTATGAAACTTACCCCAAAATCGAGAAGTAAAACGCGTATCTCGATCCGAAACAATAGACACCGGTACCCCCTGTCTCGAGATCACCTCTTTGATAAATAACCTTGCCAACATCTCCGACGAAATCGCCTAGCGTATAGGAAGAAACAAGGCACTCTTCGTTAACCGATCAATGATTACCCAAATTGTATCATATTGGGTTCTAGCCGTTTTTGGCAACTTAGTGATAAAATCCATTTTAAAATGCTTCCACTTCCACTTCGGGATCTCTAACGGTTCTACCATACCATAAGGCTTTTGATGTTCTGCCTTAACTTGCAAGCAAATAACACATTGCTCAACATACTTGACCATATCACGCTTCATACCGGGCCACCAATACTCTTTCTTCAAGTCAAGATACATCTTTTTAGCACCCGAATGAATAGAATACTTTGATTTGTGTGCCTCATCAAGTGGCACCGCACGGTGACACCCAATTTTGGCACCCACACTCGACCTTGAAAACACAAAAATCCATGCGTGCCTAGGACAATCAACTTCGTTTGTCCTTAAATTTGCTCTTCGTGCTTATGATTAACAAACGCCTCAATTTAAATCTCACCGAGTTTCTCGAGAAAATCATTTGAAAGAATCGTTCGCAACGATTTCACCTGCAAACTCGGAACTTGGTTCTTCCGACTTAGCGCATCCGCAACCACGTTATGTAACATCCCAGGTAAGACATTCCACGTAGCATGATATTTTCCGCTTTGCAGAGATAGGGACATACCCTTGTCTCCCCCGTAGGTTGCTCACGGATTTTTCTTGGCGACCACACACGACGAACACTTTCCCAGGAGGTCACCCATCCTGGTAGTGCCCTTGCCTGAGCACGCTTAACTGAAGAGTTCTCATGGGATCTGCTGTGCTTGTGGTCCCAAAACGCGTCATGCTAGGAAAGGTCTCCACACCCTTATAAGGCATGCTTCGTTCCCCTCTCCAACCGATGTGGGACGGATGTAACACGGATGTTACAATCCTCCCCCTAATGGGATACAGCGTCCTCGCTGTGCACGTTTGGTCCGGGGCCTGGCTATGATACCATCTGTAACGCCCTGTACTAAATCAACATGTACGGACCATCAACAATAGGATCATTACAAGGTCCAACACTATATGCGTTTTCAAAACAAGTTTGCATTCATGATAAAAAGGTGACGTCTTAACTAACGTCAAATGTTTTACATCAGAAGTATGCTTCTATGAATAGAAGTAAAGATAATAGTACGTGACCCTTAGGTCGTTACAAATCATAGTTTCAAAAGTAATAATGTTTGAATGCAAGATAAAGTATTTCATGCGGTGACATCTCTAGTAAAGCACAGCGGAAGTCTACGAGGCATGACTAGTACACAGCGGAAGCAACCTTAAGCACCTGAGAAAAACATGCTTAAAAACGTCAACACAAAGGTTGGTGAGCTATAGTTTAAGTATAACAGTAATGTAAGGTAGGCCACGAGATTTCAGTGCTACAAAGAGCGTTTCAAAACAGTATGATAAAGTATATGTTTAACCGTGGGCACTTGGTAACTAACTTAACGTTTATAACCCCCTGAAAGTATACTTGGAGAGTGCGTATGTTTACGAAGTATTAAACACCCGTTAAATGCTAGCGCTACTAGCCCGAGAGGGGATGTCAAACCCTATGGATCCATATCTAAGATTCGCGTTCACCGGTTCAAAAACCAATGACTAAACGTTACCGAGCTAAATGGAATGTTTATGCCGTTGTATAACCCACACATATATAAAGTTTAAGTACTCGTGCCTAGTATGTAAAATGTAAAATGCGCATGTATTCTCAGTTCCCAAAAAAGTTAAAGTAAAAAAGGGATGCTATAACTCACAGTGGTAAAGTAGTGGTAAAGTTGAGTCGGGAAGTAAGCAAGTACGTAGGTACGGAAAGTCAATGTGACGCCCCGTACTAAATCAACATGTACGGACCATCAACAACAGGATCGTTAGAAGGTCCAACACTATATGCGTTTTCAAAACAAGTTTGCATTCATGATAAAAAGGTGACGTCTTAACTAACGTCAAATGTTTTACATCAGAAGCATGCTTCTATGAATAGAAGCAAAGATAATAGTACGTGACCCTTAGGTCGTTACAAATCATAGTTTCAAAAGTAATAATGTTTGAATGCAAGATAAAGTATTTCATGCGGTGACATCTCTAGTAAAGCACAGCGGAAGTCTACGAGGCATGACTAGTACACAGCGGAAGCAACCTTAAGCACCTGAGAAAAACATGCTTAAAAACGTCAACACAAAGGTTGGTGAGCTATAGTTTAAGTATAACAGTAATGTAAGGTAGGCCATGAGATTTTAGTGCTATAAAGAGCGTTTCAAAACAGTATGATAAAGTATATGTTTAACCGTGGGCACTTGGTAACTAACTTAACGTTTATAACCCCCTGAAAGTACACTTGGCGAGTGCGTATGTTTACGAAGTATTAAACACCCGTTAAATGCTAGCGCTACTAGCACGAGTGGGGATGTCAAACCCTATGGATCCATATCTAAGATTCACGTTCACCGATTCAAAAATCAATGACTAAACGTTACCGAGCTAAAGGGAATGTTTATGCCGTTATATAACCCACACATATATAAAGTTTAAGTACTCGTTCCTAGTATGTAAAACGTAAAATGCGCATGTATTCTCAGTTCCCAAAATAGTTAAAGTAAAAAGGGATGCTATAACTCACAGTGGTAAAGTAGTGGTAAAGTTGAGTCGGGAAGTAAGCAAGTACGTAGGTCCGGAAAGTCCTCAACCTGTTAAAGAAAATTGCGTCCCAAAATTTTAAGCTGAGGTAGATGGAGGAGTCGGGAAAAGGTGAGGATACTTCTGCATCATTTGATCCTCTCGTTCCCAAGTAAACTCAGGTCCTCGTTTGGCATTCCATCGTACTCGGACGATCGGAATCTTGTTGCGTTTCAAAGTTTTGACCTCACGGTCCATAATCTAGACAGGTTCTTCCACAAAGTGGAGTTTGTCATCAATTGTAAGTTCTTCCAGTGGTATGATAAGTTCAGGTGCAGCAAGACACTTCTTTAAGTTTGACACGTGGAAGGTAGGATGAACTGAGCTCAATTGTGCTGGTAGATCCAAACGGTAAGCAACGGGTCCAACACGCTCCAAAATTTCGAAAGGACCAATATATCGTGGGTTCAACTTTCCACGTTTTCCAAAACGAATCACACCTTTCCAAGGTGCAACCTTCAACATTACACGGTCACCAACATTGAATTCAAAGTCCTTACATTTACGGTCTGCATAACTCTTTTGACGATCGCGGGCAGTCTTAAGTCTCGCTTGAATCTGAGCAATCTTCTCCGTTGTTTCATGGACTACCTCGGGTCCGGTGATTTAATTTTCGCCTACTTCGGCCCAACAAATAGGAGATCGGCACTTGCGGCCATACAACGCTTCAAAAGGTGCAACATTAATGCTCGAGTGATAACTGTTGTTGTTAGAGAATTCGGCGAGTGGCAAATGCCTTTCCCAGGCCTTTCCGAAATCAATGACACATGCACGCAACATGTCTTCCAAGGTCTGAATCGTTCGTTCACTTTGCCCGTTGGTCTGTGGGTGATAAGCAGTACTCATGTCAAGATGAGTTCCCATGGCTTCTTGCAAAGAACGCCAAAATCTAGAAGTAAAACGGGGATCGCGATCTGAGATGATCGACAAAGGTATACCATGACAAGATACAACCTCTTTGATGTATAATTGAGCAAGTCTCTCCATCGTATCCGTCTCCTTCATGGCTAAAAAGTGTGAAGATTTGGTAAGACGGTCAATGATAACCCAAATGGTATCATATCCGCCCACCGTCTTTGGTAGCTTGGTAATTAAATCCATCGTTATCCTTTCCCACTTCCATTGTGGGATTTACGGTTGTTGAAGTAACCCAGAAGGTCTCTGATGTTCGGCCTTAACCTTCAAGCAAGTCAAACACTAACCAACATAAGTTGCAACGTCCTTCTTAAGATTCGGCCACCAATACTGTTCCTTAAGATCGTGGTACATTTTGCCCGCTCCGGGGTGAATCGAATATCTCGACTTATGGGCTTCATCAAGTATAAGGTTTCGTAGATCTCCATAACGTGGTACCCAAATTCTTCCGGTATAACATCGGAGTCCAGACTCCCTAACCTCGAATTTAGAGAAAAGAATGTTCAAATGTTCATGAGATATATTCTCCTCCTTAAGAGCCTCATCTTGGGCTGCTCGGATCTGGCTGTTGAGGTTTGAATGGATGGTGATGTTCAGAGCCCGAACACGAAGAGGTGTCATCCTCTCCTTTCGGCTCAAAGCGTCAGCTACAACATTGGCCTTACCAGGATGATAACGAAGTTCACAATCATAGTCGTTCAGCGTCTCGATCCATCGACGCTGTCTCATATTCAGTTGTTTCTGATCGAATATGTCCTGGAGACTTTTTTGATCAGTGAAAATAGTGCTCTTAGTTCCATAAAGATAGTGTCTCCACAATTTGAGCGCAAAGACAATGGCTCCAAGTTCGAGATCGTGAGTAGTGTAGTTCCGCTCATGAATCTTCAGTTGACGAGAAGCATAGGCAATAACCTTTGATCGTTGCATCAGTACACAATCAAAACCACTTTTCGATGCATCGAAATAAACAACGAAATCATCACTGCCATCAGGAAGAGATAAGATAGTGCGGTGGTCAACTTCTTCTTCAAGGTTTGAAATGCTGATTCGTGTGCGGGTTCCCAAATGAACTTCTTCCCTTTGTGAGTCAGCGCGGTCAAAGGATGCACAATCAGAGAGAAACCTTCAATAAACCTTCGGTAGTAACCGACGAGACCTAGAAATTGGCGGATGTGAGTTGGAGTAGTGGGGGTCTCCCACTTGCTGATAGCTTCAATCTTGGCGGGATCAACTTTGATACCCTGGTCGCTCACAACATGACCCAGAAATTGGACTTCCTTCAACCAAAATTCATACTTGGAGAATTTCGCATAAAGTTGCTCTTGTCTCAAGAGTTCAAGCACTAATCGAAGATGTTGTTCATGCTCTTCTTCGCTCTTGGAGTAGATGAGGATATCATCTATGAAGACGATAACAAACTTATCTAGGTATGGCTTGCAGACACAATTCATGAGATCCATGAACATGGCAGGGGCGTTAGTTAATCCGAATGGCATCACGAGAAACTCATAATGACCATAACGAGTTCTGAATGCAGTTTTCATCACATCACTTTCCTTCACCCTCAACTGGTGATAACCGGATCGTAAATAGATCTTCGAGTAAATGCTCGATCCTTGTAGTTGATCAAAAAGATCGTCAATTCGGGGAAGAGGATACCGATTCTTGATTGTCAATTTGTTGAGTTCGCGGTAGTAGATACACATACGGAAGGATCCATCCTTCTTCTTCACAAATAAAACAGGTGCGCCCCAAGGCGAGAAACTTGGTTGGAGGAATCCACAGTCTAGCAGTTCCTGTAATTGGCTCTGTAATTCTTGCATCTCGGAAGGTACGAGTCTATAAGGTGCGCGAGCTACAGGTGCAGCTCCTGGAAATAAGTCGATCTGAAACTCTACTGCTCTCGGTGGTGGTAATCCAGGCAATTCTTCAGGGAAGACATCAGAAAATTCGTTCACAATTCGAACGTCGTTCACACTCTTCACCTTGGTTTCTACCATTTTCACATGTGCTAGGACAGCAAGACGTCCCTTCTTCATGATCTTTTGCGCTTTCACGCAACTAATGAGGTTCAGCTTCGAGGTACATCTCTCTCCGTAAATGATCAGTGGCTCACCATCTCCTTGCGGTATACGAAGAGCTTTATCTCCACAGATAATGTCAGCCCTTATCTTGGTCAACCAATCCATACCAACGATCACTTCAAAACTTCTCAATTTGATAGGTATCAAATCAATTTCGAAATCTGCACCAGCTATGTTGATAATAGCTCCTCGACTAATATGGTCAACTTTCTCAAGTTTTCCATTGGCTACCTCTACAAGCATACTCTCCTTTAAAGGAACTAACGACCAATTAATCTTATCACAAAAGTGTCTACATACATAACTTCTATCGGCACCAGTATCAAATAAGACAGAAGCTAATAGATTGTTAATAGTGAATATACCTGTCACCAAGTCGGGATTCTCGCGTGCATCCCTTGCATTAACGTTGAAAGATCTACCACGGGGTGGTCCGCCGTCTTTTATTTTGTTGGGGCACGCATTTCTGAAATGGCCCGTTTGTCCTTTTTCCTAGCACTTTTTAGGTCCATTGGCGTTCGGCTTCCCATTCAAAGTGGTGACCTTGCAGTCCTTACCGATATGCCCAGTCCGTTGGCACTTTTCACAAACAACGTTACAATACCCAGTATGGTGCTTGTAGCACCTCTTGCATTATGGTAGGGTACCCTTGTAGTTGGGGTTTGAGTTGGTGTTCGGATTGGGGTTTCCACCGTTGTTGTTTCCTCTGAAACCCTCATGTCGTTTAGCCGGGTTTTGATCATAGGTCCTTCCCCTGTTGTTATCCCATTTGCGCTTCTCACTACTACCCGCTTCAGACTTAGCCTTCTCCGGTTCATCGATGATAATTTGATTCATTAAAGTATGTGCCATGCGCACTGCTTCCGGGACACTTGCTGGCTTGGACGAGGTGACGTTTCCCTTAATGGACTTAGGAAGTCCCCACAAGTATCTCTCCATACGCTTGAATTCCGGGGTGACCATGGTAGGACACATCAGGGCTAGTTCCAAATACCTACAATTGTAGCCATCGAGGTCGTTTCCCACAACCTTCAACTGCAAAAACTCAATATCCATCTTCTGGATCTCGGTCCTAGGGCAATATTCCTCAATCAGGGCCCCTTTGAATTCCTCCCATGGGGTAGCAAATGCCTCATCAATACCTTTTGCTTGAGCCAACGTGTTCCACCACGTTAGTGCGCCGTCAGACAGAGTGCATGAAGCAAACTTGGTTTTATTCGCCTCTGAACAGTTACTAACTCGAAACACAGATTCTAATTTCTCGAACCATCTAGTGAGACCAACCGACCCCTCTGTTCCACTGAAGTTGTGGGGTTTGCAGCTTTGAAACTCTTTGTACGTGCACCCATTACGAAATGGGTTGAATAACCGGTGGCGGTGGTAGTGGAGCTTGGAGGTTCCTTTCTGCTAAAGCTGCGGTGACTCGCTCATTGATCATCTCCTCGATTTAGGCTGCGGTAGGTGTTGATCGTCCGTTGGCCATGATGTTCTAAGCAAAAATTTTGACTCAAGTCAAAATCCAGTATTCAAATAGTAATAATAGAGTATACAACAACCAACATGTAAACAGCACAACACATGTTAATTAAGTAGAGCAACAGGTACAAATACCACAGAATCAACATACAGTAACATAAATAGAACATCGTGCAAGAATTAAATAACGCAAAGTTCCATTCATTAATAATAAGTTTCATACATCAGCATAGGTTCGTACAATACATAAGTAATACATTAAACTACAACTAGATTACATAATAAAATCTACTACAAAAGCCCTACGGTGAAGGTGGGTGTAGGATATCCAATACGTGGGACATCTGGTCCTCGAGCTCAGTTACCCGAGCACGGAGGATCTCCACCTCCCTCATCAGTTCCTAGTCAGAGGGGGATGGTGGGGCAGGCGGTGCAGTCAGCACGGGTGGTGCTGGTGGAGCTGGTGGTGCAGACGGTCCGGCTCCAGAAGTAGAGGCTGCAAAGCGGTAAGGCTTACGGATGAAGGGATCAGCAGGATACGGTACAAGCCGCTTACGGGCGGTAACCCTACGACGCCGACCATATGCGTCAGTGAATGCTCGACCTCCATTAATCCCTGGAATGACGGTACCATCGAAACGGTAACGATTCTTCGGCGGGGTGGAGGGTGGCTGTACAGGTGCATCATCAGGGTCCTCCTCATCGGAGTCATCGTCACTAGAGTCATCTGTGGATGAGTCATCGGATGACGGGTCATCTGAATCATGTGGAGGTGGCTGCACGGGTGGCTGTACTGGCTCCCCTCGGGCGGCCATTATCAGTCGGTATCTGAAAGGCGGGATCAGCACGAGACGTCCATCAGGAAGGCGTCGACACCAATGGTTATGCTCATTACGGACTGGACCTTCCCCAAGATTCGCGGGAATCACAGCACCACCGGGATGGTGCTGTGGCTCCGAGGGTAAGGGGGCAAGTGGAGCTGGAATCTCCTAGGGGTCCTCGGCTCAGTTAGAGGTAACCAATGGGGCAGGTGCATGACTACTGGCACCAGAGGATGAAGCGCCTGGGTCACTAGAGGGTGTCGCCGACGGGATCTGAGGATCGGCAATAGCGACAGGTGAAGTGGCTGATGAGTCTGTGTCACTGCCCAAAATGATAGCAGGTGGAATATCCGACATCTGAACAAGGAAAAATAAATTTTCCATGTCAGTAAGTCATAAAGCAAGCACGTATTAGGCCAAGTAACTACAACAGTCTAAATCATGCATAGCAGTAAATAGCATAGCAATAATAACGAATCGTACAGAAGTAGCATGCAATCGAAAGCAAATAATAGCATGCAGTAGTGAAATCATGTAGTAGCATACGGCATATAGCAGTAAAAGTAAGCAGCAGCATGCAGTAAGTTTCGCAGAAAGAAGTAAACTAGCAAGCTGTAGATTAGTCCTATTAGTGAATCCTACTCGGGTCGGTCTTAGACTCACTAATGCAACCTAATTCCCTACAACCTGGCTCTAATACCATCTGTAACACCCTAGGTAACACGTTCCCCGTAGCATGATATTATCCGCTTTGCCCGTAGGCGCACAGATTTTTCTTGGCAACCACACACGACGAACACTTTCCCAGGAGGTCACCCATCCTGGTAGTGCCCTCGCATGAGCACGCTTAACTGCAGAGTTCTAATGGGATCTGCTGCGCTTGTGGTCCCAAAACGCGTCATGCTAGGAAAGGTCTCCACACCCTTATAAGGCATGCTTCGTTCCCCTCTCCAACCGATGTGGGACGGATGTAACACGGATGTTACAATCCTCCCCCCAATGGGACACAGCGTCCACGCTGTGCACATTTAGTCTGGGGCTTGGCTCTGATACCATCTGTAACACCCCAGGTAAAACGTTCCCCATAGCATGATATTGTCCGCTTTGCAGAGATAGGGACGTACCCTTGTCTCCCCCGTAGGTTGCTCACAGATTTTTCTTGGCGACCACACATGACGAACACTTTCCCAGGAGGTCACCCATCCTGGTAGTGCCCTTGCCTGAGCACGCTTAACTGCAGAGTTCTCATGGGATCTGCTGTGCTTGTGGTGTCAAAACGCATCATGCTAGGAAAGGTCTCCACACCCTTATAAGGCATGCTTCGTTCCCCTCTCCAACCGATGTGGGACGGATGTAACACGGATGTTACACGTTAGCTTTAACCGGATGGTAAAGTATCTCAAGATCATAATCCTTCAACAAATCTAACCACAGCCATTGCCGGTAGTTTAAGTCACGTTGATCAACGAAGTATTTTAAATTCTTATGATCCGAATAAACCGTACACTTAACACCATAAAGATAATGACGCCAAATTTTTTTTAACGCATGAACCACCGCCGCCAACTCAAGATCATGAGTCGGGTAGTTCTTTTCGTGCTCTTTTAATTGTCTCGAGGCATAAGCGATCACTTTACCCCTTTGCATAAGAACACAACCGAGCCCACTAATCGAGGCATCTCAATACATCACCATGTATTCCACCCCTTCCGGTAAAACCAGCATTGGAGCTTGGCACAATTTGCTCTTCAATAATTGAAAAGCATTTTCTTGAACATCACCCAAATCGAACTTTACATTCTTCCGAGTTAGCTTCGTTAAGGATGAAGCAATCTTGGAAATTTTTTGAATAAACCAACGATAGTAACCGGCCAATCTGAGAAAACTTCGGAATTCCGTAGGTGTAGTCGATCATTCCCAACTCTTAACCGCCTCAATCTTCCCCGGATCCACTTTAGTCCCCTCATGATTCACAATATGGCTAAGGAATTGTACTTCCCTTAACCAAAATTCACACTTAGAGAATTTCACATACAATTTCTCCTTACGCAATGTCTTCAACAATTCACGCAAATGATGTTCATGTTCCTTCATACTTTTTGAATAAATAAGTATGTCGTCAATGAACACAATTTACGACTTGTCCAACATAGGTTGGCACACTCGGTTCATAAGGTCCATGAATGCCGCAGACGCATTCATAAGACCAAAAGGCATCACCACAAACTCGAAATACCCATATCGCGTCCGAAACGCCGTCTTCTCAATATCTTCCTCATGAATCCGCATTTGGTGATAACCGAATCGCAAATCAATCTTGGAGAAATAACACGCACCTTGAAGTTGATCAAACAAATCGTCAATCCTAACCAACGGATAACGATTCTTGATCGTCACCTTATTGAGTTCACGGTAATCAATGCACATACGCATACTACAATCCTTCTTCTTCACAACCAAGACTGGAGCACCCCATGGCGAGCTACTTGGCCGAATAAAACCCTTTTGTAGCAACTCTTAGGTTTGGTTCAATAATTAATGCATCTCATTTGGTGCCAAACTATAGGTAGTTTTGGCAATGGGATTAGCCCCCGGAGCCAAATCGATGCGAAACTCCACTTGTCTTATCGGCGGAACACCCGTTAAATCATCAGGATAAACATCCTTAAATTCATTAACAACAGGAATGGATTTAATGGAAGGTGGCTCATCACATGTTTCCACCACATGATCTAGATAAGCCATACCTCCACTAGACACGAGTCGACGTGCCCGAGCATAAGTACAAATAGGCACGGGATGTCTTCGAGCTTCACCATACACGATTAGCTCTGCCCCACTTGGGGTTCTTACCTATACGAATTTCCCATGACAATCAAGATTAGCTCTATTATGATCAAGCCAATCCATACCCACCACGACATCAAATTCACCCAAGGTAATAGGAACCAAGTCAATATCAAACTTCTCAGTTTCGAAATCAATAACACAATTTCTATATACCCCATTAGCCACCGAGAACCTACCATCCGCGATCTTAACTTGTAAAGTAAAGTCTCGATCACATTAGGAATAATCTAAAGTAGCCGCATATTTTAAGGAAACATATGACATGTCAGCTATGATGACTCGTCCAAATCCATTTGGACGAATACATCATTTATCGATTTCACAGTGAGGTACTGATCTCTACATGATACGTTTTGTAAACATTGCATTCTTTTGAAAAGGCACACCATAAATGAATATCTAATTCCAAGATTTTTGACATATGATGATTTCTACATATAAACAATCACCGTAAATAATAGTTTACAATACTACATTCCATTGACAATGCAGTCAAAATAAGATACATGGTGATGTTTATTTTGTGAATGCAAAGTTTTCTCGAATAAAGTATGTATGACTCCATGCACATAGCTTGTATAATATATAAGCAAACAGCGAAAGACTTCTAGGAACCTGAGAATAGACATGCTTAAAAGTGTCAACACAAAGGTTGGTGAGTTCATAGTTTTAATGTTGCGCATAATCTGTATATAAAGATGGATCACAAGATTTCAGTTGTTTCATCCAGAAACGTTTATCAAAAGATTCTACAAGATTGAGCACCCTGGAAACTAAACTTAACGTATATATAATAAGTACCCCTGTTTTAACATACATGCAACTAACATGTATAATATACACAAACCAACGTGTACTAAACTCAAATAGCATACGTCTGTTTTATTGTTCAGGCTAGGATTTTTATACTTGGAACATACGGGGATGTCAAGCCCTATGGATCCATATACAACTATTCGCGCCCACCAGTTCTTATAACCAGCAGCTACTAGTTACCAAAGCTAAGGGATTTTCGGTTTAAAATCAGAGTAGAATTAAGTATGTACTTGTATCCATTGCGTTTAAAATAAATTGCATGTATTCTCAGCCCAAAAATATAGATTTCTGATGTTATGCGCAGAGGTGTATATGAAATAGCTTTATTTTTACAACTAAATACTATTAAATACGATACAATTTTACACAAGATATTTATTTATTTATAGAATGGATATACTTAAACCTTGCTACAACACTTATAGGCAGTTGATGTGTAGCGTGGGGTACGAAATAGTATTATATTTTACTACGAAATACTATAAAATACGATACAATTTTACACAAGTTATTTATTTATTTATAGAATGGATATACCTAAACCTTGCTACAACACTATAGGCAGTGTACCTAATCGTAGAGTAGTATAGTTTTTAGTAAGTCCGGTTCGTTCCACAGGGAGCGGGCTTATTGCACACTATATTTTTAAACAACTATATTTGTACAAAATATATATAATTATATATAATAATATATAAAAGGGGGTTTACCGTTTAATTACCGGTTTGTCGATTTATATTTTAAGCAAAGCGTATAGTAAATGATGATATTTAAATAACAATATAAAATAAATAACAATAATTAAAATGACAATAAATAAAAGTACGAGGAAATATGAAATAAAATATATTATACTTATTTAAGCTTCCGTAACCATGATGTTTGACGTGTTGATTTTAAGTTTTATGCCCATGGGTTAATTGTCCTTTGTCCTGGATTATTTAATATGTCCGTCTGGTTTTTGTCCATAACAGTCCATCAGTCATAAATATAAAGTGCGAGTGTCCTCGTCAAATTATCCTTATACCCGAAGTTAAATATTCCAACTAATTGGGGACTTAAACTGTAACAAGGTTTTAATACTTTGTTTAATAATTACACCAGGATATCGACTGCGTGTAACCCAAGGTTTTAATACTTTGTTATCAATTATGCCAAGTGTCCTTGTACATAATTTCACCCCTGTTTTAATAATTCCATAGACTATTAATCCATTCCCATGTCCGGTTAAATGAACGATTATTCGTACATATAAATACCCCGCCCATCGTGTCCGATCGAGTGTATATGGTTATTTATAGGGACGTCCAATTGTAAATCTTTATATTAAAATTAACAAACAATCATTTAGTTAAACAAATATAAAGCCCATTAATAGCCCATAGTCTAATTTCCACAAGTGTCGTTCTTTTGTCCAAACCCCAATTATGGTACAAAGCCCAATTACCCCGTCTTTAATATTTAGCCCAACATCATGATTACTTCGGCTAAAATAAGCATAATAATAACTTAAGCATGAGACATTAATTTAAAAAGGAGAACATAGCTTACATTGATTATTTATCGCGTAGTGGTACACGGACAGAGCTCCGACTTTAAAACCCGTATAAATAACTTTTACATAACCCAAACTAATCTAATATAACACTAATCTATACTATATATATATATATATATATATATATATATATATATATATATATATATATATATATATATATATATATATATATTATATTTATATTATACTACGGAGTATTATTATTATTATGTATATTTAAACTCGCAGAATTCGTGGCCTTTTATAGGCATTTCTGAATTTTGTAGCTCCGCGAGTCGTGGAGTTTACTTTTCCAGCTCACACCAATTTGGATCTTAGTCTGCCGACGGTTTTAATATATAAATATAATATATATATATATAATTTATATAATTAATTATATATTATATTATATTTATATACATAGTTAACTTGTAATTTTTAGTCCGTTGCGTCGAGCGTTGAGAGTTGACTCATGTCCCTGTTCCGGATTTTCGAACGTCCTTGCGTACAATTTAATATCTTGTACTTTGCATTTTGTAACTTGTACTCTTGTCATTTTTAGATGTTTTTCATCAATAAATTGAACCTCTTGGATTGTACTTTGTACTTTTGAGCTTTTTGGCTGTTTGCGTCTTCAATTCGTCGAATCTGCCTTTTGTCTTCACCTTTTATTATTTAAACGAATATCACTTGTAAATAGAACAGTTGCAACTGAAAACTTTACATATTGGAAGGATATTGATACTAAATATATGTTCATTTGGAGCACTATCAAATATCCCCACACTTGAGCGTTGCTTGTCCTCAAGCAATACAGAACTTGAAATAAAAACATACATGAATCACTTTTTTATTCATCACACTTTGTACATCAGTGATTTTGATACGGCGGTATAAACAATGATAGTAACGATAGAACCATGGTTAAAGGTGGGTGTGTCCTCCACAGTTGCCTTGGGTTTAGGTCAACGACACTTGCAATCAAATAGCCGATTTACTTTCGGTGTCCAAAGCAAAGTGCACATTTGAAAGGCGGTTTACAGTCCCACATGACTATGAAAATTTAGATCCGTTAGGAAATTGGATCTTTATGAAAACATTTGATCTTTTGAAAATTCAATCTAGATTTTACCCTAGACAAGTTTTTCGGAATAACCCTTCACCGGTGTTTGCAAAATATTTTTGTGGGTTGTGTGGGTTTCAGATTTGAAAATTTTAGCTCAACACTTGTGGTTTTGTGTTACCCACTTGCTAACCTTGTATTAGGAAAACAACACGTCCAGTTTACTTGTCCCGTATATTACCTTTCGGCAAACTACCGTCCAATTGTAAAGGAAAGCGATGAACAAGAAACTGTTAAGGCAATGTCTAATGACATGCATTTGATTATGGTCCAAAAACGTGTCGGATGCTATTACTATCCTTTCTAGGAGCAATAGTAAAGATCATCCTATGATTTTTTGGTCTGGCACAAGGTCCTGTCTTCGACCATGCTATGCAACCACCGTTCTTACGGTTGACACCCGATTTGGTTCAGGTGACCTAATGAATTCTAGGTGAATTCCTAGGATTTTACGTTCAATGTTAATGAACGCATTGAAAATGGGTTTTCAGAAAACAAATGGTTTATAATTTGATCAAAATATTTTCTCTTTCAAGCTCGAGTTTAGATATCATTGAATTCCATGAGTTTGAATTCTCAATCTTTAAGGTCAATCTCAAGGATTGAGTAATATCAGGCTTAAAAGCTGATTTTTGATCTTTTAAGGAGATTATCCTTTCTGGGGATCTGATTCATTAGTCTTATCAAGCTAATTTGTACGGTGCCCCCCATTGTACGAGATAAATCCTTCTCATGGTTAGGATAAATCTGACCACTTGGCGACCCTGTTTGATGCTGAGGTCCGTGGATTTCCTGCTGATTTTAGAGATGACTTTTCTAGATTTTTCGTCAACCTACAGCTGGTCTGGACGACAACTTCTTGACCTAAATCAAGAAGCGCGCGTCTTTTTCAGAAGACTTTACTTCCTTCTAATGATGGAATTGATTCATCGTGTAGATCCATTTTTTTCTTTTCTTTCATCGGGTAAAACAGTTAATTTAGTCCAAAACAAAAGTACCTGCAATAACTTTATGGAAACATGTGATAGATAATTTTTTATTGAATAACTTGGTATATTCTCCCCACACTTGGCTTTTATTTATTATGTTCTTTGCCTTTTTTTATTCTCTTATATTCCATTTTAAATGAATTCAAGCATTTTTGGTTGTTTCTCAATTTATGTCCTTTTCAAGGTAACGATAATTTCGGTATTAACACCTAGTTTTCATCGTTCATAAATATGTATAAACATGATTTTGACTTCATTTAGTTGAAATTTTTTCAAATTTTCACAAAATTTGGCAAATAAACCAAGTGTAAACCCGAGAGAATTTATAACCCTTTCCCACACTTGAGATCATGCAATGCCCTCATTTGCATGAAATCCGACTATAATTATAAATTCATGAGGGTGATTAGTGTAGAAAGTAGTTAAAGATACCATAAAATTGCAGGATGATAGATGGTGCACCTCATCGTTCATTCCTTCTTGTTTTATCACACATGTTTTTCTTCCAAAACGGTTGCTTTTCTGAACAGTTTGATAATTTTTGAAAATGCGTCTTTTACCCTAACTTATCATGCATTTTTATTAACGAGTTATGCATTAACCCGAACCCCTAATTTAACATTAAGTGGGGTTAAACTTCCCCACACTTAGCTGACGACATGTGAAGTCGGTAGAATAAGTTCCACGAATTAAAATAGTGAGCCACTTATTTACATCTCGGGTGGTATAAAATATATCAATGGGTTTAAAGTTTAGACTCGCCCGATTGTCACTACTTAATTCTTTTTTAAGTGTAGCTTTTAGTAAATGGATATATCTCTTTTCTGGTTCTTGGTCAAATGGATCGATATACACCGACATACATATTATAGGGTGGACAATTCCTAACATTTCCTTCCGTTCATTCTCGGGATCAAAGTTTTCACCTCTATTACCCAATTGGGTGAAATCCGAGGTGTCAATATCTATTACAGCTCGTGGTTCATCTTCGGTAGATGACTCGTCTATTGAGAATATTGGGTTGGAAGGTTGTGGCTGGATTGAAGCAAATTCTTCTTCATTAACGGTCCTTATCGGTTCCTCCATTTTGGTCTCGGGGGTAAAATTTTCAACGTTATCGTTTTTCCAAGAGTACCAATTTGTCACCCTTACTTCTTCTTCTTCATCCATTGATGGATCGTTGATTTCATCGGTAGAGGCTAATGTGTCGATATGTTGTGAAATTGGTAAAACTGAATAAAAAGTATCATCGGGATAGTTGGTGATTTCGGAGCTCTCGAATTCATCAAAATTCGATGATATAAAATTTTCTTGCACAATACTCCTCAGATCAACAGGTGTGTAATCTGATAGGGTTTCAGCTTGCCGATTTATAAACTCTCTCATTTGTTCATTTTGAGCATTAAGTTCTTCGAGTTTGATTTTCATATAATCTAAAGAATTTTCATGCACATAATTTTCCTCGTCTTCTGGTTGTTGAGTTTGGATATATTCTTGTGAATAATCCCAATTAGAATTGTATTCCTCATAATCGTTCCATTCAGGTTCCATGGGTGCATAATTTTCTATAGGAACGTAATAATAACATTCTCATGTTGAGTGATAATCTCCACAGATTTCACAACCAATTATTGTTTCGTCATTCGTGATCCAAGATTGACCGAACGAATTGTCATCAACATCCTTTTGAGAGTATTGATTAAATTGATTTCGGATGTCATAAAGAGTTTCCAAAATATTCTCGAGATTTTCCATAATGCGCTTATTACCAAATTTTAGCTACAATGTGGTGCATTTACTTAATTATCCTATTAGTTATAAAAAAAAATAAAAATTATATAAGTTATCAAATTAATAGACTTTTCGACTTTTGCCCACGTTTTGAATAGCCAATAGATGCAGCAGGGAGCCAGAACCCTTTAAATCGGAAGCTCACAACTCAGCCACTAACAAATCCAACTATTACTACGAAGCATAAAATTTGAATGTCTATCAATTTAACCGCTTAAAATAATTTTTCGTTGAAATTTTAAAGAAATTATAGAGAAGAAATAAAGAAAATTCTAAGTCCTAAAAACTAGATCGTCGAGAAATAAGAAAGAAAAAGAATACGCGTCGAAAAACATCGAAAAATAAAAATAAGAAAGAAAAACGTCGAAACTTAAAAGTCTAAAAATTATATCTAAAAAGTTGTGCCTAAAGGTCTAAAGGTAAATGCAATTTTATTCAGAAAACGGCAATTACTTAAAGGCATTAAAATCTATTTAAAACTAAAGCGAAAAACGGCGTCGCAAAATTCCAAAGCGCCTAAATCTTAATCTAAAGAAAAAGCACTTAAGGGATTTTACGGCAAAGCCAAAGAATCTATACATATAAAATAACTACGGAAAAACTAATTTTAAAACTAATTGCGAACGAAAAATATACAAAATATTACGATTACACTAAATAAAAGGATACAAATTATAAAAAGTGATAAAATTACTTATTTTTATAAAAATATTATTTTTATATTTATTTTATAATAGTATTAATTTTTATATATAAATAAAACTAATTAAAATTAATTATTACTAATTAATTAAAATTAAAACTAAATATTAAATTAATTAAACTAATTAGGGTTTTAAAAATAATAATAATTAATATACTCCGTATTAAATGCGATTAGGGTTCCGTGGTCAGGTCTTCCAGGGCGGCTCCGCGAGTTGCGGTGATCCGTACCAGAAAACCTCCGCAAGTCGCGGAGATTGAAAAACGTGTTTTTTTTTTTAAATTTTATATTATTTTTCTAAAATGATATATAAATATATTTATACAAAAATAAATTAAAAATATAGCGTTTCGCCGATTTTCCCGGCAGCGGCGCCAAAAACTTGTTGATGTGTAGCGTGGGGTACGAAATAGTATTATATTTTACTACGAAATACTATAAAATACGATACAATTTTACACAAGTTATTTATTTATTTATAGAATGGATATACCTAAACCTTGCTACAACACTATAGGCAGTGTACCTAATCGTAGAGTAATATAGTTTTTAGTAAGTCCGGTTCGTTCCACAGGGAGCGCGCTTATTGCACACTATATTTTTAAACAACTATATTTGTACAAAATATATATAATTATATATAATAATATATAAAAGGGGGTTTACCGTTTAATGACCGGTTTGTCGATTTATATTTTAAGCGAAGCGTATAGTAAATGACGATATTTAAATAACAATATAAAATAAATAACAATAATTAAAATGACAATAAATAAAAGTACGAGGAAATATGAAATAAAATATATTATGCTTATTTAATCTTCCGTAACCATGATGTTTGACGTGTTGATTTTAAGTTTTATGCCCATGGGTTAATTGTCCTTTGTCCTGGATTATTTAATATGTCCGTCTGGTTTTTGTCCATAACAGTCCATCAGTCATAAATATAAAGTGCGAGTGTCCTCGTCAAATTATCCTTATACCCGAAGTTAAATATTCCAACTAATTGGGGACTTAAACTGTAACAAGGTTTTAATACTTTGTTTAATAATTACACCAGGATATCGACTGCGTGTAACCCAAGGTTTTAATACTTTGTTATCAATTATGCCAAGTGTCCTTGTACATAATTTCACCCCTGTTTTAATAATTCCATAGACTATTAATCCATTCCCATGTCCGGTTAAATGAACGATTATTCGTACATATAAATACCCCGCCCATCGTGTCTGATCGAGTGTATATGGTTATTTATAGGGACGTCCAATTGTAAATCTTTATATTAAAATTAACAAACAATCATTTAGTTAAACAAATATAAAGCCCATTAATAGCCCATAGTCTAATTTCCACAAGTGTCGTTCTTTTGTCCAAACCCCAATTATGGTACAAAGCCCAATTACCCCATCTTTAATATTTAGCCCAACATCATGATTACTTCGGCTCAAATAAACATAATAATAACTTAAGCACGAGACATGAATTAAAAAGGACAACATAGCTTACATTGATTATTTATCGCGTAGTGGTACACGGACAGAGCTCCGACTTTAAAACCCGTAAAAATAACTTTTACATAACCCAAACTAATCTAATATAACACTAATCTATACTATATATATATATATATATATATATATATATATATATATATATATATATATATATATATATATATATATATATATATATATATTATATATATATATATATATATATTTACATTATACTACGGAGTATTAATATTATTATGTATATTTAAACTCGCAGAATTCGTGGCCTTTTATAGGCATTTCTGAATTTTGTAGCTCCACGAGTCGTGGAGTTTTAAGCCTTCAAACTCCGCGAGTCGTGGAGTTTACTTTTCCAGCTCACACCAATTTGGATCTTAGTCTGCCGACGGTTTTAATATATAAATATAATATATATATAATTTATATAATTAATTATATATTATATTATATTTATATACATAGTTAACTTGTAATTTTTAGTCTGTTGCGTCGAGCGTTGAGAGTTGACTCATGTCCCGGTTTCGGATTTTCGAACGTCCTTGCGTACAATTTAATATCTTGTACTTTGCGTTTTGTAACTTGTACTCTTGTCATTTTTAGACGTTTTTCATCAATAAATTAAACCTCTTGGATTGTACTTTGTACTTTTGAGCTTTTTGGCCGGTTGCGTCTTCAATTCGTCGAATCTGCCTTTTGTCTTCACCTTTAATTATTTAAACGAATATCACTTGTAAATAGAACAGTTGCAACTGAAAACTTTACATATTGGAAGGATATTGATACTAAATATATGTTCATTTGGAGCACTATCAGCAGTGTACCTAATCGTACAGTAGTGTAGTTTTTAGTAAGTCCGGTTCGTTCCACAGGGAATCTTTTAAACAAAGCTTAACGCTATATTAGTTTTAATTTATAAAAATAAAAATATATATATATATATATATATATATATATATATATATATAATATATACATATATATATATATATATATATATATATATATATATATATATATATATATATATATATATATATATATATATATATATATATATATATATATATATATATATATATAAGTAATATTATTATTATAAAGGGGGTTTTTACCGTTTAATAACCGATTTGTCGATTTTAAAAACTTTAGTCGCAGTTAAAACCTAATGTAAAATATTAAATAAATAAAAGACTTAATTTGAAGCGTAAAGTAAATAACGATAATGAAATTGCGATAAATAAAAGTGCGATAAAATAAACTTGCGATAATTAAAAAGTACGATAATTAAAAGTGCAATTATATACAATGACAATAAATAAAAGTACGATAATTAGAAGTGCAATTAAATATAAAATAAAGGAAATTAAATATGAAATAAAAGAATTATGCTTATTTAAACTTCCGTAATCATGATGTTTGACGTGTTGATTTTAGTTTTATGCCCATGGGTTAATTGTCCTTTGTCCTGGATTATTTAATATGTCCGTTTGGTTTTTGTCCATAACAGTCCATCAGTCATAAATATAAAGTGCGAGTATCCTCGTCAAATTATCCTTATACCCGAGTCAAATATTCTAACTAATTGGAGACTTAAACTGTAACAAGATTTTAATACTTTGTTATCAATTATGCCAAGTGTCCTTGTACATAATTTCACCCCTGTTTTAATAATTCCATAGACTATTAATCTATTCCCGTGTCCGGTTAAATGAACTATTATTCGTACATATAAATTCCCCGCCCATCGTGTCCGATCGAGTGTATATGGTTATTTATAGGGACGTCCAATTGTAAATCTTTATATTAAAATTAACAAACTATCATTTAGTTAAACAAATATAAAGCCCATTAATAGCCCATAGTCTAATTTCCACAAGTGTCGTTCTTTTGTCCAAACCCCAATTATGGTACAAAGCCCAATTACCCAATTTTAGTAATTAGCCCAACATCATGATTACTTCGGTATTAAATAAGCATAATAATAATTTAGCTACGAGACATTAAATTAAAAAGGTTGAACATAACTTACAATGATTAAAAATAGCGTAGCGTTACACGGACAGAATTTCGACTTACACCCTTACAACATTCGCTAACATACCCTTATTATTCGAAATTAAAATTAAAATATAAATATATATATATATATATATATATATATATATATATATATATATATATATATATATATATATATATATATATATATA
This sequence comes from Rutidosis leptorrhynchoides, assembly GCF_046630445.1. Taxonomy (NCBI): domain Eukaryota; kingdom Viridiplantae; phylum Streptophyta; class Magnoliopsida; order Asterales; family Asteraceae; genus Rutidosis; species Rutidosis leptorrhynchoides. The sequence goes on along the minus strand of NC_092343.1, from coordinate 378,699,587 downwards.
TATATATATATATATATATATATATATATATATATATATATATATACGTTTATAGAGAGATTGATAAAAGGATATATAAAACGATCAAAATGCGTTAGCTTTTATCGGCATTTTTGTCCAGGGTATCTCCGCGAGTCACGGTCCCTTTGCACTACAAACTCCGCAATTCGCGAAGTTCGTAAACCCAGCTCACACAAGTTTGGATCCTAGTCTGCCGACGGTTTTAATATATAAATATAATATATATATATAATTTATATAATTAATTATATATTATATTATATTTATATACATAGTTAACTTGTAATTTTTAGTCCGTTGCGTCGAGCGTTGAGAGTTGACTCTGGTCCCGGTTCCGGATTTTCGAACGTCCTTGCGTACAATTTAATATCTTGTACTTTGCATTTTGAATCTTGTATTCTTGTAATTTTGAGACGTTTCTTATCAATAATTGGAACCACTTTGATTGTATTTTGTACTTTTGAGCTTTTTGGTCATTTGCGTCTTCAATTCTTCGAATCTATCTTTTGTCTTCACCTTTTATTATTTAAACGAATATCACTTGTAAATAGAACAATTGCAACTAAAAGCTTGTCTTTCTTGAGGAATAATGCTATGAAATATATGTTCGTTTTTAGCATTATCAAATATTCTCACACTTGAGCGTTGCTTGTCCTCAAGCAATATAGTCTTGAAATACTAGAATTACTTCTTTATTCTTCACACTTTGTACATCAGTGATTTCTATACGGCTGTATAAACAATGGTAGTAACGATGTGGTTTACAGTCTCACATGACTATAAAAATTTAGATCCATTAAGGAAATTGGATCTTTATGAAAACATTTGATCTTTTGAAAATTCATTCTAGCTTTTACCCTAGCTAAGTTTTCAAGAATAACCCTTCACCGGTGTTTGCAAATTGTTTTTGTGGGTTTAGTGGGTTTCATATTTGAAAATTTTAGCTCAAAACTTGCGGTTTTGTGTCACCCACTTGCTAACCTTGTATTGGGAAAGCAACACGTCCAGTATACTTGCTCCGTATATTATCTTTCGGTAAACTATCGTCCGGTTGTAAAGGAAAGCGTTGAACAAGCAACTGTTAAGGCAATGTCCCCTGACATGCTTTTGTTCATGGTCTAAAACGTGTCGGATGCTATTACTTTCCCTTGTAGGAGCAATAGTAAAGATCATCCTATAATTTTTATGGTCTGGCACAAGGTCCTGTCTTCGACCATGCTATGCAACCACCGTTCTTACGGTTGACACCCGATTTGGTTCAGGTGACCTAATGAATTCCAGGTGAATTTCTAGGATTTTACGTTCAATGGTAATGAACGCATTGAAAATAGGTTTTCAGAAAACAAATCGGTTTGAAATTTTGATCAAAATATTTTCTCGTTCAAGCTCGAGTTTAGATATCATTGAATTCCATGAGTTTGTAATTCTCAATCTTTAAGGTCAATCTCTAGGATTGAGTAATATCAGTCTTAAAAGTTAATTTTTGATCTTTAAGGAGATTATCCTTTCTGGGGATCTGATTCATTAGTCTTATCAAGCTAATTTGCATGGTGCCCCCCATTGTACGAGACAGATCCTCTCATGGTTAGGATAAGTTTGACCACTTGGCGACCCTGTTTGATGCTGAGGTCCGTGGATTTCCTGCTGATTTTAGAGATGACTTTTCTAGATTTTTCGTCAACCTACAGCTCGTCTGGACGACAACTTCTTGACCTAAATCAAGAAGCGCGTGTCTTTTTCGGAAGACTTTACTTCCTTTTAATGATGGAATTGATTCATCGTGTAGATCCATCTTTCTTTCAAATATATTATAATAAATCGGGTAAAACTGTTTATTTTCGTCCAAAACAAAAGTATTTTCAATTAATTGTACAAAAATATGTGATATATATTTTGAATAACTTGGTAAAAATTTCGCACACTTGGCTTTTATTTTCTTTTCTTTGCCTTTTTATTCTCCTCTATTCCATTTTAAATGAATTCTAACATTTTGGTTTGTTTCTCAATTTATGTCCTTTCCAAGGTAATAATAATTTCGGTGTTAACACCTAGTTTTATCGTTCATAAATATGTATAAACATGATTTTGAGTTCATTTAATTGAAAATTTTGAAAAATTTTACTAGAATTGGGTAGTCAGTTTATAAGACTAGGGCTGTTCTTTATTATCAGAGAGCACTAGATTCTAATACAACTACTGCTTTACTAGTATTTCGAATGGTAACCAAGTGTATAAAGTAAAAATTTTAAAATCCGAAAGAATTTAACCCCTTCCCACACTTAAGATCTTGCAATGCCCTCATTTGCAAGAAATCAGTAACAATTTAAATTATTGAGGGTGATTAGCGTAGAAAAATGATTAAATTTTACCAAAGTTTCCAAACATATTGTTGTTTGTGTTGAATGATAAATGGTGCACATCATTTGTTCATTCCGTCTTGTTGTTATTTCACATATATTTTGCATCTTGTCATCAAAATTAGTTGCTTTTGCTGAACTTAATGCCAGTCTTTGAAAATGAGTTGTTTTACCCTGTTGTGTACATAAGATAAACTGTAAACATATATACATATATTTGAAGTTTGGTATATTACCCCACATTCAAAAATTATTAAAATCTAATAATAAAAGTTAGAAAATTATAAAAACTATTACAATATTAACATAAGTGTTAAATGTGGTAACATTACAAAAATAAATAAAACTAAATAAACTAGGGTTGATACTGATACCAGTAGGGGTTCCATGCATAACCGTATGTGTTATAAAATGCTTCAGCTGGGTTATAAGTAGGATACAGTGGTTGGATCTCTATAGACCAGGGAGGAAATACGGGCTTTGGAGTAGGAATATAGTTTCTACCTATATGTTGGCAATGTGCTATGATATGGTTTTGATGAACTTGCAAATCTTCAAATGCTCGATGTCTAGCATTTTCATACTCTTGTGAAGCTATAAACCTTTGCATTTCTGTCATTTCATTTCCCCCTCCCACATTACCTGGCTGTTGATTTCTTTCAACCTGTGGATGTCTTCCATTATATTGTACTACGGCATTATTTCGCCTCTTCAAAACCTTAGCACCATGATATACATTTAAACCAATTGTATCGTGGGGTTCTGGTTCTTCGATTAATAATCTCCCCCCGACTTATATCCACATCGAGATACTCAGCAATTAATGTAATAAATATACCACCTCCTATTATACTGTGCGGTCTCATCCCCCTAACCATAGCTGATAAATAATAACCCACACAATAAGGTATACTTACAGCGCTTTGTGGGTCTCGAATACACATGTGGTAAAATAAATCTTGCTCATTTACCTTTTCCTTATTTTTACCTCGCTGTGTAATCGAGTTCGCTAGAAACCTGTGAATTACTCTTAACTCAGCTCTATCAATATCAAGATAAGAGTAATTTCCCCCTTTAAATCGGTGATGGCTAGTCATTTGACTCCATACACCATGCGTATCAAAATTTTCATCAATCTTCCTACCATTTAATATCAACCCTCGACAATCGGCAGATGCTAGCTCCTCAGGCGTATATATACGTAAGGCCTGAGCCATGTCAAGTAGAGACATGTGGCGCATCGAACCTCCTAACAAAAATCTAATAAAAGTTCGATCGGTTAAACTAGCTACCAGATCATTTATTTCTATACTACACAATAATTCTTCACACCATACTTTATATACAGGTCTACGCATGTTGAATAATCGTACCCAATTGTTAAAAGTAGAATTACCATACCTCTGTGTAAGTAATTCTCTAATCCGTTCACCCAATCCTACGGCTTCTAATGGTTCCCATTCTATTACCCTAGGTACTTCAACAGCTTTAGAATGAAGTGTGTGCAAGCTCCTTTGGTATTTTGGATAATCTATCCAACGTCTGTCTAATCTCAAGTTCGGGTGCAAATATTCCACGTGCATATCTGAAAATGTCATAACTGGATGAGGTATATCTTGTTTGTAATAGTTATCAACATCTTGTTGTTCCGCATTCTCAGGAGGAGCAATGCGAGCTTGGGACGAAGATTCACCCCTTTCAGTCGTTTTCCTTGAGTAATTCCTTTATAGCATTCTTCTCAACATGATTTTGTGAAAGATTTGATGAAAAATGGTCAAAAATTGCGTATTTGGGAGGCTTTTTTTTTTGGGTTTTTTCGCAGTATTTTGGGTGTGGGATGTTGGGGACTGATCTGTTTTTTTGCGTTTTATTTTTTTTCTGGAACTTGCAAACTCCGCGAATTGCGGTGTTTCCCTATTACAAACTCCGCGAGTCGCGGCGTTTATTTTTTTTTATTTTTTTAAATCTTTAACTTATAAAACAAATATTAATTAATTTTAAAAATTTGTTTCCCTTGTTATTTAGGACGAGGTCGTTTCGGATCGATGTCCTAGTCCGTCCCTAGATAAAATTTTAAAATTTGTCTATTTAAAGCGCGGTTTTAAAAGCAAAGATTTTTGAGTTTTTTTAATGTTTTTGGCATACTTTAATTCAATAAGATTAAAAATAATGATAATAAAAGTTCTCGTCCCTCCCTCGGGTAAAGCAATTTCGGTTCAACAACCTAGTCTTCAACTCACGACGAATTTTAAAAATCATATTTTTAACTTAGCGAAATAAAGTAAATTTTTGTTTTTAAATTCACACCAAACTTAAATTTAAAATGCATAAAATTAAAAAAATTCACACCAAACTTAATTAAAAATTTATATTATAAATTCACACCAAACTTAAATTATATTTTTGTTTTTATACATACAAACTTATATTAAAAATATTAATTTTCCAAATATTTACAATTTTAAAAGTTTACAATATTTATTTAATATTAATTTATTAATTTTTTAAAAACATGGTAAAAATAAAATTAAAAATCTTTTTGGCTTTTATCCCACTTTAATCAATCAAATATTATCAAAAATATACGCCCCTCTTTTTGGTAAAGTAATTTTGGTTCCAGGACCTAATTTAACTCATGACGAATTTTTGAAATATTTTGAGTTGATTGATTAAAGATATTTATACCTTAAGAATAAACGTTAAATTTCGCAGTGATGTAATAAATTTTAGTATGATATCAATAATTTCGGTCGCAAGACCTAATTTCATCGAATACCAATTTAATACTTTATAGCGAACAAATTAGCGTTTATTATCAAAAGGTTAAAAATGAAAATAAAAATAAAAACTGTACAAACTTACCTGTGAAATATATTTCTTAGTGATATGCTCTAGCCCACTCATAAGATAGTCGGACTAATTGGTTTTCCATGGCTACATAGGCGTAACCTCGAGCATTTAACGTTTTTTCTTCTAAACATATGAACGGTCCATCTCTGCATAAAGTAACAAATTCGGTGTTTGAATAAGTTTGATTATTTGAACATTTACCTTCGTGTGACCATTTTCCGCATTTGTGACATCTTTCAAGGTGTCGTGCTCTTCTTTTCGCTGCGGATTTTGATTTTCCTTTACCAAATTGTAACTTATTATCTTCGCATCTGGATTCTTTTCTTACTCCGTCCAATTTTTCTCTGATTACTGATACCAGTTCACTCGGTAGTGTGTCATTATTACGTTTAGTGATCAAAGCGTGTAGCATTAGACCATGGTTTAGTTCACAGGAAGTCTTCATTTCGTAAAAACCTAAAAAAAATAAAAATTCAGAATGGGGGGAGAAGACTAGTTCTTTAGGGTCTGCTAGGGAAAGACCATTCGGGTTCCATTTTCGAGAACTACACGAAAACAGAAAATCTAACTCTAACAGAAATACATATTATCCTTTAAAGACTTGATTCTCCCCACACTTAGTTAGCTGTGGTGTTGAAATTGTGATTAACTTTGTTGTCAACTTCCATCGGACTATCTATGTAATGTTTAACTCTGTGACCATTAACTTTAAATTCAATCCCATTTGAATTTATTAATTCTATCGTTCCGTATGGGAAAACTCTTTTGACTATGAATGGTCCAGACCATCTTGATTTCAATTTTCCAGGAAATAGCTTGAATCGTGAATTGAAAAGAAGAACTCTGTCTCCTTCTTTAAATTCTTTTGAACTTCTGATTCATTTATCATGCCATTTCTTCGTTCTTTCCTTATAGATTAACGAATTTTCGTATGCTTCGTGTCTTAATTCTTCTAACTCGTTTAGTTGACTTAATCGTAGACGTCCGGCTTCATGTAAATCAAGATTACATGTCTTCAAAGCCCAAAATGCTTTGTGTTCAAGTTCTACTGGAAGATGACATGCTTTTCCATAAACGAGTCTAAAAGGTGTGGTTCCAATTGGAGTTTTGATAAGGCTAAAAAGGAACATATATTTCATAGCAATATCCCTCCTAAATAATAGGTTTTCATATGTAATTGTATTATATTTTCATTGTAATTGTTTAAATAAATAAGTGCGAAGACAAAAGGCGAAAACGAAGATTTGAAGACGCAAACGTCCAAAAAGCTCAAATGTACAAGATACAATTCAAAAGGTTCAATTTATTGATGAGAAACGTCTAAAAATGACAAGAGTACAAGTTACAAAACGCAAAGTACAAGATATTAAATTATACGAAAGGACGTTCGAAAATCCGGAACCGGTACCAGAGCCAACTATCAACGCTCGACGCAACGGAGCTGAAAGTACAAGTCAACTATGCACAAGAATATAATATAATATTTAAATAATTCATAATAAGAATAATAATAAATAATAAAAAGTTGTTAATTGAGCATAGTTAAGGGGTCATAAGTGAAAATTTCAAATCAACATTTGCCTATAAAATGGAATTCACGTAGTAATGAAAAAGAACACCTTTCTTCATATTTCTTTCTCTCTTCTGTAATATGTAATATATATTTATATTATAATTTTAATATAAGTTAATTTTAATAATAAAGTTATGGTTTAGTTGGGTTATTGTAAGAAATATTTTACGGGTTTTAAGTCGAAATTCTGTCCGTGCAACGCTACGCGATTAATCATCACTGTAAGCTATGTTCTTCCTTTTTAATTTAATGTCTCGTAACTAAGTTATTATTATGCTTATTTGAGCCGAAGTAATCGTGATGTTGGGCTAAAATATTAAGACGGGGTTATTGAATTTTGTACCATAATTAAGGTTTGGACAAAAGACCGACACTTGTGGAAATTGGACTATTGACTATTAATAGATGGGGGGTATTGTCTAATTGAGTAACAACTCATTGGAGTCTGTCGAACCTATCTTCAAATTAATTATCCTAATAATTAATAATGATTATGGTTGTCCTATTTAGTGACGTTCATATGGAATCTATTATAATCATTTAATTAATTATTCGGGTTGGGTAATTGATTATTCAAACTGATCAAGTGGGTAAATTAATATTCATATCTAATCAAAACAGGGGTGGATTACATACAGTGATAACTGGTGTAATTGTTGACAGAAGTGATAACTGCGTCACAGTTTAAATCCTTAATTAGTTGGAATATTTTACTTCGGGTATAAGGGTAATTTGACGAGGACACTCGCACTTTATATTTATGACCGATGGACTATTATGGACAAAAACCAGATAGGTATCAAATAAACCATGACAAATGTCAATTAACCCGAGTAACAATTAATTAAAATCAAAACGTTAAACATCATGATTACGAAAGTTTAAATAAGCATAATCCTTTTATTTCATATTCTATCGCAATTTTATTTATTGTTATTATATTTATCGTCATTTATTTATTTTACGCACTTTAATTATTGTCATTTATCTTTACGCTTAAAATATAGAATCGACAAACCGGTCATTAAACGGTAAAACCCCACTTTTATAATAATATTACTACTTATATAATTATATATATTTTGTATAAATATAGTTGTTAAAAATATAGTAAGTATCACCAGCTCCCTGTGGAACGAACCGGACTTACTAAAAACTACACTACTCTACGATTAGGTACACTGCCTATAGTGTTGTAGCAAGGTTTTGGTATATCCCATCCGTAAATTAATAAAACTTGTGTCATATTTTGTAGTATTTCCTAGTAAAAATAATACTATTTCGTACCCTCACGCTACATCATCAAGTTTTTGGCGCCGCTGCTGGGGAGCGCTAAAACGCTATATTTTTAATTTATATCTGTAAAAATATAGTTATAAAAAAAAGTAATTTCGGGGACACTTTTTGTATTTTCACGGGGTATTTAAGTTTTTTTTTTTTTTAGTTTTTGATTGATTAAAGTTATATTAATTTAAATATAATAATTTAATAAATATAATAATATAATAATATTGAAATAAAATATAATAATATAATAATATTTTAGAATCAAATTTGATACGTAAAAGTTTTAAAAAGTCGTATTTATTAAATATTTCAGGGGTATATTACGTAACTTATAATTAATAATTTCTATAATGTCGCTTTCATGTGAATAGTAAATTAATTAATTTCGTTCCTTTACTATTTTGAATCGTAAAAGTTTTAAAAGTTTTAAAAAGTCGTATTTATTAAATATTTCAGGGGTATATTATGTAACTTGCAATTAATAATTTCTATCATATCGCTTTCATGTGAATAGTAAATTAATTAATTTCTTTTCATTTACTATTCATGAATAGTAAATGAGTTAAAAAAAGTTTTGAAAAAAAATAATAATAATAAAAAAATTATTAATTCCTTTTAAAAAAAAAATTTGTAAAAAAAATCATTTTTTTAAAGAAAAAAAAAATTCGTTTTAAAAAAAATTGTAAAAAAATCGTTTTTTTAAGAAAAATTTTTTTTTAAAAAAAAGTTTAAAAAAAAAAATATATAAAAAAAAATTTTTTTAAAAAAAAAAATTTTAAAATCCTTAAAAAATGAAATAAAAAAAAAAATTAAAAAAAAAAGTTTTTTTTTTATTACCTTTAGATTTTTAGACTCTAGTTACAATTTTTAGTATTAAGTTTAGTTTTGCCATAGTTATTTTTATTTCTAGAATTTTTAGGTTTGCCGTAAAATTCTTTAAGTGCTTATTCCTTAGACTAAGATTTATGTGCTTTAGAATTTTGCGACGCCGTTTTTCGCGCTACTTTCTTATTTTTATTTTTCGACGCCTATTTTTCGACCTTTTATTTTTCGACCTTTTTCGACGCGTTTTTTTTCTTTCTTATTTCTCGCTATTCTAGTTTTAGGATAAGATTTTTATTCTACTTCTTATCTAAATTTCTTAAAATTACGAAAATTTATTTTAAGTGGTTAAATTGATAGATATCAAAATTTTCTGGTTCGTAGTAATAGTTGGATTTGTACGTGGACCGGGTTATTGGAGCCAAACAGTACTCAATTATATTGAGACCAAACGAATCCTGCCCCTCTGCTGCATCTTTTGGCTATTCGAAACGTGGGCAAAATCAGAAAAGTCTATTAATTGGATAACTTATATAATTTTTCTTTCCTTTTAAAAACTAATAGGATATTCAGTGAATGCACCGAGTAAAACGTTCACCACCTTTCATACGTTCACCACCTATAACTCGATCAAGACATCTAGCCAATATTGTCGCCGTTGATTTTTCTTTAGAATCATCATCTAGTCTACCAAGAACTCCAACTTAAATTTCCGATAATCCATCTTTTGAACCCGACCTCACAATTGAGAATCCGGAGAATATTCAGGGACAATTCCAAGATCCAGAACCACTAATCATTCCTCCTGAACCACAAACCATTAAATCAGAATCTTCTAGTGATTCGTATTCAACAAATTCAATTATGGAAAATCTGGAACCTCTAAGTATGGAAGACCGAATGAGAGCCACACGCACGGGCCAAGGTCACGCCATTATTAAGCCAGACATTAATGCGCCAGATTATGAAATCAAAGGACAAATCCTACACATGGTAACTAATCAGTGCCAATATAGTGGTGCGCCGAAGGAAGATCCAAACGAACATCTTCGTACGTTTAATAGGATCTGTACACTATTCAAAATCCGAGAAGTTGAGGATGAACAGATCTATCTCATGTTGTTTCCCTGGACTTTAAAGGGAGAAGCCAAAGATTGGTTAGAATCGTTACCTAAAGGGGCGATTGACACATGGGATGTTTTAGTTGAGAAATTTCTTAAAAGATTCTTTCCGGCATCTAAAGCCGTGAGACTTCAAGGAGAAATTGTTACGTTCACACAAAAGTCAAATGAAACTCTATATGAGGCGTGGACAAGATTTGGAAAGTTGTTGAGAGGATGTCCTCAACACGGTTTAGACACTTATCAAATAGTACAAATATTCTACCAAGGTGTCAACGTTGCTACACGAAAAGACATTGACATAACAGCTGGTGGTTCCATTATGAAGAAAACCGCAACTGAAGCTTACAAAATTATTGATAACACAGCCTCCCACTCTCATGAGTGGCACCAAGAGAAAGATATATATCGTTCATCTAAAGCGGCTAGAGCCGATTCTAGCCATAACTTTGATTCCGTTTCCGCAAAAATTGATGCTTTCGAGAGACGAATGGAAAAGATGAATAAAGATATTCACGCAATACGAATCAGTTGTGAGCAATGCGGTGGACCACACTTAATGAAAGACTGTCACATTGAACAAACGATGGAACAACGTGAGAATGTTGTCTACATGAACCAAAGGCTGGAAAATAGTTATCAGAATAATTATCAACCGCCAAGGCTAAACTTCAATCGAAATCAAAACATTCTTTACAATCCAAATGGAACCAACAATAACTCGTACAACCAACAAGGTACGAATAACCAACCAACTCAAAACAACACTTTCAATCAACAAAGACCTGGCTTATATAAACCACCACAACAAACCGACGAGAAGAAGTCAAATCTGGAAGAAGTGGTATTTAAGCCAGTTGAATCTCAAACACAATTTATTGAAACTCAAACCCAAACGAATGAGAGGTTTGATCAGTCATTTAGAACTCAACAAGCTTCCATTTTGAATCTAGAAAAACAAGTAGGTACTCTTGTTAGATTGATGAGTGAAAGGGAACAAGGAAAGCTACCGAGTAATAATGAAGTAAATCCTCGGAATGAAAATGTTAACATGATATCAACAAATTCTGAAAAACCAATACCAGAAGATGGGAAAGTTTTAGATGTAAGTAACAATAAAGAAGTTACAACACCACCACCACCTGAGTATGTAAAACAAGTGGTGACACCATACAAACCACCCATCCCGTTTCCAAGAAAAGGAGTTGAGTATGAGCAAGTGATAGGTAATAAAGTTTGTGATACCTCTGGAAAGAATAAGAAGAAGAAGAATAAGAAAGTGCAAGAAATAAAAATCGTAGAAGTAAACCCGGTGAAGACAGTTCCACCAAATCCTCCACCTAGGGTAGGTGATCCAGGTGAATTTATTATTCCTTGTCTACTTAGTGACTGTGTCATGTATGATGCACTAGCAGATTTAGGTTCAAGTGTGAGTGTTATGCCTCTTTCATTATATAAGAGATTAGGTGTAGGTGAGTTAACTCCAACGAATATGAGTGTTCGACTCCTTGATCAAACCATTAAGCACCCAGTTGGAATTGCTGACAACCTACCTGTTCAAGTAGGTAATTTAACCTTTCTAGTCGAATTCATTGTCATTGACATAGAAGAGGACTCAAACGTTCCTCTAATTTTAGGTCGACCATTCTTAGCATCCACCGGGGCGTTATTTAATGTAAGAAAGGGTAGAATGACACTTAGTAATGATGAGAAATCGATCACCTTTATGATTCGAAAGTCTAAATATCCACAAACCAAAACCGTTGAACCGACAAAAACGATTGGTAAGAACCATGTTGTTTTACCAACTCCAACGGTAATACTTAACAATAATAGAACGCCTAAGTGTGGGGAAAATGAAGTAACACCTAATGATGACTTGATAATAAAGAACCCCATAGTTGATACGAAATTAAATGACCCCGTTATTAACAGTTCAATGAAGAAACTTTTTAAACGGGTTATTGATGCTAAAAGTAAGGGGAACTTTAAGTTATATAACCGGTTAGTATCCAATCTGTCGCCTAAAGAAAAGGCGAAGCTAGTTGAATTTGTGGATATTACGAAAAAAGCTGGTCACTGGCTTAAAGCAAAAGTCACAGATATGCAAGTTGATTATGGTCCAAGAGAAATTGACGATGAAGTTAATCACAATTTCGACACAACATCTACCTAAGTGTGAGGAGATTCAAATATTCTAAAAAGAAAATGCTGTTTGGAATTAGTTGTTCTGTTCTCGTGTAGTTCCGAGAATGGAATCCGATTGGTCTTTTCCACTAGCAGACACTAAAGAACTAGTTTTCTCCCCCAATTCTGAATTTTTTTGTTTTTTTAGGTTTTATATGAAATTAATATTTTTTCTTTTTAAGTTTTGTGTGAATTTAAAAACAAAAATTTACTTTATTTCATTAAGTAAAAAAATGATTTCTAAAATTCGTCGTGAGTTGAAGATTAGGTAGTTGAACCGAAATTACTTTAACCGAGGGCGGGACGAGAAATTTTGTTATCATTATTTTTAATTTAATTGATTTAAAGTATGCCAAAAAAATATTAGATTTTATAAATTTTTGAACGTGGGGTAATATACCCAACTTCAAAATTATGTATGTTTGTATTTTATGTTATATACAAAACAGGGTAAAACAACGCACTTTCAAAGACTGTCATTAAGTTCAGAAAAAGGTACTAATTTTGACGACAAGAAACAAAATATCAAATGTGAAATAACAACAATATGTTTGCAAACTCGGTATTTTTAATCATTTTTCTACACTAATCACCCTCATGAATTTAAATTTTTACTGATTTCTTGCAAATGAGGGCATTGCAAGATCTCAAGTGTGGGGAAGGGTTATAAATTCTTTCGGGTTTACATTTGTTTTAATTGCCAAATTTTGTGAAAATTTGAAAAAATTTCAACTAAATGAATTCAAAATCATGTTTATACATATTTATGAACGATAAAACTAGGTGTTAATGTCAAAATTATTGTTACCTCGAGGACATAAATTGAGAAACAACCCAAAACGCTTGAATTCATTTAAAATGGGATAGAAGAGAATAAAAAGGCAAAGAAAAGAATAAATAAAAGCTAAGTGTGGGGAGAATGTACCAAGTTATTCAATTAAAAACTATCTATCACATTTTTGTATAAGAATTATTGCAGGTACTTTTGCTTTGGACGATACTAATCAGTTTTACCCGGTTTACTGTAATATATTTTAAAGAAAGATGGATCTACACGATGAATCAATTCCATCATTAAAAGGAAGTAAAGTCTTCCGAAAAAGACACGCGCTTCTTGATTTAGGTCAAGAAGTTGTCGTCCAGACCAGCTGTAGGTTGACAAAAAATCTAGAAAAGTCATCTCTAAAATCAGCAGGAAATTCACGGACCTCAGCATCAAACAGGGTCGCCAAGTGGTCAGATTTATCCTAACCATGAGAAGGATTTATCTCGTACAATGGGGGGCACCGTGCAAATTAGCTTGATAAGACTAATGAATCAGATCTCCAGAAAGGATAATCTCCTTAAAGATTAAAAATCAGCTTTTAAGACTGATATTACTCAATCCTTGAGATTGACCTTAAAGATTGAGAATTCAAACTCATGGAATTCGATGATATCTAAACTCGAGCTTGAACGAGAAAATATTTTGATCAAAATACAAACCGATTTGTTTTCTGAAAACCTATTTTCAATGCGTTCATTACCATTGAACGTAAAATCCTGAGAATTCATTGGAATTCATTAGGTCACCTGAACCAAATCGGGTGTCAACCGTAAGAAACGGTGGTTGCATAGCATGGTCGGAGACAGAACCTTGTGCCAGACCGAAAAATCATAGGATGATCTTTACTATTGCTCCTACAAAGGATAGTACTAGCATCCGACACGTTTTAAGACCATAATCATATGCATGTCATTAGACATTGCCTTAACAGTTTCTTGTTCATCGCTTTCCTTTACAACCGGACGGTAGTTTACCGAAAGGTAATATACGGAACAAGTAAACTGGACGTGTTGCTTTCTCAATACAAGGTTAGCAAGTGGGTAACACAAAACCACAAGTGTTGAGCTAAAATTTTCAAATCTGAAACCCACACAACCCACAAAAATATTTTGCAAACACCGGTGAAGGGTTATTCCGGAAAACTTATCTAGGGTAAAAGCTAGATTAAATTTTCAAAAAGATCAAATGTTTTCATAAAGATCCAATTTCCTTAAGGATCTACATTTTCATAGTCATGTGGGACTGTAAACTACCTTTCAAATGTGCACTTTGCTTTGGAAACCTAAAGTAAATCGGCTATTTGATTACAATTGTCGTTGACCTAAACCCGAGGCAACTGTGGATGAAACACCCACCTTTAACCATGGTTCTATCGTTACTATCATTGTTTATACCACCATATCAAAATCACTGATGTATAAAGTGTGATGAATAAAAAAGTGATTCATGTATGTTTTTATTTCAAGTTCTGTATTGCTTGAGGACAAGCAACGCTCAAGTGTGGGGATATTTGATAAGGCTAAAAAGGAACATATATTTCATAGCAATATCCCTCCTAAATAATAGGTTTTCATATGTAATTGTATTATATTTTCATTGTAATTGTTTAAATAAATAAGTGCGAAGACAAAAGGCGAAAACGAAGATTTGAAGACGCAAACGTCCAAAAAGCTCAAATGTACAAGATACAATTCAAAAGGTTCAATTTATTGATGAGAAACGTCTAAAAATGACAAGAGTACAAGTTACAAAATGCAAAGTACAAGATATTAAATTATATGAAAGGACGTTCGAAAATCCGGAACCGGTACCCGAGCCAACTATCAACGCTCGACGCAACGGAGCTGAAAGTACAAGTCAACTATGCACAAGAATATAATATAATATTTAAATAATTCATAATAAGAATAATAATAAATAATAAAAAGTTGTTAATTGAGCATAGTTAAGGGGTCATAAGTGAAAATTTCAAATCAACATTTGCCTATAAAATGGAATTCACGTAGTAATGAAAAAGAACACCTTTCTTCATATTTCTTTCTCTCTTCTGTAATATGTAATATATATTTATATTATAATTTTAATATAAGTTAATTTTAATAATAAAGTTATGGTTTAGTTGGGTTATTGTAAGAAATATTTTACGGGTTTTAAGTCGAAATTCTGTCCGTGCAACGCTACGCGATTAATCGTCACTGTAAGCTATGTTCTTCCTTTTTAATTTAATGTCTCGTAACTAAGTTATTATTATGCTTATTTGAGCCGAAGTAATCGTGATGTTGGGCTAAAATATTAAGACGGGGTTATTGAATTTTGTACCATAATTAAGGTTTGGACAAAAGACCGACACTTGTGGAAATTGGACTATTGACTATTAATAGATGGGGGGTATTGTCTAATTGAGTAACAACTCATTGGAGTCTGTCGAACCTATCTTCAAATTAATTATCCTAATAATTAATAATGATTATGGTTGTCCTATTTAGTGACGTTCATATGGAATCTATTATAATCATTTAATTAATTATTCGGGTTGGGTAATTGATTATTCAAACTAATCAAGTGGGTAAATTAATATTCATATCTAATCAAAACAGGGGTGGATTACATACAGTGATAACTGGTGTAATTGTTGACAGAAGTGATAACTGCGTCACAGTTTAAATCCTTAATTAGTTGGAATATTTGACTTCGGGTATAAGGGTAATTTGACGAGGACACTCGCACTTTATATTTATGACCGATGGACTATTATGGACAAAAACCAGATAGGTATCAAATAAACCATGACAAATGACAATTAACCCGAGTAACAATTAATTAAAATCAAAACGTTAAACATCATGATTACGAAAGTTTAAATAAGCATAATCCTTTTATTTCATATTCTATCGCAATTTTATTTATTGTTATTATATTTATCGTCATTTATTTATTTTACGCACTTTAATTATTGTCATTTATCTTTACGCTTAAAATATAGAATCGACAAACCGGTCATTAAACGGTAAAACCCTCCTTTTATAATAATATTACTACTTATATAATTATATATATTTTGTATAAATATAGTTGTTAAAAATATAGTAAGTATCACCAGCTCCCTGTGGAACGAACCGGACTTACTAAAAACTACACTACTCTACGATTAGGTACACTGCCTATAGTGTTGTAGCAAGGTTTAGGTATATCCCATCCGTAAATTAATAAAACTTGTGTCATATTTTGTAGTATTTCCTAGTAAAAATAATATTATTTCGTACCCTCACGCTACATCATCAAGTTTTATAGGCTGTTCTAAAAGCCCAGAGTGCATCCTCCAACTTAATGGACCATTCCTTCGGATTTGATCCTACAGTTTTCTCTAGAATACGTTTTAAAGCTCGGTTGGTATTTTCAACTTGTCCACTCGTCTGTGGATGATAAGCGGTGGAGATTTTATGAGTTACTCCATATCTTTTAAGAACTTTCTCAAGTTGATTATTACAAAAATGAGTTCCCCGATCACTTATTAAAGCTTTCGGTGTTCCAAACCTTGCAAAAAGACGTTTTAAAAAGTTAACTACAACTCGTGCATCGTTAGTTGGGAGAGCTTGTGCTTCCGCCCATTTAGATACATAATCAATGGTTACGAGAATGTAGAGATTATTATGAGATTTTGGAAATGGACCCATAAAGTCAATACCCCAAATGTCAAATACTTCACATACTTGAATGACATTTTGTGGCATTTCATCACGTTGACTTATTTTTCCGGCCCTTTGACAAGCATCACAGGATTTGCAAAGAAGGTGTGCGTCTTTGTAAATTGTAGGCCAATAGAATCCAGCATCATAAACTTTTCTTGCTGTTAGTTGAGGCCCATAATGCCCTCCTGTTGGTCCTGTGTGATAATGGTTTAAGATTTGATTGGCTTCATCTCCGAATACACATCGGCATATTATTCCATCGGGACAACTTTTAAACAGATGTGGATCTTCCCAGAAATAGTGTTTTATATCACTGAAGAATTTCTTTCGTTTTTGGAACGACAATCCTTTCTCAAGGAATCCACAAACTAAGTAGTTTGCATAGTCTGCAAACCATGGTATTTCATTATAATCTATATTCAATAGATATTCATCAAGAAAGTTGTCTTGTATGGCCGATTCATTTAGAACTTCTAATTCGGGATTTTCAAGACGAGAAAGATGATCAGCAGCGAGATTTTCTGATCCTCTTTTATCTCGGATTTCAATATCGAATTCTTGTAAGAGTAAGATCCAACGGATTAATCTTGGTTTGGCATCTTGTTTCGAAAATAGGTATCTAAGAGCAGAATGGTCGGTATAGACCACCGTTTTTGCTAGAACGAGATATGAACGAAATTTGTCAAAAGCAAAGACAATAGCAAGGAGTTCTTTTTCAGTAGTTGTGTAATTTGTTTGTGCTCCTTGTAACGTCTTACTAGCATAATATATAGGTTGAAATCTTTTTTCAATCCTTTGTCCTAAAACGGCTCCCATTGCAAAATCACTTGCATCGCACATTAGTTCAAACGGTAGATTCCAATTTGGTGTTATCATGATCGGCGCATTAGTGAGTTTCTCTTTAAGAATATTAAAAGATTTGATACATTCACCTGAAAAGATGAATGGAGCATCCTTTTCTAGGAGTTTATTCATAGGAGTGGCAATTTTATAAAAATCTTTTATGAAACGTCGGTAAAAACCGGCATGCCCTAGAAAACTCCTAACTCCTCTAACATTGGTGGGATGTGGAAGTTTAACAATTACATCTACTTTAGCTCTATCCACTTCAATTCCTTCCTTTGAAATTTTATGTCCAAAACCGATGCCTTCTTTAACCATGAAATGACATTTCTCCCAATTAAGTACTAGATTTGATTGTTCGCATCTAATAAGCATTCGTTCAAGATTCACTAGACATGATTTAAATGTATCACCGAAAACTGAAAAGTCATCCATGAAAACTTCCATGCATTCTTCTATCATGTCGTGAAAAATCGCCATCATGCACCTTTGAAAGGTTGCAGGGGCGTTACAAAGTCCAAATGGCATGCGATTGTAAGCAAAAGTACCATAAGGGCACGTGAATGTGGTTTTCTCTTGGTCCTCGGGTGCTATTGGAATTTGAAAATTTCTGGAAAATCCATCAAGAAAACAATAGTAACTATTTCCGGCTAATCTTTCCAACATTTGATCAATGAAAGGTAAGGGAAAGTGATCTTTTCTAG
The DNA here is from genome assembly GCF_046630445.1 of Rutidosis leptorrhynchoides. Lineage (NCBI taxonomy): Eukaryota > Viridiplantae > Streptophyta > Magnoliopsida > Asterales > Asteraceae > Rutidosis > Rutidosis leptorrhynchoides. The sequence continues at coordinate 378,681,307 of NC_092343.1, read as the reverse complement.
TGGCATCATTTAATTTTCTATAATCAATACAAACACGCCATCCTATTACAGTCCTAGTAAGAATAAGCTCATTTTTCTCATTTGTAATGACAGTCATGCCACCCTTCTTAGGCACGCATTGAACTGGGCTTATCCATGGACTATCAGAAATTGGATAAATTAAACCTGCATCTAGCAGTTTAATAATTTCTTTCTTAACAACATCTTGCATATTAGGATTTAGTCTTCGTTGGCGTTGCACATACGTTTTATGACCTTCTTCCATAAGGATTTTATGTGTGCAATACGAAGGACTTATTCCTTTAATATCATGAATCTTCCATGCAATAGCTGGTTTATGAGCTTTCAACACAGAAATGTGTTGAGATTTTTCATTTTCAGTAAGAGAAGACGATATTATTACAGGTAATTCAGATTTACCATGTAAATAAGCATATTCCAAATGATTTGGAAGTGGCTTTAACTCTAATGTCGGAGGTTCTTCTATCGATGATTTATATCGATATCTGTCTTCTTCTTTTAGCATTTGAATTTCTTCTGTTGTTGGTTCATATCCATTAGCCATTAGTGTAGCTAACATTTCAGTTTCATCAATTGGTTCAGTTCCTTCTCCTAAGGAACATTCTCCTGTTCCTTGTAATTCTGGAAATTTTTCTAACAATTCTGCATGTGATTCTATAGTTTGAATATAATAACATGTATCATCTGCAGATTGCGATTGTTGCAATGCTCTATCAACTGAAAAGGTAACACTCTCGTCCTCTATACTTAGGGTCAGTTTCTTACCGAACACGTCTATCATTGCTTTAGCCGTATTTAAGACTGGTCTTCCTAATATGAGAGGAACTTGAGAATCTTCTTCCATGTCCAGAACAACAAAATCTACTGGAAATACTAAAGTACCAACTTTAACTAGCATGTTCTCCATTATCCCTCTAGGATATTTTATTGATCGATCGGCTAGTTGTATGCTTATTCTTGTTGGTTTTAATTCTCCAAGGTCTAGTTTAGTGTATAGTGAATACGGCATTAAATTTATACTAGCACCTAAGTCTGCCAATGCTTCTATTGAACTAAGACTACCCAAATAACATGGAATTGTGAAACTTCCTGGATCGGATAGTTTTTCTGGTATCTTATTCAACAGCACTGCTGAACAATTAGCATTCATAGTAACAGCCGAGAGTTCTTCCATTTTCTTTCTATTTGTGATTAGATCTTTCAGAAATTTAGCATATCTAGGCATTCCTGAAATCACATCAATGAAAGGAAGATTTACATTTATCTGTTTAAACATATCCAAGAATTTGGATTGCTCGGCTTCAAGTCTCTCTTTTTTCATTTTACTCGAATAAGGAAGTGGTGGTTGGTATGGTTTAATATAAGGTTTAGCCTTAACTGTGTTATCTTCATTAACCTTTTCAACCACCGGTTCTTTTTCCTTATCTTGTTCAGGTTGTGGTTCTTGTGGAGTAGGAATAGCGTCATCAGAAATTACAGGTATTTCAGGTGGTTTAAGTGTAATACCACTTCTTGTGGCAATAGCTTTAGCTGTTTCATTCCGGGGGTTAGCATTTGTATCACTAGGTAAACTTCCCAGTTTTCTTTTACCTATTAACCTTACTAGGTTACTTACTTCTTGTTCCAAATTTTGAATAGAAGCTTGTTGATTTCTAAATGCTTGAGCATTTTGTTCATTGGTTTGTTTCTGAGATGTGAAAAACTGTGTTTGAGATTCAACTAGCTTCGTCATCATATCTTCTAAATTCGGCTTTTTATCATCGGTTTGTGGTGGTTTGTTTTAAAAATTAGGTCTTTGCTGATTGTAAGTATTATTGGATACTTGTTGATTGCTAGGACCTTGTTCGTTGTTGTATGGAACATTTCGGTTATAATTCTGGTTTTGATTGTAAATCGGTCTTGGCGGTTGATAATTATTCTGATAATTATTTCCAGGCCTTTGGTTTATGTATGAAATATTCTCTCTTTGTTCCATTGTTAATTCAATACTGAGACAATCTTTTGTCAAATGTGGTCCTCCACACTGCTCACAACTAATTCGTATCGAGTGAATATCTTTAGTCATCTTTTCCATTCGTCTCTCGACAGCGTCTATCTTTGCGGAAATGGAATCTAAGTCATGGCTAGAATCGGCTCTAGCTGCTTTAGATGATCTAATGATATCTTTTTCTTGGTGCCACTCATGTGAGTGGGAAGCAGTGTTATCAATAATTTTATAAGCATCAGTTTCTGTTTTCTTCATAATAGAACCACCAGCTGCTATATCTATATCTTTTCTTGTAGTGATGTCGCATCCTTGGTAGAATATTTGTACTATTTGACAAGTGTCTAAACCATGTTGCGGACATCCTCTTAATAACTTTTCAAATCTTGTCCACGCCTCATATAGAGTTTCATTTGGTTTCTGTGTGAACGTAACAATTTCTCCTTGAAGTCTTACGGCTTTAGATGCCGGAAAGAATTGTTTAAGAAATTTTTCAACTAAAACGTCCCATGTATCAATTGCCCCTTCAGGTAACGATTCCAACCAATCTTTGGCTTCTCCCTTTAAAGTCCAGGGAAATAACATGAGATATATCTGTTCATCCTCAACTTCTCGGATTTTAAATAGTGTGCAGATCCTATTAAAGGTACGAAGATGTTCATTTGGATCTTCCTTCGGCGCACCACTAAATTGGCATTGATTAGTCACCATATGTAGACTTTGTCCTTTGATTTCATAATCTGGCGCATTAATGTCTGGATGAGTAATTGCGTGACCTTGGCCAGTGCGTTTAGCTCGCATTCGGTCTTCCATACTTAGAGGTTCCAGATTCTCCATAATTGAATTTGTTGAATCTGAATCACTAGAGGATTCTGATTTAATGGTTCGTTCCTCAACAATCTCTATTTGAATGATTGGTGGTTCTGGAGGAAAAATTAATGGTTCAGGATCTATGAATCGTCCCTGAATATTCTCCGGATTCTCAATTGTGAGGTCGGGTTCAAAAAATGGATTATCGGAAATTTGAATTGGAGTACTTAGTCGACTGGATGACGATTCTAAAGAAAAATCAACGGCGACAATATTTGCTAGATGTCTTGATCTGGTTACAGGTGGTGAACGTACAAAAGGTGGTGAACATCTTGCTCGGTGCATTCACTGAATATCCTATTAGTTTTTTAAAAAGGAAGAAAAATTATATAAGTTATCCAATTAATAGACTTTTCTGATTTTGCCCACGTTTCGAATAGCCAAAAGATGCAGCAGAGGGGCAGGATTCGTTTGGTCTCAATATAATTGAGTACTGTTTGGCTCCAATAACCCGGTCCACGTACAAATCCAACTATTACTACGAACCAGAAAATTTTGATGTCTATCAATTTAACCACTTAAAATAAATTTTCGTAATTTTAAAGAAATTTAGATAAGAAATAGAATAAAAATCTATGTCCTAAAAACTAGAATGGCGAGAAATAAGAAAGAAAAAGAGCGCGTCGAAAAAGGTCGAAAAAGAAAAGGGTTGAAAAATAAAAGGCGCCGAAAAAGAAAAAAAATGACTATAAAACTTTAAAACACTCGACTAACCCAACCTTATTACTATCACTAACTTAAAATTAAAATTGCAAATTGAGATTACTAATTGGAGTGATAATTGATACATAGGTAAAAGGCGTCAAAAAATAAAAATAAGAAAGTAGCGCGTCGAACGGCGTCGCAAAATTCTAAAGCACCTAAATCTTAGTCTAAAGAGAAAGCACTTAAGGGATTTTACGGCAAAACCTAAAAATCTAGAAATAAAAATAACTATGGCAAAAACTATATTTAAAACTAAATACGAGCGAAAATACAAAAAATTACGCTAAAATAATTAAAAAGGGACAAAATATAAAAATATACTAAAAGTTGTAAAATTTACAATTTTTATAAAAATATTATTTTTATATTATTTATTTATTAAAACTATTAATTTTACAATTTAATTAAACTAATTAAACTAAATATATAAAATAATTAAAACTAAACTAAATTAATTAATTAACAAAACCTAATTAGGGTTTTTAAATAAATAATAATAATAATTACACGTAATTAATGCAGAATTAGGGCTTCTGCTCGTGTCAGGGTGGCTCCGCGAGTTGCGGTGCCACGTACCAGAAAACCCCACGAGTCGCGGAGGTTAAAATTTTATATGCACAAATATCTTTCGACAGGTTCTGTAGTTTTTTTTTTAAATTATATTTTATATATTTTTCTATTTTTAATAATTATATAAAATATAATAAATAAAAAATTATATTTTAAAAACTAAAATAAAAAATAGAAATACTTTATAATTTTATAAATAAAAATCTTAAAAATAGATTTATATATATATTTTTTTTTCTTTTTCGGTTTTTAAATTTTTAAATTTTTTTAATATTTAAAATGTATTTTTACAAAAACTAAATAAAACTTAATAAAAATTCTCTTTTTTTTATGTGTGTGGCGTTTCGCTTCGTCGTTCCCCGGCAGCGGCGTCAAAAATACTTGATGTTATGCGCAGATGTGTATATGAAATAGCTTTATTTTTACAACTAAATACTATTAAATACGATACAATTTTACACAAGAAATTTATTTATTTATAGAATGGATATACTTAAACCTTGCTACAACACTTATAGGCAGTGTACCTAATCGTACAGTAGTGTAGTTTTTAGTAAGTCCGGTTCGTTCCACAGGGAATCTTTTAAACAAAGCTTAACGCTATAAAGGGGGGTTTTTACCGTTTAATGATCGGTTTGTCGATTTTAAAAACTTTAGTCGCAGTTAAAACCAAATGTAAAATATTAAATAAATAAAAGACTTAATTTGAAGCGTAAAGTAAATAACGATAATGAAATTGCGATAAATAAAAGTGCGATAAAATAAACTTGCGATAATTAAAAAGTACGATAATTAAAAGTGCAATTAAATACAATGACAATAAATAAAAGTACGATAATTAGAAGTGCAATTAAATATAAAATAAAGGATATTAAATATGAAATAAAAGAATTATGCTTATTTAAACTTCCGTAATCATGATGTTTGACGTGTTGATTTTAGTTTTATGCCCATGGGTTAATTGTCCTTTGTCCTGGATTATTTAATATGTCCGTTTGGTTTTTGTCCATAACAGTCCATCAGTCATAAATATAAAGTGCGAGTATCCTCGTCAAATTATCCTTATACCCGAAGTCAAATATTCCAACTAATTGGGGACTTAAACTGTAACAAGATTTTAATACTTTGTTTAATAATTACACCAGGATATCGACTGCGTATAACCCAAGGTTTTAATACTTTGTTATCAATTATGCCAAGTGTCCTTGTACATAATTTCACCCCCTGTTTTAATAATTCCATAGACTATTAATCCATTCTCGTGTCCGGTTAAATGAACTATTATTCGTACACATAAATTCCCCGCCCATCGTGTCCGATCGAGTGTATATGGTTATTTATAGGGACGTCCAATTGTAAATCTTTATATTAAAATTAACAAACTATCATTTAGTTAAACAAATATAAAGCCCATTAATAGCCCATAGTCTAATTTCCACAAGTGTCGTTCTTTTGTCCAAACCCCAATTATGGTACAAAGCCCAATTATCCAATTTTAGTAATTAGCCCAACATCATGATTACTTCGGTATTAAATAAGCATAATAATAATTTAGCTACGAGACGTTAAATTAAAAAGGTTGAACATAACTTACAATGATTAAAAATAGCGTAGCGTTACACGGACATAATTTCGACTTACACCCTTACAACATTCGCTAACATACCCTTATTATTAGAAATTAAAATTAAAATTAAAATTAAAATTAATATATATATATATATATATATATATATATATATATATATATATACGTTTATAGAGAGATTGATAAAAGGATATATAAAACAATCAAAATGCGTTAGCTTTTATAGGCATTTTTGTCCAGGGTATCTCCGCGAGTCGCAGTCCCTTTGCACTACAAACTCCACAAGTCGCGGAGTTCGTAAACCCAGCTCACACAAGTTTAGATCCTAGTCTGCCGACGGTTTTAATATATAAATATAATATATATATAATTTATATAATTAATTATATATTATATTATATTTATATACATAGTTAACTTGTAATTTTTAGTCCGTTGCGTCGAGCGTTGAGAGTTGACTCTGGTCCTGGTTCCGGATTTTCGAACGTCCTTGCGTACAATTTAATATCTTGTACTTTGCATTTTGAATCTTGTATTCTTGTAATTTTGAGACGTTTCTTATCAATAATTGGAACCACTTTGATTGTATTTTGTACTTTTGAGCTTTTTGGTCGTTTGCGTCTTCAATTCGTCGAATCTATCTTTTGTCTTCACCTTTTATTATTTAAACGAATATCACTTGTAAATAGAACAATTGCAACTAAAAGCTTGTCTTTCTTGAGAAATAATGCTATGAAATATATGTTCGTTTTTAGCATTATCAAATATTCCTACACTTGAGCGTTGCTTGTCCTCAAGCAATATAGTCTTGAAATACTAGAATCACTTCTTTATTCTTCACACTTTGTACATCAGTGATTTCTATACGACGGTATAAACAATGGTAGTAACGATGTGGTTTACAGTCACACATGACTATAAAAATTTAGATCCATTAAGGAAAATGGATCTTTATGAAAACATTTGATCTTTTGAAAATTCATTCTAGCTTTTACCCTAGCTAAGTTTTTCGGAATAACCCTTCACCGGTGTTTGCAAATTGTTTTTGTGGGTTTAGTGGGTTTCAGATTTGAAAATTTTAGCTCAAAACTTGCGGTTTTGTGTCACCCACTTGCTAACCTTGTATTGGGAAAGCAACACGTCCAGTATACTTGCTCCGTATATTATCTTTCGGTAAACTACCGCCCGGTTGTAAAGGAAAGCGTTGAACAAGCAACTGTTAAGGCAATGTCCCCTGACATGCTTTTGTTCATGGTCTAAAACATGTCGGATGCTATTACTATCCTTTGTAGGAGCAATAGTAAAGATCATCCTATAATTTTTCTGGTCTGGCACAAGGTCCTGTCTTCGACCATGCTATGCAACCACCGTTCTTACGGTTGACACCCGATTTGGTTCAGGTGACCTAATGAATTCCAAGTGAATTCCTAGGATTTTATGTTCAATGGTAATGAACGCATTGAAAATAGGTTTTCAGAAAACAAATCGGTTTGAAATTTTGATCAAAATATTTTCTCGTTCAAGATCGAGTTTAGATATCATTGAATTCCATGAGTTTGTAATTCTCAATCTTTAAAGTCAATCTCTAGGATTGAGTAATATCAGTCTTAAAAGCTGATTTCTGATCTTTAAGGAGATTATCCTTTCTGGGGATCTGATTCATTAGTCTTATCAAGCTAATTTGCACGGTGCCCCCCATTGTACGAGACAGATCCTCTCATGGTTAGGATAAGTCTGACCACTTGGCGACCCTGTTTGATGCTGAGGTCCGTGGATTTCCTGCTGATTTTAGAGATGACTTTTCTAGATTTTTCGTCAACCTACAGCTGGTCTGGACGACAACTTCTTGACCTAAATCAAGAAGCGCGTGTCTTTTTCGGAAGACTACTTCCTTTTAATGATGGAATTGATTTATCGTGTAGATCCATCTTTCTTTCAAATATATTATAATAAATCGGGTAAAACTGTTTATTTTTGTCCAAAACAAAAGTATTTTCAATTAATTGTACAAAAAATATGTGATATATGTTTTGAATAACTTGGTAAAAATTTCCCACACTTGGCTTTTATTTTCCTTTCTTTGCCTTTTTATTCTCCTCTATTCCATTTTAAATGAATTCTAACATTTTGGTTTGTTTCTCAATTTATGTCCTTTCCAAGGTAACAATAATTTCGGTGTTAACACCTAGTTTTATCGTTCATAAATATGTATAAACATGATTTTGAGTTCATTTAATTGAAAATTTTGAAAATTTTTACTAGAATTGGGTAGTCAGTATATAAGACTAGGGCTGTTCTTTATTATCAAAGAGTACTAGATTCTAATACAACTACTGCTTTACTAGTATTTCTAATGGTAACCAAGTGTATAAAGTAAAATTTTTAAAATCTGAAAGAATTTAACCCCTTCCCACACTTAAGATCTTGCAATGCCCTCATTTACAAGAAATCAATAACAATTTAAATTATTGAGGGTGATTAGCGTAGAAAAATGATTAAATTTTACCAAAGTTTCCAAACATATTGTTGTTTGTGTTGAATGATAAATGGTGCACATCATTTGTTCATTCCGTCTTGTTGTTATTTCACATATATTTTGCATCTTGTCGTCAAAATTAGTTGCTTTTGCTGAACTTAATGCCAGTCTTTGAAAATGCGTTGTTTTACCCTGTTGTGTACATAAGATAAACTGCAAACATATATACATATTTTTGAAGTTTGGTATATTACCCCACATTCAAAAATTATTAAAATCTAATAATAAAAGTTAGAAAATTATAAAAACTATTACAATATTAACATAACTGTTAAATGTGGTAACATTACAAAAATAAATAAAACTAAATAAACTAGGGTTGATGCTAATACCAGTAGGGGTTCCATGCATAACCGTATGTGTTATAAAATGCTTCAGCTGGGTTATAAGTAGGATACGGTGGTTGGATCTCTATAGACCAGGGAGGAAATACGGGCTTTGGAGTAGGAATATAGTTTCTACCTATATGTTGGCAATGTGCTATGATATGGTTTTGATGAACTTGCCAATCTTCAAATGCTCGATGTCTAGCATTTTCATACTCTTGTGAAGCTATAAACCTTTGCAATTCTGTCATTTCATTTCCCCCTCCCACATTACCTGGCTGTTGATTTCTTTCAACCTGTGGATGTCTTCCATTATATTGTACTGCGGCGTTATTTCGCCTCTTCAAAACCTTAGCACCATGATATACATTTAAACCAATTGTATCGTGGGGTTCTGGTTCTTCGATTAATAATCCCCCCCCGACTTATATCCACATCGAGATACTCAGCAATTAATGTAATAAATATACCACCTCCTATTATACTGTGCGGTCTCATCCCCCTAACCATAGCCGATAAATAATAACCCACACAATAAGGTATACTTACAGCGCTTTGTGCGTCTCGAATACACATGTGGTAAAATAAATCTTGCTCATTTACTTTTTCCTTATTTTTACCTCGCCGTGTAATCGAGTTCGCTAGAAACCTGTGAATTACTCTTAACACAGCTCTATCAATATCAAGATAAGAGTAATTTCCCCCTTTAAATCGGTGATGGCTAGTCATTTGACTCTATACACCATGCGTATCAAAATTTTCATCAATCTTCCTACCATTTAATATCAACCCTCGATAATCGGCAGATGCTAGCTCCTCAGGCGTATATATACGTAAGGCCTGAGCCATGTCTAGTAGAGACATGTGGCGCATCGAACCTCCTAACAAAAATCTAATAAAAGTTCGATCGGTTAAACTAGCTACCCGATCATTTATTTCTATACTACACAATAATTCTTCACACCATACTTTATATACAGGTCTACGCATGTTGAATAATCGTACCCAATCGTTAAAAGTAGAATTACCATACCTCTGTGTAAGTAATTCTCTAATCCGTTCGCCCAATCCTACGGCTTCTAACGGTTCCTATTCTATTACCCTAGGTACTTCAACAGCTTTAGAATGAAGAGTGTGCAAGCTCCTTTGGTATTTTGGATAATCTATCCAACGTCTGTCTAATCTCAAGTTCGGGTACAAATCTTCCACGTGCATATCTGAAAATGTCATAACTGGATGAGGTATATCTTGTTTGTAATAGTTATCAACATCTTGTTGTTCCGCATTCTCAGGAGGAGCAATGCGAGCATGGGATGAAGATTCACCCCTTTCAGTCGTTTTCCTTGAGTAATTCCTTGATAGCATTCTTCTCAACATGATTTTGTGAAAGATTTGATGAAAAATGGTCAAAAATTGCAAATTTGGGAGGCTTTTTTTCGGGTTTTTTCGCAGTATTTTGGGTTTATAGAGAAATTAAAATATAAATATATATATATAAATATATATATATATATATAAATATATATATATATATATATATATATATATATACATTTATAGAGAGATTGATAAAAGGATATATAAAACGATCAAAATGCGTTAGCTTTTATAGGCATTTTTGTCCAGGGTATCTCCGCGAGTCGCGGTCCCTTTGCACTACAAACTCTGCAAGTCGCGGAGTTCGTAAACCCAGCTCACACAAGTTTGGATCATAGTCTGCCGACGGTTTTAATATATAAATATAATATATATATATATATATATATAATTTATATAATTAATTATATATTATATTATATTTATATACATAGTTAACTTGTAATTTTTAGTCCGTTGCGTCGAGCGTTGAGAGTTGACTCTGGTCCCGGTTCCGGATTTTTGAACGTCCTTGCGTACAATTTAATATCTTGTACTTCGCGTTTTGAATCTTGTATTCTTGTAATTTTGAGACGTTTCTTATCAATAATTGGAACCACTTTGATTGTATTTTGAACTTTTGAGCTTTTTGGTCGTTTGCGTCTTCAATTCGTCGAATCTATCTTTTGTCTTCACCTTTTATTATTTAAACGAATATCACTTGTAAATAGAACAATTGCAACTAAAAGCTTGTCTTTCTTGAGGAATAATGCTATGAAATATATGTTCGTTTTTAGCATTATCAATTTCAAAAGCTATTAAAAAGGGAGCATATGAAACTCACCTTAGCAGCACATAAATTCATTCACCGAAATGTGACCGAAACTCGGAATGCAAAGTAACCATAGATCTCAACCTAGAGAACATATGTTGGTTAATAAATGTCTAACAAGCTAGGTTGGGTCATAGTGTATCACAATCCTAATGCTCGAGACCGACATACAAAAGTTAACAAAAGTCATCTCAAAAGTCAATCTGACCCAATATGATCTTTAAATCTATACATGTTTATTATATTAACATAGTATAAGTCTTGATAATTGAACGAATTTATAATTTATCAAACTCAAAATATTATTTATTTTAGGAGCTATATTATATTTGAATTATCATGGCAATCGAAAATATTTTATTATTTCACATAGTTTTCCAATACTTGTAAAATCAGATTATAGTGTTTATAAAGTTTTAAAACATGATAAGACAGTCAACTTTGACAATTGTTCAACAAAACGAGACGTGTCTTATACAAAATCCATTTACTCGATTAGTAATATCTAAAAATCCAATTTATCAATCTCATAGACGAGTTGTTTAAATATCAATTTACAGTTTCAAACACAATTTCAATTAACGTCAAACATAATTCAGTTGACCATATATTTTAATCTGTTCATCAAAATCACGCGATTTCTAAATGAAAAGTTATTAATTTTTCGATAGCTTCCAACGACATGTATATCATATACTTTATATCATTAGCATATGTATCAAATTCGTGATTCATCATAAACTATCTAACGAAAAAATTAAAGCATACAAGCATGCATAAACATATATACTCGAGCACTAGACATGGATACACTATTAATATATAAAAGATAAGATATGAATGATCACATATCAATATTGTGATTCAATATTGCAGGAAAGTACGTAGACGCAACGGAGATGATAAACACTAGGTTTGACTTGCGAACAATACCCACGAACATTACCCATAACCTCCATAGCTATAACCCATAATTTCCATAGCTTTGACTTATTTGAAAACTCGATTTGAAATCATTTGAGCAGAACTTCGTCGTAGTATTTTATGTATAATACTACTAATAATAATACTCCTAACTATAAGATTAATAATAATATTAATCTTAATTATAATAATAATAATATAAATAAAAATAAATATACTATGGAGTATGTGAATTAGATAGAGAGATAGATTGAATTGTGAAATGGTTCGGCGGGATTGATCGAATATATATATATATATATATATATATATATATATATATATATATATATATATATATATATATATATATATATATATATATATATATATATATAATATAAATATAATATAGTAATATAGAAAATAAAAACGTGACAATTAACATTCAATAATATCTGCCGACAGTTTTTGCGGACCGGTATTTCGTACTCTGTTGCTAATAATTGACGGGTAAAAGTATAAATAAAAAATATTTCACTTTTTATAATTGAATACATATATTTATTTTGGTCTTAAGCTTTATAAAACTAGTTGTAAAAAGGTTCATTTATTTATAAAATTACTATATACGTTCGACGTAGAGTGTACGTACTAGTCTGCTGATCATTATGTGCCACTGTAAATTACTGAATTCGTTTAATTCAATCAAATTAATGAATTTTAATATTTTAAAAAGTCGTATTTATTAAATACTTCAGGGGTATTTTATGTAACTTATAATTAATAATTTCTATCATGTCGCTTTCAAGTGAATAGTAAATTAAATAATTTCGTTTCATTTACTATTCATATGAATAGTAAATGAATTAATTTCGATTTAACTATTTAAGTTACGTTGTTGTACGTTGTGCTTTACAACTTGTACACCTTTGATTTAACTTCGTGTCTTCTTAAAAACTAAAAAAAATACATCATAAAAATAAAACGATTATATACGTAAACTTTTTAATTCGAAAGTGCATCATTCAATAGTAAATTTTTATCATTTCGTATAAAAATATTATTCGCATGTTTCCGTATATATATATATATATATATATATATATATATATATATATATATATATATATATATATACACACACAATTATATAATTATTGCCGTTAAAAAAATTATAAAATTATCATAAGTTACGACGTTTGTGAATCGTCGGACAAACAAGGTGGTCAACCGTTATATAAAAACTCATTTTCAAAAGTTTTAAAACTTGTCATAATTCATTACTTATCATGTCGGAAACATTTATAGTTTTGGTTCAAAATAAGTCAAAATTTTTCGGGTCGTCACAGTACCCACCCGTTAAAGAAATTTCGTCCCGAAATTTGATAGAGATCGTCATGGTTAACAATAAAAATGTTTTCATGACGAATAGGAGTTGATAGATAGAGTATTATTACCATAGAGTAATACGGATAAAATAATTCGATTACTCGAAGAGTACGAGCGAAGCTATCACAAAAAAAAAATATGAAATGAGGAAATTAAAGATTCGTATTAACTTTTGACGTAGTCACGTTTGATTTCCGAAATTCAAGGGATTTAGAGAAAATCTTCCTAATAAGATTTGATTCTTCGGTAATTAAGAAAATTAGAATCCTCTTTGGTTAAATGCGATAATCTGTGTCGATTGCTCTGTCTGATATTTTACTATAAATCCACCCCATTTGTTTCCTTATTTCCACAACCCCCACCTTTTTTACTTTCTTCCTTAATTCATACTTCTAAAACATTCGTCAACATGCTCCATCCAGTTCTGATTCTTGATATATTCTTGACTATCACATATGTCATTCTTTTTTTTCATCTACCATCGGAGGAATCTGTTTACTTCTATTATGCTCTTGGGTTTATAGTGTTTTTAGTTCTCTCGTGTCTTTATATTGCTATACGCATCAATATATACAGTTTGTAATTTCTGGGTTGTTGTTGGGCTTTATATCTTCCTTTATATTTCAGAGTCTCTGCTTCTGTCTTTCTATAATCATTGACATCCTCAGTTAATGCTCTCTCCTATTTGCTTCTATTTACACTCCCATTTCTATTTCGGAGCCTCATGCTTTTGTTTTCTCTTCTTGCCATTAATCACAACAAGTAATGGTCCAGAATTCGTAGGTATGAAATTTGGAATGAACATAACTAATGTTCTGAGAGATAAATTGTAATAGCACGATCTTGATTTGTTAAATTACCAGAAGTCACGGGAAAATATAGAACTATTAAGAAGATATGTTCTTGATATGTTCGAAAGAATATAAGGGTCGTCTAACATGGCACATGATGACGTTATGGTCTGTGAATCATCACGTTCCATTAGAAACTCAGCATGACTTACTGTAATATAATTACGTTGATCAAGTGTCATTATATTATACTAACTCATGCTTCAATTCCCAACACTACTTCAAAAACATTCATATTTTAAATTCGAATTTTTTAGAATTTAGAAACTAAAATAGTTTTCTTTATGATATAACACAGATAGAGCGAAGAGATAAATGATTTCGGATAAGAATAGTTATGAAGATATCTCCAGAAATATCGAGGATATTTATAATAAAAGATACGATGATATCTTGGAATTTCTAATATCGAAAGATGATAAAGAATATTTTTCCGTAAAGGTTTAGAGTCAGGAGCAAGGTATTCGTTAATGACTTCAGCAGAGACTAAATTATTTGGATTCTTTGAAGGCAGGTTTAGTATTTTTGATTTGTCCACAACCTCCTTCATGGTTTGCTCAATCCGTTTTCTAGTTCCAACTTTTCTGAGCTTTGCCAACACACTATTCTTTATCATCGAACTTTTGACTGTTAAAGTCGTTTACAGTTTTTGCTGCTTCATCAGCTTTTTCAACATTCAGAGTATTGATTTGTAGACTGGTTGCTTTTCAGAATTTCAGAATGAAAACTCATAATTCTAAGAGATGAATGTTATATGTATACAAATGTATTCTAGTACAGTTTTGAATTCAAAGTATGGTATTTGAAAGATGTAAGAATCTAAGAGTGATGTTTTTCTGTTAAATCTTGGCTTGGATTCTGATTTTTCAAAATCAGAATATGTAATCAAATTTGGATGCGAATGGTTGTTTTGATTTCTATGAAAGAATGTATATCGTTGTGAAAGTAGTGAGTATAGTTGATAATTTACTGAATCAGAATCGAAGAATGTAACATATTAATTGTGAATTTATATATCTCTCGTGTATTACCTACCCGTTAAAAGTTTCACAAGTAATATTTTGTACCAGAGAATTTTATTACAGTGTTTATGAAAATATATGTATGTATATTTTCTTCAGATGAATACAGATTTAATGAGTTAATATCATATTAAGCTCATTTGATTTTTGGCTGGATTAGAAATGAATAATCTTTAAAACATTAAAGATTTCATAATCTTCACGGAGTATTTCACTAATGTAATCAATACTTCATTATTCAGTTTTATCGATATTTCCTTATTGAATCATGTTGGTGCTCATGGAACTCTTGCTAACTTCGCAAGGTACGAATGATATTTTCTGGAAAGTTTCAAGTACATCGAAAATGAAAGTGTAAAATCAAACATGCATTTGAATAATACACTTGATTTATTATGAAATAGAATCTATTAAGTCTAAGCAGAGATTATAGTTAATGATTGTTAAGTCATTAACGAAGAATGTACATCATAGCATATTAGTAACATGAACTAACCGAGTAGTACCTACCAGTTAAGATTCACGCGTAATAGCTTAGTACGAAAAGATTTATTTTAATTTCAAAATTTATATATATATTAAATATACATATAATTTCTTTAAGGGAAATGAGTTAATACATCATAACTCGTTGATACAATATACCCGTTGTTTATTTGTGATGATGTTGGTGATTATGGAACTGGCGAAGCTTGTAATGTTATAGGTGCTGCTGGTGCTGACGATGCTGACGGTACTGACGTGCTGGTGATGCTGACGGTACTGGTGATGCTGCTTGTATAACAAGTCTAGCTTGTAAATCGCGCACCATTCCTGTCAGAGTTTCACTTCATTATTTCTATCCGCCCACTCATCTTATTTACAATTTGCACTAGAATATATAATCTTTAAAACTTTTAGAAACTACATATTCTCTGCAGAATATTTTTTCGATAAAGTTATGAATCAATACTTCATTGTTTGTTGTTGTTGGTATTCCTTGGTATCTACACGGCGTATGACATTGATGCTCGTGGGACAGTTTGTGATGTTGAAGCATGGGATGTGGATGTTGTTGGTGGTGGTAATGGTACTGTTGGTGTTGATGATGTTGGTATTGTTGATGCCGGTGATGATGCTGGTGCTTGTAATCTTTGCACCATATTCTCCAACGCCACTACCCGAGCGCGAAGCTCGTTGACTTCTTCTATTACACCGGGATGATTATCGGTTCAGACGAGTGGATGAATAAGATTCAGAATTTGAGATATTATATAATCGTGACGAGATACTCTGGAAATGAGAGAGAAAATGGTGTTTCGGACTGGTTCGCCGGTAAGTGCTTCAGGTTCTTCGCCCAGAGGGAAATGTGGTGGATGGAAGGGATCACCTTCTCCTTGTCTCCAATGATTAAGTAGACTACGAACCCATCCCCAATTCATCCAGAATAGGTGATGGCTGATTGGTTGATCCATTCCTGTCACACTGCTTTCGGAGCTCAGGTAGAATTCCATATCGGAAGAGCTATTAGAATATAGGGAATTTGAACTTAATGCGAGATCCATCTTGTATAATCAGGGAAATTATTTTTGATGTGAAATAGATTATAGGACTTAGATTTGGTATTCTTCAATACATAATTTATATATGTATATATATATAATACCAAAATCCCATAAATTACGGAGGAATCTTCGGAAGATGTCAGGCAAAGTTTACATTTATAGATATGCTAAGATATGAATTTGTCTGTACATTATCTATGCAATAAATGCAGGAAAACATGTCTAGACTTAAGAATGATAAGCAAGTAATTTCTGAAAAGAAATGATAAGCAAAACTCGGTAAAACAGATACGGTCATAGTCCAGATTCACAAATGCATCTTAACAATTACCAGTTAAACACACTAATACAAATTCTGGTTCCCTATGACCTCAAGCTCTGATACCAACTGTGATGACCTGTCCAAATCCATTTGGACGAATACATCATTCATCGATTTCACAGTGAGGTACTGACCTCTACATGATACGTTTTGTAAACAATGCATTCTTTTGAAAAGGTACACCATAAATGAATATCTAATTCCAAAGTTTTTGACATCTGATAATTTCTACATATAAACAATCACCGTAAATAATAGTGTACAATACTACATTTCGTTGACAATGCAGTTAAAATAAGATACATGGTGATGTTTTTTTTGTGAATGCAAAGTTTTCTCGAATTAAGCATGTATGACTCCATGCACATAGCTTGTATAACGTATAAGCAAACATCGGAAGACTTCTAGGAACCTGAAAATAAACATGCTTAAAAGTGTCAACACAAAGGTTGGTGAGTTCATAGTTTTAATGTTGCGCATAATCTGTATATAAAGATGGATCACAAGATTTCAGTTGTTTCATCCAGAAACGTTTATCAAAATATTCTACAAGATTGAGCACCCTGGTAACTAAACTTAACATATGCAACCAACATGTATAATACACGCAAACCAACCTGTACTAAACTCAAATAGCATACGTCTGTTTTATAGTTCAGGCCAGGGTTTCTATACCTGAAACATACGGGGATGTCAAGCCCTATGGATCCATATACAACTATTCGTGCTCACCAGTTCTTATAACCGGCATCTACTAGTTACCAAAGCTAAGGGATTTTCGGTTTAAACTCAGTGTAGAATTAAGTATTTACTTGTATCCATTGCGTTTAAAATAAATTGTATGTATTCTCAGCCCAAAAATATAGATTTCAAAAGCTATTAAAAAGGGAGCATATGAAACTCACCTTAGCAGCACATAAATTCATTCACCGAAATGTGACCGAAACTCAGAATGCAAATTAACCATAGATCTCAACCTAGAGAACATATGTTGGTCAATAAATGTCTAACAAGCTAGGTCGGGTCATAGTGTATCACAATCCTAATGCTCGAGACCGACATGCAAAAGTTAACAAAAGTCATCTCAAAAGTCAATCTGACCCAATATGATCTTTAAACCTATACATGTTTATTATATTAACATAGTATAAGTCTTGATAATTGAACGAATATATAATTTATCAAACTCAAAATATTATTTATTTCAGGAGCTATATTATATTTGAATTATCATGGCAATTGAAAATATTTTATTATTTCACATAGTTTTCCAATACTTGTAAATCAAATTATAGTGTTTATAAAGTTTTAAAACTTGATAAGACAGTCAACTTTGACAATTGTTCAACAAAACGAGTCGTGTCTTATATAAAAATTCATTTACTCGATTAGTAATATCTAAAAATCCAATTTATCAATCTCAACGTGTCTTATATAAAAATTCATTTACTCGATTAGTAATATCTAAAAATCCAATTTATCAATCTCAAAGACAAGTTGTTTAAATATTAATTTACAGTTTCAAACACAATTTCAATTAACGTCAAACATAATTCAGTTGACCATATCTTTTAATTCATTCATCGAAATCAAGAGATTTGTAAATGAAAAGTTATAAATTTTTCGATAGCTTTCCAACGACATGCATATCATATACTTTATATCAGTAGCATATGTATCAAATTTGTGATTCATCATAAACTATCTAACAAAAAAATTAAAGCATACAAGCATGCATAAACATATATACTCGAGCACTAGACATGGATACACTATTAATATATAAATGATAAGATATGAATGCTCACATATTAATATTGTGATTCAATATTGCAGAAAAGTTCGTAGACGCA
Organism: Rutidosis leptorrhynchoides; assembly: GCF_046630445.1. Taxonomy (NCBI): domain Eukaryota; kingdom Viridiplantae; phylum Streptophyta; class Magnoliopsida; order Asterales; family Asteraceae; genus Rutidosis; species Rutidosis leptorrhynchoides. The sequence continues at coordinate 378,662,632 of NC_092343.1, read as the reverse complement.
ACGGAGATGATAAACACTAGGTTTGACTTGCGAACAATGCCCACGAACATTACCCATAACCTCCATAGCTATAACCCATAATTTCCTTAGCTTTGACTTATTTGAAAACTCGGTTTGAAATCATTTGAGCAGAACTTCGTAGTAGTATTTTATGTATAATACTACTAATAATAATACTCCTAACTATAAGATTAATAATAATATTAATCTTAATAATAATAATAATAATAATAATAATAATAATAATAATAATAATATAAATAAAAATAAATATACTATGGAGTATGTGAATTAGATAGAGAGATAGATTGAATTGTGAAATGGTTTGGCAGGATTGATCAAATATATATATATATATATATATATATATATATATATAATATAATAATATAGAAATTAAAAACGTGACAATTAACATTCAATAATATCTTCTGACAGTTTTTGCGGACCGGTATTTCGTACTCTGTTGCTAATAATTGATGGGTAAAAGTATAAATAAAAAATATTTCACTTTTTATAATTGAATACATATATTTATTTTGGTCTTAAGCTTTATAAAACTTGTTGTAAAAAGTTTCATTTATTTATAAAATTACTATATACGTTTGACGTAGAGTGTACGTACTAGTCTGCTGATCATTATGTGCCACCGTAAATTACTGAATTCATTTAATTCATTCGAATTAACGAATTTTAATATTTTAAAAAGTCGTATTTCATAAATACTTCGGTGGTATTTTATGTAACTTATAATTAATAGTTTCTATCATGTCGCTTTCATGTGAATAGTAAATTAATTAATTTCGTTTCATTTACTATTCATATGAATAGTAAATGAATTAATTTCGATTCAACTATTTAAGTTACGTTGTTGTACGTTGTGCTTTACAATTTGTACATCTTTGATTTTACTTCGTGTCTTCTTAAAAACTAAAAAAATACATCATAAAAATAAAACGATTATATACGTAAACTTTTTAATTCGAAACTGCATCATTCAATAGTAAATTTTTATCATTTCGTATATAAATAATATTCGCATGTTTCCGTATATATATATATATATATATATATATATATATATATATATATACAAACAATTATATATACACAATTATATAATTATTGCCGTTAAAAAAATAATTATATAATTATCATAAGTTACGACGTTCGTGAATCTTCGGACAAGCAGGGTGGTCAACCGTTATATAAAAACTCATTTTCAAAAGTTTTAAAACTTGTCATAATTCATTACTTATCATGTCGGAAACATTTATAGTTTTGGTTCAAAATAAGTCGAAATTTTTCGGGTCGTCACATCAGCACCACTATCAAATAGAACCTTAGCTGGTTTGGAGTTAACCAAGAAAGTACCTGAAACCACTTCGTTGGACTTCTTAGCATCATCGGTAGTCATCAAGAAATTTCGGCCCCTCGCGGGCCCCGCCGCTTTTTCCAACCGCTTGGCGTTATCATAAATTTTATCACCAGTCGTTAAGTCGGGACACTCGGACTTCCGGTGGCCCTCCTTGTGACAATTAAAACAATTGATTTTGCTCTTTGAAGACGAGTTTGGGCAATCCCGGGACATATGACCCTTTTGCCCACAAGTATAGCAATTTGGGACATGACCCTCGGAACCTCCCTTCTTCACACTACCCACACTTTCGACCCCACTCTTAGCCTTCTTGCTCGGGGCACTGCTTGCCTCGAAGTTCCTCTTACTAGTAGTAACATCATTAACCTTCGGTTCATCGGGTTCAAAACCTTTCGTCACATCAAACAACTCGGCAAAAGTCTTAACATGACCAAGACTAATCTTTGCCCGAAGATCATCGTTCAAAGCCTTATGAAAATCCTCCAACAACATTTGTTCATTCCCTATGTACTCGGGACAAAACCGTGCCTGTAAGAAAAGTAGCATTAAAAGTATTTAGGTCCATAGACCCTTTACGCAAGTTTCGCAACTCTTTCCGAATTCGGGTGAGATCGGCTTGAGTGCGATACTCCTTGAAGAACTCGGCCTTGAAATCATCCCAAGGCAAAGTAACAAATGTCTCTTCCCCCATTACAAGAAGCTTATCATCTAGCCAAGTTTTTGCCTTACCCCTCATTAGGCTCGTAGCAAGCCTCGTCTTTTTATTGGGTAGGCATTCACACACCCGAAAGCAACCTTCCACATCCGATATCCACCTCGTGCTTTTTAGAGGATCGGGACTCCCTTTAAATAGCGGCGGTTTAGTGAACTTGAAGTCCTTGTAACTAAACCCACCACTTCCGGAAACCCCTAAATTAAGTGGTCCCCATCAACACCTTCATCATCTTGAGGCTTTGGAAACCTCTTATCAAACTCTTCTCTTACTTCCACACTTACTTGATCTCGAAGGAGATCGGTTATTTGTTCCTCAATTGTCTCTTGAAGAACTTCTTTGACCTTCCCGGTAAACACCGCGGAATAACTCTCAAGCGCGGCCTCAATCTTGGCCGTGAGATCATTATCATTGTTAATCACTTCCTCATTACTCGGACTCTCATGATCTGCACCACTTCTTCATGTCCTCATTCTATAAATTAAACTAGATTAGAACACGTTAAAAGACACGCCAAAATACTTATCAACCCATCTTGCTTGACGCTCATCGTACTATATTCATTTTACACGACGTGCAACCGTACTAATGGTGGCCAATCATTAATACACTTGCGCATCCTATCAAACTCCTTAATACGACGACCATCTCACTTGATGTTATCCGAAAACACAAAAACAAATAAGCTCAAGCACTAAAGTGCCTACAACCATCCCGTGGTCCCGTAACCCGACAAGTCATGCATAAAATGTCCATTCAACCTAAGTCTAGGCTCCCATCCCAAGGCAACCTAGATCCCTTAGGTCATGCTCTGATACCACTTGAAACGATAACCAAACCAATATAACGATTAACTTGTAAAATCATGAAACATTTTTTTTTAAAACATTGATGTTAACCATCGCAACCACAATTAGATTACAACCATTTTTCAAATACTAGTACAAATTTAGACAATACATCAAGTTAAGTGTTTACATCACCGGGTTCACATGACCCTTAAGTTTTAACCAAAACAACCCTTTAATGAGCATGACCGTCAGGACCATTTCCAAAAGTGCCTTCCAAAAACCGCTACAAGCAAAATAAGCCAAGCTCTTACCCTTGTCCTTCGAAGTGCCACAATCTAAAAAGGTAAACAATGAAAGGAGTAAGCTACAAAGCTTAGTGAGTGTAATACTTATACGCATACATACATAAACCACTTACTTGCGCAACTTACACATAACCGCATACAAGATAGCATCACTAACGCAAATAACACAACCAAATACAAGCTAGCATGTTAGATTGCATAAACAAGAATATAACACGCTATGCTACCCAAAATACAAACATACAACACAAAATGGTTAACCATACCAAAATGTACTAATCATCACATCAATAGCACCAACAACCCGTGCACATGGCCAACAAAGGTGCCTCCCGGATGGCACCACCATGTACACCCAAACGTGGTCAATGAAAAGTGTGGTCTCAATTGGTAACACTTCCCGCATCCTCACAAGTGGCCAACAAAGAGTGGGCTTTCAAGCAATCGCACTCACCACTTTCCCAAACACAAGGTGGCTTACAAAGAGTGAGTCCTAATTAGAGACATCACTCACCACAATGCACCAAGTGGCCAACAAAGAGTAAAATCCTTCGAAGTCGGATAGTACTGGCCACTAAACCCAGCAAGCAAACGACTTCTACACAAGTACATATAAAAACTCCACTCACCTTGAGCAACTAGAAAAGTCAACAACCGTGCTAGGACTTCAAGATAGCTCCAAAATCGAATTACCTAGCATAAAGTACAACATCAAGCTATAACACTAGTAGGTTCACTCAAAAGCCCCATAAGTGCAACTTTAACCCAAGTTACACCCAAATTCACCAACTAGGTCAAACAAGACCAAAACTCCCCAAATCACTAAAGCTAGTGATTTAGTCCCAACTCATCTCAATACATCTTGTGGCCAAGTACTAGGAGTACTTTATGACCCAAATTGACCAAATGACCCATTTTGACCAAATAGGGTTTACACCGAAAAATCAACTATCAAGAACACACATTTGGGTTCCTTTCACCAACAACATCACCAATACTAGTGATTATGCCCAAAATGCAAGCTTACACATGACTAAACATTTCTCTAACCCAAAACCCATCAACAGGGGTCAACCATCACCCATACTAGCTCTAAACACCCATTTGTGAGCTAGATGAGTCAAATCAAGAACATTCAAATCTCAAACCCTAACTTCAAATTGAAAGAAAATCGTAGTTAGGACTTACCACTAGTATCAAAAGATAGTTAGGAATGAGATGAACAAAGTTAATACTTGCACTTTGATGAGATTCACCCTCCTTCTTCCTCAAACCAAGCTCTCTCTCACTAAGGAAGCTTTCTCATTCTAGAATAGTTGAGAGTGTTTGGTGGATGTGATAAAGAAATTAAAGTGAATCTAAAACTGATCCATCCACTAATAGGCCGTTCATGGGTGAAAAGACCCATTTGCCCCTACTTAAAACCTTTTAAAACTCTAATTTCAGCTTTTTGCCCTGCAGATAGCCGCGTCGCGGCTCCTAGGCCCGCGGCGCGGTCCAAGTGTTATTCGGTAACAGAAACTTTACATAAAATTGACCATCAGCCCAAAGCAGGAGGCGCGACATGCCTTTTTCCCCGCGGCGCGGCTCCAAGCACAAATTGACATCAGTAACTTTTCATTAAAACCACCATCAGATACACCGTATAGCCACGGTGCGGGTTCAAGACACGCGGCGCGGCTCCCTCCTGGTACCAAATTTTGGGGTGTTACATCGCTACATCACTACAATGTGCATCGCGGAATGTAGTGGAAGTTAGCATGCTCACATCGCTACATTGCGTTAAGCGCAAGGATGCATCGCGAGTAGTTGTGGTTAACATGCATGCATCACATTTGGTCGTATCTAGCATGATTGCAATTTAAGGTATTGTATGGCGCATAGTTATAATGTGTGGGCTGTACTGTGCAGGGTTCCACCCAACATATCTCTTCCCACCGCACGTCTGCATGGCGTGTGGACTTATTACGTCGCGTCATCACATTACTATGTGGATTCAATGTGCATTGCGCTTGACTTTGTAGTCGGGATTGTGCATCACAGAATTATATGACACGTTACTGCATGAGTTTTTGCGGCATCACAATTTTTTTCAATGCAGTATAGTTACAAGCCAATGTGGGTTATGTGATAAGGTGTTTGCGGTGGCATATTTGTAACTTCGATATGACACTAATACGTCACACCAAACTTGGGGGACTTGATGATGTGCGGTTCCCATTAGGCCGAGTAATTGGGCTTGGTCCATGGGTCGCGGTCAAGTCTTCATCTAAAACCCTAATTCCCTCTTATAAATTTATGGGTCACCAATCAATTAGGACACACAGTCAATACACGAGAGGCCTACTCTCTGATTAGGGTTTTTACCTACGGTTCCTAGTAGGCTTTTTCCCTTCGCCGCGAATCGGCGCTGTCCATCGGCCGGCGGTCAGCCCTTTGCCACCCTCACGAGATCATCATCTCGGCTAGGGTTATCACGGTAACCGGACCGGAGGTTAACGTCGCTGAATCCAAAAACCCCTCTTCTATTGCTCTCAAGTATGTTTCTAGCCCTAGGCGAAAATATGCTTGATCATCAACTTTTAAATAATAAAAACTATGATCAAATAACTTAACCAATTAACACAAACGCCCGAGCAATAATAACCCGATCATTATAGCAACTAGCAAGTATTCGGTTAAGGTTCGTTCCACATGGAGCAATTTACATGAATTTCAAAACACTAATAATTATCCTAAGTTGATTGGGGGGGGGGGGTGTGTTTGATAAAGTGTTAATTGTTGATTAACCTAATATTAAACTAAGAGAAAGATTAACAAATAAGATAAAAATGTGTCCACTTGATTATTCCACCTCTTGCCATGGTTTACCCAACTCATTCATTACACAACAATGTTTAAACATATAGTTTCATTTTCATTCGTCAACTTTCATAAAACCTCAATCAAATGAAATTAATCAACTCCCGTAGACTCATTTTAAAAGATCAAACTATGTTTTGAGTGAAATCATTGAGACATTGGTTTTGGATTAAAATCCCTTCAAATCCTTTAATTATCAAAATCCTTTAAGATAATCAAACACTACCATGTTGAATAAAAGCCAATTGAAAACCAAACCAAACCAAGAACCTAATTCCTTGAAATCCCCAATTTGTTTGTTTAGATCACCAAAGGTGTTGAATTACAAATTGCTTCACTAATCAAATCCCTAAGAAAAGCTGGGCGACTTATATAATCAAAGTAAAGCTTTCAACAATCAAAGTAATGGATCTTCAACCAAGTACAATAATCACCAACTCAATCAAACACCCAATTCATAGTTTAGGGAAAAATCCAAGCATCAAGTTTACAAAGCAAGTGAACACAAGTAATCTAAGCTATAATCATTGCATAACCAAGAACAAAATCAAAGAAAAAAGAAGTATTAGACATTACAACTAAAATGGAGAAAACCTACTACCAAAATGAAGAAGAAACACTAAAATGGAGGATGAATGATGGAAATGGAGCTTCAATCTTCATGAAATTGGAGTTGGGAGCTTGAAATTAGCCTCCATATTGATGGAATCATGATTGGAACCCTTTTAGTGTTGTGACCCGAACTTTTCCATGTTTTTATATATTAAATGAAATTAATATTTACATGATTAAATGTTTCCAACATGTTAAGCAATCAAACTTGTTAAGACTTGATTAATTGAAATAGGTTTCATATAGACAATTGACCACCCAAGTTGACCGGCGATTCACGAACGTTAAAACTTGTAAAAACTATATGCTGACATATATATATGGATATATATATAGTTAACATGATATTATGATAAGTAAACATATCATTAATTATATTAACAATGAACTACATATGTAAAAGTAAGACTACTAACTTAATGATTTTGAAACGAGACATATATGTAACGATTATCGTTGTAACGACATTTAATGTATATATATCATATTAAGATATATTAATACATCATGATATCATGATAATGTAATAATTTAACATCTCATTTGATTTAATAAATAATGGGTTAACAACATTTAACAAGATCGTTAACCTAAAGGTTTCAAAATAACACTTACATGTAACGACTAACGATGACTTAATGACTCAGTTATAATGTATATACATGTAGTGTTTTAATATGTATTCATACACTTTTGAAAGACTTCAAAACACTTATCAAAATACTTCTACTTAACAAAAATGCTTACAATTACATCCTCGTTCAATTTCATCAACAATTCTACTCGTATCCACCCGTATTCGTACTCGTACAATACACAGCTTTTGGATGTATGTACTATTGGTATATACACTCCAATGATCAGCTCTTAGCAGCCCATGTGAGTCACCTAACACATGTGGGAACCATCATTTGGCAACTAGCATGAAATATCTCATAAAATTACAAAAATATGAGTAATCATTCATGACTTATTTACATGTAAACAAAATTACACATCTTTTATATCTAATCCATATACCAACGACCAAAAACACATACAAACACTTTCATTCTTCAATTTTCTTCATCTAGTTAATCTCCCTCAAGTTATATCTTCAAGTTCTAAGTGTTCTTCATAAATTCTACAAGTTCTAGTTTCATAAAATCAAGAATACTTCCAAGTTTGCTAGCTTACTTCCAATCTTGTAGAGTGATCATCCAACCTCAAGAAATCTTTCTTATTTACAGTAATATATCTTTCTAATACAAGGTAATACTCATATTCAAACTTTGATTCAATTTATATAACTATAACAATCTTATTTCGAGTGGAAATCTTACTTGAACTTGTTTTCATGTCATGATTCTACTTCAAGAACTTTCAAGCCATCCAAGATCCTTTGAAGCTAGATCATTTCTTGTCACTTCCAGTAGGTTTACCTACTAAACTTGAGGTAGTAATGATGTTCATAACATCATTCGATTCATACATATAAAACTATCTTATTCGAAGATTTGAACATGTAATCACTAGAACATAGTTTAGTTAATTCTAAACTTGTTCGTAAACAAAAGTTAATCCTTCTAACTTGACTTTTAAAAATCAACTTAACACATGTTCTATATCTATATGATATGCTAACTTAATGATTTAAAACCTGAAAACACGAAAAACACCGTAAAACCGGATATACGTCGTCGTAGTAACACTGCGGGCTGTTTTGGGTTAGTTAATTAAAAACTATGATAAAATTTGATTTATAAGTTGTTCTTCTGGGAAAATTATTTTTCTTATGAACATGAAACTATATCCAAAAATCATGGTTAAACTCAAAGTGGAAGTATGTTTTCTAAAATGGTCATCTAGACGTCGTTCTTTCGACTGAAATGACTACCTTTACAAAAACGACTTGTAAATTATATTTCTGACTATAAACCTATACTTTTTCTATTTAGATTCATAAAATAGAGTTCAATATGAAACCATCGCAATTTTATTCACTCGAAACGGATTTAAAATGAAGAAGTTATGGGTAAAACAAGATTGGATAATTTTTCTTGTTGTAGCAATGTGAAAATTGGTAACAAATCTATATTAATCATATCCTAGCTAACTTATATTATATTATACATATATTCTAATATATTATGTAATCTTGGGATATCATAGACACGTATGCAAATGTTTTGACATATCATATCGACCCATGTGTATATATTATTTGGAACAACCATAGACACTTTATATGCAGTAATGTGGGAGTTAGCTATACAGGGTTGAGGTTGATTCCAAAAATATATATACTTTGAGTTGTGATCTAGCCTGAGACATGTATACACTGGGTCGTGGATTGATTCAAGATAATATATATCAATTTTTTTCTGTACATCTAACGTTGGACAACTAGTTGTAGGTTACTAACGAGGACAGCTGACTTAATAAACTTAAAACATCAAAATGTATTAAAAGTGTTGTAAATATATTTTTAATATACTTTGATATATATGTACATATTTGTTATAGGTTCGTGAATCGATCAGTGGCCAAGTCTTACTTCCCGACGAAGTAAAAATCTGTGAAAGTGAGTTATAGTCCCACTTTTAAAATCTAATATTTTTGGGATGAGAATACATGCAGGTTTTATAAATAATTTACAAAATAGACACAAGTACGTGAAACTACATTCTATGGTTGAATTATCGAAATCGAATATGCCCTTTTTATTAAGTCTGGTAATCTAAGAATTAGGGAACAGACACCCTAATTGACGCGAATCCTAAAGATAGATCTATTGGGCCTAACAAACCCCATCCAAAGTACCGGATGCTTTAGTACTTCGAAATTTATATCATATTCGAAGGGTGTCCCGGAATGATGGGGATATTCTTATATATGCATCTTGTTAATGTCGGTTACCAGGTGTTCACCATATGAATGATTTTTATCTCTATGTATGGGATGTATATTGAAATATGAAATCTTGTGGTCTATTGTTACGATTTGATATATATAGGTTAAACCTATAACTCACCAACATTTTTGTTGACGTTTAAAACATGTTTATTCTCAGGTGAATATTAAGAGCTTCCGCTGTTGCATACTAAAATAAGGACAAGATTTGGAGTCCATGTTTGTATGATATTATGTAAAAACTGCATTCAAGAAACATATACCGATGTAATATATTTCTATTGTAAACCATTATGTAATGGTCGTGTGTAAACAGTATATTTTAGATTATCATTATTTGATAATCTAAGTAATGCTTTTGAAACTTTATTGATAAAATAAAGGTTATGGTTGTTTTAAAAATGAATGCAGTCTTTGAAAAACGTCTCATATAGAGGTCAAAACCTCTCAACGAAATCAATTAATATGGAACGTTTATAATCAATATGAACGGGACATTTCAGTTGGTATCCGAACGTTGGTCTTAAAGAACCAGAAAATTTGCATTAGTGTGTCTTATCGAGTTTGTTAGGATGCATTAGTGAGTCTGGACTTCGACCATGTTTTCTTTAAAAATGATTGCTTAACATTTTTGTTGGAAACTATATATTTTTAACATGTGAATATTATGTGATATATTAAATCTCTTAACGTGTTTGATATTATGTGATAGATGTCTACCTCTAGAACAAGTCCCATTGACTCACCTAATAATAATGAAGAGTCAAATGTAAATTGGAATGATTCGTGGACTGATTCACAAGTTCTCGAAGAGGAACCGGAAGAAGAGTCGGAACCGGAAGAAGAATCGGAACCGGAAGAAGAATCGGAACCGGAAGAAGAAATAGAATCAGTGGGGAAATAATAAAACGATTAAGTAGAAGAAAATCCTCAACCAACCGACCAAAGTTAATTATGGTCAATGGTGTTTCCGCCAAGGAAGCAAAGTATTGGGAGGATTACCAATTCTCCGATGAATCGGATCCCGACAAGGATTCCGATGATGTTATAGAAATTACCCCAACACAATTTAATAAGGCAAAAGAGAAAAATAAGGGAAAGGGCATAAAAATAGAGAAATTTGATTCCAAACACGATGAACTTTATATGTATCGTCAACACCCGTATTTCTTAAGTTGTGACAATAACCCGGGAACCTCTAAACCACCAGGTTTTTCTAAACCAATGTGGAAAACGACGGCTCGTATTAGGGGAACATCATATATCCCTAGAAACTTGGCAAAATGAACCAAAACTGAAGAAGAAGAAACGAGCGAGTCGGAATAAGATAGTTGTATTCGTGTGGTGTAATATATGTAATATAGTGTGCTTATGCTTTATGATATATGTAAAAATTGCTTGTATTAATAAGTATTTTTTTTATGAATCTAACTCTTGTCTATTTTACATTATAAAAACACAAAATGGATAGACAACCCAATATTTTAAGAGACCTACCCGGAGACATGATTGATGAAATCTTGTCTAGAGTCGGTCAGAATTCCTCGGCACAACTATTTAAGGCGAGATCAGTTTGTAAGACATTCGAAGAACGTTCCAAGAATGCCTTGATTTATAAAAGGCTTTCGTTCGAAAGATGGGGGATATCACATTGGGAAATCCATAAGTTACGATGTGTTTACTTTGACGCATATATTGCGGGGAACCCAAATGCTATTTTACGCAACGGGTTAAGAAATTATTTTGACTCAATATATCCGAATATAGGACTTCGTGATTTAGAAAAAGCGGCTAACAAGCAACATAAAGAAGCATGTTATGCTTACGGGTTAGTAATGTTCGCTTCGCACCAAAGTGAGAACAAGAACATCGGGCTACAACTATTAAACAAAACGTTCCCACAAGTGACGGAGTCGGTAATTGGGGTAAGAAATGAGGTTTTTAGGTTATTACGAGACTGATGGTCATTACGTAACCTTCATCCTTTTGACGACGTTACAACACATTGTCTTACTATCGGTCACAACGGTTATGTTCCACAAAACCAAGGATGGGAAGTGGTATTAGTAAAACCAGAATGCATGACTTGTTTCTGGACATATGAATTACGTGTCTTTATTGCCTTTGCTGAACGCCTTATCTATTAACTAGAATTATCTTCGGAACTAGTTTGTATCAAAGTTTTATGTGCTATATTTCATGCTATATGTAAAAAAAAGCGGTATTGTAAGTTTGCAAGTTATTGTATAAAGGTTTGAATATGATAATTTTTTTTTTGTGATTAGTTTTTCATATAGAATTGTAGTAGTTGAAATGGTATGTTAGCTACTATGTGGGAACTTAACGGGTAGGTACTACCCGAATTAAAGAGTATAAAACGCTAATATGAAGAAAGAGCTTTTATAAATAAGTTCATATTACGCTACGAAATACTATTGACTACTCTTGATATTCTATATGATTAACTCGTTTCATTTGACTATTTTGAAGGAAATGGCACCGACTACTCGACACACCTTGAATATGAGCGAAGAGGAATTTCGTGCCTTTCTTGCTTCAAACATAGCCGCAGTACAGGATGCGCTACATACCAACAATAACTCCGAATCTAGCAATGCAGCTAACGCTGCAAGAAATCGTGTAGGATGCACCTACAAAGAATTCACTGCCTGTAAACCTTTGGAATTTGATGGAACCGAAGGACCGATCGGATTGAAACGGTGGACCGAGAAGGACGAATTGGTGTTTGCCATAAGTAAGTGTACTGAAGAGGACAAAGTAAAGTACGCTACGCATACCTTCACAGGTACTGCGTTAACATGGTAGAATACCTATCTAGAGCAAATGGGACAAGATGATGCTTACGCACTACCGTGGTCAGCATTCAAGCACTTGATGAACGAGAAGTACCGTCCCAGAACCGAGGTCAATAAGCTCAAGGCAAAACTTAGAGGGTTACGAACCCAAGGATTTGATATTACCACGTATGAAAGACGATTCACAGAATTGTGCCTATTATGTCCGAGAGCGTTCGAAGATGAGGAAGAGAAGATCGACGCGTTTGTGAAAGGATTACCGGAAAGAATCCAAGAAGATATAAGTTCACACGAGCCCGCCTCCATACAACAGGCATGTAGAATGGCTCACAAACTAGTTAACCAGATTGAGGAAAGAATTAAAGAACAGGCGGCTGAAGAGGCCAATGTGAAGCAAGTCAAAAGAAAGTGGGAGGAAAACGGTGATAAGAATCACCAATACAACAACAGCAGCAATTACAACAATAATCGCAACAACTATCCCAACAATCGCAACATCAATCGCAACTACAATAAACGGTCCAACAACAACAACAACAACAACAACAACAACAGCAGCAACAACAGCAGCAACAACAGCAGCAACAACAGCAGCAACAGCAACAGCAGCAGCAACAACAACAACAGCAACAGCAGCAGCAACAGCAACAACAGCAACAACAACAACAACGACGACGACGACGACGACGACGACGACGACGACAACAACAACAACAACAACAACAACTACTACTACTACTACTACTACTACTACTACTACTACTACAACAATCATCCCAACAACAATAACAACCGCAACAACAACAACAATCAGAAGCAGCTATGCCAAAGGTGTGAAAAGTATCACTCGGGGTTCTGCACCAAATTTTGCAACAAGTGTAAAAGAAATGGTCATAGCGCGGCGAAGTGTGAGGTCTACGGACCAGGGGTTAACAGAACGAAAGGAACAAATGGTGTCGGAACGAGTAATGGCGGAGCAAGTAGTGTCGGAGCAAGTTATGCCAATGTAGTTTGTTATAAATGTGGAAAACCGAGCCACATTATTAGAAATTGCCCGAACCAGGAGAACACGAATGGACAAGGCCGTGGAAGAGTTTTCAATATTAATGCGGCAGAGGTACAGGAAGACCCAGAGCTTGTTACGGGTACGTTTCTTATTGACAATAAATCTGCCTACATTTTATTTGATTCGGGTGCGGATAGAAGCTATATGAGTAGAGATTTTTGTGCTAAATTAAGTTGTCCATTGACGCTGTTGGATAGTAAATTTTTACTCGAATTAGCAAACGGTAAATTAATTTCAGCAGATTATATATGCCGGAATCGAGAAATTAAACTGGGTAGCGAAATATTTAAGATTGATTTGATACCCGTAGAGTTAGGGAGTTTTGATGTAATAGTTGCCATGAACTGGTTGAAGAAGGTGAAAGCAGAGATCGTATGTTATTAAAATACAATTCGCATTGTACGAGAAGAAGGAGAACCCTTAATGGTGTACGGAGAAAAGGGTAACACGAAGCTACATCTTATTAGTAATTTGAAGGCACAAAAACTAATAAGAAAAGGTTGCTATGCTGTTCTAGCACACGTCGAAAAAGTACAAACTGAAGAAAAGAGCATCAATGATGTTCCCGTCGCAAAAGAATTTCCCGATGTATTTCCGAAAGAATTACCGGGACTACCTCCACATCGATCTGTTGAATTTCAAATAGATCTTGTACCAGGAGCTGCACCAATAGCTCGTGCTCCATACAGACTCGCACCTAGCGAAATGAAGGAACTTCAGAGCCAATTACAAGAACTTTTAGAGCATGATTTCATTCGACCAAGCACATCACCGTGGGGAGCTCCTGTTTTGTTTGTCAAGAAGAAAGATGGTACATTCAGGTTGTGTATCGACTACCGAGAGTTGAACAAACTTACCATCAAGAACCGCTACCCACTATGGAGAATCGACGACTTATTTGATCAACTACAAGGCTCGTCTGTTTATTCGAAGAACGATTTACGTTCTGGATATCATCAAATGCGGGTGAAGGAGGATGATATTCCAAAGACTGTTTTAGGACGCGTTACGGTCATTACGAGTTTATGGTTATGCCGTTTGGATTGACTAACGCACCAGCTGTGTTCATAGACCTCATGAATCGAGTGTGTGGGCCATATCTTGACAAGTTTGTCATTGTTTTCATCGATGACATACTTATTTACTCGAAGAATGATCAAGAGCACGAAGAACATTTGAGAAAAGTGCTAGAGTTGCTGAGAAAAGAAAAACTGTACGCTAAGTTTTCAAAGTGTGCATTTTTGTTGGAAGAAGTTCAATTCCTCGGTCACATAGTGAACAAAGAAGGTATTCAGGTGGATCCAGCAAAGATCGAAACCGTTGAAAAGTGGGAAACCCCGAAAACTCCGAAACACATACGCCAATTTTTAGGACTAGCTGGTTACTACAGAAGGTTCATCCAAGACTTTTCCAGAATAGCAAAACCCTTGACTGCATTAACGCATAAAGGGAAGAAATTTGAATGGAAGGATGAACAAGAGAAAGCGTTTCAGTTATTGATGAAAAAGTTAACTACGGCACCTATATTGTCATTACCTGAAGGGAATGATGATTTTGTGATATATTGTGACGCTTCAAAGCAAGGTCTCGGTTGTGTATTAATGCAACGGACGAAGGTGATTGCTTATGCATCTAGACAATTGAAGATTCACGAGCAAAATTATACGACGCATGATTTGGAATTAGGCGCGGTTGTTTTTGCATTAAAGACTTGGAGGCACTACTTATATGGGGTCAAAAGTATTATATATACCGACCACAAAAGTCTTCAACACATATTTAATCAGAAACAACTGAATATGAGGCAGCGTAGGTGGATTGAATTGTTGAATGATTACGACTTTGAGATTCGTTACCACCCGGGGAAGGCAAATGTGGTAGCCGACGCCTTGAGCAGAAAGGATAGAGAACCCATTCGAGTAAAATCTATGAATATAATGATTCACACTAACCTTACTACTCAAATAAAGGAGGCGCAACAAGGAGTTTTAAAAGAGGAAAATTTAAAGGATGAAATACCCAAAGGATCGGAGAAGCATCTTAATATTCGGGAAGACGGAACCCGGTATAGGGGTGAAAGAATTTGGGTACCAAAATTTGGAGATATGAGGGAAATGGTACTTAGAGAAGCTCATAAAACCAGATACTCAATACATCCTGGAACGGGGAAGATGTACAAGGATCTTAAGAAACATTTTTGGTGGCCAGGTATGAAAGCCGATATTTCTAAATATGTAGGAGAATGTTTGACGTGTTCTAAGGTCAAAGCTGAACATCAGAAACCATCAGGTCTACTACAACAACCTGAAATCCCGGAATGGAAATGGGAAAACATTACCATGGATTTCATTACTAAATTGCCAAGGACTGCAAGTGGTTATGATACTATTTGGGTAATAGTTGATCGTCTCACCAAGTCAGCACACTTTCTGCCAATAAGAGAAGATGACAAGATGGAGAAGTTAGCACGACTGTATTTGAAGGAAGTCGTCTCCAGACATGGAATACCAATCTATATTATCTCTGATAGGGATGTCAGATTTATTTCAAGATTCTGACAGACATTACAGCAAGCATTAGGAACTCGTCTAGACATGAGTACTGCCTATCATCCACAAACTGATGGGCAGAGCGAAAGGACGATACAAATGCTTGAAGACATGCTACGAGCATGTGTTATTGATTTCGGAAACAGTTGGGATCGACATCTACCGTTAGCAGAATCTTCCTACAACAACAGCTATCATTCAAGCATTGAGATGGCACCGTTTGAAGCACTTTATGGTAGAAAGTGCAGGTCTCCGATTTTTTGGAGTGAAGTGGGGGAAAGACAGATTACGGGTCCGGAGAATAATACAAGAAACTACCGAGAAGATCATCCAAATTCAACAACGGTTGAAAACCGCCCAAAGTCGACAAAAGAGCTACGCCGACATTAAAAGAAAAGACATAGAATTTGAAATTGGAGAAATGGTCATGCTTAAGGTTGCACCTTGGAAAGGTGTTGTTCGATTTGGTAAACGGTGGAAATTAAATCCAAGGTATATTGGACCATTCAAGATTATTGATCGTGTCGGACCAGTAGCTTACTGACTTGAGTTACCTCAACAACTTGCGAATGTACATAACACTTTCCACGTCTCGAATTTGAAGAAATGTTTTGCTAAAGAAGATCTCACTATTCCGTTGGACGAAATCCAAATCAATGAAAAACTTCAACTCATTGAAGAACCCGTCGAAATATTGGATCGTGAGGTTAAGAGACTTAAACAAAACAAGATACCGATTGTTAAGGTTCGATGGAATGCTGATGTTATGCGAGGTGTATATAAAATAGCTTTATTTTTACAACTAAATACTATTAAATACGATACAATTTTACACAAGATATTTATTTATTTATAGAATGGATATACTTAAACCTTGCTACAACACTTATAGGCAGTGTACCTAATCGTACAGTAGTGTAGTTTTTAGTAAGTCCGGTTCGTTCCACAGGGAAAAATCTTTAAACAAAGCTTAACGCTATATTAGTTTAATTTATAAAAATACAAATATATATATAAGTAATATTATTATTATAAAAAGGGGGTTTTTACCGTTTAATGACCGGTTTGTCGATTTTAAAACTTAGTCGCAGTTAAAACCTAATGTAAAATATTAAAAATAAATACAACTTAATTTAAAGCGTAAATAAAATAACTATAATGAAATTGCAATAAATAAAAGTGCGATAAAATAAACTTGCGATAATTAAAAAGTACGATAATTAAAAGTGCAATTAAATACAATAACAATAAATAAAAGTGCGATAATTAGAAGTGCAATTAAATATAAAATAAAGGAAATTAAATATGAAATAAAAGAATTATGCTTATTTAAATTTCCGTAATCATGATGTTTGACGTGTTGATTTTAGTTTTATGCCCATGGGTTAATTGTTCTTTGTCCTGAATTATTTAATATGTCCATACGGATTTGTCCATAATAGTCCATCAGTCATAAATATAAAGAGCAAAAGCCTTCGTCAAATTATTCTTATTCCCGAAGTCAAATATTCCAACTAATTGGGGATTCGAATTGTAACAAGGTTTTAATACTTTGTTTAATGAATACACCAGGTTATCGACTGCGTGTAAACCAATGTTTTACTACTTTGTTAACAATTACACCAATTACCCTTGAATGTAATTCACCCCTGTTTCAACAAGTCTATTAACTATTAATCCAGTTCTGTGTCCGGTAAAATGAATAATTATTGGTATTTATAGATATCCCGCCCACCGTACCCAGTCAAGCGTATGTGGTTATATATAAATACGTCAAATTATAAGTTTGTATATTAAATTAACAAGGTATTGTTTAGTTAATATAAAACCCATTAATAGCCCATAGTCTAATTTCCACAAGTGTCGTTCTTTTATCCAAACTCCAATTATGGTACAAAGCCCAATTACCCAATTTTAATATTTTTAGCCCAACATCATAATTACTTCGGTATTAAATAAGCATAATAATAACTTAGCTACGAGACATTAAATTAAAAATAACATTAACCATAACTTACAGTGATTAAAAATAGCGTAGCGTTACACGGACAGAATTTCGACTTACACCCTTACAACATTCGCTAACATACCCTTATTATTAGAATTAAAATTAAAATTAAAATTAAAATATAAATTATATATATATATATATATATATATATATATATATATATATATATATATATATATATATATATATATATATATATATATATATATATTTACGTATATAGATAGAGAGGATGGATATATGGATATTAAAAACGTTCAGAATTCGCTGGCTTTTATAGGCAGTTTCAGTTTTTGGGGCTCCGCGAGTCGCGGGGTTTTTGACCTTCAAACTCCGCAAGTCGCGGAGTTTGTTTTTACAGCTCACACAGCCTTGGCTCCTAGCTTGCCGACGGTTTATAATATATTATATAATATATAAATCATTATAAGAATTATTTAAATATTATATTATATTTATGTGCATAGTTGACTTGTAATTTTTAGTCCGTTGCGTCGAGCGTTGAGAGTTGACTCATATCCCGGTTCTGGATTTTTGAACGTCCTTGCGTACAATTTAATATCTTGTACTTTGCATTTTGAATCTTGTACTCTTGTAATTTCGAGACGTTTCTTATCAATAATTGGAACCTCTTTGATTGTATTTTGTACTTTTGAGCTTTTTGGTAGTTTGCGTCTTCAATTCGTCGAATCTGTCTTTTGTCTTCACCTTTTATTATTTAAACGAATATCACTTGTAAATAGAACAATTGCAACTAAAAGCTTGTCTTTCTTGAGGAATATTGCTATAAAATATATGTTCATTTTTAGCATTATCAAATATTCCCACACTTGAGCGTTGCTTGTCCTCAAGCAATATAGTCTTGAAATACTAGAATCACTTCTTTATTCTTCACACTTTGTACATCAGTGATTTCTTTACGGCAGTATAAACAATGGTAGTAACGTTGTGGTTTACAGTCCCACATGACTATAAAAATTTAGATCCATTAAGGAAATTAGATCTTTATGAAAACATTTGATCTTTTGAAAATTAAATCTAGCTTTTACCCTAGATAAGTTTTCCGGAATAACCCTTCACCGGTGTTTGCAAATTGTTTTTGTGGGTTTGGTGGGTTTCAGATTTGAAAATTTTAGCTCAAAACTTGCAGTTTTGTGTCACCCACTTGCTAACCTTGTATTAGGAAAGCAACACGTCTAGTATACTTGCTCCGTATATTACCTTTCGGTAAACTACCGTCCGGTTGTAAAGGAAAGCGTTGAACAAGCAACTGTTAAGGCAATGTCCCCTGACATGCTTTTAATTATGGTCTATAACATGTCGGACGCAATTACCAACCTTTGTAGGAGCAATAGTAAAGCTCACCCTTATAATTTTTCGGTCTGGCATAAGGTCATGTCTTTGACCATGCTATGCAACCATCGTTCTTACGGTTGACACCTGATTTAGTTCAGGTGACCTAATGAATTCCAGGTGAATTCCTAGGATTTTACGTTCAATGGTAATGAACGCATTGAAAATGGGTTTTCAGAAAACAAATCGGTTTGTAATTTTGATCAAAATATTTTCTCGTTCAAGCTCGAGTTTAGATATCATCGAATTTCATGAGTTTGTAATTCTCAATCTTTAAGGTCAATCTCTAGGATTGAGTAATATCAGTCTTAAAAGCTGATTTTTGATCTTTAAGGAGATTATCCTTTCTGGGGATCTGATTCATTAGTCTTATCCAGCTAATTTGCACGGCGTCCTCCCCATTTTACAAGACAGATCCTCTCATGGTTAGGATAAGTCTGACCACTTGGCGACCCTGTTTGATGCTGAGGTCCGTGGAATTCCTGCTGATTTTAGTGATGACTTTTCTAGATTTTTCGTCAACCTACAGCTGGTCTGGACGACAACTTCCTGACCTAAATCAAGAAGCGCGTGTCTTTTTCGGAAGACTTTACTTCCTTTTAATGATGGAATTGATTCATCGTGTAGATCTATCCCTTCTTTTCTTTCATTGGGTAAAACAGTTAATTATCGTCCAAAACAAAAGTATTTTCAATTATTTGTACAAAAATATGTGATATATGTTTTGAATAACTTGGTAAAAATTTCCCACACTTGGCTTTTATTTTTCCTTTTTGTTATCCTCTATTCCATTTTAAATGAATTCTAACATTTTGGTTTGTTTCTCAATTTATGTCCTTTCCAAGGTAACAATAATTTCGGTGTTAACACCTAGTTTTATCGTTCATAAATATGTATAAACATGATTTTGAGTTCATTTAATTGAAAATTTTGAAAACTTTTACTAGAATTGGGTAGTCAGTATATAAGACTATGGCTGTTCTTTATTATCAGAGAGCACTAGATTCTAATACAACTACTGCTTTACTAGTATTTCTAATGGTAACCAAGTGTATAAAGTAAAAATTTTAAAATCCGAAAGAATTTAACCCCTTCCCACATTTAAGATCTTGCAATGCCCTCATTTGCAAGAAATCAGTAACAATTTAAATTATTGAGGGTGATTAGCGTAGAAAAATGATTAAATTTTACCAAAGTTTCCAAACATATTGTTGTTTGTGTTGAATGATAAATGGTGCACATCATTTGTTCATTCCGTCTTGTCGTTATTTCACATATCTTTTGCATCTTGTCGTCAAAATTAGTAGCTTTTGCTGAACTTAATGCCAGTCTTTGAAAATGCGTTGTTTTACCCTGTTGTGTACATAAGATAAACTGCAAACATATATACATATTTTTGAAGTTTGGTATATAACCCCACATTCAAAAATTATTAAAATCTAATAATAAAAGTTAGAAAATTATAAAAAAAAAACTATTACAATATCAACATAAGTGTATAATGTAGTAACATTACAAAAATAATATACATAAAACTAAATAAACTAGGGTTGTTACTGATACCAGTAGGGGTTCCATGCATAACCGTATGTGTTATAAAATGCTTCAGCTGGGTTATAAGTAGGATACGATGGTTGCATCTCTATAGACCAGGGAGAAAATACGGGCGTTGGAGTAGGAATATAGTTTCTACCTATATGTTGGCAATGAGCTATGATTTGGTTTTGATGAACTTATCAATCTTCAAATGCTCGATGTCTAGTATTTTTATACTCTTGTGAAGCTATAAACCTTTGCATTTCTGTCATTTCATTTCTCCCTCCCACATTACCTGGCTGTTGATTTCTCTCAACCTGTGGATGTCTTCCATTATATCTTACTGCGGCGTTATTTCGCCTCTTCAAAACCTTAGCACCATGATATACATTTAAACCAATTGTATCGTGGGGTTCTGGTTCTTCGATTAATAATCCCCCCCGACTTATATCCACATTGAGATACTCAGCAATTAATGTAATAAATATACCACCTCCTATTATACTGTGCGGTCTCATCCCCCTAACCATAGCTGATAAATAATAACCCACACAATAAGGTATACTTACAACGCTTTGTGGGTCTCGAATACACATGTGGTAAAACAAATCCTGTTCATTTACCTTTTCCTTATTTTTACCTCGCTATGTAATCGAGTTCGCTAGAAACCTGTAAATTACTCTTAACTCAGCTCTATCTATATCCAAATAAGAGTAATTTCCCCCTTTAAATCGGTGATGGCTAGTCATTTGACTCCATACACCATGCGTATCAAAATTTTCATCAATCTTCCTACCATTTAATATCAACCCTCGACAATCAGCAGATGCTAGCTCCTCAGGCGTATATATACGTAAGGCATGAGCCATGTCTAGTAGAGACATGTGGCGCATCGAACCTCCTAACAAAAATCTAATAAAAGTTCGATCGGTTAAACTAGCTACCCGATCATTTATTTCTATACTACACAATAATTCTTCACACCATACTTTATATACAGGTCTACGCATGTTGAATAATCATACCCAATCGTTAAAAGTAGAATTACCATACCTCTGTGTAAGTAATTCCCTAATTGGCTCGGCCAATTCTACGGCTTCTAACGGTTCCCATTCTATGACCCTAGGTACTTCAACAGCTTTAGAATGAAGAGTGTGCAAGCCCCTTTGGTATTTTGGATAATCTATCCAACGTCTGTCTAATCTCAAGTTCGGATGCAAATCTTCCACGTGCATATCTGAAAATATCATAACTGGATGAGGTATATCTTATTGGTAATAGTTATCAATATCCTGTTGTTCCGCATTCTCAGGAGGAGCAATGCGAGCTTGGGATGAAGATTCACCCCTTTCAGTCTGCAAAACATATCAAACACAATTTTTGTGCATCCAAATATGCATTAGTGTCAGCAAAATCGTCAATCAAAATAATTACAATGACATGTTCAATTTATATCAAACTTATGCCCATTTTCATATTTTTATCAAATCTACACTTTTTCAAATAAGCATATACGAAAATGTTCACCAAGTTCATAAGCATTCAACTCAAATAACATGTCAAAATAATCATTATTAGCAATTAAACAGGTTTCAAATGACATTATCTCTCAAAAATCAAGTTCATGAATTTTAGACTTGAAAAAGTCCACTTTAATTTTCAAAAATCATGTTTAGGCTCAAAGTTTGGATCATTTAACTACCTAAACATGTTACACTACTTAATTTAGCAATAATTCATGACAAAAATCAGCCATAACCTGTTTATATCAAAAAGCCCCAAATTGCTCAAGAACACAAACCCTAGATTACTCAAAATTTGAAGTTTAAGGCTTCTAATCATGTTAAATAGCATCAATCTAGGTTATACAAGCACAATACATAAGCAATTTAAGCATAATTACACTAAAAAGCATCAAAATCGAATTGGGTATAAATTTGCTCAAGAACACTAAATTTTCGGATTAAAGGGTGTTTTGGTGTAGAAATTTATCGTTTTTCTTGAGTAATTCTTTGATAGCATCCTTCTCAACATGATTTTGTGAAAGATTTGATGAAAAATGGCCAAAAATTGCGGATTTGTGTGTTTTCTTGGGTGTTGTTCGCAGTTTGTGGGTGTTTTGTGTTGGGGACTGATCTGTTCCAGCGTTATATTTTTTTCTGGAATTTTGGTCCTCCGCTACTTGCGGTGGATTTGGCTTTCAAACTCCGCGATTCGCGGTGACCTTTTTTTCTTTTTTTTTCTTTTTTTTTCTTTTTTTTTTTTAATAAAAACCTTAACTTATAAAACAATTAATTAATTAATTTTAAAATTTTGTTTCCCTTGTTGTTAGGACGAGGTCGTTTCGGATCGATGTCCTAGTCCGTCCCTCGACAAAATTTTTAAAATTTGTCAATTTAAAGCGCGGTTTTAAAAGCAAAGATTTTTGGGTTTTTTAATGTTTTTGGCATACTTTAATTCAATAAGATTAAAAATAATGATAATAAAAGTTCTCGTCCCTCCCTCGGGTAAAGCAATTTTGGTTCAACGACCTAGTCTTCAACTCACGATGAATTTTAAAAATCATATTTTTAACTTAGCGAAATAAAGTAAATTTTTGTTTTTAAATTCACACCAAACTTAAATTTAAAATGCATAAAATTAAAAAAAAAAAAATTCACACCAAACTTAATTAAAAATTCATATTATAAATTCACACCAAACTTAAATTATATTTTTGTTTTTATACATACAAACTTATATTAAAAATATTAATTTTTTTCAAATATTTACAATTTTTAAGAAGTTTACAATATTAATTTAATATTTATATATTAATTTTAAAAACATGGTAAAAATAAAATTAAAAATCTTTTTGGCTTTTATCCCACTTTAATCAATAAAATATTATCAAAAATATGCGCCCCTCTTTTCGGTAAAGTAATTTCGGTTCCATGACCTAATTTAACTCTTGACGAATTTTTGAAATATTTTGGGTTGATTGATTAAAGATATTTATACCTTAAGAATAAACGGTAAATTTCGCAGTGATGTAATAAATTTTTTGTATGATATCAATAATTTCGGTCGCAAGACCTAATTTTATTGAATACCAATTTAATACTTTATAGCGAACAAATTAGCATTTATTATCAAAAAGGTTAAAAAAAATAAAAATGAAAACAAAAAAAACTGTACAGACTTACCTGTGAAATAGATTTCTTAGTGATATGCTCTAGCCCACTCATAAGATAGTCGGACTAATTGATTTTCCATGGCTACATAGGCGTAACCTCGAGCATTTAATGTTTTTTCTTCTAAACATATGAACGGTCCATCTCTGCATAAAGTAACAAATTCGGTGTTTGAATAGGTTTGATTATTTGAACATTTACCTTCGTGTGACCATTTTCCGCATTTGTGACATTTTTCAAGGTGTCGTGCTCTTCTTTACGCTGCGGATTTTGATTTTCCTTTACCAAATTGTAACTTATTATCTTCGCATCTGGATTCTTTTCTTACTCCGTCCAATTTACCTCTGATTAATGATACCATTTCACTTGGAAGTGTGTCATTATTACGTTTAGTGATCAAAGCGTGTAGCATTAGACCATGGTTTATTTCACAGGAAGTCTTCATTTCGTAAAAACCTAAAAAAATAAAAATTCAGAATGGGGGGAGAAGACTAGTTCTTTAGGGTCTACTAGGGAAAGACCATTCGGGTTCCATTTTTGAGAACTACACGAAAACAGAAAATCTAACTCTAACAGAAATACATAAACCTCCCTACACTTAGTTGAAATTGTGATTAACATTATTTTCAATTGAATCATCAACAACTTGTATATCTTTGACTTTTACTTCAATCCATTTGTTGATTTCCTCCGTAACTTTCACAAATTCAACTAACATCGCCTTTTCTTTTGGCGATAAATTGGATACTAATCGGTTACATAACTTAATGTTTCCTTTAATCTTAGCATCGTGAATCCGTTTATAAAGTTTCTTCGTTGAACTGTTAAAAATGGGTTCATGTAATTTCGTATCATCAACGGCATTCTTTGTGATTGGATCATCATTAAGTGTTTCTTCATCTTCCCCACACTTATGCGTTTTTATTGGTCTAACAGTTTTGGTTGGTGGAGATCTAAACTTTCGGTTCACAAAGGTGATCGACGTATCACCATCCCTAAGTGTCATTCTACCTTCTCTTACATCAATGAATGCATCGGTGGTTGCTAAAAATGAGCGACCTAGAATTAGAGGAATATCAAGGTTTTCCTCCATATTAATCACTATGAAGTTTGCAACAAAGGTCAAACTTTCCACGTTAACAAGTAAATTATTTGCTATTCCAACCGGGTGTTTAATGGTATGGTCAAATGATTGAACACCTATTTTGGTTGGTTTTAATTTACCCATGCCTAATCTTTTGTATAAGGAAAGAGGCATAATATTTGCACTTGCTCCTAAATCTGCGAGTCCATTATATACAGCACCATCATTAAGCAAGCAAGAAATGATAAATTCACCCGGGTCTCCTGCTTTAGTAAGTCGAGTTGGTTTGTAAACCTTTTTTGGGTGTTCTTTTCTTGGTTCTTTCACTTCTATTTGAACTTCTTGTTCATATTTTTCTTTGTTTCTTGGAATGGGAGGTTTGTATAAGAATTCTTCTTCATCACTCAAATTTGACTCCTCCCTATATTCCAATTTTGATTTTTCATATGTTGTTGATAACATATTTATGTTTTCATTTTGAAGGTTTTCTTGGGTGGTAAAATTATGATTAACTTCATTGTCAACTTCCATCGGACCATGTATGTAATGTTTTACTCTGTGACCATTAACTTTAAATTCAATCCCATTTGAATTTATTAATTCTACTGTTCCGTATGGAAAAACTCTTTTGACTATGAATGGTCCAGACCATCTTGATTTCAATTTTTTAGGATATATCTTGAATAGTGAATTGAAAAGAAGAACTCTGTCTCCTTCTTTGAATTCTTTTGAACTTCTGATTCTTTTATCATGCCATTTCTTCGTTCTTTCCTTATAGATTAAGGAATTTTCATATGCTTCATGTCTTAATTCTTCTAATTCGTTTAATTGACTTAACCATAGATGTCCGGCTTCATGTAAATCAAGATTACATGTCTTCAAAGCCCAAAATGCTTTGTGTTCAATTTCTACTGGAAGATGACATGCTTTTCCGTAAACGAGTTTAAAAGGTGTGGTTCCAATTGGAGTTTTGTAGGCTGTTCTAAAAGCCCAGAGTGCATCCTCCAATTTTATGGACCATTCCTTTGGATTTGATCCTACGGTTTTCTCTAGAATACGTTTTAATGCTCGGTTGGTATTTTCAACTTGTCCACTTGTTTGTGGATGATATGCGGTGGAGATTTTATGAGTTACTCCATATCTTTTGAGAACTTTCTCAAGTTGATTATTACAGAAATGAGTACCCCGATCACTTATTACAGCTTTCGGTGTTCCAAACCTTGCAAAAAGACGTTTTAAAAAATTGACTACAACTCGTGCATCGTTAGTTGGGAGAGCTTGTGCTTCCGCCCATTTAGATACATAATCAATGGCAACAAGAATGTAGAGATTATTATGAGATTTTGGAAATGGACCCATAAAGTCAATATCCCAAATGTCAAATACTTCACATACTTGAATGACATTTTGTGGCATTTCATCACGTTGACTTATTTTTCCGGCCCTTTGACAAGCATCACAGGATTTGCAAAGAAGGTGTGCGTCTTTGTAAATTGTAGGCCAATAGAATCCAGCATCGTAAACTTTTCTTGCTGTTAGTTGAGGCCCATAATGCCCTCCTGTTGGTCCTGTGTGACAATGGTTTAAAATTTTACTAGCTTCATCTCCAAATACACATCGGCGTATTATTCCATCTGGACAACTTTTAAACAAATGTGGATCTTCCCAGAAATAATGTTTTATATCACTGAAGAATTTCTTTCGTTTTTGGTACCACAATTCTTTTTCAAGGAATCCACATACTAAGTAGTTTGCATAGTCTGCAAACCATGGAATTTCATTATAATCTATCTTCAATAGATATTCATCAGGAAAGTTGTCTTGTAGGGCCGATTCATTTAGAACTTCTAAATCAGGATTTTCAAGACGAGAAAGATGATCGGCTGCGAGATTTTCTGCTCCTCTTTTATCTCGGATTTCAATGTCGAACTCTTGTAAGAGTAAGATCCAACGGATTAATCGTGGTTTGGCATCTTGTATCGAAAATAGGTATCTAAGAGCAGAATGGTTGGTATAGACCACCGTTTTTGCTAGAACGAGATATGAACGAAATTTGTCAAAAACAAAGACAATAGCAAGGAGTTCTTTTTCAGTAGTTGTATAATTTGTTTGTGCTCCTTGTAACGTCTTACTAGCATAATAAATAGGTTGAAATCGTTTTTCAATCCTTTGTCCTAAAACGGCTCCCATTGCAAAATCACTTGCATCGCACATAAGTTCAAACGGTAGATTCCAATTTGGTGTTATCATGATCGGCGCATTAGTGAGTTTCTCTTTAAGAATATTAAAAGATTTGATACATTCATCTGAAAAGATGAATGGAGCATCCTTTTCTAGGAGTTTATTTATAGGAGTGGCAATTTTAGAAAAATCTTTTATGAAACGTCGGTAAAAACCGGCATGCCCTAGAAAACTCCTAACTCCTCTAACATTGGTGGGATGTGGAAGTTTAGCAATTACATCTACTTTAGCTCTATCCACTTCAATTCCTTCCTTTGAAATTTTATGTCCAAGAACGATGCCTTCTTTAACCATGAAATGGCATTTCTCCCAATTAAGTACTAGATTTGATTGTTCGCATCTAATAAGCATTCGTTCAAGATTAGCTAGACATGTTTCAAATGTATCACCGAAGACTGAAAAGTCATCCATGAAAACTTCCATGCATTCTTCTATCATGTAGTGAAAAATCGCCATCATGCACCTTTGAAAGGTTGCAGGGGCGTTACAAAGTCCAAATGGCATGCGTTTGTAAGCAAAAGTACCATAAGGGCACGTAAACGTGGTTTTCTCTTGATCCTCGGGTGCTATTGGAATTTGAAAATATCCGGAAAAACCATCAAGAAAACAATAGTAACTGTTTCCGGCTAACCTTTCCAACATTTAATCAATGAAAGGTAAGGGAAAGTGATCTTTTCTGGTGGCGTCATTTAATTTTCTATAATAAATACATACACGCCATCCTGTTACAGTCCTAGTAGGAATAAGCTCATTTTTCTCATTTGTAATGACAGTCATGCCACCCTTCTTAGGTACGCATTGAACTGGGCTTACCCATGGACTATCAAAAATTGGATAAATTAAACCAGCATCTAGCAGTTTTATAATTTCTTTCTTAACTACATCTTGCATATTAGGATTTAGTCTTCGTTGGTGTTGCACATACGTTTTATGACCTTCTTCCATAAGGATTTTATGTGTGCAATACGAAGGACTTATGCCTTTAATATCATGAATCTTCCATGCAATGGCTGGTTTATGAGCTTTCAACACAGAAATGAGTTGTGATTTCTCATTTTCAGTAAGAGAAGACGATATTATTACAGGTAATTCAGATTCACCATGTAAATAAGCGTATTCCAAATGGTTTGGAAGTGGCTTTAACTCTAATGTTAGAGGTTTTTCTATCGATGATTTATATCGATATCTGTCTTCTTCTTTTAGCATTTGAATTTCTTCTGTTGTTGGTTCATATCCATTAGCTATTAGTGTAGCTAACATTTCAGTTTCATCAATTGGTTCAGTTCCTTCTCCTAAAGAACATTCTCCTGTTCCTTGTAATTCTGGAAATTCTTCTAACAATTCTGCATGTGAATCTATAGTTTGAATATAATAGCATGTATCATCTACAGATTGCAGTTGTTGCATTGCTCTATCAACTGAAAAGGTAACACTCTCGTACTCTATACTTAGGGTCAGTTTCTTACCAAACACGTCTATCATTTCTTTAGCCGTGTTTAAGAATGGTCTTCCTAATATGAGAGGAACTTGAGAATCTTCTTCCAAGTTACAGAACAACAAAATCTACTGGAAATACTAAAGTACCAACTTTAACTAGCATGTTCTCCATTATCCCTCTAGGATATTTTATTGATCGATCGGCTAGTTGTATGCTTATTCTTATTGGTTTCAATTCTCCAAGGTCTAGTTTAGTGTATAGTGAATATGGCATTAAATTTATACTAGCACCTAAGTCTGCCAATGCTTCTATTGAACTAAGACTACCCAGAAAACATGGAATTGTGAAACTTCCTGGATCTGATAGTTTTTCTGGTATCTTATTCAACAGCACTGCTGAACAATTAGCATTCATAGTAACAGCCGAGAGTTCTTCCATTTTCTTTCTATTTGTGATCAGATCTTTCAAGAATTTAGCATATCTAGGCATTCCTGAAATTACATCAATGAAAGGAAGATTTACATTTATCTGTTTAAACATATCCAAGAATTTGGATTGCTCGGCTTCAAGTTTCTCTTTTTTCATTTTACTCGGGTAAGGAAGTGGTGGTTGGTATGGTTTAACATAAGGTTTAGCTTTAACTGTGTTATCTTCATTAACCTTTTCAACTACCGGTTCTGTTTCCTTATCTTGCTCAGGTTGTAGTTCTTGTGGAGTAGGAATAGCTTCATCAGAAATTACAGGTATTTCAGGTGGTTTAAGTGTTGTACCACTTCTTGTGGTAATGGCTTTAGCTGTTTCATTCCGGGGATTAGCATTTGTATCACTAGGTAAACTTCCCGGTTTTCTTTCACCTATTAACCTTGCTAGGTTACTTACTTCTTGTTCCAAATTTTGAATAGAAGCTTGTTGATTTCTAAATGCTTGAGCATTTTGTTCATTAGTTTGTTTCTGAGAGTGAAAAACTGTGTTTGAGTTTCAACTAGCTTCGTCATCATATCTTCTAAATTCGGCTTTTTATCATCGGTTTGTGGTGGTTTGTTTTGAAAATTAGGTCTTTGCTGATTGTAAGTATTGTTGGATACTTGTTGATTGCTAGGACCTTGTTTGTTGTTGTATGGAACATTGCGATTATAATTCTGGTTTTGATTGTAGATTGGTCTTGGCGGTTGATAATTATTCTGATAATTATTTCCAGGCCTTTGGTTTATGTATGAAATATTCTCTCTTTGTTCCATTGTTAATTCAATACTGAGACAATCTTTTGTCAAATGTGGTCCTCCACACTGCTCACAACTAATTCGTATTGAGTATATATCCTTAGTCAACTTTTCCATTCGTCTCTCGACAGCATCTATCTTTGCGAAAATGGAATCTAAGTCATGGCTAGAATCGGCTCTAGCTGCTTTAGATGATCTAACGATATCTTTTTCTTGGTGCCACTCATGTGAGTGGGAAGCAGTGTTATCAATAATTTTGTAAGTATCAGTTTCGGTTTTCTTCATAATAGAACCACCAGCTGCTATATCTATGTCTTTTCTTGTAGTGATGTCGCATCCTTGGTAGAATATTTGTACTATTTGACAGGTGTCTAAACCATGTTGCGAACATCCTCTTAATAACTTTCCAAATCTGGTCCATGCCTCATATAGAGTTTCGTTTGGTTTCTGTGTGAACGTAACAATTTCTCCTTGAAGTCTTACGGCTTTAGATGCCGGAAAGAATTGTTTAAGAAAATTTTCAACTAAAACGTCCCATGTATCAATCGCCCCTTCAGGTAACGATTCCAACCAATCTTTGGCTTCTCCCTTTAAAGTCCAGGGAAATAACATGAGATATATCTGTTCATCCTCAACTTCTCGGATTTTAAATAGTGTGCCGATCCGATTAAAGGTACGAAGATGTTCATTTGGATCTTCCTTCAGCACACCACTAAATTGGCATTGATTAGTCACCATATGTAGAATTTGTCCTTTGATTTCATAATCTGGCGCATTAATGTCTGGATGAGTAATTGCGTGACCTTGGCTAGTGCGTTTAGCTCTTATTCGGTCTTCCATACTTAAAGGTTCTGTTACTTCCATAATTGAATTTGTTAAATCTGAATCACTAGAGGATTCTGATTTAATGGTTCGTCCCTCAACAATCTCTGTTTGAATGATTGGTGGTTCCGGAGGAAAAATTAATGGTTCAGGATCTATGAATCATCCCTGAATATTCTCTGGATTCTCAATTGTGAGGTCGGGTTCAAAAAATGGATTATCGGAAATTTGAATTGGAGTACTTGGTCGACTGGATGACGATTCTAAAGAAAAATCAACGGCGGTAATATTTGCTAAATGTCTTGATCTAGTTACAGGTGGTGAACGTACAAAAGGTGGTGAACGTCTTGCTCGGTGCATTCACTGAATATCCTATTAGTTTTTAAAAGGAAAGAAAAATTATACAAGTTATCCAATTAATAGACTTTTTTGATTTTGCCCACGTTTCGAATAGCCAAAAGATGCAGCAGAGGGGCAGGATTCGTTTGGTCTCAGTATAATTGAGTACTGTTTGGCTCCAATAACCCGGTCCACGTACAAATCCAACTATTACTACGAACCAAAAAATTTTGATGTCTATCAATTTAACCACTTAAAATAAATTTTCGTAATTTTAAAAAATTTAGATAAGAAGTAGAATAAAAATCTATGTCCTAAAAACTAGAATAGCGAGAAATAAGAAAGAAAAAGTGTGACTATGAAACTTTAAAATACTCGACTAACCCAACCTTATTACTATCACTAACTTAAAATTAAAATTGCAAATTGAGATTACTAATTGGAGTGATAATTGATACATAGGTAAAAGGCATCGAAAAATAAAAATAAGAAAGTAGCGCGTTGAAACTTAAAAAGGAACTAAAAACTAAAAATTAAAAGTTGCGTCTAAAAATATTAAAGCTTACAAGTAAAACTATATCCCAAATGGCAATAACTTAAAAAGGTACTAAAACTTAAAAACAGCGTCGCAAAATTCTAAAGCACCTAAATCTTAGTCTAAAGAGAAAGCACTTAAGGGATTTTACGGCAAAGCCTAAAAATCTAGAAATAAAAAAAAAACTATGGCAAAAACTATGGATTAAAACTAAATATGAGCGAAAAACACAAATATTACGCTAAAACAATTAAAAAGGTACAAAATATAAAAATATACTAAAAGTTGCAAAAAGTACAATTTTTATAAAAATATTATTTTATATTATTTTATAAAAGCCTTAATTTTTATATATATTAAAACTAATTATAATTAATTATACTAATTAAATTATAACTTAAACTAATTAATATTAATTAAAAATTTAAACTAAATTATAATAATAATAAAACTAATTAGGGTTAAAATAATAATAATAATTAATAAACTCCGTATTAAATGCGAAATTAGGGTTTCTGTCGGTGTCAGGGTGGCTCCGCGAGTTGCGGTGCCACGTACCAGCAAACCTCGCGAGTCGCGGAGGTTAATATTTTAACTGCACAAGTTTCTTTCGACAGGTTCTGTTTTTAATATTTATATATATATATATATATATATATATATATATATATATATATATATATATATATATATATATATATATATATATATATATATATATATATATATATATATATATATATATATATATATATATATATATATATATATATATATATATATATATATATATATATATATTTTGTTTTATATTTTCTGTTTTAATAATTAACTAAAATATTTATATAAATTAAATAAAAACTTATGTTTTAAAAACTAAAATAAAAATAGAAATACTTTATAATTTTATAAAAATATTAAAAATAGATTTATATATATTTTTTCTTTTTCGGTTTTTAATTTTTTATATATTTTTTTTTATTTTAAAAAGTAAAATATTTAAATAAAACTTATATTTTTATAAAATAAAAATAAAGAAACTTTATAAAACTTAAATATTTAACAAACTCTTAAAAATATTTATATTTTTGTTTTCTTTTTATGTTTTTGAATATTTAAAACGTATTTTTACAAAAGCGTATTTTTATAAAAGTAAACTAAAAATAAATTTTCTTTTTTTTATTGCGTTGCGCTTCCGACTTTTAAGCTAGATTTTTGTTTCCCCGGCAGCGGCACCAAAAATACTTGATGTTATGCGAGGTGTATATAAAATAGCTTTATTTTTACAACTAAATACTATTAAATACGATACAATTTTACACAAGATATTTATTTATTTATAGAATGGATATACTTAAACCTTGCTACAACACTTATAGGCAGTGTACCTAATCGTACAGTAGTGTAGTTTTTAGTAAGTCCGGTTCATTCCACAGGGAAAAATCTTTAAACAAAGCTTAACGCTATATTAGTTTAATTTATAAAAATACAAATATATATATAAGTAATATTATTATTATAAAAAGGGGGTTTTTATCGTTTAATGACCGGTTTGTCGATTTTAAAACTTAGTCGCAGTTAAAACCTAATGTAAAATATTAAAAATAAATACAACTTAATTTAAAGCGTAAATAAAATAACGATAATGAAATTGCAATAAATAAAAGTGCGATAAAATAAACTTGCGATAATTAAAAGTGCAATTAAATACAATAACAATAAATAAAAGTGCGATAATTAGAAGTGCAATTAAATATAAAATAAAGGAAATTAAATATGAAATAAAAGAATTATGCTTATTTAAACTTCCGTAATCATGATGTTTGACGTGTTGATTTTAGTTTTATGCCCATGGGTTAATTGTTCTTTGTCCTGGATTATTTAATATGTCCATACGGATTTCTCCATAATAGTCCATCAGTCATAAATATAAAGAGCGAAAGCCTTCATCAAATTATTCTTATTCCCGAAGTCAAATATTCTAACTAATTGGGGATTCGAATTGTAACAAGGTTTTAATACTTTGTTTAATGAATACACCAGGTTATCGACTGCGTGTAAACCAAGGTTTTACTACTTTGTTAACAATTACACCAATTACCCTTGAATGTAATTCACCCCTGTTTCAACAAGTCTATTAACTATTAATCCAGTTCCGTGTCCGGTAAAATGAATAATTATTGGTATTTATAGATATCCCGCCCACCGTACTCAGTTAAGCGTATGTGGTTATATATATATATACGTCAAATTATAAGTTTGTATATTAAATTAACAAGGTATTGTTTAGTTAATATAAAACCCATTAATAGCCCATAGTCTAATTTCCACAAGTGAAGTTCTTTTATCCAAACCCCAATTATGGTACAAAGCCCAATTACCCAATTTTAATATTTTTAGCCCAACATCATGATTACTTCGGTATTAAATAAGCATAATAATAACTTAGCTACGAGACATTAAATTAAAAATGACATTAACCATAACTTATAGTGATTAAAAATAGCGTAGCGTTACACGGACAGAATTTCGACTTATACCCTTACAACATTCGCTAACATACCCTTATTATTAGAATTAAAATTAAAATTAAAATTAAAATATAAATTATATATATATATTTACGTATATAGATAGAGAGGATGGATATATGGATATTAAAAACGTTCAGAATTCGCTGGCTTTTATAGGCAGTTTCAATTTTTGGGGCTCCGCGAGTCGCGTGGTTTTTGGCCTTCAAACTCCGCAAGTCGCGGAGTTTGTTTTTACAGCTCACACAGCCTTGGCTCCTAGCTTGCCGACGGTTTATAATATATTATATAATATATAAATAATTATAAGAATTATTTAAATATTATATTATATTTATGTGCATAGTTGACTTGTAATTTTTAGTCCGTTGCATCGAGCGTTGAGAGTTGACTCATATCCCGGTTCCGGATTTTTGAACGTCCTTGCGTACAATTTAATATCTTGTACTTTGCGTTTTGAATCTTGTACTCTTGTAATTTCGAGACATTTCTTATCAATAATTGGAACCTCTTTGATTGTATTTTGTACTTTTGAGCTTTTTGGTCGTTTGCGTCTTCAATTCGTCGAATCTGTCTTTTGTCTTCACCTTTTATTATTTAAACGAATATCACTTGTAAATAGAACAATTACAACTAAAAGCTTGTCTTTCTTGAGGAATATTGCTATGAAATATATGTTCGTTTTTAGCATTATCAAATGCTCGTAGAGGACCCGAGTTCACCTGGGAGCGTGAAGATCAGATGAAGAAGAAATACCCGCATCTATTTCCAGAAGATTCGTCAACACTTTCAACAGCTTAAAATTTCGGGACGAAATTTATTTAACAGGTAGGTACTGTAGTGACCCGAACTTTTCCATGTTTTTATATATTAAATGAAATTGATATTTACATGATTAAATGTTTCCAACATGTTAAGCAATCAAACTTGTTAAGACTTGATTAATTGAATTAGGTTTCATATAGACAATTGACCACCCAAGTTGACCGGCGATTCACGAACGTTAAAACTTGTAAAAACTATATGATGATATATATATATATATATATATATATATATATATATATATATATATATATATATATATATATATATATATATATATATATATATATATATATATATATATATATATATATATATATATATATAGTTAACATGATATTATGGTAAGTAAACATATCATTAAGTATATTAACAATGAACTACATATGTAAAAACAAGACTACTAACTTAATGATTTTGAAACGAGACATATATGTAACGATTATCGTTGTAACGACATTTAATGTATATATATCATATTAAGATATATTAATACATCATGATATCATGATAATGTAATAATTTAACATCTCATTTGATTTAATAAACAATGGGTTAACAACATTTAACAAGATCGTTAAGCTAAAGGTTTCAAAACAACACTTACATGTAACGACTAACGATGACTTAACGACTCAGTTAAAATGTATATACATGTAGTGTTTTAATATGTATTCATACACTTTTAAAAGACTTCAAGACACTTATCAAAATACTTCTACTTAACAAAAATGCTTACAATTACATCCTCATTCAGTTTCATCAACAATTCTACTCGTATGCACCCGTATTCGTACTCGTACAATACATAGCTTTTAGATGTATGTACTATTGGTATATACACTCCAATGATCAGCTCTTAGCAGCCCATGTGAGTCACCTAACACATGTGGGAACCATCATTTGGCAACTAGCATGAAATATCTCATAAAATTACAAAAATATGAGTAATCTTTCATGACTTATTTACATGTAAACAAAATTACACATCCTTTATATCTAATCCATATACCAATGACCAAAAACACCTACAAACACTTTCATTCTTCAATTTTCTTCATCTAATTAATCTCTCTCAAGTTACATCTTCAAGTTCTAAGTGTTCTTCATAAATTCTACAAGTTCTAGTTTCATAAAATCAAGAATACTTCCAAGTTTGCTAGCTTACTTCCAATCTTGTAGAGTGATCATCCAACCTCAAGAAATCTTTCTTATTTACAGTAATATATCTTTCTAATATAAGGTAATACTCATATTCAAACTTTGATTCAATTTCTATAACTATAACAATCTTATTTCGAGTGGAAATCTTACTTGAACTTGTTTTCGTGTCATGATTCTACTTCAAGAACTTTCAAGCCATCCAAGATCCTTTGAAGCTAGATCATTTCTTGTCACTTCCAGTAGGTTTACCTAATAAACTTGAGGTAGTAATGATGTTCATAACATCATTCGATTCATATATATAAAACTATCTTATTCGAAGATTTGAACATGTAATCACTAGAACATAGTTTAGTTAATTCTAAACTTGTTCGTAAACAAAAGTTAATCCTTCTAACTTGACTTTTAAAATCAAATTAACACATGTTCTATATCTATATGATATGCTAACTTAATGATTTAAAACCTGAAAACACGAAAAACACCGTAAAACCAGATATACGCCGTCGTAGTAATACCACGGGCTGTTTTGGGTTAGTTAATTAAAAACTATGATAAACTTTGATTTAAAAGTTGTTCTTCTGGGAAAATAATTTTTCTTATGAACATGAAACTATATCCAAAAATCATGGTTAAACTCAAAGTGGAAGTATGTTTTCTAAAATGGTCATCTAGACGTCGTTCTTTCGACTGAAATGACTACCTTTACAAAAACGACTTGTAACTTATATTTCCAACTATAAACCTATAATTTTTCTGTTTAGATTCATAAAATAGAGTTCAATATGAAACCATAGCAATTTGATTCACTCAAAACGGATTTAAAATGAAGAAGTTATGGGTAAAACAAGATTGGATAATTTTTCTTGTTGTAGCAACGTGAAAATTGGTACCAAATCTATATTAATCATATCCTAGCTAACTTATATTGTATTATACATGTATTCTAATATATTATGTAATCTTGGGATACCATAGACACGTATGCAAATGTTTTGACATATCATATCGACCCATGTGTATATATTATTTGGAACAACTATAGACACTCTATATGCAGTAATGTGGGAGTTAGCTATACAGGGTTGAGGTTGTTTCCAAAAATATATATACTTTGAGTTGTGATCTAGCCAGAGACGTGTATACACTGGGTCGTGGATTGATTCAAGATAATATATATCAATTTTTTTCTGTACATCTAACGTTGGACAACTAGTTGTAGGTTACTAACGAGGACAGCTGACTTAATAAACTTAAAACATCAAAATGTATTAAAAGTGTTGTAAATATATTTTGAATATACTTTGATATATATGTACATATTTGTTATAGGTTCGTGAATTGACCAGTGGCCAAGTCTTACTTCTCGACGAAGTAAAAATCTGTGAAAGTGAGTTATAGTCCCACTTTTAAAACCTAATAGTTTTGGGATGAGAATACATGCAAGTTTTATAAATGATTTACAAAATAGACACAAGTACGTG
Organism: Rutidosis leptorrhynchoides; assembly: GCF_046630445.1. Classification (NCBI taxonomy): domain Eukaryota; kingdom Viridiplantae; phylum Streptophyta; class Magnoliopsida; order Asterales; family Asteraceae; genus Rutidosis; species Rutidosis leptorrhynchoides. The sequence goes on along the minus strand of NC_092343.1, from coordinate 378,624,893 downwards.
AAACTACATTCTATGGTTGAATTATCGAAATCGAATATGCCCCTTTTTATTAAGTCTGGTAATCTAAGAATTAGGAAACAGACACCCTAATTGACGCGAATCCTAAAGATAGATCTATTGGGCCTAACAAACCCCATCAAAGTACCGGATGCTTTAGTACTTCGAAATTTATATCATATCCGAAGGGTGTCCCGGAATGATGGGGATATTCTTATATATGCATCTTGTTAATGTCGGTTACCAGGTGTTCACCATATGAATGATTTTTATCTCTATGTATGGGATGTATATTGAAATATGAAATCTTGTGGTCTATTGTTACGATTTGATATATATAGGTTAAACCTATAACTCACCAACATTTTTGTTGACGTTTAAAGCATGTTTATTCTCAGGTGAATATTAAGAGCTTCCGCTATTGCATACTAAAATAAGGACAAGATTTGGAGTCCATGTTTGTATGATATTATGTAAAAACTGCATTCAAGAAACATATGTCGATGTAATATATTTCTATTGTAAACCATTATGTAATGGCCGTGTGTAAACAGTATATTTTAGATTATCATTATTTGATAATCTACGTAATGCTTTTGAAACCTTTATTGATAAAATAAAGGTTATGGTTGTTTTAAAAATGAATGCAGTCTTTGAAAAACGTCTCATATAGAGGTCAAAACCTCGCAACGAAATCAATTAATATGGAACGTTTATAATCAATATGAATGGGACATTTCATTTAGGGCTCCAAAACAGCCTAAGGAAGCAGCTCTCTCAACCAAAAACTTCAAAATTCATTTTTATAGTCGAGCTGAGTTTTTGGCTAAATACAGGCCTGAAACGACGTTCCAGAAGGTGGAACGACGTTCCTTAGGGTGAACGACGTTCTTAATTAGGAACCAAGTTCCTGAAACCTCCTATAAAGTTTGAAAATGTTCTGACTTCGATATCCAATTTTCTAGTGTTGCGGAACGACGTTCTGGCCATTTGGAACGCCGTTCTTGCTTAAAACTTAGCTTTTTAACTTTAAAAATTCACTTAATTCATTCCTTAAGCCTAATGGTTGATTTATCATGCATAAATAGGATCTTTTGCACCACTTTTATCCCTAAATGACAATATACCACAAACCGCGCACTAGTCATCACAAATTGTAGCAAAACGTCATGAATGTAGGGAGATATTGCGAAGATAAATATGTATATTTTGAGCAATATCAAATCCCCCATACTTGAACCTTGCTTGTCCTCAAACATGTCTAAACTCAACCATATCTTCATAATGTTGACCAACTTTAACTAATACAAACTTGCAATTTCAAGTATGGTCATTTCAACTTTTTTAACTTTGAACAAACTCAAAAATACTTGACAACTCCAAAGAATTACCTCAATGCTTTTTTCAATCTTCAAAGGACTTCAACTTGAACAATTTCACAAGCAAAATCTTCAATCAATCATATCCAAACCCAATTTCTTCAAGTTTGGCTTTGACATTGAAGACTAGATCAATTTTGCATCTACTTTGTATGTCTTCAAGCCAAAACAATCACAAACAATAAAACTTCACTAAATTCAACTTCACTAACAACCAAGAACTTGGCTTCAAAGATCGCCAAAAGTTTGCAAAATGGCAGGACTCAAGATATAATATGCCAAGTCACTTGTTGTCTCCATAAACGTCAACACTAAACACTTCACTCTTCAAGACCATCCTCAAAAACATCAAACATTCAAGCCTAAACTACCCTTTTAACATCTCCACAAACAAATACTCATCAAAAACACAAACATACATCCTAGAAAAGCTTAAGATCAACAATATCCATAAAAGCATCACATTTGAATCAAATCAAGCATAAGTTAAGTTCTTTAGTGCAAACCTTTCTAGGAGCATTTTCACAACCACTAGCCAAACTCCTTCACTACGACCATCATCCTCTCCCCATCACCATTAAATCAAGAAATTGCCCACAAGCTTCACAATCGATGTAATGGAGCGCCAAATTAAATGAGTCACCCAAGAAAACATTTAGCCTTAAGGAAGACAAGGCTTTTTAGAAAACAATTTTTGTTTTTAGAAAGGGAAAACGAGTCAAGTTGTGGAACAAGACAAGTTTTCCAAAAATTTTGGTTTCAAGATTTGCGCATCCGAAGCCATCCATATTTTGGGACAACTGCACGGATAGCTATTGCCCCGGTATATCACAAAAGTGAACTACCTCCTTGTATTAAAGGTGATGAGACAAAATCTATCTTGAGCTCACAAGGTTGTGTGCATACAAGTCACCATGGTGGTGGGACGGTCGCACGGGTAGCTACTTCCCTCGTAAACATACTACTCGATATCAATAGTGATGGGAAAGTAACTACCTTGGATGTGAGTTTTTCGGTGGGTCTATTGTACGATACTTGAAAGACTTTACTTTTAAGCTTAGGTCTTTTGAATTTCAACTTAACTTGGAAGACTTTACTTCCAAGTTTGGAAGACTTGACTTCCAAACCAATACATGGGAGGACTCGACTCTCCCCGAAGTGATTAAAACACTTGGCTACTTCAAACATAACAAGCTTTTATGCTTATTTTTAGAAAGGGTAGGAAGTAGATAATACCCCTCCGTTAATTGCAAGAACATTATGCCATAGCTTTTAGTTATGGCGTGTGTTGTCTAAGCAACACTAGCACGAAGCCATTGCTACTAAAAAGAAAAGAACATTGTGAAGCTCAGTGGCTCCTTTTCCCTCGGTAAGATACATCGGTTGAAACATCATGAAATGATGAATCAACCAATGTCAACATGAAATGGTGTGGATTAGGAAGTATCCCACACCAAGTAATGCGACATTCGGGATACTTGAATCCCTTTAGTGGATGAACTTGACTCATCCGGAAGTGTTAAAGCTTAAGGCTTTAAACACTTGAATTTTTGAAACCAACATGGAAGACTTTACTTCCATGAAAAACCTTTTATTATATTTAAAAAAAATATTCAAATTTAAACACATGAATCACTTTGTAAGTGGAAGACTTTACTCCTAACTGAACTTTTGCAAAAAAAAAAAAAAAACAAAGGAAGAGTTAATTCCTCAAAAAGGGTGGAGTTAATTCACCCTAAAAAGCTAAGTTATGGCTTTATTTGACCAAATTTTTTCACTTAATTCAACAAGTTACTTGGAAAAATTTTAAAATTTTGTGATAATTTTATAAAAATAAGTCCACGAGAATTTATCTTCCCCCCACACTTGAGATCATGTAACGCCCTCATTACATGAATCGAAATCGCTTATAAATTCGAGAGGACAAAATGAAAAGTGGAAGAGAAATAGAGTTACCCGAGAGCAAAGGCCATTTCCACAAGTGATTATCAGATTACATGAAGTTATCTTATCGGAACCGCATCACCAAACTTCCTTTTTGCTTTGATTTTGATTAACGAGTCTTTGTCTTGACTCATCCCCGTCTTCTTAACATTCCTTATCGGGGTGGTTCTCCCCCACACTCTATCGGACGGCATGTGAAATCGGTGGAAAAAGTTCCACGAATTAAGAGAGTGAGCCAATCATTAACCCCTCGGGTGGTGTATAAGAAGAGAATAATCTTCTTCATTTGCATGAAGAAGATTGAACCAACCCGATAGTCAACAAAAGACTCTGCTTTCTTAATCGACTCACACAAACACGAATCATCAACCTCGGGTTGCAAAACCTCCTTAAAATCATCAATACCATACCTGAGAGGATTGTTATACACTTTGAAAGTTTCGGGTATGATATTCTCAACCTCATCTCCTTCATCATCATCATCTTCACTGTAACACCCTGTTTTTTTATTAATCACAACGGAAGACTGAATGTACATAACTACCCTTAGTTAATTTTCAACATGATTATCACAGATACTTAGTTAATTACTTCATTACAAACCATAGTTGTTACGTTAAACGACTAGTTACATATTAACAAAAGAAATTACCCTTTTATATAAAAATACACACATACATTTATGATAGAAATCGTACAAGTTATATTACTACAAATCCAGTGTTACATAACGATCGTTTTAAACAACTTAAAGACACGACATCAGAATTCGTCTTGTAAAACATATCGTCAGCCCGACTCAAGTCCCTACCAGCACTAAGATCCAAAACCTTCAAGGGAGGAGGTGAGGGGTTAGCACAAGGCTAAGTGAATGGAACTATCAAAGGGTCTAGCATACAGTACCAACTTGTACTCCTACAACAACAACTATATTTAACCACATACAACAAACAACAACTGGGAACTACGCTCCAACTAGAGGATCGAGGCTTGTACGTGCACATGACCACTAGCTGATCAGGCTAGAGTCTATCGATAGTCCTTACTACTGAATCCCTGGTATAGTCATCCAGACGCAGGTGATGCGTCGTTCAACACTATACTCAATAAACAGTAGCCTACTGTACCCAACCACAACTAGGTTGACCTCTCTAAGTTGAACCTAACAGATCAAGGTTCCAACAACAACAACAACAACTTGTGCACATGCAACCAGTCAACTACTACTACTACAAGCAACTAATACTACTAAAGGCATGGCAACCCTAACTGTGGTCAACTGTACAACATAACTACTAAACATGGAAACTAACAATAATATAAATATTGTAGCGCAACTTGCTACTCTATACTACACCAAGTGATAATTCCACTCACCGAATACCAGCAACTAGCTTAGATAATCTTATCACCGAGCTTCTTCCTTATCCTTATCACCTGAACATAAGGCAAATCAAGTTAGTTTCTATCTGTTAGCACAAGACAACACAATACAGTAAATCAATATTAAAAGTGTCACAAAAAGTCTACTTAACACTTATGCATTTTTAGAATTTACATTTTGAATTTCATAAGACACGCGGGCAGCATAACAACTAGAAAACAGCCAATTTAAACAATCATGCTATACTGATCTACATCCTTAAGGTTTCACATGCATCCGTACGGTTGCAAGTCCATCCGTACGGTTGCACATTGTAACGACCCAGATTTTTCCGACTACATAGTACTATTTATATGATTTAATAATTTCGACTTGATAAGCAATGAATTTTAATAAGCCTTGAACCTCTTTGAAAGAGTTTTACACAAGCTTTTGGTCACTGATAGTGCTCCAAATGAACATATATTTAGTAGCAATATCCTCCCAACATGTAAATTATTTAGTTGTAATTGTCCTATTTTAAGTTGTAATCGTTTATATTAAATAAGTGCGAAGACAAAAGGCGAAAACGACGATTTGAAGACGCAAATGACCAAAAAGCTCAAATGTACAAAATACAATCCAAGTGGTTCAATTTATTGATAAGAAACATCTAAAAATGACAGAAGTACAAGTTGCGGAACGCAAAGTACAAGAAATTAAATTGTACGCAAGGACGTTCAAAAATCCGGAACCGGGACATGAGTCATCTATCAACGCCCGACGCAACGGACCAAAAATTACAAGTCAGTTATGCACAAGAATATAATATAATATATAAATAATTATATTAATTATTTATATTTTATATTTATATATTTATTATGTTGACAAGCTAGGAGCCAAAAGTTTGTGAGCTGGATTTTCAAACTCCACGACTCGCGGAGTTTGAAGACCAAAAACTCCACGACTCGCGGAGCTTCCAAATTCCAAAATGCCTATAAAAGGTCACGAATTCTGCGAGTAAAAATAACATAATAATAATAATACTCCGTAGTATAATATAAATATATATATATATATATATATATATATAATATAGATTAGTGTTATATTAGATTAGTTCGGGTTATGTAAAGGTTATTTTACGGGTTTTAAAGTCGGAGCTCTGTCCGTGTAACACTACGCGATAAATAATCAATGTAAGCTATGTTCTCCTTTTTAAATTAATGTCTCGTACTTAAGTTATTATTATGCTTATTTAAGACGAAGTAATCATGATGTTGGGCTAAAAATATTAAAATTGGGTAATTGGGCTTTGTACCATAATTGGGGTTTGGACAAAAAAACGACACTTGTGGAAATTAGACTATGAGCTATTAATGGGCTTTATATTTGTTTAACTAAATGATAGTTTGTTAATTTTAATATAAAGATTTACAATTGGATGTACCTATAAATAACCATATACACTCGATCGGATACGATGAGCGGGGTATTTATATGTACGAATAATCGTTCATTTAACCGGACACGGGAATGGATTAATAGTCTATGGAATTATTAAAACAGGGGTGAAATTATGTACAAGGACACTTGGCATAATGATAACAAAGTATTAAAACCTTGGGTTACACGCATTCGATATCCTGGTGTAATTATTAAACAAAGTATTAAAACCTTGTTACAGTTTAAGTCCCCAATTAGTTGGAATATTTGACTTCGGGTATAAGAATAAATTGACGAGGACACTCGCACTTTAAATTTATGACCGATGGACTGTTCTGGACAAAAACCAGACGGACATATTAAATAATCCAGGACAAAGGACAATTAACCCATGGGCATAAAACTAAAATCAACACGTCAACCATCATGGTTACGGAAGTTTAAATAAGCATAATATATTTTATTTCATATTTCCTCGTACTTTTATTTATTGTCATTTTAATTATTGTTATTTATTTTATATTGTTAGTTAAATATCGTCATTTACTTTACGCTTCGCTTAAAATATAAAATCGACAAACCGGTCATTAAACGGTAAAACCCCCTTTTATATATTATTATTATAATATATTTTGTACGAATATAATTGTTTAAAATATAGTGTGAAATAAGCCAGCTCCCTGTGGAACGAACCGGACTTACTAAAAACTACACTACTCTACGATTAGGTACACTGCCTATAGTGTTGTAGCAAGGTTTAGGTATATCCCATTTGTAAATAAATAATTAAAACTTGTGTAATTTGTATCGCTTTTCCTAGTAAATATATAAACTATTTCATACCCCCACGCTACGACATCAAGTATTTTTGGCGCCGCTGCCGGGGACTCGGCGAAATGCTATATTTTTAATTTATTTTTGTATAAATATATTTTTATATATTTTTAGAAAAACAATATAAAATTAAAAAAAAAAACATTTTTTCAAACTCCACGACTCGCGGAGTTTGCAGGCTTAAAACTCCACGACTCGCGGAGCCGCCCTGACCAGCCTGACCAGAAACCCTATTTCGCATTAATTACAGGGTATTATTAATTATTATTATTATTTAACCCTAATTACTTTATTATTATTATTATTTAGTTTAAGTTTTTAAATTAATTAGTTATAATTAATTATATTTAGTTTTAATATATAAAAAATTAATACTTTTATAAAATATAAAATTAAAAATATAAAAATAATATTTTTTATAAAAATAAGTAATTTTATCACTTTTTATAATTTGTATCCTTTTATTTAGTGTAATCGTAATATTTTATATATATTTCGTTCGCAATTAGTTTTAAAATTAGTTTTTCCGTAGTTATTTTATATGTATAGATTCTTAGGCTTTGCCGTAAAATCCCTTAAGTGCTATTTCTTTAGACTAAGATTTAGGTGCTTTAGAATTTTGCGACGATTTTAAAATTTTAGTGCCTTTTAAGTCACGACTCGCTACTTTCTTATTTTTATTTTTTGACGTTTTTCGACGCGCATTCTTTTTCTTTCTTATTTCTCGACGCTTTAGTTTTTAGGACTTAGAAATTTTCTCTATTTCTTATCTACTATCTCAAACGGAAAGAAAAATTATTTAAGTGGTTAAATTAATGGACGTTGACAATTTTCTGCTTCGTAGTAATAGTTGGATTTGTTAGTGGCTGAGTTGTGAGCTTCCGATTTAAAGGGTTCTGGCTCCCTGCTGCATCTTTTGGCTATTCGAAACGTGGGCAAAAGCAGAAAAGTCTATTAATTGGACAACTTATATAAGTTTTTCTATTTTTATAACTAATAGGATAATTAGTAAATGCACCACATTGTAGCTAAAATTTGGCCATCGCAATAAAATGGAAAATTTTGAAAACAAGGCTATGGAAACTCTTTTTGATATCCAAAATCAATTAAATCAATACTCTCAAACGGGTGTTGATGACAATTCGTTCGGTCAATCTTGGATCACGAATGACGAAACAATAACTGGTTGTGAAATCTGTGGAGATTATCACTCAACATGGGAATGTTATTATTACGTTCCTATGGAAAATTACGCACCCACGGAACCTGAATGGAATGATTATGAAGAATACAATTCAAATTGGGATTATTCCCAAGAATATTTCCAAACTCAACAACCAGTAGACGAGGAAAATTACGTGTCTGAAAATTTATTAGACAATATGAAAATCAAACTCGAAGAACTCAATGCTCAAAATGAACAAATGAGAGAGTTTGTAAACCGGCAAGCTGAAACTCTATCAAACTACACACCTGTTGATCTGAGGAGTATTGTGCAAGAAAATCTCATATCATCGAATTTTGATGAATTCGAGAGCTCCGAAATCACCAATTATCCCGATGATACTTTTTATTCAGTCTTACCAATTTCACAACATATTGACACATTAGCCTCTACCGACGAAATCATCGATCCATCAATGGATAAAGAAGAAGTAAGGGTGACAAATTGGTACTCTAGGGAATACGATAACGTTGAAAATTTTACCCCCGAGGCCAAACCGAACTTCACCATTCCACAACCTTCCAACCCAATATTCTCAATAGACGAGTCATCCACCGAAAATGAACTACGAGCTGTAATAGATAATGACACCTCGAATTTCACCCAATTGGGTAATAGAGGTGAAAACTTTGATCCTGAGAATAAAAGGAAGGAAATATTAGGAATTATCCACCCTATAGAAATAAGTATGTCGGTGTATATCGATCCATTTGACCAAGAACTAGAAAAGAGACATATCCATTTACTAAAAGCTACACTTAAAAAAGAATTAAGTAGTGACGATCTGGTGAGTCTAAACTTTAAACCCATTGATATATTATACACCACCCGAAATGTAAATAACTGGCTCACTACTCTAATTCGTGGAACTCATTCTACCGACTTCACATGTCGTCAGCTAAGTGTAGGGAAGTCTAACCCCACTTAACGTTAAATTAGGGGTTCAGGTTAGTGCATAACTCGTTAATAAAAATGCACAATTAGGGTAAAAGACGCATTTTCAAATATTAGCAAACAGTTCAGAAAAGCAACCGTTTTTGAAGAAAAACATGTGTGAAATAACAAAAGAAGGAATGAACGATGAGGCGCGCCATCTATCATTCGACGAGCTTTGTAATTACAAACTGGGTATTTTTAATTACTTTTCTACACTAATCACCCTCATGAATTTATAATTATAGTCTGATTTCATGCAAATGAGGGCATTGCATGATCTCAAGTGTGGGGAAGGGTTATAAATTCTCTCGGGTTTATACTTGGTTTATTTGCCAAATTTTATGAAAATTTGAAAAATTTTCAACTAAATGAATTTAAAATCATGTTTGTATATATTTATGAACGGTGAAAACTAGGTGTTAATACCGAAATTATCGTTACCTCGGAAAGGACATAAATTGAGAAACACCCTAAAACGCTTGAATTCATTTAAAATGGAATAAAGGAGAATAAAAAGGCAAAGAAAGAAACTAAGTGTGGGGAGAATGTACCAAGTTATTCAATTAAAAACTATCTATCACATGTTTCTGTAAAGTTTATTGTAGGTGCTTTTGTTTTGGACTAAATTAACTGTTTTACCCGATTTACTGTAATGAAAGATGGATCTACACGATGAATCAATTCCATCATTTAAAGGAAGTAAAGTCTTCCGAAAAAGAAACGCGCTTCTTGATTTAGGTCAAGAAGTTGTCGTCCAGACCAGCTGTAGGTTGACGAAAAATCTAGAAAAGTCAACACTAAAATCAGCAGGAAATCCACGGACCTCAGCATAAAACAGGGTCGCCAAGTGGTCAGACTTATCCTAACCATGAGAGGATCTGTCTCGTAAAATGGGGAGGGCGCCGTGCAAATTAGCTTGATAAGACTAATGAATCAGATCCCCAGAAAGGATAATCTCCTTAAAGATTAAAAATCAGCTTTTAAGACTGATATTACTCAATCCTTGAGATTGACCTTAAAGATTGAGAATTACAAACTCATGGAATTCGATGATATCTAAACTCGAGCTTGAACGAGAAAATATTTTGATCAAAATTATAAACCGATTTGTTTTCTGAAAAACCATTTTCAATGCGTTCATTACCATTGAACGTAAAATCCTAGGAATTCACCTAGAATTCATTAGGTCACCTGAACCAAATAGGGTGTCAACCGTAAGAACGGTGGTTGTATAGCATGGTCGGAGACAGGACCTTGTGCCAGACCGAAAAACTATAGGGTGAGCTTTACTATTGCTCCTACAAAGGATAGTACTAGCATCCAACACGTTTATAGACCATAATCAAAAGCATGTCATTAGACATTGCCTTAACAGTTGCTTGTTCAACGCTTTCCTTTACAACCGGACGGTAGTTTGCCGAAAGGTAATATACGGGACAAGTAAACTGGACGTGTTGCTTTCCTAATACAAGGTTAGCAAGTGGGTGACACAAAATCATAAGTTTTGAGCTAAAATTTTCAAATCTGAAACCCACAAAACCCACAAAAATATTTTGCAAACACCGGTGAAGGGTTATTCCGGAAAACTTGTCTAGGGTAAAATCTAGCTTGAATTTTCAAAAGATCAAATGTTTTCATAAAGATCCAATTTCCTAACGGATCTAAATTTTCATAGTCATGTGGGACTGTAAACCGCCTTTCAAATGTGCACTCTGTTTTAGAAACCGAAAGTAAATCGGCTATTTGATTGTAAGTGTCATTGACCTAAACCCGAGGCAACTGTGGATGACACACCCACCTTTAACCATGGTTCTATCATTACTACCATTGTTCATAACGCCATCTCAAAATCACTAATGTATAAAGTGTGAAGAATAAAGAAGTGATTCGTGTGATGTATTATATTTCAAGTTCTGTATTGCTTGAGGACAAGCAACGTTCAAGTGTGGGGATATTTGATAGTGCTCCAAATGAACATATATTTAGTAGCAATATCCTCCCAACATGTAAATTATTTAGTTGTAATTGTCCTATTTTAAGTTGTAATCGTTTATATTAAATAAGTGCGAAGACAAAAGGCGAAAACGACGATTTGAAGATGCAAATGACCAAAAAGCTCAAATGTACAAGATACAATCCAAGTGGTTCAATTTATTGATAAGAAACGTCTAAAAATGACAAAAGTACAAGTTGCGGAATGCAAAGTACAAGATATTAAATTGTACGCAAGGACGTTCGAAAATCCAGAACCGGGACACGAGTCAACTATCAACGCCCGACGCAACGGACCAAAAATTACAAGTCAGTTATGCACAAGAATATAATATAATATATAAATAATTATATTAATTATTTATATTTTATATTTATATATTTATTATGTCGACAAGCTAGGAGCCAAAAGTATGTGAGCTGGATTTTCAAACTCCACGACTCGCGGAATTTGAAGGCCAAAAACTCCACGACTCGCGGAGCTGCCAAATTCCAAAATGCCTATAAAAGGTCACGAATTCTGCGAGTAAAAATAACATAATAATAATAATACTCCGTAGTATAATATAAATAAATAAATATATATATATATATATATATATATATATATATATATATATATATATATATATATATATATATATATATATATATATATATATATATATATATATATATATTATAGATTAGTGTTATATTAGATTAGTTCGGGTTATGTAAAGGTTATTTTACGGGTTTTAAAGTCGGAGCTCTGTCCGTGTAACACTACGCGATAAATAATCAATGTAAGCTATGTTCTCTTTTTTAAATTAATGTCTCGTACTTAAGTTATTATTATGCTTATTTAAGACGAAGTAATCATGATGTTGGGCTAAAAATATTAAAATTGGGTAATTGGGCTTTGTACCATAATTGGGGTTTGGACAAAAGACGACACTTTTGGAAATTAGACTATGGGCTATTAATGGGATTTATATTTGTTTAACTAAATGATAGTTTGTTAATTTTAATATAAAGATTTACAATTGGATGTACCTATAAATAACCATATACACTCGATCGGACACGATGGGCGGGGTATTTATATGTACGAATAATCGTTCATTTAACCGGACACGGGAATGGATTAATAGTCTATGGAATTATTAAAACAGGGGTGAAATTATGTAAAATGACACTTGGCATAATTGATAACAAAGTATTAAAACCTTGGGTTACACGCAGTCGATATCCTGGTGTAATTATTAAACAAAGTATTAAAACCTTGTTACAGTTTAAGTCCCCAATTAGTTGGAATATTTGACTTCGGGTATAAGAATAAATTGACTAGGACACTCGCACTTTAAATTTATGACCGATGGACTGTTATGGACAAAAACCAGACGGACATATTAAATAATCCAGGATAAAGGACAATTAAACCATGGGCATAAAACTAAAATCAACACGTCAACCATCATGGTTACGGAAGTTTAAATAAGCATAATATATTTTATTTCATAATTCCTCGTACTTTTATTTATTGTCATTTTAATTATTGTTATTTATTTTGTATTGTTAGTTAAATATCGTCATTTACTTTACGCTTCGCTTAAAATATAAAATCGACAAACCGGTCATTAAACGGTAAAACCCCCTTTTATATATTATTATTATAATATATTTTGTACGAATATAATTGTTTAAAATATAGTGTGAAATAAGCCAGCTCCCTGTGGAACGAACCGGACTTACTAAAAACTACACTACTTTACGATTAGGTACACTGCCTATAGTGTTGTAGCAAGGTTTAGGTATATCCCATTTGTAAATAAATAATTAAAACTTGTGTAATTTGTATCGCTTTTCCTAGTAAAAATATAAACTACTTCATACCCCCACGCTACGACATCAGTCACCCTTTTATTCTGACGATTCACGAACGTCATAACTTGATTTAATTGTTTAATTGTTTAATTATTGTGTATATATATGGATTTATATATATTTAACTTGACAATATGATAATTAAATATCTCATTAACTATATTAACAAAGTATTATATATATATTTATACTACTAATTTAAAGAGTTTTTGAACAATATATATGTTACTATTTAAACGACGTAATTAACTTATGTTAAAATGTATTTACATATAATGTATTATGAGTGTAAATACATCCTTACAAGTATAAAATACACTTTATAATATACCAATACATATAAAGGATAGCTATACTCGTATTTCCGTTCAATTTCCTGAAGAATTCTACTCGCATTCATATGGTATTTTTACCCGTATTATACACAGCTTCTAAAAGTATTTACTATTGGTATATACCAATAGAAATATGCAATTATTTGTGTAATATGTCATCCATGACCTAATAAATTTAATATGTCATCCATGACTTAATACATTTTAACTTATACTAGATATTTTCACTAAAAACCAAATTTTCAAGCCTATAAATAAGCACCATTTCTAACTCATTTTTACACATTCATTTTCCAAATTTTACTTCCAATTTTCACACACACTTGTAAGAACTCTCTCAAGTTTTGCTCTACTACTTCTTTAAGCCAACTTTACATTCTAAACTTGAGGTAATAACTCTACTTCAACTCTTGTTCAATTCATATGTCTATAGCTATCTATATAAGAGTTTATAAACTAGAACATAGTTTAGTTAATTCTAAACTTGTTTGCAAACAAAGTTAATCCTTCTAACTTGACTTTTAAAAACAACTTAACACATGTTTTATATCTATATGATATACTAACTTAATAAGTTAAAACTTGGAAACACGAAGAACACCGTAAAAACGGACATACGCCGTCGTAGTAAAACCGGGAGCTGTTTTGGGTTGGATAATTAAAAACTATCATAATCTTTGATTTAAAAGTTGTTCTTCTGGGAAAATGATATTTCATATGAACATGATACTATATCCAAAAATCATGATTAAACTCAAAATTGAAGTATGTTTTTCAAAATGGTTATCAAGATGTCGTTCTTTCGATGGAAATGACTACCTCTTTCAAATATGGATTATAACTTATAACTCCGACTATAAACCACCACTTTTTCAGTTTAGTTTCACAAATTATAGTTCGTTACAAAGCCATAGCAATTTGATTCACTCAAAACGGATTTATAACGAAGAAATTATGGGCAAAACAATATTGGTTAGAAATGGATAATTTGATTACGGAATTAATTCATTAAAATCTATACTAACCATATCCTAGCTAACTTTTCTTGTATTATACATGTATTCTAACATGTCATGGTTACACAATACGTCGGATAAATCAAAAGACACCACATACACAATACGTGTAACTACAATAGCGGTATTGTGGATCATGATTTAGTCTTATACAACACGTGTATACTATGTACTACTAATTGTGGACTACTAATTATGGACTACTAACGTTGGACTGCTAACTTGACAACTTAAACTTAAACAATCACACGTGATTGAAAATATAAACTTAAACAATCACACGTGATTGAAAATATAAACTTAAATAATCACATGTGATTGAAGATATGATATGAATAAAGTTGTATTACATTTTGATATATATATATATATATATATATATATATATATATATATATATATATATATATATATATATATATATATATATATATATATATATATATATATATATTTGTTACAGGTTCATGAATTCAAGGATGACGGCCATATTTTTAATAAGTTGAAAACTTATTATTAATATACTTGTACTACTGTGAGTATATAGTCCCATTTTTAAACTCTAAAAATATTTTGGGATGAGAATACATGCATTTTATGTTTTATGCCATGGACACAATTACTTAAAATATATTCTACGTTGAGTTGTACCACATTGCATATCTTCCCTAATAGCTTGGTAACTAATATTTACATGTTGTAAGAACATGTAAGCGCGAATCCTATTGATAGATCTATCGGGTTTGACAACCCCAACCGGACTAGTCGCTTTAGTATCGTAAACGGTTGCATAGTACTTCGTTTTTACTACACTTGGTACAGTGTAGGGAGATTTCATAATAAAGGGAATATGCCACATTAATGGTTAAGTATGGTTACCGAAGCGCTCAACAACTTATAGAATATCTTTATTGAAGTGTTTGTAACTATGAAATCTTGTGGTCTATATTTATATCGATGCTAACTTTAAACCTATATATCTCACCAACCTTTGTGTTGACTGTTTAAGCATGTTTATTCTCAGGTCCTTAAGAAAGTCTTCCGCTGTTGCATTATCTGAGCAAGCTGTGCATGGAGTCTCATGTTTTTTTTAAATGAAGTGTTGCATTCAATAAAACCTTTGTCATGTATTATATTCGACTGTTATGTCACGTGTGTAGTATTTGAAAACCGATGTATTATGGGGATTATTTCTTAAATAATCGTCCACTTGTTTAAAACATGCATTGTGTATAATAATGGTGTGCTTTTTATGAAACGAATGCAATATTTTATAAAACGTATCATATAGAGGTCAAATACCTCGCTATGGGACCAATGAATAACATACTGCGTTTATAGTAATATGGACGGGTCATTAAAGTTGGCATCAGAGCAGGGGTCTTAGCGAACTAGGTCTTGCATTAGTGTGTCTAACTGATAGATGTTAGGATGCATTAGTGAGTCTGGACTTCGACAGTGTCTGCATGTCAAAAGTTTTACTTATCATTTCTTGTCAGAAATTACCAGCTTATCATCTTAAGTCTAGACGCATCTTACTGCATTTATTGCATAGATAGTGTATAGACAAATTTCATATCTTAAGCATATCTATTACAGTAAACTCTGTCTAACATCTTCCATAAAATCCTTCGTAACTTATGGGATTCTGGTATTATAAATACACATGTAAATTATGTATTGAGGAATACCAAACTAGTCCTATAATTTATTTCATTTCAAAAATCTTTTCCCTACTCTGTACGAGATGGATCCTTCAACTGGTTCAAGTTCATCGGATTCCGACAGCTATTCCGATATGGATATTCACCTGAGCTCTGAAAGCAGTGTAACCCGAATGGATCAATCGATTAGCCATCATCTATTCTGGGTGGATTGGGGATGGGTTCGTAGATGACTCAGTCAATAGAGACGAGAAGAAGGCGATCATTTCCACCCACCAAATTTCCCTCTCGGCGAAGAACCTGAAGCATTTACCGGCGAACCAGTCCGAAACACCATTTTCACCCTCATTTCCAAAGTATCTCGCCACGATTATATATTATCTAAACTTCTAGATCTTATTCATCCGCTCGTTCCAACCGCCAATCATTCTGGTGTACTAGAAGAAGTCAAAGAGCTTCGTGCTAGAGTGGTGGCTTTAGAGAATATGATGCAGAACTTACAAGCATCACAAGCCCCACAAGCACCAACTGCACCACCAGCATCCACACCAACAGTATCATTACCACCACCAACAACATCCGCATCGCAAGCCCCAACATCACAATCTGTCCCACGAGCATCAACGTCATACGCCCTGTAGATACCAAGGAATACCAACAACATCAAACGACGAAGTATTGATTCATTACTTCATCGAAGAAATATTCTACGGTGATTATGTAATCTCTAAAGTTTTAGAGATTATTTATTCTAATCATAACCGTAAATCAAGATGAGTGGATGGATAGAGATGATAGAGGGGAGAATAGAAACCCTGACAGGAATGATGCGTGTGTTACAAAATAGACTTGTTATACAAGCAGCACCAGCAGTACCGAAAACATCACTAGTACCAGCAGCACCTACAACATCACAAGCTCCGCCAGTTCCATAATCACTCCGACATTATCACAAATCAACAACGAGCATATTATATCAACGAGTTATGAAGTATTAACTCATTCCCTCTGAAAAATTTATATGTATATTTTATATATATATGAGTTTTTAAACCATAATATATCTTTTCGTACTAAGCTATTACGTGTGAATGTTAAAGGGTAGATACTACTCGGTTAATTCATATTACTAATATGCTATGATGTACATCCTTCGTTAATGACTTAATAATCATTAATTATAATCTCTGCTTCAACTCAATAGATTCTATTTCATAATAAACCAAGTGTATTGTTCGAGTACGTGTTAGATTTCACACTTTCATTTTCGATGTACTCGAAACTTTCTAGAAAATGTCATTCATGTCTTGCAAAGTTCACAAGAATTCTACGAACACCAACATCAATCACCAAGAAAATATCAATAAAAATGAATAATGAAGTATTGATTCATAATTTCATTTACGTTGAAGAAATATTCTGCAAAAATTATGTAATCTCTAAAGTTTTAGGGGTTATTCATTCTAGCTCCAGCAAAAATCAAATGAGTTTAATAATATATTAACTCATTAAATCTATATTACATCTGCAGAAAATATAAAAACATATATTTTAATAAAGACTGTAATAAAAATTCTCTTGTACAAAATATTACTTGTGAAACTTTAACGGGTAGGTAATACCCGAGAACTATACAAATTCACAATTAATATGTTATACTGTACATTCTTTAATCCTGATTCAATAATCATTAACCATACTCACTACTTTCATAACAATATACATTCTTTCATAGAAACCAGAACAACCATTCTCATTCAAATTCAATTACATATTCTGGTTTTGACAGATCAAAATCCAAGTCAAGATTAAACAGATGACATCACTCTTAGATTCCTAGATCCTTCAAAATCATACTTTAAATTCAAACTATACTAGAACATCACTTTCATTCACAAAACTCATAAAGATATTCGTATCATTCAAGATACACGACGTATTCATTATACGAATATTGACGATGACAACCTGCGTCTAAACCCTTCAAAATTCTTGAAAACACCTCAACTAAGGAACAATCGAGAGAATGAACCAATCACACGATACATACGAAGAATATATGCATATAGATATGCATCCGGAGGACACTTGGAACCTAAGCAAAGGTTCAACACATATCCGCGTGAGATCCTTTAGCATTATTATTACCCAAAATAACTTTACAATCCCTTTTCAAAATAGCGAATTTTGTCACAGCTCCAACAAGACAACTTCGACTTTTCATCCGGAGTAGCCTTATTATAACCTTGATATATACGTTGTCTTTTCGACATCGTTACCAGGGAACCTTTTATATTCCACCACATTAGTAGTAAGCTTGCCAGCAACTTTATTGCTCTTTGACTTAAATCTCTCTGAAAGATCACTATAAAACCTTGTCATGTACCCATCTACATCTTGTAACAATAATTGCCATACCAAACCCCAGGAAGCATCAATAATTATTCTTGAATCTCACATCATTTCTGCATATACATATAACGTTATCTCCTGGAATTATAATTCTGAAATCCGGAATAGCACTTCAGCCTACGAATCAATACTATGAAGTTTTGAAAACGCTGAATGAAGCAGCAGAAACTGTAGACAGTCATAACAGTTAAAAGTTGATGATAAAGAATATTGTGTTAGTAAAGCACAGAAAAAGAGAAGGTTTGGAACTGGAAAACGGATTGAGCAAACCCTGAAGGAGGCTGTAGATGAAAGGACCCGTTCATATTCATTATAAACGATTCACAATAGGTGATTACATTGCGAGGTATTTGACCTCTATATGATACATTTTACAAACATTGCATTCGTTTTTAAAAGACAATCTTTCTTTACATCGAAAATTGACAGACATGCATACCATTTCATAATATCCACTATCCAACTATAAATTAATTTAATAATAATCTTTGATGAACTCAATGACTCGAATGCAACGTTCTTCGAAATATGCTATGAAAGACTCCCAGTAATATCTTTAAAATGAGCAAATGCACAGCGGAAGATTTCTTTAACACCTGAGAATAAACATGCTTTAAAGTGTCAACCAAAAGGTTGGTGAGTTCATTAGTTTATCATAATCATTTATTTCCATCATTTTAATAGACCACAAGAATTTCATTTCCAGTTCTCATAAATATACGTCCCATGCATAGAGACAAAAATAATCATTCATATGGTGAACACCTGGTAACCGACATTAACTAGATACATATAAGAATATCCCCTATCATTCCGGGATCCTCCTTCGGACATGATATAAATTTCGAAGTACTAAAGCATCCGGTACTTTGGATGGGGTTTGTTAGGCCCAATAGATCTATCTTTAGGATTCGCGTCAATTAGGGTGTCTGTTCCCTAATTCTTAGATTACCAGACTTTAATAAAAAGGGGCATATTCGATTTCGATAATTCAACCATAGAATGTAGTTTCAATTACTTGTGTCTATTTCGTCAAACATTTATAAAAGCGCATGTATTCTCAGTCCCAAAAATATAAAGGGTAAAAAGGCAAATGAAACTCACCATACTGTATTTCGTAGTAAAAATACATATAACGTCATTGAACAAGTGCAAGGTTGTCCTCGGATTCACGAACCTAAATTAATTATATATATTTATGTGTTGGTCAATATTTGTCTAACAAATTAGGTCAAGTCATAGTGTACCACAATCCTAATGCTCGAGACTAATATGCAAAAGTCAACAAAAGTAAATTTGACTCAAAATAATTTCCAAAAATCTATACATGATTAATATATAGTTTAAATATCATCGTTTTATATTTTTAAATATTTTTAAAAGATTTATTAGAGTAAATAATATAATTTATTTATTAATAAATAAAATTTTATATTAAATTTATATAATAAAATATACTTATATATATATTAAGTAATAAAATTTATAGGGTTCATTTAATATCATAAAGATAATATGGTAGGTATTATTAAAGTAAGTTATTACACGTAGTAAAATATGTTTGTATCACATATTTATTTGATAAAATAATATCTATAATGATAGTAAGTAAAAGTTGTATTATTTTGTAATAATAATTATTATTATAAAAATATCAATATTTATCATTACTAAGATGACATTATGATAAAACGATAATTCTAATTATGATAACTTTAATATTTACGATAATTTTTAATATTATCTTTAAAATAATAATTCTATTTAAAATAATAATAATAATGATATTTTATAGTAACAATGACATTTCTATTAAAATGATAATTTTTGTTAAAATGAAAGTTTTAATACTAACGATACTTTTAATAATAATAGTAATGATAAAAATAATAAGAACGATAATTTTATCTAAATCAATATCTTATAATATTTTAATTTCATCATGATACTCTTACCCATTATTTCCTAATCGTTTCGTTTAATAGCTTTTAATCGTCTTTTATATCGTGTTCGTAATAATGATAATAATAGTAATCAAAATAATTAGGTGTTACAAATATTTGTTTTAATTACACTAATATTAATAATGATAGTTACTATAACATTATTAACGATAATACTAATAATTATCCTAATGATAATATAGTAATAATAATAATAACAATAACAATAACCATTTTTAAATAATGATATATATATTAATAATGATAATAATAATAATAATAATAATAATACCAATAATAATAATAATAATAATAATAATAATAATAATAATAATAATAATAATAATAATAATAATAATAATAATAATAATAATAATAATAATAATAATAATAATAATAATAATAATAATAATAATAATAATAATAATAATAATGATAATAATAATTGGATAATAATAATAATAATAATAATTATAACTTTAACGATAATAACGATAGTGATAATAAAAAAAAATAACATTTTTAATGATAAATCCCTTTTATTGATAAAGATAATAATAATGATAATAATAAGATAAAACTAGAACGACGATAAAAATGACGACAATAATAATCATTTTTAATAAAAATATCGAAAATTCAATTGATTATAACTTTTAATCCGTTCATCGAAACCATTCGATATCTAAAGGAAAAGTTCTTAATTTTTCGCTAGCTTTCCAAGGACATGCATATCTTATACCTTATCTCAACCGCAAGTGTAACTAATTCAAGATTCAACCTAACCTGTCTAAGGGCAATATCAAAAGTACAACCATGCATAATCCTAAATACTCGAGCACTAGTCAGGGATACACTATTAGTATGTAAAAGTTAAATTATGAGTACTCACCTATCAATATTGAGATTCAATATTGCAGGAAAGGTACGTAGATGCAACGGAAATGATAAACACTATATTGACCTCACGAGCATACCCATGAACCATACTCAATCACCTCCATAGCTATAACCCATAATTTCCTTAATCCAATCCCACTTGAAAAACAATTTCGAAATCACTCGGACAGCACTCCGTCGTAATATTTTATGTATACTAATAATATCTTGAAATAATATGGAGTAAATATATATATGTAAATCTATTGAGAGAGTTTAGAGAAAAATATTTTCAAGTTTCTATGAAATAATAAAACCTATTGAATTCTATTTATAATAGATTTTTGAATTATTAAAGTAAATTATTAAAGTATGAATTATTAAAGTGAATTATTAAAGTGAATTATTAAAGTATGAATTATTAAAGTGAATTATTAAAGTGTGAATTATTAAAATGAATTATTAAAGTTAAAGTAAAGTAGAAATAAAGTAAAGGTAAAATTTAAGTATAGTAAAAGTATAAAACTATGTACGTATAATACGCATATAAATATATATAATATTAATTTAAATCGTTATCTTTATCATACTAGTTAAGTAATGAGTTGTCAAAAGTGGTTCTAGATATTTATAAAAGTTATATACGTTTTAATAATAAAGTTCTTTTTTAAACTGAAAATGTTTTTGTACGTTTGAAACTAAATAGATCAATCGAGTCTTTATGAGATTCAATCTTCCACTATCCTTTGTCTAGTTCTCAATGATTGACAATTTGTTCTTATTTATAAATCACTTTACCATTTTCCAAATATTGTTAAAATGGAAAGATTTCTCAAATCAACGTGGGCCTTTCAACAGAGACTTGTAATCATAATTTAATATATCTGATAATTCAATTATTTGATTTTATCTTCTAATTCCATTGATAAATATTTTGAAACAGATACAATCATATAAAGTATTTAATCTAATATTTTGTTTACGTTTCAAGTTATAATATATATACACATATACATATATAATCATATTCGTTTAATGGTTCGTGAATCGTTGGAACTTGGTCGAGGTTGAATGGATGTATGAACATAGTTTAAAATTCTTGAAATTTAACTTAACAAATATTGCTTATCGTGTCGGAAACATATAAAGATTAAAGTTTAAATTTGGTTGGAAATTTTTGGGTTGTCACAGTACCTACCCGTTAAAGAAATTTCGTCCCGAAATTTGAGTGGAAAGGTCATGAATGATAATAAGTATGTTTTCATGATGCATACGGGCTGAAAATTGGAGTTTTATCATCAGCGAATAATTTGGATAAACAATCAATTTATATGAAGAGTACGAATGAAGCTAACATAGAAGAGTGAAATGAGTAAGTGTAGATTCATCTTATCATTTGACGCAGATATGATTGATTCCCATATTTTAAGGGATTTGAAGAAAATCTTCTTAATAAGATTTAACTCTCCAGTAATCAAGGGAATTAGGATCCGCTTTAAATGCGATCGTCCATTTTAATTGTTCTGTCGGAGATTTTCTTATAAATTCACCTCCTTCGTTTCCTTACAACTCACACCTTCTGTTGATGCATTTTATGCAAGTCCCTAGACATCTACCCACATCCATTGCAGGTACAACAGTTTACAGGCCACCATGATTGCTCGTCATTATCCTATCCGTGTTTGTATGTGGTTACAGGAACTGCAGGAACGAGATTTAGATTTTTGACTATGTTAGACTTAGTCAGACGTACGAGTGAATCCTCACTATTACGGCTGACAGGCTTATACACACAGTTGATGCTGAGCTAAGTCACAATTATAACCTAAATGAGAAGACACGAGTGAGTGATCACCCGTACGGCTGATGAAGCCAACTCGTACGTGTGATGAATGAATCGTATGGATGAGTCAACAGCAGGGGTATATAAAGTCTTATGTTCTTCATTTTAGGTTAAGACTCTCATTTGTTACACACACTCAGATCTAGTGAGCTCCTTCGATTCTCTCTCAGTCCAAATCACCCAGGTGGTGAATAATAGCTCTAGGTGTTGATCTAATCACACTTGATTTAATTGTGGTTTGACTAAATTAATAAAAAAAAAACTTAACCTATTCACTAGAGGGTTTGATTCACTTATTCCGCCATTGTGTGAGTTAAATCTGTTGATTTCTAAGTTCCTAGTCATGTTTCATCACCTTCTATTTTTCCCCCCTCAACTCATATTTTAAAGTATTCATCAATATGCTCCATCCAGTTCTGATTCTCGATATACTTCTAACTTTCATATCGGTCATTCTTCTTTTTCATCTACCGCCGGAAGAATCTATTTACTTCTACTATACTCTTGGGTTTATAGTGTTTCTAGTTCTCCCGTGTCTTTATATTGCTATATGCATCGATATATATGGTTTATAATTTCTGGTTTATCGTTGGGCTTTATATGTTCCCTTATATTTCAAAGTCTCTGCTTCTGTCTTCTATAATCATTATCATTCATATTTAATGCTCTCTTTTATTTGCTGCAATTTATACCCCAATTTCTATTTCGGAGTTTTGTCCTTTTGTTTTTTCTTCTTGCGATTAAGCACCGCTTGTAATGGCCCAGAATTCACAGATATGAATTTTGGAATGAACATTGTTAATGTTCTAGGAAGGAAATTGTGATGGCACGATCTTGACTTGTTAAATTACTAGAATACCTTGGAAAAGGCCGAATCGTCAAGAAATATTTTCTTGATATTTTAGAGGTTAAATAGAATACAAGAGTCATATAACATGGCACATGATGATGTTATGATCTGTGAATCATCACGTTCCATTTAGAAACTCAGCATGACTTACTGTAATATAATTACGTTGATCAAGTGTCATTATATTATACTAATTCATGCTTCAGTTCCCAACACTACTTCAAAATATTCCAATTTGAAACTTGAATGTTTCAGAATTTAGAAACTAAAATAGTTTCTTTTATGATGTAATACAGATAGCGCGAAGAGGTAAATGATTTCAAATAAGAAAAATTAAGAAAATATCTTCAGAAATATGGAGGATATTTATAATGAAAGATATGATGATATTTTAGAATTTCTAATCTCAGAGAATGATGAAGAATATTGTCAGCAGGGGTTTAGAGTCAGGAGCAAGGTATTCATTAATGACTTCAGCAGGTACTGAATCATTTGGATCCTTTGAAGTCAGGTTCAGTCTTTGTAATTTGTCCACAGCCTCTTTCCTACTTTGCTCAATCCGTTTTCCAGTTCCAAAACTTCTCCTTTTCTGCACTTTACCAGCACACTTCATCATTATCATCCAGCTTTTACCGTTTAAATTCGTTTATAGTTTTTGCTGCTTCATCAGCATTTTTTCCATTTTCGGAGAACCAATTCGTAGTTTGGAGTGTTTTTCAGAAACTTCACATTCAAATTAAGTCCAGAAGATAGACGTTATATATACACATATAACTGTTGGCGTAGACATGCTGCGAGATTTCAAAATACTGATTGCTAATTCCCAATGATTCGTATGGCAATTCTCATTACAAGATGCGAATGAGTAAATGATGGGGTTTCAATAAATAATTATAATGACTTTTTGGAGAGGCTAAAGTCAAAGGGTAATGAAGTTGTTGGTACATCTGCTCATAATGTGGTGGAATGTAAAAGGTTACCTGGTAACGATGGTGTATATCTCAAGGTTATAATAAGGTTAGTCTACCTGAAAAGTCGAAGTTGATTTGCTGGAGCTGTGACAAAACTGACTACTTTGAATAGGAGTCGCAAAGTTATTTTTGCTAATAAATGCCAAAGAATCTGACGCGTATACGTTGTTTAAACTTTTACTTTGATTTCAAGAGTTTTTCGGGTACATAACTGTGGGTAACATGTAGTTGGATCATCATCTCGATTGCTCATCATTCGAAGTGTCTTCAGAAATTTTCGAAGGGTTTGAACACAGATTGTAATCGTTAACATACATTTGATGTTCTAACACAGTTTTGAAGTCAAAATATAGCTTGTGAAAGATGTAAGGATCTAAGAGTGATGATTTTGGTCATATCTCGAGTTGAATTTTGAGATTTCAAAATCAGAATATGTAATTAAATTTTGAATGAGTATGGTTGTTTTGATTTCTATAAAAGAATGTATATTGTTGTGAAAGTAGGGAGTATAATGGATGATTTGCTGAATCAGTTTCGAAGAATGTAACATATTAATTGTGAATTTATATATCTCTCGGGTATTACCTACCCGTTAAAAAAAAATTTCACAATTAATATTTTGTACAAAAGAATTTTATTACAGTCTTTATGAAAATATATATATGTATATTTTCTTCAGATGTAACATAGATTTAATGAGTTAATGTTAAATTAAACTCATTTGATTTACGGTTGAAACTATAATTGAATAATCTCAAAAGGCTTTAAAAAGTACATAACTTTTACGCAGTATTTCTTCAATGACATTGAAATTATGAATCAATACTTCGTTATTTGTTGATGTATGATGTTCGGTTCGTGAAATTCTTGTGGATTTCGCAAAGTACGAATGATGTTATCTGAAAATTTCGGGTACATCGATGATGAAAGTGTAAAATCAAATATATACTTGATTTATTATGAATTGAAATTTGTTGAATTGCGACAGAGATTGTAGTTAACGCTGGTTAAGTTGCGGCCGAAGGACGTACATTATTGCATATTTGTAATATGAATTAACCGAGTAGTTAAGATTCACACACAATAGCTTAGCACGGAAAGATTTATTTCAATATATATATATATATATATATATATATATATATATATATATATATATATATATATATATATATATATATATATAATATACATATAATTTCTTCAGAGGGATTGAGTTAATTCTTCATAACTCGTTGATACAATATACACGTTATTGATTCGTAATGATGTCCACAGTGATTCTTGAACTGACGGAGTTTGTGATGTTATCGGTGTTGTTGATTCGGATGTTGACTGTACTGATGATGCTGGTAACGCTAACGGTACTGTTGATGCTGTTGATAAAGCAAGTTTAGCTTGTTAATCACACATCATTTTTGTCAGGGTTTCTACTCTTCCTTCTATCATTTTGGTTTGCTTAACTGATTTATGGTTAGGGCTAGATTAGATAATCTCTAAGACTTTAGAGATTACATAATCACCGCGGAATCTTTCTCCAATGAAGTTATGAATTAATACTTCGTCAGTTATTGTTGTTGGTACTCCTTGGTATCTATGGTGAGTATGACGTTGATGCTCGTGGGACAGATTGTGAAGTTGAGGTTTACGACGCGGTTGTGGTTGGAGGTGGTAATGGTACTGTTGGCGTTGATGATGGTGGTACTGGTTATGCTGCTGATGCTGCAGCTGGTGTTTGTAATCTCTGCACCATATTCTCCAAAGCCACTACCCGAGCGCGAAGCTCGTTGACTTCTTCTATTACACTGGGGTGATTGTCGGTTCGGATGAGCGGATAAATAAAATCTAAAATTTGATGTAATATATAATCGTGACGAGATACTCTGGAAATGAGCGAGAACATGGTGTTTCAGACAGGTTTGCCGGTAAGTGCTTCAGGTTCTTCGTCAAGAGGGCAATGTGGTGGATGGAAGGGATCACCTTCTTCTTGTCTCCAATGATTGAGGAGGCTACGAACCCATCCCTAATTCATCCAGAATAGGTGATGACTGATTGGTTGATCTATTCCGGTCACACTGATTTCAGAGCTTGAATGGGATTCCATTTCAAAATCTGAGTGACTTGAACTGATGACGAATTCCATTTCGTACGATTGGATAAAGGATTTTTTTTTTTCGATATGAAATGATTTTGGCTAACGGATGGTATTCTAATTACATAGAATATATATATATATATATATAGATCAAAAGATTTCGTAGATTACGGAGGACTTTGCGGGATATGTCAGGCAAAGTTTAAAGTAACAGATACGATAAGATAAGATTTAGCAGATATGCTAAGATATGAATTTTTGTCTATACACTATTCATGCAATCAATGCAGCTAGACGTGTCTTAGACTAAAAATGATAAGCAGGTAATTTCCTGAGGATGATAAGTAGTTAATTTTTGACACAAAATGATAAGCAAAACTTTTGACATGCAGACACGGTCGAAGTCCAGACTCACTAATGCATCCTATCGACTTATCAGTTAGACACACTAATGCAGACCTGGTTCGCTAAGACCACTGCTCTGATACCAACTGAAAGGACCCGTTCATATTCATTATAAATGATTCACAATAGGTGATTACATTGCGAGGTATTTGACCTCTATATGATACATTTTACAAACATTGCATTCGTTTTTAAAAGACAATCTTTCTTTACATCGAAAATTGACAGGCATGCATACCATTTCATAATATCCACTATCCAACTATAAATTAATTTAATAATAATCTTTGATGAACTCAATGACTCGAATGCAACGTTCTTCGAAATATGCTATGAAAGACTCCCAGTAATATCTTTAAAATGAGCAAATGCACAGCGGAAGATTTCTTTAACACCTGAGAATAAACATGCTTTAAAGTGTCAACCAAAAGGTTGGTGAGTTCATTAGTTTATCATAATCATTTATTTCCATCATTTTAATAGACCACAAGAATTTCATTTCCAGTTCTCATAAATATACGTCCCATGCATAGAGACAAAAATAATCATTCATATGGTGAACACCTGGTAACCGACATTAACTAGATACATATAAGAATATCCCCTATCATTCCGGGATCCTCCTTCGGACATGATATAAATTTCGAAGTACTAAAGCATCCGGTACTTTGGATGGGGTTTGTTAGGCTCAATAGATCTATCTTTAGGATTCGCGTCAATTAGGGTGTCTGTTCCCTAATTCTTAGATTACCAGACTTTAATAAAAAGGGGCATATTCGATTTCGATAATTCAACCATAGAATGTAGTTTCAATTACTTGTGTCTATTTCGTCAAACATTTATAAAAGCGCATGTATTCTCAGTCCCAAAAATATAAAGGGTAAAAAGGCAAATGAAACTCACCATACTGTATTTCGTAGTAAAAATACATATAACGTCATTGAACAAGTGCAAGGTTGTCCTCGGATTCACGAACCTAAATTAATTATATATATTTATGTGTTGGTCAATATTTGTCTAACAAATTAGGTCAAGTCATAGTGTACCACAATCCTAATGCTCGAGACTAATATGCAAAAGTCAACAAAAGTAAATTTGACTCAAAATAATTTCCAAAAATCTATACATGATTAATATATAGTTTAAATATCATCGTTTTATATTTTTAAATATTTTTAAAAGATTTATTAGAGTAAATAATATAATTTATTTATTAATAAATAAAATTTTATATTAAATTTATATAATAAAATATACTTATATATATATTAAGTAATAAAATTTATAGGGTTCATTTAATATCATAAAGATAATATGGTAGGTATTATTAAAGTAAGTTATTACACGTAGTAAAATATGTTTGTATCACATATTTATTTAATAAAATAATATCTATAATGATAGTAAGTAAAAGTTGTATTATTTTGTAATAATAATTATTATTATAAAAATATCAATATTTATCATTACTAAGATGACATTATGATAAAACGATAATTCTAATTATGATAACTTTAATATTTACGATAATTTTTAATATTATCTTTAAAATAATAATTCTATTTAAAATAATAATAATAATAATATTTTATAGTAACAATGATATTTCTATTAAAATGATAATTTTTGTTAAAATGATAGTTTTAATACTAACGATACTTTTAATAATAATAGTAATGATAAAAATAATAAGAACGATAATTTTATCTAAATCAATATCTTATAATATTTTAATTTCATCATGATACTCTTACCCATTATTTCCTAATCGTTTCGTTTAATAGCTTTTAATCGTCTTTTATATCGTGTTCGTAATAATGATAATAATAGTAATCAAAATAATTAGGTGTTACAAATATTTGTTTTAATTACACTAATATTAATAATGATAGTTACTATAACATTATTAACGATAATACTAATAATTATCCTAATGATAATATAGTAATAATAATAATAACAATAACAATAACCATTTTTAAATAATGATATATATATATTAATAATGATAATAATAATAATAATAATAATACCAATAATAATAATAATAATAATAATAATAATAATAATAATAATAATAATAATAATAATAATAATAATAATAATAATAATAATAATAATAATAATTGGATAATAATAATAATAATAATAATAATAATAATAATAATAATAATAATTATAACTTTAACGATAATAACGATAGTGATAATAAAAAAATAACATTTTTAATGATAAATCTCTTTTATTGATAAAGATAATAATAATGATAATAATAAGATAAAACTAGAACGACGATAAAAATGATGACAATAATAATCATTTTTAATAAAAATATCAAAAATTCAATTGATTATAACTTTTAATCCGTTCATCGAAACCATTCGATATCTAAAGGAAAAGTTCTTAATTTTTCGCTAGCTTTCCAAGGACATGCATATCTTATACATTATCTCAACCGCAAGTGTAACTAATTCAAGATTCAACCTAACCTGTCTAAGGGCAATATCAAAAGTACAACCATGCATAATCCTAAATACTCGAGCACTAGTCAGGGATACACTATTAGTATGTAAAAGTTAAATTATGAGTACTCACGTATCAATATTGAGATTCAATATTGCAGGAAAGGTACGTAGATGCAACTGAAATGATAAACACTATATTGACCTCACGAGCATACCCATGAACCATACTCAATCACCTCCATAGCTATAACCCATAATTTCCTTAATCCTATCCCACTTGAAAAACAATTTTGAAATCACTCGGACAGCACTCCGTCGTAATATTTTATGTGTACTAATAATATCTTGAAATAATATGGAGTAAATATATATATGTAAATCGATTGAGAGAGTTTAGATAAAAATATTTTCAAGTTTCTATGAAATAATAAAACCTATTGAATTCTATTTATAATAGATTTTTGAATTATTAAAGTAAATTATTAAAGTATGAATTATTAAAGTGAATTATTAAAGTGAATTATTAAAGTATGAATTATTAAAGTGAATTATTAAAGTATGAATTATTAAAGTGAATTATTAAAGTATGAATTATTAAAGTGAATTATTAAAGTTAAAGTAAAGTAGAAATAAAGTAAAGGTAAAATTTAAGTATAGTAAAAGTATAAAACTATGTACGTATAATACGCATATAAATATATATAATATTAATTTAAATCGTTATCTATATCATACTAGTTAAGTAATGAGTTGTCAAAAGTGGTTCTAGATATTTATAAAAGTTATATACGTTTTAATAATAAAGTTCTTTTTTAAACTGAAAACGTTTTTGTACGTTTGAAACTAAATAGATCAATCGAGTCTTTATGAGATTCAATCTTCCACTATCCTTTATCTAGTTCTCAATGATTGACAATTTGTTCTTATTTATAAATCACTTTACCATTTTCTGAATATTGTTAAAATGGAAAGATTTCTCAAATCAACGTGGGCCTTTCAACAGAGACTTGTAATCATAATTCAATATATCTGATAATTCAATTATTTGATTTTATCTTCTAATTCCATTGATAAATATTTTGAAACAGATACAATCATATAAAGTATTTAATCTAATATTTTGTTTACGTTTCAAGTTATAATATATATACACATATACATATATAATCATATTCGTTTAATGGTTCGTGAATCGTTGGAACTTGGTCGAGGTTGAATGGATGTATGAACATAGTTTAAAATTCTTGAAATTTAACTTAACAAATATTGCTTATCGTGTCGGAAACATATAAAGATTAAAGTTTAAATTTGGTTGGAAATTTCCGGGTTGTCACAGTGGACAAATCACAAGGACTAAATTTTTCTTCAAAGAATCCAAATGATTCAGTGTCTGCTGAAGTCTTTAGCGAATACCATGCTCCTTACTCTAAACCCTTGTGGACAATATTCTTCATCATCTTCTGATCTTAGATATTCTAAGATATCATCGTATTTTTCATTATAAATATCCTCCATATTTCTGAAGATATTTTCATAACTATTCTTATCTGAAATCTTTTATCTCTTTGCGCTATCAGTGTTACATCATAAAGGAAACTGTTTTAGTTTCTAAATCTCGGAAAAATTCAAAATTAAAAATATGAATGTTGTTGAAGTAGTGTTGGGAACTGAAGCATGAGTTAGTATAATATAATGACACCTGATCAATGTGATTATATTACAGTAAGTCATGCTGAGTTTCTAATGGAACATGATGATTCATAGACCATACCGTCATCATGCTCTATGTTACACGACTCTTACATTCTACCTAATCTCTAAACGTATCAAGAACATATTTTCTTGATAGTTCTATCTTTTCTCTTGAATTCTGGTAATTTGACTAATCAAGATCGTGCTATTACAAATTCTCTCTTAGAACATTAGTCATGTTCATCTGAAACTCCATACCAATGAATTCTGGACCATTACTCACTTTACTTAAAAATCAAGAAGAGAAAACAAAAGCATGAAGCTTCGAAATAGGAATAGGAGTATAAATCACATCAAATGGAAGAGAGCAATAACTGTGAATGACAATACACAAGCACAGGAGCTCCGAAATATAAGAAAAAAATATAAGCACGACAACAACACAGAGAATTACAAACCGTGTATATCAATGCGTATAGCAATATAAAGACACGGAAGAACTAAAAACACTATGAACCCAAGAGCATAGTAGAAGTAAACAGATTCCTCCGGTGGTAGATGAAAAAGAAGAATGACAGATGTGATAGTCAAGAATATATCAAGAATTAGAACTGGATGGAGCATATTGATGAATGTTTTGGAAGTATGAATTAAGGAAGAAAGTATAGAATATGAGAGATGTGGAAATAAGGAAACGAAGGGGGTGTTAATTTATAGCGAAATATCAGACATAGCAATCGAGGCAGATTACGCACCTAATCGAAGAAAATTATAATTTCATTATTTACTGAAGAATCAAATCTTATTAAGATTACAAAGATTTTCTTTAATCCGGAAATCAGAAGTGACGACGTCGAAAGTTAAGACGAATCTTTACTTTCCTCATTTCACTATTTTGCGATAGCTTCACTCATACACTTCACATAATCGAATTGTTTTATCCATATTACACACTGATGATAAAACTCTAAATTTTCAACTCGTATTCGTCATGAAAACATACTTATTGTTAGCCATGACGATCTCGATCAAATTTCGGGACGAAATTTCTTTAACGGGTAGGTACTATAACGACCCGGATTTTTTAGACTAATTGATTATACTATTTATATGATTTCATAATTCTGACTAGATAAGTAATGAATTTTAATAAGTCTTGAACCTCCAGAAAGAGTTTTACACAAGCTTTTGGTCACCCTTTTATTCCGACGATTCACGAACGTCATAACTTGATTTAATTGTTTAATTGTTTAATTATTGTGTATATATATGGATTTATATATATTTAACTTGAAAATATGATAATTAAATATCTCATTAAGTATATTAACAAAGTATTATATATATATTTTTATACTACTAATTTAAAGAGTTTTTGAACAATATATATGTTAATATTTAAACGACGTAATTAATTTATGTTAAAATGTATTTACATATAATGTATTATGAGTGTAAATACATCCTTTCAAGTATTAAATACACTTTATAATATACCAATACATATAAAGGATAGCTATACTCGTATTTCCATTCAATTTCCTGAATAATTCTACTCGCATTCATACGGTATTTTTACCCGTATTATACACAGCTTCTAGAAGTATTTACTATTGTTATATCCCAATAGAAATCTGCAATTATTTGTGTAATATGTCATCAATGACCTAATAAATTTAATATGTCATCCATGACTTAATACATTTTAACTTATACTAGATATTTTCACTAAAAACCAAATTTTCAAGCCTATAAATAAGCACCATTTCTAACTCATTTTTACACATTCATTTTCCAAATTTTACTTCCAATTTTCACACACACTTGCAAGAACTCTCTCAAGTTTTGTTCTACTACTTCTTTCCAGCAACTTTACATTCTAAACTTGAGGTAAAAACTCTACTTCAACTCTTGTTCAATTCATATGTCTATAGCTATCTATATAAGAGTTTATAAACTAGAACATAGTTTAGTTAATTCTAAACTTGTCCGCAAACAAAGTTAATCCTTCTAAATTGGCTTTTAAAAACAACTTAACACATGTTTTATATCTATATGATATACTAACTTAATGAGTTAAAACTTAGAAACACGAAGAACACCGTAAAACCGGACATACGCCGTCGTAGTAAAACCGGGGGCTATTTTGGGTTGGATAATTAAAAACTATCATAATCTTTGATTTAAAAGTTGTTCTTCTGGGAAAATGATATTTCTTATGAACATGATACTATATCCAAAAATCATGGTTAAACTCAAAATTGAAGTATCTTTTTCAAAATGGTTATCAAGATGTCGTTCTTTCGATGGAAATGACTACCTCTTTCAAATATGGATTATAACTTGTAACTCCGACTATAAACCACCAATTTTTCAGTTTAGTTTCACAAATTACAGTTCGTTACGAAACCATAGCAATTTGATTCACTCAAAACGGATTTATAACGAAGAAATTATGGGCAAAACAATATTGGTTAGAAATGGATAATTTGATTACGGGATTAATTCATTAAAATCCCGTCAGATAAATCAAAAGACATGTCATGGTTACACAATATTATTCTAACATGTCATGGTTACACAATTCGTCAGATAAATCAAAAGACACCACATACACAATACGTGTAACTACAATAGCGGTATTGTGGGTCATGATTTAGTCTTATACAACACGTGTATACTATGTACTACTAATTGTGGACTACTAACGTTGGACTGCTAACTTGACAACTTAAACTTAAACAATCACACGTGATTGAAAATATAAACTTAAACAATCACAAGTGATTGAAAATATAAACTTAAACAATCACACGTGATTGAAAATATAAACTTAAACAATCACATGTGATTGAAGATATGATATGAATAATAGTTGCATTACATTTTGATATATATATATATATATATATATATATATATATATATATATATATATATATATATATATATATATATATATATATATATATATATATATATATATATATTTGTTACAGGTTCGTGAATTCAAGGACGACGGCCATATTTTTAATAAGTTGAAAACTTATTATTAATATACTTGTACTACCATGAGTATATAGTCCCATTTTTAAAATCTAAAAATATTTTGGGATGAGAATACAAGCATTTTATGTTTTACGCCATGGACACAAGTACTTAAAATATATTCTAAGTTGAGTTGTACCACATTGCATATCTTCCCTAATAGCTTGGTAACTAATATTTACATGTTGTAAGAACATGTAAGCGCGAATCCTATTGATAGATCTATCGGGTTTGACAACCCCAACCGGGCTAGTCGCTCTAGTATCGTAATCGGTTGTTTTGTACTTCGTTTTTACTACACTTGGTATAGTGTAGGGAGATTTCATAATAAAGGGAATATGCCACATTAATGGTTAAGTATGGTTACCGAAGTGCTCAACAACTTATAGAATATCTTTATTGAAGTGTTTGTAACTATGAAATCTTGTGGTCTATATTTATATCGATGCTAACTTTAAACCTATATATCTCACCAACCTTTGTGTTGACTGTTTAAGCATGTTTATTCTCAGGTCCTTAAGAAAGTCTTCCGCTGTTGCATTATCTGAGCAAGTTGTGCATGGAGTCTCATGTTTTTTTAAATGAAGTGTTGCATTCAATAAAACCTTTGTCATGTATTATATTCGACTGTTATGTCACGTGTGTAGTATTTGAAAACCGATGTATTATGAGGATTATTTCTTAAATAATCGCCCACTTGTTTAAAACATGCATTGTGTATAATAATGGTGTACTTTTTATGAAACGAATGCAATATTTTCTAAAACGTATCACATAGAGGTCAAATACCTCGCTATGGGACCAATGAATAACGTACTGCGTTTATAGTAATATGGACGGGTCGTTAAACACATGCATCCGTACGATAGCACACTCACTTCCCGGTTGCACCAACATCACTACATCCATACGGTTAGATAAGAACCTATACGGTTGCACCATGTACCCGTGTGGTTGCAGGCTGCAACCGTACGGTTGTGTTCATTGAGCAACATCAGCAAAAACTGACGGGTTTCGAACCAAAATCACCCAAATCTCGATTTCTAAATGTTTTGACACCAAAATCCGTTTAGGAAACATTTATAACACTTATAGAAAATTAAACCCCAACGAAATACATCAAAACGACACCCGGATCACTTGATTTTGACCAAAAAGCCTTTTGTACCAAAACCTAACCAAAAACTCATTCAATCTCATATTACATCAAGAAAACGAAAAATCTTTACCTTGTTATGACCACGAAGTCACTAGTGACAAATTATTCAACACAATTTAGACTCTAAATTGAGATTCAAGAGATTAGAGTTCTAGAGAGTGAAAGGTATAAGTGTGTGTGTGAAATGAAATTTTCAGAAACTTCACAAAAATGAGCAGATGACTTCCTTATATATTTGTGTTAAACACAATACCCCATCACACACGGGTATATACCAGTTATCTAATAACTTTCGTACTTATTTTGACAACCCTAACTTAGTTCAAATTAAATAAACGAACCTGTTCTGTGACCCTTGTCACAAACTGATCTCAACTAAACAATCAAATAATTATAAACATATAATTATAATACTAACATACAAACACACCCAAGGTCAAAAGGGTCATTTCAGCTAGGCCCGATAACAGGATGTTACATTCACTATCATACTTGCCATCACCAAGTGGATTGTCATGGATTGTAAAAACATTGGGTGTTGGCAAAGTTTCACTCACTTCATCATCTTCCTCATCACTCTCGCTAACTTCTTCATCATACTCTTTACCATCATTTTCACTTTCATCATTATCCTTATCATCATCTTCATTCTTCTCTTCATCATTGGTTATCGGAGATTCGGGTACTTGTGCAATCTTCACTACTTCGGTCTTGGCATAAAAGCTTACATCATCATCATCATTATAAAAGATCCAATTTATTGAAAGATAAGTAGAGACTATGGGTGAGGTGGGTGGTGAAATGGTAGTGGATACAAAATTTTCAACTAAAGGGAGCATGGAACTCACAGTTTCTCTAAGATTTGAATTGAAGCTTGTTAAATTTCTAACATTTCTCTCAAATCTATTCTCTCTTGAATTAAAGCCTCCATACGGTTAAGGTGGGTTCTCACAACGTTTGAGAATAACTCTAGTAAATTCGAATCGATCTCCTCTTGTTGTTGATTTTGAAATTGAAATTGAGAAGAATCCCATGTCGAATCACCCCCCTCATAACAATAGTCCATTGGTTGACTCAAAAATTCAAAATTGGAAATAGGACCATTATTACTAGGTTGATCAATGGGGGCAAAATTATTCATGTAACTATCATCATAACCCCCGTCTCGATAACAACCATCATAAGCACCACAATAACCACCCGTCTCACCATTAGCTTCACCCAAATCCATATACCCATTATCATTCATACCCATGTAATCATCATTCATATATCCATAACCATCATTCACCCAAATAATCACCATTGTTGCCCAAATAACCATTATCATCGTTCATGCCCTCATACTAATTGTTCATGCCCATTAACCATTGTCATCATTCATGCCCAAATAACCATTATCCAAACCTATGTGACTTGAGTCTCCCATCAATTGTTGATCATAATTCGCGATTCTTGACATCAAGTAGTCACACGAAGCATCATACTCCGCCATCTAGCTTAATCACACCACAAACAAGCAAGCGTTTTCCGAATATAAGCAAATATAAACAAAAAGTAACTTTTGCAAGAATGAAATTCTTACAAAAGGATCGAACAACTACTAGTTGTATGTATATTTTATGGTATTAACGACAGTTCTAAAGAATGTCGTTAGCAAATTACTAACAATATATAATAATAATAATAAAATCTAAAATAATTCATCATAATAATAATATCAATAATAATATTATTATTAATTATTCATAACTGTAATAGTAACAATATTATGATAATAATAATAATAATTAAATCTAAAAAATTTAATAATAATAATAATAATAATAATAATAATAATAATAATAATAATAATAATAATAATAAAATTAATTAATAGTCATAACGAGTTGATGTGCCCTCGCGATGCAGCTAGAGAACGTAAGCTAAATTCGATTGAGAAAAGGAGGAAAAAACTAAAAAGAAATAACATAATTTGAAATAAGTAATAATACATAAAGTTTAAGAAAAGGAAATGACAAAATAATAAAAGTTAAATTAATAATAACAATTAGGGGTGTGCATGGTTCGGGTAGAACCGAAAACAACTGAGAACCGATGAGGAACCGACCCAAAAACAAAATACCTGAAGTTATTTGGTCCGGTCCTTGGTCCATAGTTTTCCATTTTTTTGGGTATTGGTCCGGTCCGGGCCAAACCCAAAATACCCGAAGTTTTGGACCGAACCGAATGATGTGTGTGTATATATATATATCTATATATATGTGTGTGTGTGCGCGCGCGTGTGAGAGAGATTCATGAGAGAATAAAAAATGTGTGCTACTTTATTTATTAACGGAATCGCTCCTACATACCACATTACATTTATATGATAACAATGAAAACTAATTTAAATCGGCAGAAGTATGTAAATCGATAAATTCTTTTAATAACTTCAATCTTTAATCAAAAGAGATTCTTACAAAAATTAAGCATGTATCTAACTTGTACCGAAAGGAATTATAATTTGTACATGATACAAACTTTTAGTTTGATGAAATGGTTGGTGATTTAATTTATATATATATATATATATATATATATATATATATATATATATATATATATATATATATATATATATATATATATATATATATATATGTTTTTGTAATTCATATACATTAGGAAAGGCAGAGAATTGTATACTCAATTTTTATCATTCAATTTGTGTTATTATCGATCAACATCTTCGCTTCTAAGTTTTGGTTCAATACGATTAAATCCATGCTTAATATGTATCATTTCTTTATCGTTTTCTTCTTGTTGCCTACTTGCTTTCTTAATATGATCAACATGTAACGTATTTTATTATTAATTATTGTGAGTACAAGTTAATTTTACATTAGTTTTTCAAAAATATAATTGGGTCGGGTATTTACCCAAACCGCTTGGACCAAAACTAGACTCGGACTGAACCGAACCATATATAAATGGTCTGGTCCTTGGTTCTTATTTTCATAAAAAATTGGGTTTCGTTCCGATCTGGGTATAGTCTAGTTCGGTCCGGGTATGGACATGAACAGTCCTAATAACAATGACAACAATAATTGTAGTTGATTTGTAATATGTACAAAGTTATGTGACTGATTTATAATAGGTGAAAAGTTACACAATTATAATTATGGTTGATTTGTAATAAGTAAAAAAATATGTGGTTGATTTATAATAAGTGAGAAAGTAATTATTCACCATTTTTGTGTTATAGTTTTTGTTTTGTCGAAAGAAAAGACCCAAATGTCCCATCAAAAACTATATATCACAGGCCAGAAAACGCAAAAAGAAAAGGAGACCTAACCCCCCCCCCCCCCCCCCCCCCTCCTCAAACCGACAACCCGAATGGAAGCCAACCACCATAAAAAAACTATACATCACAGGTTCATAGAGACCGGTGGAGAAACCACCGATCTTGCCGCCTATGGAGTGTAA
The DNA here is from genome assembly GCF_046630445.1 of Rutidosis leptorrhynchoides. Taxonomy (NCBI): domain Eukaryota; kingdom Viridiplantae; phylum Streptophyta; class Magnoliopsida; order Asterales; family Asteraceae; genus Rutidosis; species Rutidosis leptorrhynchoides. The sequence goes on along the minus strand of NC_092343.1, from coordinate 378,585,663 downwards.
CTGGAAAGTTAGACGGAGAAAGGAAAATACATGAGCATCGAAAAGAGGAAGGAGATGACGAAAGAAAGGAGAAAACAAGGACTCGGAAAGAAAGGGTAGCGGAAAAGAGCTTCGAGATCTAGGGTTTTCTTCTATTTAGGAGAGACAACTTTTCTTGTGTAAGGGTAGTCTGCTTCGACAATTGTGTCCGACACGAGTATATGTTGACATTTTAAATTACGGATTAGTATTCTAATTCTCAATTGAAATTTGTATTATTATATGTTATTAGTTAAATGACCTATTTACCTATCATGTGCCCAAACATGTCATCATTTAACAAAAGAAGTTAACTAGAGTTAGGAATTGGACAAGCGCTGAACAAATTTAAAATCATAAGGACTACCAGTATAATTTCAAAAAGATAGGGATGACCCGTATAATTTAGGGTAAACTACAGGTAACTGTTAAGATTAAAATTCGAATGATTAATGCATAAATAGGAGATTAACCTGATAGTTTGCAGGGTTTTCACATTTTAAAAATTTTAATATTAAAAAATCCGTTGCATAAAAGGAAATTATGAAAAAATTGAAATCTAAACTACCACAATTATTTTCCTAAAAGAATCCTTTAATTCTGTCATAAACTCACAAAAAGTAATTTCATAATTAAATAACTATCACTCATGATTAATTGCAATGTACTAACTTTTGTACAGTTTAACGATATTCTTAAAAACTGCATATCAAATATTTATTATGTTTTAGAACACTCAACAATTAGTTATTGAGCTCTTCCATCCACCTATCATCGATGACACCAATGGCACCACCCTGCCATGCATTTGCCTTCCCCTCCCCCGCCCTATTTCGTGTTTCTACTCGCTGTTTTTAAGCATATCGTACCACAAAGCATATTCCCTACATATTCCCTTTTTACTGTTAAATTAAAGAAATTAGAAAATTAGTGTCGTTCGAGGGCTATTTTGTTTCTTTAACTTGTATTCTTTTTTAATTAATTCAAACATTATAAATATACAACCCTTCGAACTCATTTTTCACACAATTTTAACTTTCATATCATATACCAGTTACTTTATATCATCTAAAAATACCTAAAATAACAAATGACAACCTAAATCTAACCTATGAATTCCTACTTCTCAATTACAAGATATGTTCCAACAACTACTAGATTCACATCATATTTATCTGTCACCATCCGAGTCATCTTTCCCACCCACAACAACTTATGGTTTTGCGGCTTTTAAACAAATGACACCATTCGTTAATCAGTTTTCCATACCACTTGAAGATCCACAAAGCTAAATATATATAAATATGTTTCTTCAACATCAACAACTAGAACTCGGTTGCATTAATAAGTCTATTTACCCATCCTTTCAAACACCAATTAAACCCAAAGAATGAGAACATGTAGAAGAAACATGTTCAAACATATTTTTAATATAGGGCAAATATACACTTAAGTGCAACAGGTGAGGGGTTTAGGGTCATTTAAAATTTAACTTTTTGATCATGTACCGTAGAGAACCCAGTCGATATCTATTTATAATTTCAGGATGCCGGTTAAATGTGTGTTCCTCGTCATCAAATAAGTTGGTATGATGGCCTTAGTAGTTCATAATAACATAAGTTCGTTAATAGGGTAGACAATCATGGAAAAGAAGGTCATAGCGGCACAAAGCAGAGACGGAAAAACCATATGGGAAGTTGTATGCACGTAAAGGATATTTGAAACAACCTCAACCCGTTTATGAAAATCTTACGTTAGTTTATCTAACAAATTTTTTTACAATGGCCACTCGCGACTTGATTCTCGCCAGTCGCGACGTGATCCCAATCTAATTTCTACTGTCGAGCTTTTAACCACAACTGGTCGTCTGTTTCCGCTCTTGGTCGATATTAACCAAAACCAAATTTAACAATTTCCAAACATTAAGTAAACGGGTTTTAAACATCTGATGTTTTTGCGAGGTGTATATAAAATAGCTTAAATTTTACTAGGAAATACTATTAAATACGATACAATTTTACACAAGATATTTATTTATTTAAAGAATGGATATACTTAAACCTTGCTACAACACTTATAGGCAGTGTACCTAATCGTACAGTAGTGTAGTTTTTAGTAAGTCCGGTTCGTTCCACAGGGAAAATCTTTTAATCAAAGCTTAACGCTATATTAGTTTAATTTATAAAAATACAAATATATATATAAGTAATATTATTATTATAAAGGGGGATTTTTACCGTTTAATGACCGGTTTGTCGATTTTAAAACTTTAGTCGCAGTTAAAACCAAATGTAAAATATTAAATAAATAAAAGACTTAATTTAAAGCGTAAAGTAAATAACGATAATAAAATTGCGAATAATAAAAGTGCGATAAAATAAACTTGCGATAATTAAAAAGTACGATAATTAAAAGTGCAATTAAATACAATAACAATAAATAAAAATGCGATAATTAGAAGTGCAATTATATATAAAATAAAGGAAATTAAATATGAAATAAAAGAATTATGCTTATTTAAACTTCCGTAATCATGATGTTTGACGTGTTGATTTTAGTTTTATGCCCATGGATTAATTGTCCTTTGTCCTGGATTATTTAATATGTCCGTCTGGTTTTTGTCCATAACAGTCCATCAGTCATAAATATAAAGTGCGAGTGTCCTCGTCAAATTATCCTTATACCCGAAGTCAAATATTCCAACTAATTGGGGACTTAAACTATAACAAGATTTTAATACTTTGTTTAATAATTACACCAGGATGTCGACTGAGTGTAACCCAAGGTTTTAATACTTTGTTAACAATTATGCCAAGTGTCCTTGTACATAATTTCACCCCTGTTTTAATAATTCTAGTGGCTATTAATCCATTCCCGTGTCCGGTTAAATGAACGATTATTCGTACATATAAATATCCCGCCCATCGTGTCCGATCGAGTGTAAATGGTTATTTATAGGGACGCCCAATTGTAAATCTTTATATTAACATTAACAAACTATCATTTAGTTAAACAAATATAAAGCCCATTAATAGCCCATAGTCTAATTTCCACAAGTGTCGTTCTTTTGTCCAAACTCCAATTATGGTACAAAGTCCAATTACCCAATTTTAGTAATTAGCCCAACATCATGATTACTTCGTTTTAAATAAGCATAATAATAACTTAGCTACGAGACATTAAATTAAAAAGGTTGAACATAACTTACAATGATTAAAAATAGCGTAGCGTTACACGGACAGAATTTCGACTTACACCCTTACAACATTCGCTAACATACCCTTATTATTAGGATTTAAAATTAAAATTAAAATTAAAATATAAATTATATATATATTTACGTATATATTGAGAGAGAGATAGATTATTATGGATGTTTTTACTCGTCGAACTGCGTTGCTTTTATAGGCTGTTTCAAAATTGGGGGCTCCGCGAGTCGCGGCCCATTTGGTCTTCGAACTCCGCAAGTCGCGGAGTTCCATTTTACAGCTCACTCAACTTTGGCTCTTTGTTTGCCGACGATTATATAAATAAATATAATATATAAATAATTTTAGTAATTATTTAAATATTATATTATATTTATGTGCATAGTTGACTTGTAATTTTTAGTCCGTTGCGTCGAGCGTTGAGAGTTGACTCTGGTCCCGGTTCCGGATTTTCGAACGTCCTTGCGAATAATTTAATATCTTGTACTTTGCGTTTTGAATCTTGTACTCTTATAATTTTGAGACGTTTCTTATCAATAATTGGAACCTCACTGATTGTATTTTGTACTTTTGAGCTTTTTGGTCGTTTGCGTCTTCAATTCGTCGAATCTATCTTTTGTCTTCACCTTTTATTATTTAAACGAATATCACTTGTAAATAGAACAATTGCAACTAAAAGCTTGTCTTTCTTGAGGAATAATACTATGAAATATATGTTCGTTTTTAGCATTATCAAATATTCCCACACTTGAGCGTTGCTTGTCCTCAAGCAATATAGTCTTGAAATACTAGAATCACTTCTTTATTCTTCACACTTTGCACATCAGTGATTTCTATACGGCGGTATAAACAATGGTAATAACGATATAGTTTACAGTCCCACATGACTATAAAATTTAGATCCATTAAGGAAATTGGATCTTTATGAAAACATTTGATCTTTTGAAAATTTTAATCTAGCTTTTACCCTAGATAAGTTTTCCGGAATAACCCTTCACCGGCGTTTGCAAAATATTTTTGTGGGTTTGGTGGGTTTCAGATTTGAAAATTTTAGCTCAAAACTTGTGGTTTTGTGTCACCCACTTGCTAACCTTGTATTAGGAAAGCAACACATCCAGTATACTTGCTCCGTATATTACCTTTCGGTAAACTACCGTCCGGTTATAAAGGAAAGCATTGAACAAGCAACTGTTAAGGCAATGTCCCCTGACATGCTTTTAATTATGGTCTATAACGTGTTGGACGCAATTATTATCCTTTGTAGGAGCAATAGTAAAGCTTACCCTTATGATTTTTCGGTCTGGCACAAGGTCCTGTCTTTGACCATGCTATACAACCACCGTTCTTACGGTTGACACCCGATTTGGTTCAGGTGACCTAATGAATTCCAGGTGAATTCCTAGGATTTTACGTTCAATGGTAATGAACGCATTGAAAATGGGTTTTCAGAAAACAAATCGATTTGTAATTTTGATCAAAATATTTTCTCGTTCAAGCTCGAGTTTAGATATCATTGAATTCCATGAGTTTGTAATTCTCAATCTTTAAGGTCAATCTCTAGGATTGAGTAATATCAGTCTTAAAAGCTGATTTTTAATCTTTAAGGAGATTATCCTTTCCGGGGATCTGATTCATTAGTCTTATCCAGCTAATTTGCACGGTGCCCCCCCATTTTACGAGATAAATCCTTCTCATGGTTAGGATAAATCTGACCACTTGGCGACCTTGTTTTATGCTGAGGTCCGTGGATTTCCTGCTGATTTTAGTGATGACTTTTCTAGATTTTTCGTCAACCTACAGCTGGTCTGGACGACAACTTCCTGACCTAAATCAAGAAGCGCGTTTCTTTTTCGGAAGACTTTACTTCCTTTTAATGATGGAATTGATTCATCGTGTAGATCCATCTCTTCTTTTCTTTCATCGGGTAAAACAGTTTAGTTTAGTCCAAAGCAAAAGTATTTTCAGTTATTTGTTACAGAAATATGTGACATATGTTTAAAATATCTTGGTAAATTTTCCCACACTTGGCTTTTATTTTCCTTTTTATTGTCCTCTATTCCATTTTAAATGAATTTTAACATTTTGGTTTGTTTCTCAATTTATGTCCTTTCCGAGGTAACAATAATTTCGGTGTTAAAACCTAGTTTTATCGTTCATAAATATGTATAAACATGATTTTGAGTTCATTTAATTGAAAATTTTGAAAAATTTTACTAGAATTGGGTAGTCAGTATATAAGACTAGGGCTGTTCTTTATTATCAGAGAGCACTAGATTCTAATACAACTACTACTTTACTAGTATTTCTAATGGTAACCAAGTGTATAAAGTAAAAATTTTAAAATCCGAAAGAATTTAACCCCTTCCCACACTTAAGATCTTGCAATGCCCTCATTTGCAAGAAATCAGTAACAATTTAAATTATTGAGGGTGATTAGCGTAGAAATGATTAAATTTTACCAAAGTTTCCAAACATATTGTTGTTTGTGTTGAATGATAAATGGTGCACATCATTTGTTCATTCCGTCTTGTTGTTATTTCACATATATTTTGCATCTTGTCGTCAAAATTAGTTGCTTTTGCTGAACTTAATGTCAGTCTTTGAAAATGCGTTGTTTTACCCTGTTGCGTACATAAGATAAACTGCAAACATATATACATATTTTTGAAGTTTGGTATATTACCCCACATTCAAACATTATTAAAATCTAAAAATAAAAATTTGTAAATTATAAAAACTAATACAATTCCAACATAAGTATTAAATGTATCAACATTACAAATAATAAAATAAATAAAACTAAGTAGACTAGGGATGATACTGATACCAGTAGGGGTTCCATGCATAACCATATGTGTTATAAAATGCTTCGGCTGGGTTATACGTAGGATACGGTGGTTGGATCTCTATAGACCAGGGAGGAAATATGGGCGATGGAGTAGGAATATAGTTTCTACCTACATGTTGGCAATGAGCTATGATTTGGTTTTGATGAACTTGCCAATCTTCAAATGCTCGATGTCTAGCATTTTCATACTCTTGTGAAGCTATAAACCTTTGCATTTCTGTCATTTCATTTCCTCCTCCCACATTACCTGGCTGTTGGTTTCTCTCAACCTGTGGATGTCTACCATGGTATTGTACTGCGGCGTTATTTCGCCTCTTCAAAACCTTCGCACCATGGTATACATTTAAACCTATTGTATCGCGGGGTTCTGGTTCTTCGATTAATAATCCCCCCGACTTATATCCACACCGAGATATTCAGAAATCAAAGTAATAAATATACGACCTCCTATTATGCTATGCGGTCTCATCCCCCTAACCATAGCTGATAAATAATAACCCACACAATAAGGTATACTTACAGCGCTTTGTGGGTCTCGAATACACATGTGGTAAAACAAATCCTGTTCATTTACCTTTTCCTTGTTCTTACCTCGTTGTGTAATCGAATTGGCTAAAAACCTATGAATTACTCTTAACTCTGCTCTATCTATATCCAAATAAGAGTAATTTCCCCCTTTAAATCGGTGATGGCTAGTCATTTGACTCCATACACCATGCGTATCAAAATTTTCGTCTATCTTTCTACCATTTAGTATCAACCCTCTACAATCGGCAGATACTAACTCCTCAAGCGTATATATACGTAAAGCCTGAGCCATGTCTAGTAAAGACATGTGGCGCATCGAACCTCCTAACAAAAGTCTAATAAAAGATCGATCGGTTAAACTAGCTACCCGATCATTTATTTCTATACTACACAATAATTCTTCACACCATACTTTATATACAAGTCTACGCATGTTGAATAAACGTACCCAATCGTTAAAAGTAGAATTACCATACCTCTGTGTAAGTAATTCCCTAATTAGCCCGGCTAATTCTACAGCTTCTAACGGTGCCCATTCTATTACCCTAGGTACTTCAACAGCTTTAGAATGAAGAGTATGCAAACCCCTTTGGTATTTTGGATAATCTATCCAACGTCTGTCAAATCTCAAGTTCGGGTGCAAATCTTCCAAGTGCATATCTGAAAATGTCATAACTGGATGAGGTATATCTTGTTTGTAGTAGTTATCCACCTCCTGTTGTTCCGTATTCTCAGCAGGAGCATTGCGAGCTTGGGATGAAGATTCACCCCTTTCAGTCTGCAAAACACATCAAACACAATTTTTGTGCATCCAAATATGCATTAGTGTCAGCAAAATCATCAATCAAAATAATTACAATGACATGTTCAATTTATATCAAACATAAGCTCATTTTCATATTTTTATCAAATCTACACTTTTTCAAATAAGCATATACGAAAATGTTCACCAAGTTCATAAGCATTCAACTCAAATAACATGTCAAAATAATCATTACTAGCAATTAAACAAGTTTCAAATGGCATTATCTCTCAAAAATCAAGTTCATGAATTTTAGACTTGAAAAAGTCCACTTTAATTCTCAAAATCATGTTTAGGCTCAAAGTTTGGATCATTTAACTACCTAAACATGTTACACTACTTAATTTAGCAACAATTCATGACAAAAATTGGCCATAACCTGTTTATATCAAAAAGCCCCAAATTTGCTCAAGAACACAAACCCTAGATTACTCAAAATTTGAATTTTAAAGCTTCTAATCATGTTAAATAGCATCAATCTAGGTTATACAAGCATAATACATAAGCAATTTAAGCATAATTACACTAAAAAGCATCAAAATCGAATTGGGTAAAAAATTGCTCAAGAACACTAATTTTCGGATTAAATGGTGTTTAGGTGTAGAAATTTACCGTTTTCCTTGAGTAATTCCTTGATAGCATCCTTCTCAACATGATTTTAGTAAAAGATTTGATGAAAAACGGCCCAAAATTACGAATTTGAGATGTGTTTGTGTGTGTATTTCGCAGTATTTTGTGGGTGTGGAGTGTGCAACTGATCTGTTCTGCCTTTTATTTTTTTTTCTGTAATTTGGTCTCTCCGCGACTTGCGGTGAATTTGTTCTTCAAACTCCGCGAGTCGCGGCCACTTTTTTTTTTTTTTTTTAAATAATAATCCTTACTTATCAAACAAATATAAAATAAATTTAAAATTTTGTTTTCCTTTGTTTTAGGACGAGGTCGTTTCGGATCGATGTCCTAGTCCGTCCCTCGACAAAATTTTAAAATTTGTCTTTTTGTAGCGATTGTTTTAAAAGCTAAGATTTTTGGGTTTTTTTTTTTAATGTTTTTGGCATACTTTAATTCAATAAGATTAAAAATAATGATAATAAAAGTTCTCGTCCCTCCCTCGGGTAAAGCAATTTCGGTTCAAAGACCTAGTCTTCAACTCAAGACGAATTTTAAAAATTATATTTTTAACTTAGCAAAATAAAGTAAATTTTTGTTTTTAAATTCACACCAAACTTAAATTTAAAATATGCATAAAATTAAAAATTCACATTTTTTTTTTAAATTAAAAATTCACACCAAACTTATATTATATTTTTGTTTTTATACATAAAAACTTATATTAAAAAGATTAATTTTTCAAATATTTACAAACTTAAATATATTGATTTTACAAAGTTCAAAATATTAATTTAATATTTATATATTAATTTTAAAAAACATGGTAAAAAAATAAAATTAAAAATCTTTTTGGCTTTTATCCTACTTTAATCAATCAAATATTATCAAAAATATGCGCCCCTCTTTTCGGTAAAGTAATTTCGGTTCCATGACCTAATTTAACTCATGACGAATTTTTGAAATATTTTGGGTTGATTGATTAAAAATATTTATACCTTAAGAATAAACGTTAAATTTCGCAGTGATGTAATAAATTTTTGTATGATATCAATAATTTCGGTCGCCAAACCTTATTTTATTCAATACCAATTTAATACTTTATAGCGAACAAATTAGCGTTTATTATCAAAAGGTTAAAAATAAAAATAAAAAAAATAAAAACTGTACAGACTTACCTGTGAGATAGTATTCTTAGTTATATGATCTATCTCATTCATAAGATAGTCGGTTTAATTGGTTTTCCATAGCTACATAGGCGTAACCTCGAGCATTCAGTGTTTTTTCTTCTAAACATATGAACGGTCCGTCTCTACATAAAGTAACAAATTCGGTATTTGAATAGGTTTGATTATTTGAACATTTACCTCCATGTGACCATTTTCTGCATTTGTGACATCTTTCTAGATGTCGTGCTCTTCTTTTCGCTGCGGATTTTGATTTTCCTTTACCAAATTGTAACTTATTATCTTCGCATCTGGATTCTTTTCTTACTCCGTCCAATCTTTCTCTGATTACTGATACTATTTCACTCGGAAGTGTGTCATTATTACGTTTAGTGATCAAAGCGTGTAGCATTAGACCATGGTTTAGTTCACAGGCAGTCTTCATTTCCTAAAAAAAATAAAAATTCAGAATGGGGGGAGAAGACTAGTTCTTTTGGGTCTGCTAGGGAAAGACCATTCGGGTTTCATTTTCGAGAACTACACGAAAACAGACAATCTAACTCTAACAAAAATACATAAAATCCTTAAAAGACTTGATTCTCCTCACACTTAGTTAGCTGTGGTATCGAAATTGTGATTAACTTCGTTGTCGACTTCCATCGGACTATCTATATAATGTTTAACTCTGTGACCATTAACTTTAAATTCAATTCCATTTGAATTTATTAATTCTATCGTTCCGTATGGGAACTCTTTTGATTATGAATGGTCCAGACCATCTTGATTTCAATTTTCCAGGAAATAGCTTGAATCATGAATTGAAAAGAAGAACTCTGTCTCCTTCTTTAAATTCTTTTAAACTTCTGATTCTTTTATCATGCCATTTCTTCGTTCTTTCTTTATAGATTAACGAATTTTCGTATGCTTCATGTCTTAATTCTTCTAATTCGTTTAGTTGACTTAATCGTAGACGTCCAGCTTCATGTAAATCAAGATTACATGTCTTCAAAGCCCAAAATGCTTTGTGTTCAATTTCTACTGGAAGATGACATGCTTTTCCGTAGACGAGTTTAAAAGGTGTGGTTCCAATTGGAGTTTTGTAGGCTGTTCTAAAAGCTCAGAGTGCATCCTCTAATTTAATGGACCATTCCTTCGGATTTGATCCTACGGTTTTCTCTAGAATACGTTTTAAAGCTCGGTTGGTATTTTCAACTTGTCCACTTGTTTGTGGATGATATGCGGTGGAGATTTTATGAGTTACTCCATATCTTTTGAGAACTTTCTCAAGTTGATTATTACAAAAATGAGTTCCCCGATCACTTATTAAAGCTTTCGGTGTTCTAAACCTTGCAAAAAGACGTTTTAAAAAGTTGACTACAACTCGTGCATCGTTAGTTGGGAGAGCTTGTGCTTCCGCCCATTTAGATACATAATCAATGGCTACGAGAATATAGAGATTATTATGAGATTTTGGAAATGGACCCATAAAGTCAATACCCCAAATGTCAAATACTTCGCATACTTGAATGACATTTTGTGGCATTTCATCACGTTGACTTATTTTTTCGGCCCTTTGACAAGCATCACAGGATTTGCAAAGAAGGTGTGCGTCTTTGTAAATTGTAGGCCAATAGAATCCAGCATCATAAACTTTTCTTGCTGTTAGTTGAGGCCCATAATGCCCTCCTGTTGGTCCTGTGTGTCAATGGTTTAAAATTTTACTAGCTTCATCTCCAAATACACATCGGCATATTATTCCATCTGGACAACTTTTAAATAGATGTGGATCTTCCCAGAAATAGTGTTTTATATCACTGAAGAATTTCTTTCATTTTTGGTACGACAATCCTTTTTCAAGGTATCCACATACTAAGTAGTTTGCATAGTCTGCAAACCATGGAATTTCATTATAATCTATCTTCAATAGATATTCATCAGGAAAGTTGTCTTGTATGGCCGATTCATTTAGAACTTCTAATTCAGGATTTTCAAGACGAGAAAGATGATCAGCGGCGAGATTTTATGCTCCTCTTTTATCTCGGATTTCAATATCGAATTCTTGTAAGAGTAAGATCCAACGGATTAATCTTGGTTTGGCATCTTGTTTCGAAAATAGGTATCTAAGAGCAGAATGGTCGGTATAGACCACCGTTTTTGCTAGAACGAGATATGAACGAAATTTGTCAAAAGCAAAGACAATAGCAAGGAGTTCTTTTTCAGTAGTTGTATAATTTGTTTGTGCTCCTTGTAACGTCTTACTAGCATAATATATAGGTTGAAATCGTTTTTCAATCCTTTGTCCTAAAACGGCTCCCATTGCAAAATCACTTGCATCGCACATTAGTTCAAACGGTAGATTCCAATTTGGTGTTAGCATGATCGGCGCATTAGTGAGTTTCTCTTTAAGAATATTAAAAGATTTGATACATTCATCTGAAAAGATGAATGGAGCATCCTTTTCTAGGAGTTTATTCATAGGAGTGGCAATTTTAGAAAAAATCTTTTATGAAATATCGGTAAAAACCGGCATGCCCTAGAAAACTCCTAACTCCTCTAACATTGGTGGGATGTGGAAGTTTAGCAATTACATATACTTTAGCTCTATCCACTTCAATTCCTTCTTTTGAAATTTTATGTCCAAGAACGATGCCTTCTTTAACCATGAAATGACATTTCTCCCAATTAAGTACTAGATTTGATTGTTCGCATCTAATCAGCATTCGTTCAAGATTAGCTAGACATGTTTCAAAAGTATCACCGAAGACTGAAAAGTCATCCATGAAAACTTCCATGCATTCTTCTATCATGTCGTGAAAAATCGCCATCATACACCTTTGAAAGGTTGCAGGGGCGTTGCAAAGTCCAAATGGCTTGCGTTTGTAAGCAAAAGTACCATAAGGGCACTTGAATGTGGTTTTCTCTTGATCTTCGGGTGCTATTGGAATTTGAAAATATCCGGAAAATCCATCAAGAAAATAATAATAACTATTTCCGGCTAATCTTTCCAACATTTGATCAATGAAATGTAAGGGAAAGTGATCTTTTCTGGTGGCGTCATTTAATTTTCTATAATCAATACATACACGCCATCCTGTTACAGTCCTTGTAGGAATAAGCTCATTTTTTTCATTTGTAATGACAGTCATGCCACCCTTCTTAGGCACGCATTGAACTGGGCTTACCCATGGACTATCAGAGATTGGATAAATTAAACCTGCATCTAGCAGTTTAATTATTTCTTTTTTAACAACATCTTGCATATTCGAATTTAGTCTTCGTTGGCGTTGCACATACGTTTTATGACCTTCTTCCATAAGGATTTTATGTGTGCAATACGAAGGACTTATTCCTTTAATATCATGAATCTTCCATGCAATGGCTGGTTTATGAGCTTTCAACACAGAAATGAGTTGTGATTTCTCATTTTCAGTAAGAGAAGATGATATTATTACAGGTAATTCAGATTCACCATGCAAATAAGCGTATTCCAAATGGTTTGGAAGTGGCTTTAACTCTAATTTCGGTGGTTCTTCTATTGATGATTTATATCAATATCTGTCTTCTTCTTTTACCATTTGAATTTCTTCTGTTGTTGGTTCATATCCATTAGCTATAAGTGTAGCTAACATTTCAGCTTCATCAATTTGTTCATTACCTTCTCCTAAAAAACATTCTCCTGTTCCTTGTAATTCTGGAAATTCTTCTAACAATTCTGCATGTGAATCTATAGTTTGAATATAATAACATGTATCATCTGCAGATTGCGGTTGTTGCATTGCTCTATTAACTGAAAAGGTAACACTCTCGTCCTCTATACTTAGGGTCAATTTCTTACCGAACACGTCTATCATTGCTTTAGCCGTGTTTAAGAATGGTCTTCCTAATATGAGAGGAACTTGAAAATCTTCTTCCATGTCCAGAACAACAAAATCTACTGGAAATACTAAATTACCAACTTTAACTAGCATGTTCTCCATTATCCCTCTAGGATATTTTATTGATCGATCGGCTAGTTGTATGCTTATTCTTGTTGGTTTCAATTCTCCAAGGTCTAGTTTAGTGTATAGTGAAAACGGCATTAAATTTATACTAGCACCTAACTCTGCCAATGCTTCTATTGAACTAAGACTACCTAGAAAACATGGAATTGTGAAACTTCCTGGATCAGATAGTTTTTCTGGTATCTTATTCAACAGCACTGCTGAACAATTAGCATTCATAGTAACAGCCGAGAGTTCTTCCAATTTCTTTCTATTCGAGATTAGATCTTTCAGAAATTTAGCATATCTAGGCATTCCTAAAATCACATCAATGAAAGGAAGATTTACATTTATCTGTTTAAACATATCTAAGAATTTAGATTGCTCGGCTTCAAGTTTCTCTTTCTTCATTTTACTCGGGTAAGGAAGTGGTGGTTGGTATGGTTTAACATAAGGTTTAGCCTTAACTGTGTTATCTTCATTAACCTTTTCAACTACCGGTTCTTTTTCCTTATCTTGATCAGGTTGTGGTTCTTGTTGAGTAGGAATAGCTTCATCAGAAGTTACAGGTATTTCAGGTGGTTTAAGTGTTGTACCACTTCTTGTGGTAATGGCTTTAGCTGTTTCATTCCGGGGGTTTGCATTTGTATCACTAGGTAAACTTCCCGGCTTTCTTTCACCTATTAACCTTGCTAGGTTACTTACTTCTTGTTCCAAGTTTTGAATAGAAGCTTGTTGATTTCTAAATGCTTGAGCATTTTGTTCATTAGTTTGTTTTTGAGATGTGAAAAACTGCGTTTGAGTTTCAACTAGCTTTGTCATCATATCTTCTAAATTCGGCTTTTTATCATCGGTTTGTGATGGTTTGTTTTGAGAATTAGGTCTTTGCTGATTGTAAGTATTATTGGATACTTGTTGATTGCTAGGACCTTGTTGGTTGTTGTATGGAATATTTCGATTATAATTCTGATTTTGATTGTAAATCGGTCTTGACGGTTGATAATTATTCTGATAATTATTTCCAGGCCTTTGGTTTAGATATGAAACATTCTCTCTTTGTTCCATTGTTAATTCAATACTGAGACAATCTTTTGTCAAATGTGGTCCTCCACACTGCTCACAACTAATTCGTATTGAGTGGATATCTTTAGTCATCTTTTCCATTCGTTTCTCGACAGCATCTATCTTTGCAGAAATAGAATCTAAGTCATGGCTAGAATCGGCTCTAGCTGCTTTAGATGATCTAACGATATCTTTTTCTTGGTGCCACTCATGTGAGTGGGAAGCAGTGTTATCAATAATTGATAAGGCTAAAAAGGAACATATATTTCATAGCATTATCCCCCAAGAAAGACAAAATTTTAGTTGCAATTGTTCCATTTTCAAGTAATATTCGTTTATATTAAATAAGTGCGAAGACAAAAGGCGAAAATGACGAATTGAAGACACAAAGGTCCAAAAAGCTCAAAAGTACAAGATACAATCAAAAAGGTTCAAATTATTGATGAAGAACGTCTAAAAATGACAAGAGTACAAGTTACAAAACGCAAAGTACACGATATAAAATTGTACGAAAGGACGTTCGAAAATCCGGAACCAGGACATGAGTCAACTCTCAACACTCGACGCAACGGTGTAAAAATTACGAGTCAACTATGCACAAGAATAAAATATAATATTTAAATAATTCATAATAAGAATAATATTAAATAATAAAAAGTTGTTAATTGAGCATAGTTCAGGGGTCGTAAATGAAAATTCAATTTCAGAATTCGCCTATAAAAGGCAGTGTATTCGATCGATATAGGACACACCTTTTTCTATCCTAAATCCATCTTTCTCTTCTCTCATATATACGTAAAATATATATATAATTTATATTTTAATTTTAATTTTAATTTTAATCCTAATAATAAGGGTATGTTAGCGAATATTGTAAGGGTGTAAGTCGAAATTCTGTCCGTGTAACGCTACGCTATTTTTAATCATTGTAAGTTATGTTCAACCTTTTTACATTAATGTCTCGTAGCTAAGTTATTATTATGCTTATTTAATCCGAAGTAATCATGATGTTGGGCTAATTACTAAAATTGGGTAATTGGGCTTTGTACCATAATTGGGGTTTGGACAAAAGAACGACACTTGTGGAAATTAGACTATGAGCTATTAATGGGCTTTATATTTGTTTAACTAAATGATAGTTTGTTAATGTTAATATAAAGATTTACAATTGGGCGTCCCTATAAATTACCATATACACTCAATCGGACACGATGGGCGGGGTATTTATATGTACGAATAATCGTTCATTTAACCGGATACGGAACTGGATTAATAGATAATAAACTTGTTGAAACAGGGGTGAATTACATTCAAGGGTAATTGGTGTAATTGTTAACAAAGTAGTAAAACCTTGGTTTACACGCAGTCGATAACCTGGTGTATTCATTAAACAAAGTATTAAAACCTTGTTACAATTCGAATCCCCAATTAGTTGGAATATTTAACTTCGGGTATAAGAATAATTTGACGAGGACACTCGCACTTTATATTTATGACTGATGAACTGTTATGGACAAAAACCAGACGGACATATTAAATAATCCAGGACAAAGGACAATTAACCCATGGGCATAAAACTAAAATCAACACGTCAAACATCATGATTACGGAAGTTTAAATAAGCATAATTCTTTTATTTCATATTTAATTTCCTTTATTTTATATTTAATTGCACTTTTAATTATCGCACTTTTATTTATTGTTATTGTATTTAATTGCACTTTTAATTATCGTACTTTTTAATTATCGCAATTTTATTTTATCGCACTTTTATTTATCGTTATTTACTTTACGCTTTAAATTAAGTCTTTTATTTATTTAATATTTTACATTAGATTTTAACTGCGACTAAGTTTTAAAATCGACAAACCGGTCATTAAACGGTAAAAACCCCCTTTTATAATAATAATAATACTACTACTACCTATATATATATATATATATATTTATACAAATATAGTTTTAAAAATATAGCGTTAAACTTCACTAGCTTTCCCTGTGGAACGAACCGGACTTACTAAAAACTACACTACTGTACGATTAGGTACACTGCCTATAAGTGTTGTAGCAAGGTTTAAGTATATCCATTCTATAAATAAATAAATATCTTGTGTAAAATTGTATCGTATTTAATAGTATTTCCTTGTAAAATTTAATAGTATTTTATACCCCTTAGCTTTAACATCAAGTATTTTTGGCGCCGCTGCCGGGGAAGCGCTAAAACGCATGGACAAGATATGGAAAGTTGTTAAGAGGATGTCCGCAACATAGTTTAGACACCTGTCAAATAGTACAAATATTCTACCAAGGATGCGACATCACTACAAGGAAAGACATAGATATAGCAGCTGGTGGTTCTATTATGAAGAAAACCGAAACTGATGCTTACAAAATTATTGATAACACTGCTTCCCACTCACATGAGTGGCACCAAGAAAAAGATATCATTAGATCATCTAAAGCAGCTAGAGCCGATTCTAGCCATGACTTAGATTCCATTTCCGCAAAGATAGATGCTGTGGAGAGACGAATGGAAAAGATGACTAAGGATATTCACTCAATACGAATTAGTTGTGAGCAGTGTGGAGGACCACATTTTACAAAAGATTGTCTCAGTATTGAATTAACAATGGAACAAAGAGAGAATATTTCATACATAAACCAAAGGCCCGGAAATAATTATCAGAATAATTATCAACCGCCAAGACCGATTTACAATCAAAACCAGAATTATAACAGAAATATTCCATACAACAACCAACAAGGTCCTAGCAATCAACAAGTATCCAATAATACTTACAATCAGCAAAGACCTAATTTTCAAAACAAACCACCACAACAAACCGATGATAAAAAGCCGAATTTAGAAGATATGATGACGAAGCTAGTTGAAACTCAAA
Organism: Rutidosis leptorrhynchoides; assembly: GCF_046630445.1. Classification (NCBI taxonomy): domain Eukaryota; kingdom Viridiplantae; phylum Streptophyta; class Magnoliopsida; order Asterales; family Asteraceae; genus Rutidosis; species Rutidosis leptorrhynchoides. Next base: position 378,568,544 of record NC_092343.1, on the reverse strand, counting down.
CGCAGTTTTTCACATCTCAGAAACAAACTAATGAACAAAATGCTCAAGCATTTAGAAATCAACAAGCTTCTATTCAAAATCTGGAACAAGAAGTAAGTAACCTAGCAAGTTTAATAGGTGAAAGAAAACCGGGAAGTCTACCTAGTGATACAAATGCTAACCCCCGGAATGAAACAGCCAAAACCATTACCACAAGAAGTGGTATTACACTTAAACCACCTGAAATACCTGTAATTTCAGATGAAGCTATTCCTACTCCACAAGAACCACAACCTGATCAAGATAAGGAAAAAGAACCGGTAGTTGAAAAGGTTAATGAAGATAACACAGCTAAGGATAAACCTTATGTTAAACCATACCAACCACCACTTCCTTACCCGAGTAAAATGAAGAAAGAGAAACTTGAAGCCGAGCAATCCAAATTTTCGGATATGTTTAAACAGATAAATGTAAATCTTCCTTTCATTGATGTGATTTCAGGAATGCCTAGATATGCTAAATTCTTGAAAGATCTAATCTCAAATAGAAAGAAAATGGAAGAACTCTCGGCTGTTACTATGAATGCTAATTGTTCAGCAGTGCTATTGAATAAGATACCAGAAAAACTATCTGATCCAGGAAGTTTCACAATTCCATGTTTTCTGGGTAGTCTTAGTTCAATAGAAGCATTGGCAGACTTAGGTGCTAGTATAAATCTAATGCCATATTCACTATACACTAAACTAGACCTTGGAGAATTGAAACCAACCAGAATAAGCATACAACTAGCCGATAGATCAATAAAATATCCTAGAGGGATAATGGAGAACATGCTAGTTAAAGTTGGTACTTTAGTATTTCCAGTAGATTTTGTTGTTTTGGACATGAAAGAAGATTCTCAAGTTCCTCTCATATTAGGAAGACCATTCTTAAACACGGCTAAAGCAATGATAGACGTGTTCGGTAAGAAACTGACCCTAAGTATAGAGGATGAGAGTGTTACCTTTTCAGTTGATAGAGCAATTCAACAACCACAATCTGCAGATGATACATGTTATTATATTCAAACTATAGATGCACATGCAGAATTATTAGAAGAATTTCCAGAATTACAAGGAACAGGAGAATGTTCTTTAGGAGAAGGTAATGAACCAATTGATGAAGCTGAAATGTTAGCTACACTTATAGCTAATGGATATGAACCAACAACAGAAGAAATTCAAATGTTAAAAGAAGAAGACAGATATCGATATAAATCATCGATAGAAGAACCTCCGAAATTAGAATTAAAGCCACTTCCAAACCATTTGGAATACGCTTATTTACATGGTGAATCTGAATTACTTGTAATAATATCGTCTTCTCTTACTGAAAATGAGAAATCACAACTCATTTCTGTGTTGAAAGCTCATAAACCAGCCATTGCATGGAAGATTCATGATATTAAAGGAATAAGTCCTTCGTATTGCACACATAAAATCCTTATGGAAGAAGGTCATAAAACGTATGTGCAACGCCAACGAAGACTAAATCCTAATATGCAAGATGTAGTTAAGAAAGAGATTATTAAACTGCTAGACGCAGGTCTAATTTATCCAATCTCTGATAGTCCATGGGTAAGCCCAGTTCAATGCGTGCCTAAGAAGGGTGGCATGACTGTCATTACAAATGAGAAAAATGAGCTTATTCCTACTAGGACTGTAACAGGATGGCGTGTGTGTATTGATTATAGAAAATTAAATGACGCCACCAGAAAAGATCACTTTCCCTTACCTTTCATAGATCAAATGTTGGAAAGATTAGCCGGAAATAGTTACTATTGTTTTCTAGATGGATTTTCCGGATATTTTCAAATTCCAATAGCACCCGAAGATCAAGAGAAAACCACATTCACGTGCCCTTATGGTACTTTTGCTTACAAACACATGCCATTTGGACTTTGCAACGCCCCTGCAACCTTTCAAAGGTGTATGATGGCGATTTTTCACGACATGATAGAAGAATGCATGGAAGTTTTCATGGATGACTTTTCAGTCTTCGGTGATACATTTGAATCATGTCTAGCTAATCTTGAACGAATGCTTCTTAGATGCGAACAATCAAATCTAGTACTTAATTGGGAGAAATGTCATTTCATGGTTAAAGAAGGCATCGTTCTTGGTCATAAAATTTTAAAAGAAAGAATTGAAGTGGATAGAGCTAAAGTAAATGTAATTGCTAAACTTCCACATCTCACTAATGCACCGATCATGATAACACCAAATTGGAATCTACCATTTGAACTAATGTGCGATGCAAGTGATTTTGCAATGGGAGCCGTTTTAGGACAAAGGAATGAAAAACGATTTCAACCTATATATTATGCTAGTAAGACGTTACAAGGAGCACAAACGAACTATACAACTACTGAAAAAGAACTCCTTGCTATTGTCTTTGCTTTTGACAAATTTCGATCATATCTCGTTCTAGCAAAAACGGTGGTCTATACCGACCATTCTGCTCTTAGATACCTATTTTCGAAACAAGATGCCAAACCAAGATTAATTCGTTGGATCTTACTCTTACAAGATTTCGATATTGAAATCAGAGACAAGAAGGGAGCAGAAAATCTCGCAGCCGATCATCTTTCTCGTCTTGAAAATCCCGATTTAGAAGTTCTAAATGAATCAGCCATACAAGACAACTTTCCTGATGAATATCTATTGAAGATAGATTATAAAGAAATCCCATGGTTTGCAGACTATGCAAATTATTTAGTATGTGGATTCCTTGAAAAAGGATTATCGTACCAAAGACGAAAGAAATTCTTCAGTGATATAAAACACTATTTCTGGGAAGATCCACATCTGTTTAAAAGTTGTCCCGATGGAATAATACGCCGATGTGTATTTGGAGATGAAGCTAGTAAAATATTAAACCATTGTCACACAGGACCAACAGGAGGGCATTATGGGCCTCAACTAACAGCAAGAAAAGTTTATGATGCTGGATTCTATTGGCCTACAATTTACAAAGATACACACCTTCTTTGCAAATCCTGTGATGCTTGTCAAAGGGCCAGAAAAATAAGTCAACGTGATGAAATGCCACAAAATGTCATCCAAGTATGTGAAGTATTTGACATTTGGGGTATTGACTTTATGGGTCCATTTCCAAAATCTCATAATAATCTATATATACTCGTAGCCATTGATTATGTATCTAAATGGGCGGAAGCACAAGCTCTCCCAACTAACGATGCACGAGTTGTAGTCAACTTTTTAAAACGTCTTTTTGCAAGGTTTGGAACACCGAAAGCTTTAATAAGTGATCGGGGTACTCATTTCTGTAATAATCAACTTGAGAAAGTTCTTAAAAGATATGGAGTAACTCATAAAATCTCCACCGCATATCATCCACAAACAAGTGGACAAGTTGAAAATACTAACCGAGCATTAAAAAGAATTCTAGAGAAAACCGTAGGATCAAATTCGAAGGAATGGTCCATGAAATTGGAGGATGCACTCTGGGCTTTTAGAACAGCCTACAAAACTCCAATTGGTACCACACCTTTTAGACTTGTTTATGGAAAAGCATGTCATCTTCCAGTAGAAATTGAACACAAAGCATTTTGGGCTTTGAAGACATGTAATCTTGATTTACATGAAGCTGGACGTCTACGATTAAGTCAACTAAATGAATTAGAAGAATTAAGACATGAAGCATACGAAAATTCGTTAATCTATAAAGAAAGAACGAAGAAATGGCATGATAAAAGAATCAGAAGTTCAAAAGAATTTAAAGAAGGAGACAGAGTTCTTCTTTTCAATTCACGATTCAAGCTATTTCCTGGAAAATTGAAATCAAGATGGTCTGGACCATTCATAGTTAAAAGAGTTTTCCCATACGGCACGATAGAATTAATAAATTCAAATGGGATTGAATTTAAAGTTAATGGTCACAGAGTTAAACATTACATACATGGTTCGATGGAAGTCGACAACGAAGTTAATCACAATTTCGACACCACAGCTAACTAAGTGTGGGGAGAATCAAGTCTTTAAAGGATAATATGTATTTCTGTTAGAGTTAGATTGTCTGTTTTCGTGTAAATCTCGAAAATGGAACCCGAATGGTCTTTCCCTAGCAGACCTTAAAGAACTAGTCTTCTCCCCCCATTCTGAATTTTTATTTTTTTTTTAGGTTTTTGCAAAATGAAGACGGCCTGTGAACTAAACCATGGTCTAATGCTACACGCTTTGATCACTAAACGTAATAATGACATACTACCGAGTGAATTAGTATCAGTAATCAGAGAAAGAATGGACGGAGTTAGAAAAGAATCCAGATGCGAAGATAATAAGTTACAATTTGGTAAAGGAAAATCAAAATCTGCAGCGAAAAGAAGAGCACGACACCTAGAAAGATGTCACAAATGCGGAAAATGGTCACATGGAGGTAAATGTTCAAATAATCAAACCTATTCAAATACCGAATTTGTTACTTTATGCAGAGATGGACCGTTCATATGTTTAGAAGAAAAGACACTGAATGCTCGAGGTTACGCCTATGTAGCTATGGAAAATCAATTAAACCGACTATCTTATGAATGGGATAGATCATATAACTAAGAAATCTATTTCACAGGTATGTCTGTACAGTTTTTATTTTTATTTTTAACCTTTTGATAATAAACGCTAATTTGTTCGCTAAAAAGTATTAAATTGGTATTAAATAAAATTAGGCTTAGCGACCGAAATTATTGATATCATTCAAAAATTTATTACATCACTGCGAAATTTAACGTTTATTCTTAAGGTATAAATATCTTTAATCAATCAACCCAAAATATTTCAAAAAGTCGTCATGAGTTAAATTAGGTTTTGAAACCGAAATTACTTTACCGAAAAGAGGGGCGTATATTTTTGATAATATTTGATTGATTAAAGTGGGATAAAAAGCCAAAAAGATTTTTAATTTTATTTTTTTTCCATGTTTTTAAAATTAATATTTAAATCTTAAATTAATATTGTAAACTTTGTAAAAACAATATATTTAAAATTGTAAATATTTGAAAAATTAATATAAGCTTGGTGTGAATTTATAATATGAATTTTTAAATTAAGTTTGGTGTGAATTTTTAAAATATGAATTTTTAATTTTATGCATTTTAAATTTTAAGTTTGGTATGAATTTTTAATATTAATTTTGAATTTCATATTTAAGTTGTGTGAATTTAAAAAACAAAAATTTACTTTATCTCATTAAGTTAAAAATATGATTTTTAAAATTCGTCGTAAGTTGAAGACTAGGTCTTTGAACCGAAATTGCTTTACCCGAGGGCGGGACGAGAGTTTTTATTATCATTATTTTTAAACTTATTGAATTAAAGTATGCCAAAAATATTTTAAAAAACCCAAAAATCTTTGCTTTTAAAAAATCTTTGAATTATTTTTAATTGCTTTTAAAAAAAAACATTTAATCAATTAAAGAAAGACAAATTTTAAAATTTTGTTGGGGGACGAACTAGGTCAACGTACCGAAACGCCCTCAGTCTAAAAAGAAACAAATTTTAAAATTATTACTTATTTGTTTTATTAAGTAAAGGTTTTATAAAAAAAAACATATATATTAGATTTTAATAATTTTTGAATGTGGGGTAATATACCAAACTTCAAAAATATGTATATATGTTTGCAGTTTATCTTATGTACACAACAGGGTAAAACAAGCGCATTTTCAAAGACTGACATTAAGTTCAGCAAAAGCAAGTAATTTTGACGACAAGATGCAAAATATATGTGAAATAACAACAAGACGGAATGAACAAATGACGTGCACCATTTATCATTCAACAAACAAACGCCAATATGTTTGAAAACGTTGGTAAAATTTAATCATTTTTCTACGCTAATCACCCTCAATAATTTAAATTGTTACTGATTTCTTGCAAATGAGGGCATTGCAAGATCTTAAGTATGGGAAGGGGTTAAATTCTTTCGGATTTTAAAAATTTTTGATTTAAACACTTGGTTACCATTAAAAATACTAGTAACGCAGTAGTTGTATTAGAATCTAGTGCTCTCCGATAACAAGGAACAGCCCTAGTCTTATATACTGACTACCCACTTCTAGTAAAAATTTTCAAAATTTTCAACAAAATGAATTCAAAATCATGTTTATACATATTTATGAACGATGAAAACTAGGTCATTGAGCCGAAATTATCGTTACCTCGAAAAGGACATAAATTGAGAAACAACCCAAAATGTTAGAATTCATTTAAGAATGGAATAGAGGAGAAAAAGGCAAAGAAAAACATAAATAAAAGCCAAGTGTGGGAAAACTTTACCAAGTTATTCAAAATATATCACATATTTTTGTACAAACAATTGAAAATACTTTTGTTTTGAACAATAATCAATAATCAACTGTTTTATCCGAGGAAAGAAAAGAAGAGATGGATCTACACGATGAATCAATTCCATCATTAAAAGGAAGTAAAGTCTTCCGAAAAAGACACGCGCTTCTTGATTTAGGTCATGAAGTTGTCGTCCAGACCAGCTGTAGGTTGACGAAAAATTTAGAAAAGTCATCACTAAAATCGGCTGGAAATCCACGGACCTCAGCATCAAACAGGGTCGCCAGGTGGTCAGATTTATCCTAACCATGAGAAGGATTTATCTCGTACAATGGGGGGCACCGTGCAAATTAGCTTGATAAGACTAATGAATCAGATCCCCAGAAAAGAATAATCTCCTTAAAGATTAAAAATCAGCTTTTAAGACTGATATTACTCAATCCTTGAGATTGACCTTAAAGATTAAGAATTCAAACTCATGGAATTCGATGATATCTAAACTCGAGCTTGAACGAGAAAATATTTTGATCAAAAATACAAACTGATTTGTTTTCTAAAAACCCATTTTCAATGCGTTCATTACCATTGAACGTAAAATCCTAGGAATTCACCGGGAATTCATTAGGTCACCTGAACCAAATCGGGTGTCAACCGTAAGAACGGTGGTTGCATAGCATGGTCGGAGACAGGACCTTGTGCCAGACCGAAAAATCATAGGATGATCTTTACTATTGCTCCTACCAAGGATAGTACTAGCATCCGACACGTAATTAGACCATGAACAAATGCATGTCATTAGACATTGCCTTAACAGTTTCTTGTTCATCGCTTTCCTTTACAACCGGACGGTAGTTTACCGAAAGGTAATATACGGAACAAGTAAACTGGATGTGTGCTATTCGATACCGGGATAGCAGTGGATTACACGAGCCTAAAAGTTTTAGCCAAAATATTGATCCACAAATATATTTTGCAACACCAATGATGGATCAAATCAGAAAACTTGTCTAGGGTAAAATCTAGCTTGAATTTTCAAAAGATCAAATGTTTTCATAAAGATCCAATTTCCTTAAAGGATCTAAATTTTTATAGTCATGTGGGACTGTAAACCGCCTTTCAAATGTGCACTTTGCTTTGGAAACCGAAAGTAAATCGGCTATTTGATTGCCAGTGTCGTTGACCTAAACCCGAGGCAACTATAAAAGACACACCCACCTTTAACCACATCGTTACTACCATTGTTTATACCGCCGTATTGAAGTCACTGATGTACAAAGTGTGAAGAATAAAGAAGTGATTCAAGTGTTTTTCAAGACTATATTGCTTGAGGACAAGCAACGCTTAAGTGTGGGATTATTGATAAGGCTAAAAAGGAACATATATTTCATAGCATTATCCCCCAAGAAAGACAAGATTTTAGTTGCAATTGTTCCATTTTCAAGTAATATTCGTTTATATTAAATAAGTGCGAAGATAAAAGGCGAAAATGACGAATTGAAGACACAAAGGTCCAAAAAGCTCAAAAGTACAAGATACAATCAAAAAGGTTCAAATTATTGATGAAGAATGTCTAAAAATGACAAGAGTACAAGTTACAAAACGCAAAGTACACGATATAAAATTGTACGAAAGGACGTTCGAAAATCCGGAACCAGGACATGAGTCAACTCTCAACGCTCGACGCAACGGTGTAAAAATTACGAGTCAACTATGCACAAGAATAAAATATAATATTTAAATAATTCATAATAAGAATAATATTAAATAATAAAAAGTTGTTAATTGAGCATAGTTCAGGGGTCGTAAATGAAAATTCAATTTCAGAATTCGCCTATAAAAGGCAGTGTATTTGATCGATATAGGACACACCTTTTTCTATCCTAAATCCATCTTTCTCTTCTCTCATATATACGTAAAATATATATATAATTTATATTTTAATTTTAATTTTAATTTTAATCCTAATAATAAGGGTATGTTAGCGAATATTGTAAGGGTGTAAGTCGAAATTCTGTCCGTGTAACGCTACGCTATTTTTAATCATTGTAAGTTATGTTCAACCTTTTTACATTAATGTCTCGTAGCTAAGTTATTATTATGCTTATTTAATCCGAAGTAATCATGATGTTGGGCTAATTACTAAAATTGGGTAATTGGGCTTTGTACCATAATTGGGGTTTGGACAAAAGAACGACACTTGTGGAAATTAGACTATGAGCTATTAATGGGCTTTATATTTGTTTAACTAAATGATAGTTTGTTAATGTTAATATAAAGATTTACAATTGGGCGTCCCTATAAATTACCATATACACTCAATCGGACACGATGGGCGGGGTATTTATATGTACGAATAATCGTTCATTTAACCGGATACGGAACTGGATTAATAGTTAATAAACTTATTGAAACAGGGGTGAATTACATTCAAGGGTAATTGGTGTAATTGTTAACAAAGTAGTAAAACCTTGGTTTACACGCAGTCGATAACCTGGTGTATTCATTAAACAAAGTATTAAAACCTTGTTACAATTCGAATCCCCAATTAGTTGGAATATTTAACTTCGGGTATAAGAATAATTTGACGAGGACACTCGCACTTTATATTTATGACTGATGGACTGTTATGGACAAAAACCAGACGGACATATTAAATAATCCAGGACAAAGGACAATTAACCCATGGGCATAAAACTAAAATCAACACGTCAAACATCATGATTACGGAAGTTTAAATAAGCATAATTCTTTTATTTCATATTTAATTTCCTTTATTTTATATTTAATTGCACTTTTAATTATCGCACTTTTATTTATTGTTATTGTATTTAATTACACTTTTAATTATCGTACTTTTTAATTATCGCAATTTTATTTTATCGCACTTTTATTTATCGTTATTTACTTTACGCTTTAAATTAAGTCTTTTATTTATTTAATATTTTACATTAGGTTTTAACTGCGACTAAGTTTTAAAATCGACAAACCGGTCATTAAACGGTAAAAACCCCCTTTTATAATAATAATAATACTACTACTACCTATATATATATATATATTTATACAAATATAGTTTTAAAAATATAGCGTTAAACTTCACTAGCTTTCCCTGTGGAACGAACCGGACTTACTAAAAACTACACTACTGTACGATTAGGTACACTGCCTATAAGTGTTGTAGCAAGGTTTAAGTATATCCATTCTATAAATAAATAAATATCTTGTGTAAAATTGTATCGTATTTAATAGTATTTCCTTGTAAAATTTAATAGTATTTTATACCCCTTAGCTTTAACATCAATAATTTTATAAGCATCAGTTTCGGTTTTCTTCATAATAGAACCACCAGCTGCTATATCGATGTCTTTTCTTGTAGTGATGTCGCATCCTTGGTAGAATATTTGTACTATTTGACAGGTGTCTAAACCATGTTGCGGACATCCTCTTAATAACTTTCCAAATCTTGTCCACGCCTCATATAGAGTTTCATTCGATTTCTGTGTGAACGTAACAATTTCTGCTTGAAGTCTTACGGCTTTAGATGCCGGAAAGAATTGTTTAAGAAATTTTTCAACTAAAACGTCCCATGTATCAATCGCCCCTTCAGGTAACGATTCCAACCAATCTTTGGCTTCTCCCTTTAAAGTCCAGGGAAATAACATGAGATATATCTGTTCATCCTCCACTTCTCTTATTTTAAATAGTGTGCAGATCCTATTAAAGGTACGAAGATGTTCATTTGGATCTTCCTTCGGCGCACCACTAAATTGGCATTGATTAGTCACCATATGTAGAATTTGTCCTTTGATTTCATAATCTGGCGCATTAATGTCTGGATGAGTAATTGCGTGACCTTGGCCAGTGCGTTTAGCTCTCATTCAGTCTTCCATACTTAAAGGTTCTAGATTCTCCATAATTGAATTTGTTGAATCGGAATCACTAGAGGATTCTGATTTAATGGTTCGTTCCTCAACAATATCTGTTTGAATGATTGGTGGTTCCGGAGGAAAAATTAATGGTTCAGGATCTACGAATCGTCCCTGAATATTCTCCGGATTCTCAATTGTGAGGTCGGGTTCAAAAAATGGATTATCGAAAATTTGAATTGGAGTACTTGGTCGACTGGATGACGATTCTAAAGAAAAATCAACGGCGGTAATATTTGCTAAATGTCTTGATCTAGTTACAGGTGGTGAACGTACAAAAGGTGGTGAACGTTTTGCTCGGTGCATTCACTGAATATCCTATTAGTTTTTAAAAGGAAAGAAAAATTATATAAGTTATCCAATTAATAGACTTTTCTGATTTTGCCCACGTTTCGAATGGCCAAAAGATGCAGCAGAGGGGCAGGATTCGTTTGGTCTCAATATAATTGAGGACTGTTTAGCTCCAATAACCCGGTCCACGTACAAATCCAACTATTACTACGAACCAAAAAATTTTGATGTCTATCAATTTAACCACTTAAAATAAATTTTCGTAATTTTAAGAAATTTAGATAAGAAGTAGAAAAAAAAAATCTATGTCCTAAAACTAGAATAGCGAGAAATAAGAAAGAAAAAGAGTGCGTCGAAAAAGAAAAAGAAAAGGGTTGAAAAATAAAAGGCGTCGAAAAATAAGAAATAAAAAGAAATGACTTATAGAACTTAAAAACACTCGACTAACCCAACCTTATTACTATCACTAACTTAAAATTATAATCGCAAATTGAGATTACTAATTGGAATGATAATTGATACATAGGTAAAAGGCGTCTAAAAATATTAAAGCTTACAAGTAAAACTATATCCCAAATGGCAATAACTTAAAAAGGTACTAAAACTTAAAAAGGCGTCGCAAAATTCTAAAGCACCTAAATCTTAGTCTAAAGAAAAAGCACTTAAGGGATTTTACAGCAAAGCCTAAAAATCTAGAAGTAAAAATAACTATGGCAAAAACCAAGTTTAAAACTAAAAACGAGCGAAAAATACAAAAATTACGCTAAAACAATTAAAAAGGGACAAAATATAAAAATATACTAAAAGTTGTAAAAAGTACAATTTTTATAAAAATATTATTTTTATATTATTTATTTTATAAAACTATTAATTTTGTAATTTAAATAATCTAAATAAACTAAAATACAAATTAAATAAAAAATAAAACTAAATAATATTAAAATCTAAACCTAATTAGGGTTTAAAATTAATTATAATTAATAATTATCCGTATTAATGTGAATTAGGGCTTCTGTGTGGCCCGTGTCAGACGGCTCCGCGAGTCGCAGTGCCTCGTGGCTACAAACACCGCAAGTCGCGGGGTTTGGAATTTCAGTTGACAGGCTGATTTAAATTCGACGTTTTACTTTTTTTTATATATTTTCTGTTTAAATATTTAAATAAAATATTTATAAAAACTAAATTAAAACTTATGTTTTAAAAACTAAAATAAAAATAGAAATACTTTATAATAAAAATCTTAAAACTAGATTTATATATTTATTTATTTATTTTTTTCAGTTTTTAATTTTATGTTCTAAATAAACACAAAATATTTAAATAAAACTTATATTTTTATAAAATAAAAATAAAGAAACTTTATAAAACTTAAATATTTAATAAACTCTTAAAAATATTTATATTTTTGTTTTTCTTTTCTATGTTTTCGAATATTTAAAACTTATTTTTACAAAAACGTATTTTTATAAAAGTAAACTAAAAATAAAAATCTTTTTTTTTATAATTAGCGTTGCGTTTCCGGCTTTTAAGCTAGATTGTTCTCCGGCAGCGGCGCCAAAAATACTTGATGTTTTTGCGAGGTGTATATAAAATAGCTTAAATTTTACTAGGAAATACTATTAAATACGATACAATTTTACACAAGATATTTATTTATTTAAAAAATGGATATACTTAAACCTTGCTACAATACTTATAGGCAGTGTACCTAATCGTACAGTAGTGTAGTTTTTAGTAAGTCCGGTTCGTTCCACAGGGAAAATCTTTTAATCAAAGCTTAACGCTATATTAGTTTAATTTATAAAAATACAAATATATATATAAGTAATATTATTATTATAAAGGGGATTTTTACCGTTTAATGACCGGTTTGTCGATTTTAAAACTTTAGTCGCAGTTAAAACCAAATGTAAAATATTAAATAAATAAAAGACTTAATTTAAAGCGTAAAGTAAATAACGATAATGAAATTGCGAATAATAAAAGTGCGATAAAATAAACTTGCGATAATTAAAAAGTACGATAATTAAAAGTGCAATTAAATACAATAACAATAAATAAAAATGCGATAATTAAAAGTGCAATTAAATATAAAATAAAGGAAATTAAATATGAAATAAAAGAATTATGCTTATTTAAACTTCCGTAATCATGATGTTTGACGTGTTGATTTTAGTTTTATGCCCATGGGTTAATTGTCCTTTGTCCTGGATTATTTAATATGTCCGTCTGGTTTTTGTCCATAACAGTCCATCAGTCATAAATATAAAGTGCGAGTGTCCTCGTCAAATTATCCTTATACCCGAAGTCAAATATTCCAACTAATTGGGGACTTAAACTGTAACAAGATTTTAATACTTTGTTTAATAATTACACCAGGATGTCGACTGAGTGTAACCCAAGGTTTTAATACTTTGTTAACAATTATGCCAAGTGTCCTTGTACATAATTTCACCCCTGTTTTAATAATTCTAGTGGCTATTAATCCATTCCCGTGTCCGGTTAAATGAACGATTATTCGTACATATAAATATCCCGCCCATCGTGTCCGATCGAGTGTAAATGGTTATTTATAGGGACGCCCAATTGTAAATCTTTATATTAACATTAACAAACTATCATTTAGTTAAACAAATATAAAGCCCATTAATAGCCCATAGTCTAATTTCCACAAGTGTCGTTCTTTTGTCCAAACCTCAATTATGGTACAAAGCCCAATTACCCAATTTTAGTAATTAGCCCAACATCATGATTACTTTGTTTTAAATAAGCATAATAATAACTTAGCTACGAGACATTAAATTAAAAAGGTTGAACATAACTTACAATGATTAAAAATAGCGTAGCGTTACACGGACAGAATTTTGACTTACACCCTTACAACATTCGCTAACATACCCTTATTATTAGAATTTAAAATTAAAATTAAAATTAAAATATAAATTATATATATATTTACGTATATATTGAGAGAGAGATAGATTATTATGGATGTTTTTACTCGTCGAACTGCGTTGCTTTTATAGGCTGTTTCAAAATTGGGGGCTCCGCGAGTCGCGACCCATTTGGTCTTCGAACTCCGCAAGTCGCGGAGTTCCATTTTACAGCTCACTCAACTTTGGCTCTTTGTTTGCCGACGATTATATAAATAAATATAATATATAAATAATTTTAGTAATTATTTAAATATTATATTATATTTATGTGCATAGTTGACTTGTAATTTTTAGTCCGTTGCATCGAGCGTTGAGAGTTGACTCTGGTCCCGGTTCCGGATTTTCGAACGTCCTTGCGAATAATTTAATATCTTGTACTTTGCGTTTTGAATCTTGTACTCTTGTAATTTTGAGACGTTTCTTATTAATAATTGGAACCTCATTGATTGTATTTTGTACTTTTGAGCTTTTTGGTCGTTTGCGTCTTCAATTCGTCGAATCTATCTTTTGTCTTCACCTTTTATTATTTAAACGAATATCACTTGTAAATAGAACAATTGCAACTAAAAGCTTGTCTTTCTTGAGGAATAATGCTATGAAATATATGTTCGTTTTTAGCATTATCAACATCAAACAAAGTATTTCGCCCCTCGGGACTCCAACGACCAATAAATACAAGAACATGACAATTTCGACCCATTTCGTTTAATTACAACAAAAGGTCGAGCATGGTGATTGGGATTGTACTACCCAATCCTAAGTCAAATCTGAAAGCAATGTCTTCTAAAGCAACATGTGATCGTCCACTAGTCCCCATACTTACCCTTGCCACCTCCACCTTGCGAATCTATAAAAATTTAAACAGCGAGAGGGTAAGCTATAAAGCTTAGTGTATGTAAACATACTATATCCATACATATGCATAGAATGAATACGTATCACCAACAACAATTAATAAACATATACCAACCTCGAGTATAACTAAGCAAGCCATACACAACATACCTCCATGTCAAAACTACAAGATTAGCTATATATATATATATATATATATATATATATATATATATATATATATATATATATATATATATATATATATATATATACACACACACACACACACACACACACACAAACAAATATACTCACGCGCCCTAGTGAACCCGGAAACTCACGTGATTCACTGCCTCCATTGCAACGACAATGGGAATGGCCGAACACACACACGCCATAGTGGATCTGAATACTCACGCGATACACTACCCTAATCCACACAACCACTGGAATGACCAAAAACTCACGCGTCATTGTGAATACGAATACTCACGCGATTCACCTCACAACAACAATGGAGCCGTCTGAACATTCACGTGCCATAGTGAATCCGAATACACACGCGATTCACTACCCCAAGGGTGGTCACCCAAACACTCACCTGAGCAAAATGAACCCGAACACACGAGGTTCACTCTCCCACACACATATAAAGTGAACCCAAACACACGAGACTCACTCTACCACACCCGCACCCACCCTACGCATACATATGCATATAATATATTTACACTCACCTTAACACCTTGAAGTATGCAATTTGCCAAATCCATAATCCTTCAATGGAACGTACCTATTCCGTTTATCACATAAACAAATAACACAATTAGGGTGGATTACCAACACCCAAATTGACACTTAGTGCAATTATGACCCAATTGCACTTTCAAGGACAACTCATGCCCAAACTCACCAATAATCACTAACACTAGTGAAAATGGTTCTAAAACAACCTTCTAAACCAAATCTCAAGTACTTAGTACTTGTCTTCCCCAAAGCAACATACAAACCCTAATTTAAGCCGTTTCAAAATTAGGCTTTCAAGCACCCAATCATGAGTTCCAACACCAACATAATCACTAATCCTAGTGATTCTACCCAACTTACAAGCCCTAACATGGCCAAAACGTTTTTCAACCCAAAACCTACCAACAAGGGTCAACAACACCATCAACTAGCTTCAAACACCCATTTGTGAGCTAGATGGGTTTTCTCAAGAACATGCAAGCTCACCCTAACATCAAATTAAATGAAATTCAGAGTTAGGACTTACCACCACTACCAAAAGGTAGCTAAGTATGAGATGAACGACTTTAACACTTGGACTTTTTTGAGAATCAACTTCCTTCCTCAAGTTTCCAAGCTTTCTCTCTCTAAACTCTTATCCTCTTTCTCTCTAAGTGGTAATGTGTGAGGATGGTGAAATGAGGATAAGATTGAGTAATGGACCAGTCATGAAGACTAAAATCCAGCACCCACGCAAAAAGACCCATTTGCCTTCTTTATTTTAAAAGAATAACAAAACAGTCCCGCCAGCTCACTGTCGCGCCGCGACATCTAAGGGTCGCCGCGCGACCCCACTTTTTTCAGAATTCGGCGTGTTACAATATTGCTTGATTGTATCAAAGGATTTTGTATTAGGTGCCTTTTATGTAGGGTTGAACCCTGTATTTATAAGGGAAAAGTAGGGTTAGCGTAATTTAGGGTTTAGACTTAATAATTAAGTCACTAGTTCGGCATAATAACTTTGTCAAGTATCATACTGCACTCATCATTGCATTGCAACAGGTCCCACAGATGGAGCAATATGTTCAAATATATATTTTCACAGCTAGGGCAAAGATACGCTTGAGTGCAAAAGATGGGGGTTTAAGGTTATTAAATTTTAACTCTCCGGTCTAGTACCGTAGATAACCCCAACTGAAATTTGTTTATAATCTCGGGAGGGTGGTTAGATGTATGTCCACAGTCATCGAGTATGTCAATATGACGGCCGTTAGTAGTTCATTAGAACATAAGTCCGTTAATCGTGTAGACGATCATTGAGAAGAAGGTCGTAGCGGCGGAAAGCAGGAGACATAAAAACTGTATGGAATGTTGTACAAGGCGCAGAGCATTTCACATGACCGTATCAAGGGATGACCTTTTAGGTGCCTTTTGTATAGGGTATAACCCTACATTTATAAGTGAAAACTAGGGTTAAAGTGAACTAGGGTTTATGCCTCTTAGGCCGAGCCCAAAATAAACCCTACAAAACCCAGCCTGAATCTATAGAACATAAAGATCCGAAAAATGAGTCAATCGAAAACAACCTTGGATTGATGTGGAAAGTTGCGATTTTACCGAGCTTGAGGTCTATTTATGAAAATCAGACATTGGAAATTAACATTCAAGGGATTCATTTTGGTGCACCATTAGAAGAGATTAGAATGCACTAGTGAGTGAGCCCCGCAAGCAGATCAAATAGTGGAAAATGGATTAAAATGGAAAGATGTCAAACAGATTATTGATTTATACTCCAAACTTGAAGAACGCTGACAAAGCGGGGCATCGGTTGTGGATATTATGTTACATGCACGTAGGAACTTCAAGAAATAGGCTAAATGTATGTTTGTCTACGAGTAGGCGTGCCACATTTTAAAGGATTGTATGTAATTTTTAGGTATTGAAGGTGTCTTAGCCAGCAAACTAAAAACACCTATCGATCAAGATTTCTTTCAATCCTAACTTACAAGTTTAGAGGATGACAACCCAAATCCAATCGTCGTTCTAATCTCGAGTCTATTTGAGCCTCTATTCAGAGAAGACCCAAGATGTCGTCCACTGAGTCGTTCTAAAAGACAAAGGAGATTGAGTTCGGCAAATGTGGCATCCCTTTTCGGCCGAAGAAGCTCGACAAAAGATTTTTTATTTTGCGGAAGCTACCAAATGACCTATGGATAAGCTATACGATGAAAGCTATACGTGTAAGATGTTAAAATGTTTAAAACTTTTCTCCCAACTGGTATCAACTGATTTGCTTCTCGACGAATACCGAATGGTAATGTAAGCTAGGGCGAAACTTAAAAATATATATGTCGATCACAGAGTTTGAAGATTCCGACTACGAAGAATGGTTTTATGATTTATTTAATTTCTCGTTTTTTAATTACATCGTATTTTAAAATTATTATTGTAATGTTTCTATTTAGTTTTATTTTAAATGTAATGTTATTTTAATTTATGACATTATTTTAATTTTTTGATAATTGTTTTGTTATATGTTTTAATAAAATAATAATTAGAAATATAAATATAAATGTAACTAAAATGAAATATAATAAGGAATATATGAGGGTGAAGAAGTGTGTGACAGTTGAGAGTCAAATCCGTCATCCAATTGTAATCTAGAGAACTTCTGTCAGGGGATTAATATTTTCACCATTAGAATTACTTGTTCCAACTAACTATATTAAAATGCCTTTAATGATAGCTTTACATAAACTTTTTATTTTAATTTATACGGGGTTATTTTTAGAAGAAATGCACTAAATGATAGTGGAAAAAGTAAATATGAAAGTGGAGGTATAAGCTTCGTGTTATTGTGTTATGATTTAGTTGTAGGGTTAAGGCTACTCAAGGGTTATATACTTTTTTTTTTGTCCCGATATAGGCCATGTACCCAAAAAAATACTAATGTAGATCACATACTTTCAAAAAGTGTTTCGATGTAAACAAAAGGTAACCTGTTACCGGCTAAACAAGTCACATTTTGTTTACATTGATACACTTTTTGAAAGTATGTAACCTACATTATTATTATTTTGGGTATATAGCTTACATTGGAATAAAAAAAAAGTATACTTTTTTTGAAAATAAATCTACAAAAACGATCAAGCATGATTCTCTTAACAAATTGACTTCAGATTAGTGAATCATAACATCAAACGAAGTTTCGCACATCATCAGAACTGATAATCAATAACAAATTCATAGAGTTTGATCTCGAGTTCATCCTTCATCGAAAACCTTGCCTGATTTGAGCACCGGATCAATCTGAGAGGTTATAGCGAAATGTAAAATTACATATGTGATCGAAATCTCTTCGTGAAACTATCTGTAAATTTACAGCTCTTAAATCGAAGAAATGAATCCGAATTTCGAAGTCAAAGCTTCGAAAAAAAGTCAAACGAACAACCTTATTTATCAGGTCAACAAGTTAAGTTGGTTTACATTAACACATTTTTTAAAGTTTATGGCCTATAATAGTATTTTTTTTTTTTTTTTATTATATGGCCTACATCGGAATAAATAAAAAAGTATATGATCATTGAGTAGCCTTAACCGTTAGTTGTATTATGATACTTTGAAAATTCAAAAACCTATATAAAATAAAATAAAAAATAATTAATAACAATAGTTGAAAACTTTGTAACAGGTGAACCGGCTATAGCAGGTAAACAATGATCATTTAAGCCACTATAAAATCATCTCATTTGTATCATTCGTGAAAACCAGTTTAAACCATAAACTCCAAATTTCAATCCCACCTTCTACATACTTCAATCCAATCTTCATAACCATGCCGATTCGATCAATCGCTGTGGGTCGCCACGATGAGCTTAGACAACCCGACACCATCAAGGCCGGGGTGGCTGAGTTCATCTCAACTCTCGTTTTTGTGTTTGCAGGATCAGGATCAGGTATGGCTTTTAGTAAGTTGACTCATAACGGTGAAGCCAACCCTACTGGTCTATTAGCCGCGGCTATAGCCCATGCTTTTGGACTATTTGTTGCGGTTTCGACTGGTAAGCCAACCCTACTGGTCTATTAGCCGCGGCTATAGCCCATGCTTTTGGACTATTTGTTGCGGTTTCGATTGGTGCTAATATTTCGGGTGGTCATGTTAACCCTGCTGTTACTTTTGGCGCGTTTGTTGGTGGTAATATTACTTTGTTACGTGGTGTTGTTTATATTATTGCTCAGCTTCTTGGATCAACTGTTGCTTGCTTGCTACTCAAATTTGTCACCAATGATTTGGTATGATCATTTGAACACTTATTTTTAATTCATATTAAGTTCTTATTTAAACATTGTTTAATAAGTTAGAAAAATTGGGAATTGGGATCCACTAATTTGAATCTACTTATGTAAAGTTTGATCTATCACGTTTCAGATAGCTTAATTAAAATGAAGTGGAATGATTAATTAAAAAACATTCTTTTAGAAAAATAAAATGAAATGGAATTATATTATATTTTTTTATTTTTGCTAAATAATTGTGTGGTGTTATTTTTCAGGTTGTGGGTGCATTCGCGTTGTCGGGAGGAGTTGGAGTATCAAACGCGTTGGTCTTCGAGATAGTAATGACTTTCGGGCTCGTGTACACAGTCTACACAACCGCGGTTGACCCGAAAAAGGGTAGTTTGGGAACAATTGCACCAATTGCAATTGGTTTCATTGTTGGTGCAAATATTTTGGCTGGCGGTGCATTCACTGGTGCATCAATGAACCCTGCTGTGGCATTTGGGCCAGCTTTGGTGAGTTGGACTTGGTGCAACCACTGGATCTATTGGGTTGGGCCTTTGGTTGGTGGTGGGCTTGCTGGACTTATCTATGAACTCTTGTTCATCAACCAAACTCATGATCATTTGCCCACATCCGCCTAAGTTCATAAAAAGAACTTTTCAAAAATATAAATTATTTTTTTGGTAAAAAAATGATTTATAGTTCGTTGTACATTTCGATTGTGTGTGGCCGACTGTATGTTAGACGGATCGTAACTTGTTGATATTGAATTGTGAATTGAACATGTCAGTTGATGTTCTGTAAAAGTTTTCGATGTTTCTGTTGTATATTTGTTTTTTTTATCGGGATAAATGTTTTTCCGAGTAAATGAATGAGAAGAATGTTTGAAAAGCATTTTATTGTGTTTACTTAGAAAGAAATTTGCAACTCTAAAATCTAATAATATTGAATTGGATCTAATAATGTATCATTAGCGCTACTCAATATATGGAACGACGTTGGGCCGTGGGTTTTCTATTTTCTAAAGAAACATTAAAAACCTAGGGCCGACTATCCAATGGGCCAGATAGCGGGCTAAGTTAACTACACAATTACATTTCACATACAATTTTAAAAAGTAGTTCGAGTTTTGATTATGCACTAACATTGTTATGAACTAATCGTAAATCCGAGTGCAAGGACCACCACATGCTTTCGAAACGAAAATTAAATAGTCTGTAAACAGAAAATCAGAATTTGCATTAGAATTTTTGATTTGTCGTCCAAAATCAATTTTATTTGTCGAATTTTAGATTTGTTGTCCAAAATATAAATTTTATAAACCAAAAAGGTAAACCATCGAGAGTTATATATACTGATAAACGATGCATGCAGCTGCATATTAGTTAAAGAACTCATGGTCTATACAGAGTACATTTATACAGAATCATATGAAATTATGATGATCCTCGTAGTATTAGTTTCCTTTTTCTGGACCGATCAGTTGTATGTCTCTATGATGATCTGGTTGCAGTGGTCTTGCATTTTTTGCTGCATGCTGCAATGTAATACATACAAAAGTATCCTAAATAGTCATAAACATGTTACTGTTATTCAATATTAGTACTTCATTTTTTTAGCTGAACTACTATGCATAATTTTTCGAATAAAGATATCATTACAATAGTGTTATTGTTATGTTAGAGGAGGTAATCTCGACCCATTTACCTAAAATGGGTCACTTTTGTTCAGTGGCGAAACTAGGATTTCTTTCACCGGGGGCAAAAAAATTTTTTTTAACCGTAGCAATTTTTTTGGATAAAATTTAAAGATTTTGGGACAAAAGTTGGATATTTTGAGGCAAAATTTGAAAATTTTGGGGCAAAATTTGAAGGTTTTGGGGCAAAATATGTAGGTTTGAGGGCAAAAAATAAAATCCACCGGGGGCAAAGTCGAAAAACCCAAAATTTTTACACTGAAAAAAAAAAATCCACCGGGGGCGGCCGCCCCCCCTTGCCCCTTAACACTTTCGCCCCTGCTTTTGTTATGTAACAAATATAATTAAAACTGTGGTTAAATATAGAAACATGTCAAATGGGTCAAAACTAGCCCAAACTTTAGTTCATTGTTGGCAACCTCAAGATAGATTGTTGTCATATTCATAATGTAACTGATCTAGTATACATATACAAAAATACTATAACGTGATCCAAGGGCGGATCTAGTGTATTGTGAGTGGTTGCACGGGACACCACTGAAATACGCGATGTAATGGAAAATTATTGGGGTTTTTAATTAGTGATATCACTAGATAGTGTAAATTTTTTTGTGTGACACCATTGAAATTAACCATCTAGTAGAATAACTTTTGGAGTTTTAACTGGTGACACCAGTGATCACCAATTCTAGACCGCCACTGACGTGATCTAAATTATTTGACTCGGCACCCAACCCGTATTTTTTCTACCAAGCGCAAAAAACATAATGTACTTACATCGTGAACAGCTTCTCGAAGCAGTTTGACTTGATCAAGTGATACAGTCCTCACCTGCATTATAATTAATAAACTCCCTAAACATCAATACAGTTTAACACTCCCAACTTAAAATATTTGTGGCATTAATTTGAAAATAAGTTAATCATCCCGAGAGAGCCTAATGGTTGGGACCCACAGTTCCTACCAAAAGGTGTTAGGTTCAAAGCTTATTAGAAATATTATTTTAGGGTGGCTTGAGAAAAAGGTCGAAACAGTCACAGGATATCCAGATAGACCACGTACATCTGAGTAAAAAATAAACCTCTTCCTACTCAACCTGAATTGCGAAAACGTTATCTGTTTACCCGTATATGGTTAGCTTTAACTAGAAAAACCTTATCCGTTGAACCGTTTACTGATTAGTTTGAAAGAAAACACGTCACATTACTACTATACCTTTTTGCTAATGATCCAAACGACACCTTCGGTACATGGAGGAACAGTAAGTGAGCCAATATAGTTGTAGTAACGTCTGCAGCTCATTTTGATTTCTCGAGGATCAATCACACCTAGATGCCTGTGTTCATTATCTTGGTTTACCAACGATGTTATGTTTTCATATAACTGTAAATATATCGATCAATAAAACATAATCAGTTTGGTTTCAACCTTCTAAAAATAATACTATATGTTTATATATACTATCAAAATCACAATGTCACATAAATAGCAAACATTAATAGTTTCATTCTAATTTCACTATCACCTTCATCAAAATATATGACACATTTATAACTAGCTGTAAAACATCTTTTTAGGTGTTATTTATTTCTCAGTATACATATCTTAGTTGTAGACGTTTTTACTGTAAACTGTTTGTTTTTTTCTGAGAAGACATAACAAAAAATTGTCTGTAAACTCGCAAACTTAGAAATATGCTTTTAAGTATTTCAGGCATGATTAAGTTTTTTTGCAGACATAAAAACAAGCAGTCTTCACTATTTAGCATAAAGACCTTTATGTCAGATCATCTTTACAAACATTGTCAGCAAATCTTCAGTTAAAAACATCTTATAAAACAAAAACACCTTAGTTTTTGTAAATTTGGAATTTTGTTACCTTAGTGAGAAAAGGATTAGGTTTTCCAATCTTGTAAAGGACGCCAATGACCGCGATTTGGTACTTGGACGTTGGATCCGTGCTCCTATGAACCATATGTAATTCCAACGAGTACGTTTTGCTATTTATAGTATGCTCGGAAGGTGAGTGCCAATGTGCTTGCTTTAACTCGTATATCGTTCTATTTATTTCGATCGAACCTGCATTGCCTTCCCAATGAATCTGAAATGCGTAAATAAAATCAACATATGACCCATCATTCGAGTTTTACAATGCGACACATCTATTACTCTTGAATCTTGATCATTTATTTGTTAAATATATTCGGTTAAACTTAATTTAAATATATGTTTATAAACGGTGAAATTATTGAGTCAAAAAATATATTCTTAGATCGAGATGATCACTTATAATAGTAGCTGGTATAGAAATACTTTTTAATATATGCACGTCGTTTGGTGTAACGGCTACTTTCTATTTTAATAATAATAAACAAATAAAATATAAGTGATTACTCTGTAATTGCTAATATAATACTCCGTAATAAATATAAAATTATCATTATCAATATTATATAATAGAAAAAATTGGATGAAAAGGGAAATTTATTTTGGGTGCAGTATCTTGAGGTTTTTTCCCGTGACTTTCTAAATATGATTGAGTGAGTGGCTAATGATCTTGTTAGTGACTTTAATACCACCGTTAAAAAAGACTTATATGTGTTCTCATGTTCGAAAAAAATAAAAGTATTGAAATGAAAAATAACTAACGTGATAATAGGTATAAACAAATATAAATATAAATATAACTATCAATCAAAAACGATAAAGAATAAAAAGTATATTTTAATGAGACTTTAAACCAAATTAACCTAATTTTGTCTAACAATGTATGTTAAATTAACATACATTGTTAGACAAAAAATTGTTAATAGATTTGTCACATACCGCTATGTCATGGCCACGATTAGTTATATTCGCGATGCTCTGTTTGTAGTTCCTATATAACTTCTTTGATTTGAGGATGACATTAACTCGAGTATTTGACAAGTCAATTGGAGACTGCAATTTTCCGTTGTTACAAGCAGACCATTCTTTGTGTAAATTTCCCCATTTACTTGGCCCTTTATCACTCCCGTTGATATAGTCGAATTCCCTCTCATTTTCTGTACACAGTTAGTTTACATATACAATTTATTACTATCAATAGATAATGTTAGTGTCAATTCATTTACTACATTGGTATCATAATAAGTATTCCATTTTAACTTTTGAGAATTTTCCGTTTTAACTTCGATTTTAAACATTTTTTTGTTGTTATATGGTAGAGTATTTGAAAAAAGTTACTATATGAATAGACCGGCTTTTAGATATATTTTCATTTGTATAATTTTTATCGGGTATTTTATATTAAAGAAGTTAAAGTCAGAATTAAAAGAATACTTTCAAAAGTTAAAATTGAACTGTGGGACGAATGAAACATATGTATTTACAGCCAAACATTATTATACACACACTGAGAGTATTATTTCACTCAAGTGAAAATTGAACCTTATAGTCACATTTTCATTTAAGGGCTTTTCAAATTTGGATATGCCAAGTTCCCACTTTTTGTGGTACACTTGAACACTTTTGGGGCCAATTTTATTTCTGGTAACATTTATTGATACATTTTCTATCTTTATTGACACTTGGTGTCACTAATCACTCTATCTTAACCACATAGTTAAGCAACCCACAATATATAAATTCATAATAGTTAAGAAAAAAAACTAACAAAGATATGAAAGAGAGAAGACATGAACTTACCTACTTCTTGGGCAAAGATTGAAATGGGAAACAAGATCAGTAGAAGAAACCCAATTGCAAAACCAATGTGCATTTTGTACTTTGGTTATGGAGGTGGAGGAACAACGACGGTGGCCGGTGGCGACGGTGGCGATGGGTGGAGGTCTTAGGTGATGGTGATTTACTAGTATAATTAAAGAAAAATGTAGTTGCCTAGTGTAGTGTACATTTTTATTTATATAAAATATTAAAAAGGTATGGGGGGTATTACTTGTTGATACAATAAAGAAAAGAATCACAAACTACTATGTCCTCCTTTTAACTTCTGTGAGTTAGTGTTACGAGTACTGTATTTATTTTTTAATATATAGGAGTAAATTTTATCATTTTCTATACTTTTGGCGATAACTATATATAATGAATTGAAGTAGTTTCTTTATTTTCTTTTGATTTTTGGCAAAAAAAAAAAAAAAAAAAAAAAAAAAAAAAAAAAAAAAAGGAGAATAGAATGCGGAGTATAAAATAAGGCCAGCCCAACAAAACTATGGCTTAGCCAAATTACAAATCAAGGTGCCTTTAAGATCTTTATACTTCTTATATCATAAGTCCCTTAGTTTATCTGTTCGTTGTCGTGTTTTGACTAGTTTAGTAAACTAGTAAAGTGTGTCTTCACCCTGTTGGTGGGATCGTTTACTTAGGTTACTTTGTTTGTCGTGTTTTAGCCTTTGTTTGGATATCCTTTTGTATCGTTTTGTACTTGTTGATCTTCGGATCCGTTTAATGTTATCGTTATTTTGCCAAAAAAAAAAAGTGAGTAGATAAAATACTAGTATACTAGTATGTAAGGGTAGCGCTAAGTTAACAAATCCCGGTTTCCCATACGTAAAACTGGTGAAAGTGACAAAGTTTAGCTCCAATGGCCCATTCGAATGCCATAGACTTGATCTTCCTCACAATACTCGTCCTAACACTTGAATTTTTCGTTAAACAAAGCCTTGTTCCTAGCAAGCCATATACATCATATTCTTGTGGGATCGATTAACCTTCAAAATTTGGCAGATTTGAGCACCATGCCCACTCTACAATCTTCTGTAACAAGGATATAAAAAACGGGAAAACCCATTTAACAAATCTTCATTCCAAAAGTCGATGGAGGAACCATCTCCAACAGACCATTTCCAACAGAATGCGCCAGTTATCAAGTTCATGTTATCTGAACTACCAAGTGCCACAATATCCTTCCAAATTGAAGAAAGATTTCATGTTATCTTATATCATAAGGCCCTTAGTTTATGTGTTCGTTGGCGTGTTTTGACTAGTTTAGTAAACTAGTAAAGTGTGTCTTCACCCTGTTGGTGGGATCGTTTACTTAGGTTACTTTGTTTGTCGTGTTTTAGCCTTTGTTTGGATATCCTTTTGTATCGTTTTGTACTTGTTGATCTTCGGATCCGTTTAATGTTATCGTTATTTTGCCAACAAAAAAAAAAGTGAGTAGATAAAATACTAGTATACTAGTATGTAAGGGTAACGCTAAGTTAACAAATCCCGGTTTCCCATACGTAAAATTGGTGAAAGTGACAAAGTTTAGCTCCAATGGCCCATTCGAATGCCATAGCCTTGATCTTCCTCACAATACTTGTCCTAACACTTGAATTTTTCGTTAAACAAAGCCTTGTTCCTAGCAAGCCATATACATCATATTCTTGTGGGATCGATTAACCTTCAAAATTTGGCAGATTTGAGCACCATGCCCACTCTACAATCTTCTGTAACAAGGATTTAAAAAACGGGAAAACCCATTTAACAAATCTTCATTCCAAAAGTCGATGGAGGAACCATCTCCAACAGACCATTTCCAACAGGATGCGCCAGTTATTAAGTTCATGTTATTTGAACTACCAAGTGCCCCAATATCCTCCAAATTGAAGAAAGATTTCTATGGCTTAGATTAACCGTGTCGAATAATAGTTTGCCACAGAATGGACCAAAGAAGTTGAGTACTACTGACTTCCATAGTATTTCTTTTTTGTCATTTAACTTTAACCACCATTTTGCTAGCAAAACTAAGTTCTTTATCCGAAGAGGGACAAAACCCAATCCACTTGCGTCCAAAAAGCTTGCAAACTACGTCCCATTTCACGAGGCTCATCCTTCTTTTGTTGCAATCACCAATCCTCTGCATACCGTCTAATTACCTAATCACCACTTTTGGAGCTTTATACAACGCCAATGTTATGAAGAGGAAAGCTAGAAAACATGGCATTGATTACGACTAGTCTACCACCGAAGGATAACCACCTTCTTTTCCACGTTGCGAACTTCTTTTTGAATTTAGTGATCACGGGGTCCTAAAAGAGAAAAAATAAACTTAGTTGATTAGTTTGTTAAACTCTAATCTAATTTTGCTTTATAATAAAATAGCCTGAAAAGGTAACCTAAATTACCTAATTTGACAATAAAGGTAACCCCCAATTTTCTAATACCCGAAAAAAATTACGGTTTTTTGTTTTGCACAGAAAAGGAATACGATTTGTAACATCGTCAAATTCATTAACGATTGTTAGTCAAAAAAACATGGTTGGTTCCTGAAGTTTGTTAAAACATTACACCAAACATCCTCTTTATCATCTTCATTCCAATTATCATGAACCCTAATTTCTTCTTCTCTTCACCTGCAATCATGAACCCTAATTTCTTTCACATCTTAATTTCTTTCACATCCAAATTAAAGATGCATCCAGATTTACCTATAAATTCAACCAAATAATTCTTAACTACACAAAATTCTTCAACAAACACCATGACTGAAGTTCAATCCATCATCATCATCACGCCGCAGTTAGATCTTCTAATCCATCATCATCATCACGCCGCCGCCGTTATACATTCATCATAATCACAACCACATCATCAGTTCACAGTTCGTCCAGATTCTATAAAGCACAAATTCTTTGTGTGCAAATATCCGAAACAAGTTTGGGAGAACATGAAGTTAAAGATTCTATTCAGAGGACTTTCTTATAAGATTTGAGAAATTGTTGAAGTCTTGGCAAGATATCCTTTCCGGAATCAAATACGGAGTATAATTACACGAATGGTGATTGCTACTTCAGTATACTACATCCAGAATGAGAAAAATAATAGAATCTTTATTGAAAAAAGGAATGAGAATGAATTAACTTCAGTTGTTCAAGAATATATTAGAGTCAAACTGTTGACTCTGAAAGTCAAAAGATCATGGCAATTAAGAAAGCCGAGGAACTTTGGAATATGAATTGACAATGATATAGCATAGTTGTTTGTTTTGTGGTTTAGCTCCTTACTATTAGAGTGTCATGAAAGA
Source organism: Rutidosis leptorrhynchoides (assembly GCF_046630445.1). Classification (NCBI taxonomy): domain Eukaryota; kingdom Viridiplantae; phylum Streptophyta; class Magnoliopsida; order Asterales; family Asteraceae; genus Rutidosis; species Rutidosis leptorrhynchoides. Next base: position 378,540,524 of record NC_092343.1, on the reverse strand, counting down.
TGGGACAACTTGATCTAACGAGCTTGATTTATTGGTGCCATAATGGGTTTATTGTGGTATGTTGTTTAATGGATAATCTGATTTTGCTTTAGCTGTAGTGTGGCTGCTTGTATTTTAATACTGGGTTAGGCTATGCCATGACATTGTATGCTCTTGGTATTTGTTATAATACATTATTTTTTACCGAAAAAAATAAAATAGATCAAATAACCCTATTTAACATACTTAAACTACATTTATATGGACACTCATTAAAATAACAAAAATATTCATTATATTGACACAAAGGTTTCTATATATATATATACTATATCTCTAAGGAGGACCATAGAAGCGAACGTCTCTTTGATTATCTGCTTGTACTGGTCGTGCATTACTTTCCGCATACTGCAACAAATCAAAACATCGATTGGCATTTAATCACCTTAACGAAAACAAAAAAACGAAAAAGTTTACATTAACATCCATAAATCAGTTAGTTTGTACTAGTACTTACATCATGTACCGCCTCTCGAAGTAATCTAACTTGAGCTACTGAAACTGTTCTCACCTGTACAAAAATGCAAAATCGTTAAGCCTATAAACTTAGTTGTTTTCCGTCGATTATATATGTGCACACAAACTATCCCAAGATAGTGTAGCAGTTGAGGTCCTGATATCAGGTTCAAACCTGACATGAGAATCAAAAAATGCATACCTTTCTCGAATAGTTTGAACATAAGAAAAATTATATGTTTATATAAATGTGCAGATATTGATATCTACCTTCTTACTAATGGTCCAAACAACTTGTTCGGTACAAGGAGGAACTGTTAGCGAACCAATATATCGGTAATATCTCCTGCTACTCATTTGAATCTCTCTTGGATCTATAATCCCACTGTGTCCGTGTTCACCCTTTTGATCGATTATCGAAGTTATGTTAATGGCCAACTACAAACAAACGAATAAAAATGTGAGCAATAAAGTTTCAAAATTTCATTAAAGTTGATTTAAATGGTGTTTAATTGAAATAGTTATAGTTATCTTTGTTAATCAGAAGGATTACATGTAATGCAACATGTACAAAACCTAATTATTGTCCACGTCTAAAAATGGTTTAGTAATGCAATTAGTAATCTGTTACAAAACACATGAACTTGAATTATCCCTATTATAGTCCACGTCAAATAACAAGATTTAGTGATGCAACTAGCTAGTAATCTTTTACAAACCACGTTAATAGTCCATGTTATCTATCATATTTGATTTTTTTTATATACATTTTAAAAACATGACTTTACTTCAATATAAAATAATAACAACATAAATAAATTTACTTTTACTACTGGTATATATAAGTTAACCTTTGAAAGAAAATGGTCAGGTGGGCCAACATTGTAGAGGACAGCAATGACAGCAATTTTATCGTCTCTGCTGACGTGGACCATATGGAGTTCCATGTCATACCTGTTCAAACATGTACAGGTCATTTTAGGACCAAATTATAAAGTTAGCTCAACAACTCTAAAACTACTTTTTTTCGAGAAAAATTCAAATATATTATGTCCATTAGAAATCTAACCTACCAAAAATATACAATTTTTCAACACTTATGACTAATTTTTTATCCTACTATAAAAAATTAATTAAAGATGTAATATATACTTCCTCCGTCAACATCAATTACGATAAATTAATATTCATCATGATTGAAAATAAGCTATTTTACCGAGGACAACGAAAAAAATAGTAAATGACAAAAATAATCTGGTGCAAGAAGGAGACAAGAGTTTTATATATTACGGAGTATAATTTTTAGTAAGCTAAATAAATAATTAGATTTTTTTTTCCCAGCAAAATTGGAACCAATATATTAAAAAAAACCTTCATCAAAACAATGAGATGATATTTTTCTCTTGAGATCACTCATTTCTCGAATCGTATATATAAAGTTTATAATATAGATCGTTTTAACTATCGAAGGAGGAGTACTAATGTACGTACTACGCACCTTTTGCCATTGATAGTGTGCTCTGAAGGCGAATGCCAATGTGCTTGTCTTAAAGCATACTCGGTGTCATTGATTCGAATTGATCCCGCATCACCTTCCCATTGAAGCTACAATTAATATTCAAATCATTAAATTGAGTTCAAAGTTACTATAAATAAAATCTTAATCTATAATGTCAAAGTGTTGGTATATTGGTGGTAACATATTTGCTCATGAGGGTGGTTAGGGGTTCGACCACATGAACTGCAAAATATTTTTCATTGAGATTACCCGCCCTTTTCATGGACCTCGGAGATCTCGGACATGTTGCGTTCGACCCTCACCTGAATGTGTTTTACCACACTCGATCCCCGAATGGATTCGCCGTGGAGGTTTCTTCCGAGGGGCGGTATTCGAATGGGTGGTTCCGACGCCGCGTTAGGACCCGTCGAGGCCTACTAACTGCCGTTAAAAAAACTAATTGATATATATAATCTATATATATGTCTGCAAATTAAAGAGAGAAAATTTTTTTCTGTTCAGACGAGGATATATAATTACCATAATATCATGGCCTCTATTGTTAACAGTAGAATTACAAGGCTTATAGTTTCTGTAAAGCTTGTTAGAGTTAACCACCATCTTCACCCTTTGACTCGACATATCGATCGGAGATTGCATCGTTCCGTTGCTACACAACCGCCATTCTTCCTTTATCTCCCCCCATCTCTCCGGTCCCATCTTACTTCCTCTTGCATAATCAAATTCCTTCTCATTCTCTACATAGATAAATTTCAATTAAAATTAAAATTTTTAATAAATATATATATAATTAAATCAATTGGTTTGATCAAGTAATTAATTAGAGCAATACCAACTTCTTGAGCTTGTGTTGATGATGGATGTGAGAAAATAAGCATGAACAAAAGTAACACAAATAATGTCAAAAAGTTAAATTGCAAATTCTTCATGATTCACAATTCGAATAAAGAGAAGTTTTTTCAAAAATATGTGTGTATAAACTCAAGTTTGATAAAAAAAAATTTATATACAATGGAAAAATAGAATAGAATTGATATGATATGATATGTGTGATATTTGAGAAAGAGAGATGAATATATATATAGGTGGTAGCTCTTATAATTTGTACTCGTATATAAGGATGATATATGCATATATATTGCATAAAATATATATAAAATAAAGTAATATATCTAGAAATTTAAGTAAAGAAATAACACCGATGCATGAGAGTGACGCGTGACTTGGAAATTTCGTGTAGGGTTCTTAGTTGTAGGGGAAATTTAAGAGAGGAACATATCGCGAATTTAATATGACAACCAACAAATTGAATAAACACGGTTGTTCTGTAGTTATAAATTTAAGTGTTTGATTTTTGTTAGTTTGTTTTTATTGTGTTTGCTCGTTTGGTATGTACGTTTGTCGTTTGCTTTTGTTTGTATTGGTTAGCTCATTCAGCATTTGATGTTGTGGTTTAGTTTCTTGGATAGGTGTAGACGCTATACGGATCTTAGATTAATCGCTATACGCAGATTAGAGGCGGAATTCACTAATCTAGGTCGAGTAGAATACGTTTACGCTTCGGGATCGAGAAAATCAACAAAACATTGATGAAATCGACGCCTAAGGGTGTGCATTCGGTTAGGGTTTGGTCTGGAACGATTGCAGAATCGCAATAGGTCGGCCACAGGGTGTAGGACTAACAATGAACCCCGACACCCGTATTTATATATATCTGCAGTGACCATCGGTCGTAGGTCTCTGACCTTCGGCCGATGGTCTTCGTCCCTCGACCGATGGTCCCTACCATCGGTCGATGGTCTGAGCTGCCAACCAATCAGCTCTAAACCATTTCTCAGCATTGGTCAATTATATCAAACACAATATATCAACCAATAATATTCATACATGACTGAAATGTAAACGACATAACAAATAGAACATATTACAATATAGGACTTGGGATTCATGCACCAACAAACTCCCCCTAAGACCTAGTTCTATATCAAAAGTCTTCAGTCATCAGATTCATTCGTAAGGATCAATCACCATATTGTTTAAATAGCACAGCTTTGCAACCTTAACATACTGTTCAGCCTGCACCTTATTTTCTCTGCGATAGAGCATACGATTGTAGCACAATGTGAAAATGTCAACCTCGGTACAGTTTCTCAACGAAATGGGATCCAACACACGAATGCAATCTATATCATTCTCTTTCTCCTTATCCAACACAATCACAGCTTCCTCTGAACGATCATCATAAAACCATCACCTGAATCTCTGACTCCAATTTTGCGGCAATTTTCTCAAAGGTACCTTCTTCATTGTTTTTGCTCGCTTATACTTGACAATTCTCCGAGATTCACCAGTTCGAGGATTAACCTTGTAGCTAATCCTTGGAAACTGTGGTCGAAATCCTTCCCAATTCTTTGACTGAAGGCATTTCGAACTTTCTTTACCAAAAGCGATGATAAGTCATTCATGCTACAATATAACATTCTCAACCTGGCAATTTGCATCAGCTCAAAATACAGTAACGACTTGAATTCATGACCGTGTTTCATGTAATCTGCACCAAATTCTCTTTTAACACCAAACATGTTGAATTCTTCAATGTATGCCCAGTCTAGAATTCTTCCCTTCGCACTTTTTCTCAAATTAATCATTTTCAAGTACTTTGGCTTAAGCTTCGGTTTTTCACAATATTTTCGAATTCTCCAAATATCCCTCCAGTCGGCTTCCAAATTTTTGACTTTTTCTTTAGTATACTTAACCGGCAAGAAACCTTCAGGCAAAACTTCAGTCTGTTCCTTTTCTTTACACTTTCGGTTCAACAACTCATGATCAGTTCTAAACAACTCATTGATAATGCTAAAAACGAACATATATTTCATAGCATTATTCTCCAAGAAAGACAAGCTTTTAGTTGCAATTGTTCTATTTACAAGTGATATTCGTTTAAATAATAAAATGTGAAGACAAAAGACAGATTCGACGAATTGAAGACGCAAACGACCAAAAAGCTCAAAAGTACAAAAGACAATCAAAGAGGTTCCAATTATTGATAAGAAACGTCTCGAAATTACAAGAGTACAAGATTCAAAACGCAAAGTACAAGATATTAAATTGTACGCAAGGACGTTCGAAAATCCGGAACGGGACCATAGTCAACTCTCAACGCTCGACGCAACGGACTAAAAATTACAAGTCAACTATGCACATAAATATAATATAATATTTAAATAATTCTTATAATTATTTATATATTATATAAATAATAAAAATCCGTCGGCAAGAAAGACTCCAAAGTTTGTGAGCTGGAATTTCAAACTCCGCGACTCGCGGAGTTTGAAGGCAAAAAATGCCGCGAGTCGCGGAGATTACCTGGACGAAAATTCCTATAAAAACAAACGAATTCTGATCATTTTCATATCCATAATTCAATCTCTCTCTATATATGTATACGTAAATATATTTATATTTATATTTTAATTTTAATTTTAATTATAATTCTAATAATAAGGGTATGTTAGCAAATGTTGTAAGGGTGTAAGTCGAAATTCTGTCCGTGTAACGCTACGCTATTTTTAATCATTGTAAGTTATGTTCAACCTTTTTAATTTAATGTCTCGTAACTAAGTTATTATTATGCTTATTTAATACCGAAGTAATCATGATGTTGGGCTAATTACTAAAATTGGGTAATTGGGCCTTGTACCATAATTGGGGTTTGGATAAAAGAACGACACTTGTAGAAATTAGACTATGGGTTATTAATGGGTTTTATATTAACTAAACAATACCTTGTTAATTTAATATATAAACTTATAATTCGACGTATTTATATATAACCACATACGCTTGACTGGGTACGGTGGGCGGGATATCTATAAATACCAATAATTATTTATTTTACCGCACACGGAACTGGATTAATAGTTAATAGACTTATTGAAACAGGGGTGAATTACATTCAAGGGTAATTGGTGTAATTGTTAACAAAGTAGTAAAACCTTGGTTTACACGCAGTCGATAACCTGGTGTATTCATTAAACAAAGTATTAAAACCTTGTTACAATTCGAATCCCCAATTAGTTGGAATATTTGACTTCGGGAATAAGAATAATTTGACGAAGGCTTTCGCTCTTTATATTTATGACTGATGGACAATTATGGACAAATCCGTATGGACATATTAAATAATCCAGGACAAAGGACAATTAACCCATGGGCATAAAACTAAAATCAACACGTCAAACATCATGATTACGGAAGTTTAAATAAGCATAATTCTTTTATTTCATATTTAATTTCCTTTATTTTATATTTAATTGCACTTCTAATTATCGCATTTTTATTTATTGTTATTGTATTTAATTGCACTTTTAATTATCGTACTTTTTAATTATCGCAAGTTTATTTTATCGCACTTTTATTATTCGCAATTTCATTATCGTTATTTACTTTACGCTTTAAATTAAGTCTTTTTAATATTTTACATTTGGTTTTAACTGCGACTAAAGTTTTAAAATCGACAAACTGGTCATTAAACGGTAAAAACCCCCCTTTATAATAATAATATTACTTATATATATATTAGTATTTTTATAAAAGTAAACTAATATATCGTTAAGCTTTGTTTAAAGATTTTCCCTGTAGAACGAACCGGACTTACTAAAAACTACACTACTGTACGATTAGGTACACTGCCTATAAGTGTTGTAGCAAGGTTTAAGTATATCCATTCTATAAATAAATAAATATCTTGTGTAAAATTGTATCGTATTTAATAGTATTTCCTGCTAAAATTTAATAGTATTTTATACCCCTTAGCTTTAACACCAAGTATTTTTGGCGCCGCTGCCGGGGAATGTCTTAAACGCCGAAAGCGCAACGCTAAATATTTAAAAAAAAAAGATTTTTATTTTTAGTTTACTTTTATAAAAATACGTTTTTGTAAAAATACGTTTTAAATATTCGAAAACATAGAAAAGAAAAACAAAAATATAAATATTTTTAAGAGTTTATTAAATATTTAAGTTTTATAAAGTTTTTTTATTTTTATTTTATAAAAATATAAGTTTTATTTAAATATTTTTATTTAAAACATGAAAAAAACGAAAAAAAAATTAATTAATATATATATAAATCTATTTTTAAGATATTTTTAAAATTATAAAGCAGTTCTATTTTTATTTTAGTTTTTAAATATAAGTTTTTATTATATAAATATTTTTATTTAAACAGAAAATATAAAACAGAATATAAAAAATTAAAAAATAAAAACGCGTCGAATTTTAATCAACCTGTCATTTGAATTTTGGAACCCCGTTGACTCGCGGAGTTTGCTGCTTCGGGCACCGCAACTCGCGGAGCCACCCTGACACCGACAGAAACCCTAATCAGCATTTATTACGGAGTAATTATTATTAATAATTTTTAATTAAACCCTAATTAGTTTTGTTAATTTATTATTAAGTTTAGTTTATTTATTTAATTTGTATATTTAGTTTATTTAGTTTAATTAAATTGTAAAATTAATAGTTTTATAAATTAAATAATATAAAAATAATATTTTTATAAAAATTGTAATTTTTACAACTTTTTGTATATTTTTATATTTTGTCCCTTTTTAATTGTTTTAGCGTAATTTTTTGTATTTTTCGCTCGTATTTAGTTTTAAACTTAGTTTTTGCCATAGTTATTTTTATTTATAGATTTTTAGGCTTTGCCGTAAAATCCATTAAGTGCTTTTTCTTTAGACTAAGATTTAGGTACTTTAGAATTTTGCGACGCCTTTTTAAGTTTTAGTTTCTTTTTAAGATATTGCCATTTGGGATATAGTTTTTCTTGTAAGCTTTAATATTTTTAGACACCTTTCACCTATGTATCAATTATCATTCCAATTAGTAATCTCAATTTGCGATTATAATTTTAAGTTAGTGATAGTAATAAGGTTGGGTTAGTCTAATGTTTTTAAGTTCTATAAGTCACTCTTTTTCTTTCTTATTTTTATTTTTCGATCTTTTTCCGACACGCTCTTTTTCTTTCTTATTTCTCGCTATTCTAGTTTTTAGGACATAGATTTTTATTCTACTTCTTATCTAAATTTCTTAAAATTACGAAAATTTATTTTAAGTGGTTAAATTGATAGACATCAAAATTTTCTGGTTCGTAGTAATAGTTGGATTTGTACGTGGACCGGGTTATTGGAGCCAAACAGTCCTCAATTATATTGAGACCAAACAAATCCTGTCCCTCTGCTGCATCTTTTGGCTATTCGAAACGTGGGCAAAATCAGAAAAGTCTATTGATTGGATAACTTATATAATTTTTCTTTCCTTTTTAAAAAACTAATAGGATATTCAGTGAATGCACCGAGCAAGACGTTCACCACCTTTTGTACGTTCACCACCTGTAACTAGATCAAGACATTTAGCAAATATTACCGCCGTTGATTTTTCTTTAGAATCGTCATCCAGTAGACCAAGTACTCCAGTTCAAATTTCCGATAATCCATTTTTTGAACCCGATCTCACAATTGAGAATCCGGAGAATATTCAGGGACGATTCATAGATCCTGAACCATTAAATTTTCCTCCGGAACCACCAATCATTCAAACAGAGATTGTTGAGGAACGAACCATTAAATCAGAATCCTCTAGTGATTCCGATTCAACAAATTCAATTATGGAGAATCTGGAACCTTTAAGTATGGAAGACCGAATGAGAGCTAAACGCACTGGCCAAGGTCACGCAATTAATCATCCTGACATTAATGCGCCAGATTATGAAATCAAAGGACAAATTCTACATATGGTGACTAATCAATGCCAATTTAGTGGTGCACCGAAGGAAGATCCAAATGAATATCTTCGTACCTTTAATAGGATCTGCACTCTATTTAAAATAAGAGAAGTGGAGGATGAACAGATATATCTCATGTTATTTCCCTGGACTTTAAAGGGAGAAGCCAAAGATTGGTTGGAATCGTTACCTGAAGGGGCGATTGATACATGGGACGTTTTAGTTGAAAAATTTCTTAAACAATTCTTTCCGGCATCTAAAGCCGTAAGACTTCAAGGAGAAATTGTTACGTTCACACAGAAGCCAAATGAAACTCTATATGAGACGTGGACAAAATTTGGAAAGTTATTAAGAGGATGTCCCAACATGGTTTAGACACCTGTCAAATAGTACAAATATTCTACCAAGGATGCGACATCACTACAAGGAAAGACATAGATATAGCAGCTGGTGGTTCCATTATGAAGAAAACCGAAACTGATGCTTACAAAATTATTGATAACACTGCTTCCCACTCACATGAGTGGCACCAAGGAAAAGATATCGTTAGATCATCTAAAGCAGCTAGAGCCGATTCTAGCCATGACTTAGATTCCATTTCCGCAAAGATAGATGCTGTCGAGAGATGAATGGAAAAGATGACTAAGGATATTCACTCAATACGAATTAGTTGTGAGCAGTGTGGAGGACCACATTTGACAAAAGATTGTCTCAGTATTGAATTAACAATGGAACAAAGAGAGAATATTTCATACATAAACCAAATGCCTGGAAATAATTATCAAAATAATTATCAACCGCCAAGACCAATCTACAATCAAAACCAGAATTATAATAGAAATATTCCATACAACAACCAACAAGGTCCTAGCAATCAACAAGTATCTAACAATACTTACAACCAGCAAAGACCTAATTTTCAAAACAAACCACCACAAATCGATGATAAAAAGCCAAATTTAGAAGATATGATGACAAAGCTAGTTGAAACTCAAACGCAGTTTTTCACATCTCAAAAACAAACCAATGAACAAAATGCTCAAGCATTTAGAAATCAACAAGCTTCTATTCAAAACTTGGAACAAGAAGTAAGTAACCTAGCAAGGTTAATAGGTGAAAGAAAACCGGGAAGTCTACCTAGTGATACAAATGCTAACCTCCGCAATGAAACAGCTAAAGCCATTACCACAAGAAGTGGTACAACACTTAAACCACCTGAAATACCTGTAACTTCTGATGAAGCTATTCCTACTCCACAAGAACCACAACCTGATCAAGATAAGGAAAAACCACCACTTCCTTACCCGAGTAAAATGAAGATAACACAGTTAAGGCTAAACCTTATGTTAAACCATACCAACCACCACTTCCTTACCCGAGTAAAATGAAGAAAGAGAAACTTGAAGCCGAGCAATCCAAATTCTTGGATATGTTTAAACAGATAAATGTAAATCTTCCTTTCATTGATGTGATTTCAGGAATGCCTAGATATGCTAAATTCTTGAAAGATCTAATCTCAAATAGAAAGAAAATGGAAGAACTCTCGGCTATTACCATGAATGCTAATTGTTCAGCTGTGATGTTGAATAAGATACCAGAAAAATTATCTGATCCAGGAAGTTTCACAATTCCATATTTTCTGGGTAGTCTTAGTTCAATAGAAGCATTGGCAGACTTAGGTGCTAGTATAAATTTAATGCCGTATTCACTATACACTAAACTAGACCTTGGAGAATTGAAACCAACAAGAATAAGTATACAACTAGCCGATCGATCAATAAAATATCCTAGAGGGATAATGGAGAATATGCTAGTTAAAGTTGGTACTTTAATATTTCCAGTAGATTTTGTTGTTCTGGACATGGAAAAAGATTCTCAAGTTCCTCTCATATTAGGAAGACCATTCTTAAACACGGCTAAAGCAATGATAGACGTGTTCGGTAAGAAATTGACCATAAGTATAGAGGACGAGAGTGTTACCTTTTCAGTTGATAGAGCAATGCAACAACCGCAATCTGCAGATGATACATGTTATTATATTCAAACTATAGATGCACATGCAGAATTATTAGAAGAATTTCCAGAATTACAAGGAATAGGAGAATGTTCTTTAGGAGAAGGAACTGAACCAATTGATGAAGTTGAAATGTTAGCTACACTTATAGCTAATGGATATGAACTAACAACAGAAGAAATTCAAATGCTAAAAGAAGAAGACAGATATCGATATAAATCATTGATAGAAGAACCTCCAAAATTAGAGTTAAAGCCACTTCCAAACCATTTGGAATACGCTTATTTACATGGTGAATCTGAATTACCTGTAATAATATCGTCTTCTCTTACTGAAAATGAGAAATCAGAACTCATTTCTGTGTTGAAAGCTCATAAACCAGCCATTGCATGGAAGATTCATGATATTAAAGGAATAAGTCCTTCGTATTGCACACATAAAATCCTTATGGAAGAAGGTCATAAAACGTATGTGCAACGCCAACGAAGACTAAATCCTAATATGCAAGATGTAGTTAAAAAAGAAATTATTAAACTGCTAAATGCAGGTTTAATATATCCAATTTCTGATAGTCCATGGGTAAGCCCAGTTCAATGCGTGCCTAAGAAGGGTGGCATGATTGTCATTACAAATGAGAAAAATGAGCTTATTCCTACTAGGACTGTAACAGGATGGCGTGTGTGTATTGATTATAGAAAATTAAATGACGCCACCAGAAAAGATCACTTTCCCTTACCTTTCATTGATCAAATGTTGGAAAGATTAGCCGAAAATAGTTACTATTGTTTTCTTGATGGATTTTTCGGATATTTTCAAATTCCAATAGCACCCGAAGACCAAGAGAAAACCACGTTCACGTGCCCTTATGGTACTTTTGCTTACAAACGCATGCCATTTGGACTTTGCAACGCCCCTGCAACCTTTCAAAGGTGTATGATGGCGATTTTTCATGACATGATAGAAGAATGCATGGAAGTTTTCATGAATGACTTTTCAGTCTTCGGAGATACATTTGAATCATGTCTAGTTAATCTGGAACGAATGCTTATTAGATGCGAACAATCAAATCTAGTACTTAATTGGGAGAAATGCCATTTCATGGTTAAAGAAGGCATCGTTCTTGGACATAAAATTTCAAAAGAAGGAATTGAAGTGGATAGAGCTAAAGTAGATGTAATTGCTAAACTTCCACATCCCACCAATGTTAGAGGAGTTAGGAGTTTTCTAGGGCATGCCGGTTTTTACCGACGTTTCATAAAAGATTTTTCTAAAATTGCCACTCCTATGAATAAACTCCTAGAAAAGGATGCTCCATTCATCTTTTCAGATGAATGTATCAAATCTTTTAATATTCTTAAAGAGAAACTCACTAATGCGCCGATCATGATAACACCAAATTGGAATCTACCATTTGAACTAATGTGCGATGCAAGTGATTTTGCAATGGGAGCTGTTTTAGGACAAAGGATTGAAAAACGATTTCAACCTATATATTATGCTAGTAAGACGTTACAAGGAGTACAAACGAACTATACAACTACTGAAAAAGTACTCCTTGCTATTGTCTTTGCTTTTGACAAATTTCGTTCATATCTCGTTCTAGCAAAAACAGTGGTCTATACCGATCATTCTGCTCTTAGATACCTATTTTCGAAACAAGATGCCAAACCAAGATTAATCCGTTGGATCTTACTCTTACAAGAGTTTGATATTGAAATCTGAGATAAAAGAGGAGCAGAAAATCTCACCGCTGATCATCTTTCTCGTCTTGAAAATCCCGAATTAGAAGTTCTAAATGAATCGGCCATACAAGACAACTTTCCTGATGAATATCTATTGAAGATAGATTATAATGAAATTCCATGGTTTGCAGACTATGCAAACTACTTAGTTTGTGGATTCCTTGAAAAAGGATTATCGTACCAAAAACGAAAGAAATTCTTCAGTGATATAAAACACTATTTCTGGGAAGATCCACATCTGTTTAAAAGTTGTCCAGATGGAATAATACGCCGATGTGTATTCGGAGATGAAGCTAGTAAAATTTTAAACCATTGTCACACAGGACCAACAGGAGGGCATTATGGGCCTCAACTAACAGCAAGAAAAGTTTATGATGCTGGATTCTATTGGCCTACAATTTACAAAGACGCACACCTTCTTTGCAAATCCTGTGATGCTTGTCAAAGGGCCAGAAAAATAAGTCAACGTGATGAAATGCCACAAAATGTCATACAAGTATGTGAAGTATTTGACATTTGGGGTATTGACTTTATGGGTCCATTTCCAAAATCTCATAATAATCTCTATATTCTCGTAGCCATTGATTATGTATCTAAATGGGCGGAAGCACAAGCTCTCCCAACTAACGATGCACGAGTTGTAGTCAACTTTTTAAAACGTCTTTTTGCAAGGTTTGGAACATCAAAAGCTTTAATAAGTGATCGGGGAACTCATTTCTGTAATAATCAACTTGAGAAAGTTCTTAAAAGATATGGAGTAACTCATAAAATCTCCACCGCATATCATCCACAAACAAGTGGACAAGTTGAAAATACCAACCGAGCTTTAAAACGTATTCTAGAGAAAACCGTAGGATCAAATCCGAAGGAATGGTCCATTAAGTTGGAGGATGCACTCTGGGCTTTTAGAACAGCCTACAAAACTCCAATTGGAACCACACCTTTTAAACTCGTCTACGGAAAAGCATGTCATCTTCCAGTAGAAATTGAACACAAAGCATTTTGGGCTTTGAAGACATGTAATCTTGATTTATATGAAGCTGGACGTCTACGGTTAAGTCAACTAAACGAATTAGAAGAATTAAGACATGAAGCATACGAAAATTCGTTAATCTATAAAGAAAGAACGAAGAAATGGCATGATAAAAGAATCAGAAGTTCAAAAGAATTTAAAGAAGGAGACATAGTTCTTCTTTTCAATTCACGATTCAAGCTATTTCCTGGAAAATTGAAATCAAGATGGTCTGGACCATTCATAGTCAAAAGAGTTTTCCCATACGGAACGATAGAATTAATAAATTCAAATGGGATTGAATTTAAAGTTAATGGTCACAGAGTTAAACATTACATACATGGTCCGATGGAATTCGACAATGAAGTTAATCACAATTTCGATACCACAGCTAACTAAGTGTGGGGAGAATCAAGTCTTTAAAGGATAGTATGTATTTCTGTTAGAGTTAGATTGTCTGTTTTCGTGTAGTTCTCGAAAATGGAACTCGAATGGTCTTTCCCTAGTAGACCCTAAAGAACTAGTCTTCTCCCCCCATTCTGAATTTTTATTTTTTTTAGGTTTTTACGAAATGAAGACTGCCTGTGAACTAAACCATGGTCTAATGCTACACGCTTTGATCACTAAACGTAATAATGACACACTTCCGAGTGAAATAGTATCAGTAATCAGAGAAAGATTGGACGAAGTAAGAAAAGAATCCAGATGCGAAGATAATAAGTCACAATTTGGTAAAGGAAAATCAAAATCCGCAGCGAAAAGAAGAGCACGACACCTAGAAAGATGTCACAAATGCGGAAAATGGTCACATGGAGGTAAATGTTCAAATAATCAAACCTATTCAAACACCGAATTTGTTACTTTATGCAGAGACGGACCGTTCATATGTTTAGAAGAAAAAACACTGAATGCTCGAGGTTACGCCTATGTAGCCATGGAAAACCAATTAAACCGACTATCTTATGAATGGGATAGATCGTATAACTAAGAATACTATCTCACAGGTAAGTCTGTACAGTTTTTTGCTTTTATTTTTATTTTTAACCTTTTGATAATAAACGCTAATTTGTTCGCTATAAAGTATTAAATTGGTATTGAATAAAATTAGGTTTGGCTACCGAAATTATTGATATCATACAAAAATTTATTACATCACTGCGAAATTTAACGTTTATTCTTAAGGTATAATTATCTTTAATCAATCAACCCAAAATATTTTAAAAATTCGTCATGAGTTAAATTAGGTCATGGAACCGAAATTACTTTACCGAAAAGAGGGGTGCATATTATTGATAATATTTGATTGATTAAAGTGGGATAAAAAGCCAAAAAGATTTTTAATTTTATTTTTACCATGTTTTTAAAATTAATATATAAATCTTTAATTAATATTGTAAACTTTGTAAAATCAATATATTTAAAATTGTAAATATTTGAAAAAATTAATATAAGTTTGGTGTGAATTTATAATATGAATTTTTAAATTAAGTATTGGTGTGAATTTTTAATTTTTAAAATATGAATTTTTAATTTTATGCATTTTTTATTTTAAGTTTGGTGTGAATTTAAAAACAAAAATTTACTTTATCTCATTAAGTTAAAAATATGATTTTTAAAATTCGTCGTAAGTTGAAGACTAGGTCTTTGAACCGAAATTGCTTTACCCGAGGGGGGGACGAAAACTTTTATTATCATTATTTTTAATCTTATTGAATTAAAGTATGCCAAAAACATAAAAAAAAAACAAACCAAAAATCTAAGCTTTTAAAACAATCGCTTGAAAAAGACAAATTTTAAAATTTTGTTGAAGGACGGACTAGGACATCGATCTGAAATGACCTCGTCCTAAATAACAAGGGAAACAAAATTTTAAAATTAATTACTTAATTGTTTTAATTAGTATAAGATATATAAAAAAAAAAAAACAAACTCCGCGACTCGCGGAGTTCGAAGGGTCAAACACCGCGACTCGCGTAGGGACCAAAATACAGAAAAAAATAAAACGTAAAGAACAGCTCAGTTGCACACTACCACACCAAATTCTGCGAAATAAAACCCGAAAATACTGCGCAAAAACCCGAAAAAGACCTCCCAAATTCGCAATTTTTGACCGATAATCATCAAATCTTTTACTAAAATCATGTTAAGTAGGATGTTATCAAGGAATTACTCAAGAAAAACGGTAAATTTCTACACCTAAACACCATTTAATCTGAAAATTGGTGTTCTTGAGCAATTTTATACCCAATTTGATTTTGATACTTTTTAGTGTAATTATGCTTAAATTGTTTATGTATTATGCTTGTATAATCTAGATTGATACTATTTAACATGATTAGAAGCCTTAAACTTCAAATCTTGAGTAATCTAGGATTTGTGTTCTTGAGCAATTTGGGGCTTTTTGATATAAACAGGTTATGGCCGATTTTTGTCATGAATTGTTGCTAATTAAGTAGTGTAACATGTTTAGGTAGTTAAATGATCCAAACTTTGAGCCTAAACATGATTTTGAGAATTAAAGTGGACTTTTTCAAGTCTAAAATTCATGAACTTGATTTTTGAGAGATAATGCCATTTGAAACTTGTTTAATTGCTAGTAATGATTATTTTGACATGTTATTTGAGTTGAATGCTTATGAACTTGGCGAACATTTTCGTATATGCTTATTTGAAAAAGTGTAGATTTGATGAAAATATGAAAATGAGCTTAAGTTTGATATAAATAGATCATGTCATTGTAATTATTTTGATTGATGATTTTGCTGACACTAATGCATATTTGGATGCACAAAAATTGTGTTTGATGTGTTTTGCAGACTGAAAGGGGTGAATCTTCATCCCAAGCTCGCAATGCTCCTGCTGAGAATGCAGAACAACAGGAGGTGGATAACTACTACAAACAAGATATTCCTCATCCAGTCATGACATTTTCTGATATGCACTTGGAAGATTTGCACCCGAACCTGAGATTTGACAGACTTTGGATAGATTATCCAAAATACCAAAGGGGTTTGCATACTCTTCATTCTAAAGCTGTTGAGGTACCTAGGGTCATAGAATGGGGACCATTAGAAGCTGTAGAATTAGCCGGGCCAATTAGGGAATTACTTGCACAGAGGTATGGTAATTCTACTTTTAACGATTGGGTACGGTTATTCAACATGCGTAGACCTGTATATAAAGTATGGTGTGAAGAATTGTTGTGTTGTATAGAATTAAATGATCGGGTAGCTAGTTTAACCGATCGATCTTTTATTAGATTTTTGTTAGGAGGTTCGATGCGCCACATGTCTTTACTAGACATGGCTCAGGCTTTACGTATATATACGCCTGAGGAGTTAGCATCTGCCGATTGTAGAGGGTTGATATTGAACGGTAGGAAGATAGACGAAAATTTTGATACGCATGGTGTATGGAGTCAAATGACTAGCCATCACCGATTTAAAGGGGGAAATTACTCTTATTTGGATATAGATAGAGCTGAATTAAGAGTAATTCATAGGTTTTTAGCCAATTCGATTACACAACGAGGTAAGAACAAGGAAAAAGTAAATGAACAGGATTTGTTTTACCACATGTGTATTCGAGACCCACAAAGCACTGTAAGTATACCTTATTATGTGGGTTATTATTTATCAGCTATGGTTAGGGGGATGAGACCGCATAGCATAATAGGAGGTGGTATATTTATTACTTTGATTGCTGAATATCTCGGTGTGGATATAAGTCGGGGGGATTATTAGTCGAAGAACCAGAACCCCGAGATACAATAGGTTTAAATTTATACCATGGTGCGAATGTTTTGAAGAGGCAAAATAACACCGCAACACGATATAATGGTAGACATCCACAGGTTGAGAGAAACCAACAGCAAGGTAATGTAGGAGGGGGAAATGAAATGGCAGAAATGCAAAGGTTTATAGCTTCACAAGAGTATGAAAATGCTAGACATAGAGCATTTGAAGATTGGCAAGTTCATCAAAACCAAATCATAGCTTATTGCCAACATATAGGTAGAAACTATATTCCTACTCCATCGCCCATATTCCCTCCCTGGTCTATAGAGATCCAACCACCGTATCCTACGTATAACTCAGCCGAAGCATTTTATAGCACATATGGTTATGCATGGAACCCTTACTGGTATCAGTATCATCCCTAGTCTACTTAGTTTTATTTATTTTGTAATTTGTAATGTTGATACGTTTAATACTTATGTTAATATTGTAATAGTTTTTATTATTTTCTAAATTTTATTATTAGATTTTAATAATTTTTGAATGTGGGGTAATATACCAAACTTCAAAAATATGTATATATGTTTGCAGTTTATCTTATGTACACAACAGGGTAAAACAACGCATTTTCAAAGACTGGCATTAAGTTCAGCAAAAGCAACTAATTTTGATGACAAGATGCAAAATAAATGTGATATAACAACAAGACGGAATGAACAAATGATATGCACCATTTATCATTCAGCAAACAAACGCCAATATGTTTGGAAACTTTGGTAAAATTTAATCATTTTCACACAGATCACCCTCAATAATTTAAATTGTTACTGATTTCTTGCAAATGAGGGCATTGCAAGATCTTAAGTGTGGGAAGGGGTTAAATTCTTTCGGATTTTTAAAAATTTTATCTTAAACACTTGGTTACCATTAAAAATACTAGTAAAGCAGTAGTTGTATTAGAACCTAGTGCTCTCTGATAATAAAGAACAGCCCTAGTAAAAATTACCAAGTTATACATATTTATACTTATATACTGACTACCCAATTCTAGTAAAAATTTTCAAAATTTTCAATTAAATGAACTCAAAATCATGTTTATACATATTTATGAATGATAAAACTAGGTTTTAACACCGAAATTATTGTTACCACTGAAAGGACATAAATTGAGAAACAAACCAAAATGTTAGAATTCATTTAAAATGGAATAGAGGACAATAAAAAGGAAAATAAAAGCCAAGTGTGGGAAAAATTACCAAGTTATCTTAAACATATGTCACATATATCTGTAACAAATAACTGAAAATACTTTTGCTTTGGACTAAACTAAACTGTTTTACCCGATGAAAGAAAAGAAGAGATGGATCTACACGATGAATCAATTCCATCATTAAAAGGAAGTAAAGTCTTCCGAAAAAGAAACGCGCTTCTTGATTTAGGTCAGGAAGTTGTCGTCCAGACCAGCTGTAGGTTGACGAAAAATCTAGAAAAGTCATCACTAAAATTAGCCGGAAATCCACGGACCTCAGCATAAAATAGGGTCGCCAAGTGGTCAGATTTATCCTAACCATGAGAAGGATTTATCTCGTACAATGGGGGGGACACCATGCAAATTAGCTGGATAAGACTAATGAATCAGATCCCCAGAAAGGATAATCTCCTTAAAGATTAAAAATCAGCTTTTAAGCCTGATATTACTCAATCCTAGAGATTGACCTTAAAGATTGAGAATTCAAACTCATGGAATTCAATGATATCTAAACTCGAGCTTGAACGAGAAAATATTTTGATCAAATTATAAACCGATTTGTTTTTTGAAAACCCATTTTCAATGCGTTCATTACCATTGAACGTAAAATCCTAGGAATTCACCTGGAATTCATTAGGTCACCTGAACCAAATCGGGTGTCAACCGTAAGAACGGTGGTTGCATAGCATGGTCAAAGACAGGACCTTGTGCCAGACCGAAAAATCATAGGGTGAGCTTTACTATTGCTCCTACAAAGGATAGTAATTGCGTCCGACACGTTATAGACCATAATCAAAAGCAAGTCACGGGACATTGCCTTAACAGTTGCTTGTTCATCGCTTTCCTTTACAACCGGACGGTAGTTTACCGAAAGGTAATATACGGGACAAGTAAACTGGACGTGTTGCTTTCCTAATACAAGGTTAGCAAGTGGGTGACACAAAACTGCAAGTTTTGAGCTAAAATTTTCAAATCTGAAACCCACCAAACCCACAAAAATAATTTGCAAACACCGGTGAAGGGTTATTTCGAAAAACTTATCTAGGGTAAAAACTAGATTTAATTTTCAAAAGATCAAATGTTTTCATAAAGATCCAATTTCCTTAATGGATCTAAATTTTTATAGTCATGTGGGACTGTAAACCATATCGTTACTACCATTGTTTATACCGCCATATAAAAATCACTGATGTACAAAGTGTGAAGAATAAAGAAGTGATTCTAATATTTCAAGACTATATTGCTTGAGGACAAGCAACGCTCAAGTGTGGGAATATTTGATAATGCTAAAAACGAACATATATTTCATAGCATTATTCCCCAAGAAAGACAAGCTTTTAGTTGTAATTGTTCTATTTACAAGTGATATTCGTTTAAATAATAAAAGGTGAAGACAAAAGACAGATTCGACAAATTGAAGACGCAAACGACCAAAAAGCTCAAAAGTACAAAAGACAATCAAAGAGGTTCCAATTATTGATAAGAAACGTCTCGAAATTATAAGAGTACAAGATTCAAAACGCAAAGTACAAGATATTAAATTGTACGCAAGGACGTTCGAAAATCCGGAACCGGGACCAGAGTCAACTCTCAACGCTCGACGCAACGGACTAAAAATTACAAGTCAACTATGCACATAAATATAATATAATATTTAAATAATTCTTATAATTATTTATATATTATATAAATAATAAAAATCTGTCGGCAAGAAAGACTCCAAAGTTTGTGAGCTGGAATTTCAAACTCCGCGACTCGCGGAGTTTGAAGGCAAAAAATGCCGCGAGTCGCGGAGATTACCTGGACGAAAATTCCTATAAAAGCAAACGAATTATGATCATTTTCATATCCATAATTCAATCTCTCTCTATATATGTATACGTAAATATATTTATATTTATATTTTAATTTTAATTTTAATTATAATTCTAATAATAAGGGTATGTTAGCAAATGTTGTAAGGGTGTAAGTCGAAATTCTGTCCGTGTAACGCTACGCTATTTTTAATCATTGTAAGTTATGTTCAACCTTTTTAATTTAATGTCTCGTAACTAAGTTATTATTATGCTTATTTAATACCGAAGTAATCATGATGTTGGGCTAATTACTAAAATTGGGTAATTGGGCCTTGTACCATAATTGGGGTTTGGATAAAAGAACGACACTTGTGGAAATTAGACTATGGGTTATTAATGAGTTTTATATTAACTAAACAATACCTTGTTAATTTAATATATAAACTTATAATTCGACGTATTTATATATAACCACATACGCTTGACTGGGTACGGTGGGCGGGATATCTATAAATACCAATAATTATTCATTTTACCGGACACGGAACTGGATTAATAGTTAATAGACTTGTTGAAACAGGGGTGAATTACATTCAAGGGTAATTGGTGTAATTGTTAACAAAGTAGTAAAACCTTGGTTTACACGCAGTCGATAACCTGGTGTATTCATTAAACAAAGTATTAAAACCTTGTTACAATTCGAATCCCCAATTAGTTGGAATATTTGACTTCGAGAATAAGAATAATTTGACGAAGGCTTTCGCTCTTTATATTTATGACTGATGGACTATTATGGACAAATCCGTATGGACATATTAAATAATCCAGGACAAAGGACAATTAACCCATGGGCATAAAACTAAAATCAACACGTCAAACATCATGATTACGGAAGTTTAAATAAGCATAATTCTTTTATTTCATATTTATTTTCCTTTATTTTATATTTAATTGCACTTCTAATTATCGCATTTTTATTTATTGTTATTGTATTTAATTGCACTTTTAATTATCGTACTTTTTAATTATCGCAAGTTTATTTTATCGCACTTTTATTATTCGCAATTTCATTATCGTTATTTACTTTACGCTTTAAATTAAGTCTTTTTAATATTTTACATTTGGTTTTAACTGCGACTAAAGTTTTAAAATCAACAAACCGGTCATTAAACGGTAAAAACCCCCCTTATAATAATAATATTACTTATATATATATTAGTATTTTTATAAAAGTAAACTAATATAGCGTTAAGCTTTGTTTAAAGATTTTCCCTGTGGAACAAACCGGACTTACTAAAAACTACACTACTGTACGATTAGGTACACTGCCTATAAGTGTTGTAGCAAGGTTTAAGTATATCCATTCTATAAATAAATAAATATCTTGTGTAAAATTGTATCATATTTAATAGTATTTCCTGCTAAAATTTAATAGTATTTTATACCCCTTAGCTTTGACACCACCCATCAAAACCAGGAAGATCTTCATTCTTATCATTTTGATAAGTAGGAAATTCTTCATGAGTCACATCCTCAACCAGATCATCCATATCTCTATCACTAAAACCCTCTGTAACTTCTGGACCAAAAGAATCATCCTCTAAAGGAGGATCGTCGGACGGTGCGTCAACTGCTTCAGTCTCTTCTCGCTCTAGACGCACCATTTCTTCTAGCTCTGCTCTAGTGTAGGTGTGAGGGATTTCTCCCTCCTCTAAATCATCATAAACAACAGAATTCTTGAGCTCATCTTATTTAGAAAAGAATTCACTACAACTATAATCAATGTTAAGAGGAATTACTGACAGTGCAGTTGCTTTTGAAGTTCCAGGAGCCTCCACAATTCTGTTTTCTGGCTCATCCTCAGTCATCTCAATTAACTCAAACTTTTCATCCCAAGCATTCAACCTCAATAGCTGATACTACCAAAGCCTTAGCCTCTGCAGCTTCTCTCTTAGCATCAGTCAGCAACAAGGATTGATCACCAACCTTTTTCTGTAGCAAATCAACCTGCATCGTTAACCGATCAACATCTTCAGATTTGACTCTGTTCTCTTCCTGTAACTTCCCTTACTTCTCATTCATCTCCTTTCTCATCCTTAGATTATCGACCATTGCTTGAACATATAAATCATTCAATGTGCGAAGTGTTGAAGATCCAACACCTCCCTCAGTTCCAGCAAGCGAAGGTGCATCAGGAGTAGGAGTTGACACAGTCTCCTGTGATACTTGTTGAACCACAGGTGGAGATTGATGTGTTGATTGCAGTTGTTGTTGTTGTTGTTGTTGTTGTTGTTGTTCTTGAGTTGGTGGTTGTTGAGTTCCTTGTTGAGTTCCAGTAGATGATACACTGCCATCTTTGAGAAACAGTCTAAACCTCCTTTTTGGTTTAAATTTTGTCGACACCTAAGATCCTTCATCTTCTACTAATCTTCTCTTTAGACCTCTAGACGTGTCATCATCACCAGCATCAAGATGAACATCTCTAATCTCATCAACCAAACAACCAGAACCAGAACCAACAACTGTTTGAGTGTTTACCGGTTGATCTACTTATTCATCACTGTTAGCAACCTCGAAATCAGACTCTCTATCTGAATCACTGTTTTCATTTCTCTATTTCTTGCCCGGCGGACATTGATAATCTTCCCTTACAAGATGACATACCAGCTTACCCTTATTTGCACACTTCTTCTAATTAAGTTTATTGAAAGTAAGATCAGTCATATGCTTTTGCTCAATAGCATCCTTCTCCAGTCTAGGAAAGTTAGTAGTTTGATTATTTATCATAATCTGCAAGAACCATGGATAGACCAAAAATAACTTGCTTGTCACATTGTCAACCATCAGATCAAATATAACCCCAGAGAAATTGAAATCAGCTTTCAACACCAACGCAGCAAACATCCCTTGATAAATCTCACTCAGCTCATCAAAACCTCCTTGCAATGGACGCAAACATCGTAGAATAACAAGAGATAAATACCGGTATGGAGGAGTAAACCCACACTCCTTTTGATAGTCGCCTTTGAAATATCACCAGCGTACTTGCACCTCAACATGCAACCAGTAATCTTTGTTTTCAAAAGTTTCTTTGGCATGTCCTCCTCATCTTCAAACATAAATGTGTCACAAATTATCTGCTCAGACACCTTCACCACTTGATTAGAGATAGAGCTCACAATCACTTTCTTGTCATTTTCATTTTCAACTCTTGCATCTTCCCAAAATTCCCTTTGATGTGAGTAGTAAGCAGTGTACGACATAGAAACAGCAGCATATACTCGAGATCGTTTCAGAAATTGGATCACTCCCTTGTATTTACTAGCATTTGGACCCTTATCATTTAAACAAACAATCAAATTTGATCCAACACAAGCCTTTAACCCTGGGAGATTAACAGATTCAGGACCTCTTCCATAAGATTCAGTGTCAGATCCATGAATAACCTGCTCCGGTTCTACTACACTTAACATTATGAATAGCAACTGAAAACACAATTCAAATTAGAATCGTAAATTCAGGACATAGCAGTTAACACAGTGTAATCATCACAAGATATATTACATCATTATTCATAGTAGATTAAAGTCATGATCACACAATTACACGTCCTAAATAAAGTTATTACAACTTCAGAATAGTGTATTAATGCTAACAGGCTAGCATTATCAAATTACACATCAAGCTGAAAATACATTAAATAAGAACAAATACATAAGAGCCATCACATGATATCTTATCCCACAATAGAATCTTCTGGCACTAGCTTTGTGACGTACTGTACTACTCCGAGTTTATCAAACATGCAATAGAGCAGCATAAGGAAATGGTTCTTCCAACTCAAGAAAGTCTTTCATCACATTAATCAGGAAGTGACCCATGTTCACCTTAATGCCATCAAGAAGACAGTACAATAGCAAATCCTCAGTACCACTCAAAACATTATCCCCATCTTTCCTAAAGGTCACATTTCATTTGATTATCCTCAAGTGAGGTTCATGATGATAATACACATCATCGTCACTTATCTCAACCCTACCAACACTAGCTACTCGTCTTGGCTTGCATATCCTTGCAATCATGTCAGATAGATTAAACTTGTTGGGAAGCTTTCTTAGATCTTTACTAGGATACAACAGCTTAACGCCAATGTGAGGAACATTCAAAAGGTCTGAAAATTCCTCCATTGTCCACTTATACTGTTGTTTAAATAGACTAGAGTGAACATGCTTCTTTTTACCATCTTCTAAAGTCACATTAGCATAAAATTCACGCACCAATTGGGGACAGTAATAATCCCCGACATTCAGAAAAGCCTGACACCCGATATGCTCCCAAAGGTCATAGGTCTTGTGAGTTGCAATGACCTTTTGTTCCACTCTGATGGGTCGTTCACTGGCTAAAATTCTCCTACGGTCGATGTTAAACATCCATTGTCCAAAAAATGATCCACCTGACATTCTTTTAAACTACGAGCACTAACATTAGATAAGCAAGACAAAACAAGCAGATATCTAAAAATCATACAAAAAATATACTAAACTGCACCATCGGTCCTAAATAATGACCATCAGTCGATGGTGTGGACCATCGGTCCGACGATGTAGACCATCGGGTAGTTAGTCTAGACCAACTCTTGAACGACACCATCTGTTCTACTTTGGGACCTATGGTCGAAGGTAAAGACCTACGGCCGGATGATAAGCTCCATCGGTCGATGGTCAGAGACCAACGGCCGATGGTAGTTCATCAGATCTGTACCCCAAAATCATCAATTATTATAGATTCAATGTTATTTTGGCCTAAATCATGCAGATCAGTTTCGGACAATGCCGATTAACGCTAAGGAGACAATTATACGCACAAACAACTCAGAATAACAACGAATCAAGCAAAAAGAGTTTTTAACTTTTCAAACCTAAAATCAATCATATCTCTCATATGAAAACGAGTTATATTACCAGGATAATGGCGCTGTAATCACAAGTAAAAGATGCACAATGTGATTGGTCGAAAACTTGCTTCGCAATCAGTCAAAAATCAAAGAAAAATTTCACCAAAAATCACCAAGTGACTGACCCGATTGTGTCAAGGTCTTTTTATACTCTTTTAGTGACCATCGGTCGATGGTCTATACCTACGGCCCGATGGTCTTGACAATCGGTTGATTGTCTTTTCCTTCAGCCGGTGGTCTTGACTGTCCACCGGTAGACTTTGCTTTTGAAATTTCAAAAATTAAAGCTTTTTCGATTTCAACTTTCACATACCTTTTCACGTCCACTCCTATAACGACCCGTCCTAATCCATCTGGACGAATACATTACAATTGGTTACATCGCGAGGTACTTGACCTCTATATGATACATTTTACAAACATTGCATTCGTTTTTAAAAGACAAACTTTCATTTCATCGAAAGTTGACGGCATGCATACCATTTCATAATATATACAACTATAATTGACTTAATAATAATCTTGATGAACTCAATGACTCGAATGCAACGTCTTTTGAAATATGTCATGAATGACTCCAAGTAATATCTCTAAAATGAGCAAATGCACAGCGGAAGATTTCTTTCATACCTGAGAATAAACATGCTTTAAAGTGTCAACCAAAAGGTTAGTGAGTTCATTAGTTTATCATAAATAATCATTTTCGATAGTATAATAGACCACAATATATTCATATTTAGAAAAAAATCTGTGTAGGTCTGCTCACTGCTGTAAAAATCATTCATATGAAGAATACCGGAACCTTTCAAACAACTAACCAACGGTAGCTAACGCGTAGTGCAATGATGAAATCATCTCACCGTGATAGTTAATACTATATAATTCTTACAACGGGGGCTAATGCATACGCAATGCAAAATCATCCCTTCGAGGGTAGCTGAAACGGGGGCTAATGCGTACGCAATGCAAAATCATCCCTCCGTTACCAACTACAAAGTCGACTATAATACAATACAATACAATACAATACATCGGTAGCTAACGCGTAGTGCAATGACGAAATCATCTCACCGATGGTAGTTAAAACGGTAGCTAACGCGTAGTGCAATGACGAAATCATCTCACCGTTACTAACTACTAAATCGAACCTCTGAATCTAAATAATTCTATCCTAGAATGTAGTTTTGAATATTTGTGTCTATTTTGTCAATCATTTATAAAAACAGTTATTGTATTCTCAGTTCAAAAATATATCTCAAAAGCATTTAGGAAACAGTTATAAAAACAACGCATATATTCTCAGTCCCAAAAATGTAAAGAGTAAAAGGGAATCAAATGAACTCACGGTATTATATTTTGTAGTAAAAATACATATGATGAAACTAAACAATGCAGGGTTGGCCTCGGATTCACGAACCTATTATTCAATCATGTATATTAATACATGTAATGGTAATCGAACAAATTTATATATATATGATTTACTAAATATATCATTTTTATATTAATAATATATATACATCTCATATATTCATTTTGTATATGAAACTGGAAATTTTGTTATGTTTTATGTTTTAAATATATTTTTATGTAAGTATATATCATTTATTTGTTAAAAATAGTATTTATAGTAATACTAAAATTATATTAATTCCGATAAAAATGATAATAATTATAATACTTAATATTACTAAATAAGGTATTATTGTTAGTAATTATATTAATGATAATAATAATGATATTTATAATAATAACTGTAAAAATATAAAATTTTCGGTTAATGATACTTAGGATAATAATTTTAGTAATTATATATTAGTAGTACTCATTATAATATAAATAATCATACTCATAATGATAATAATGATAATAATAATAATTATTATTATTATTATTATTATGATACTTATAATGATAATTGTAAAATTAATAATAATTATAATACTAGTAATAATACTAATAATAATGTTATCAATTATAAAATGATACAAGTGTTAATTTTTTAATGAAACTAATAATAAATTTTATTATTTTCATAGAAATATTAATGATAGTACTAATAATCATAGTCCTAATAATGATAATAATACTATATTAATAATATTAATAATAACAATAATGTTAATGATATTTATTAATACTAATGATAATAAAAATTACAATACTTATACTTATAAATATAAATATGATAATAATAATAATGCTAATAATAACCATATTAATAGTAATAATCATAATAATAACCATAACAATTATATTAACAACAACAACAACAACAACAACAACAACAACAACAACAACAACAACAACAACAACAACAACAACAACAACAACAACAATAATAATAATAATAATAATAATAATAATAATAATAATAATAATTAAAAATGTAAACTACCTCAAATAATCGGTTTTAAAAAAAAACTATCACCAGCCGGAATCGAACCTTCGACCTCTCGCTTAACCCAAAACACTCTTAACCAACTGAGCAACTGCCCATTTCCTGATTAAACTTCATTCCCAATTTTAATTAAATTATTCTCAGTCATTCATCTTCCTCTTCCTCTTTAAACTGAATAAACCGTGAACCCATTTAACCTAACAACTAAATTATATGTTCGATTTAAATTTGTGGTTGAAAACAAAACGTTCTATGTGAGATTGGATTGGGTTAACAGAAAAGAAAGAAAATCAAAACAACATAAAATAAACTTGCTGTACGAAAAAAGAAAATAAGAACATAAAAATCGAATTTTAATATAGAGAAGTTTTGAGACCTCCAACCCTTCATGAAATATTTTCTAAATCGCCATTAAAACATACTAGAACTAACAATTGAACTGAAAACAATGTATAATTCATAAATTCGAAGGAAGAACAACCGTTTGACTTTTCTTTTATAAACTTTGACTTCACAATTTGCATTCGATATGGAAAATTGACATTTAAGATTTTGCTAATAGTTTGGAATGGAGATTACAAACACAACTGCATTAATAGATTTTTTAAATTCATTCACAAATGTGC
This sequence comes from Rutidosis leptorrhynchoides, assembly GCF_046630445.1. Taxonomy (NCBI): domain Eukaryota; kingdom Viridiplantae; phylum Streptophyta; class Magnoliopsida; order Asterales; family Asteraceae; genus Rutidosis; species Rutidosis leptorrhynchoides. The sequence continues at coordinate 378,512,190 of NC_092343.1, read as the reverse complement.
TTTTAATAAAAATCTGCGCGTACAGGGGACTAGGTTCATTCTCTGTATATTTTGGATTTTTAATTTTGCGAATTGCAGTGATAATTGATAGTGTGTGAGTGACTGAATGAATTTACAATATTAATATTCGATCCTAATTTGTTTGCACTGAGATTAGATGGGGACATATGTAAAATTCAACAAGATGGACGATAAAAAAAATAAAAAATTGAAAAGTTTGAATATGATGGGCAACAGATTGGTACTCGATTTTGTATGTTTCTGATTATCGTCTAGCATTAGGAATCAGTAGAATAAGAATTAGACAGGGATGTGTAACATACTGAATTCATATTATCAGAAATTATGATTCGAGTTTTTATTATTTAATAAATATAATAGTATTATTAATAATTATATTAATAATAATAATATATAATAATGATACTAATAATAAATAAAATAGTAATAATCATATTATTAATGTTGATAAAAGGTATTATTTTCTATTAATAATAAAAACATTAATATTAATGATAATAGCAATTTATAATAATAATAGTTCTTAATGCTACTAATAATATCTAATATTAATGAGACAAAAAATAATAGTAATAATAGAATTAATGATACTAATAAAATTAGTTATAATACTATTAGTATTATTAATGATAATAATGATATTAATAATAATATAACAACTTATACATTTCAAATTTTATATATACATATTTATAAATTAATAATATTAATGATACAAATATTAATATCAATATTAATAATAATTCAGTTTTTTGAAAGCATTTTCATATATTTAAAAATAGATTAGTCGATCATTATGAAAACCAGTTTTCCACTAACTTTTGTCTAACCCACAATAATTGACACATTTGATTTTACCTATAAATGACTTTATCATTAATTCCTAATATCGTTAAAAATGAAAGGATTTTCTGAATCAAAGTGGACCTTACAACAGAGACTTGTAATCATACAATGTATCTGATAAATCAATCATTTGGTATTATCTTTCAGTTCCATAGATAGTCATATTGAAACAAATACGTTCGTTTAATACTTTGTTAACGTTTTTAAATTATAATATGTACACATATATATATACACTTATACCTATTCATATTCAATTAGATAATGGTTCGTGAATTGTCGGAACTTGGTCGAGGTTGAATGAATGTAAGAACATAGTTTAAAATTCTTGAGATTTAACTTAACACACTTTGCTTATCGTGTCAGAAACATATAAAGATCAAGTTTAAATTTGTTCGGAAATTTCCGGGTCGTCACAACTCCCCCTGGGACTGATCTCTCCAGTATCATTTAATCACACTTAGTTCCATTAAGCTTCAAACAACTAAATTTCAGATCTAGATTATCAAGGTTCCTTACACAGTGAACATTTCAAAAACTGAGCTGTGAAGCTATATAACCGTAACTAAATGCAAAGTAACTATGATGCAGATATTTTTGGATTTTTCAAATATAAACATGCAAAGCTACAAAGCAAAATGCTGTACAAGATTCAGTGTGTCATGATAAACAATATTATATCAAGCATATTCAGTTAGGCTTCAACATAAAGTGTCAACATTCCTTCACATGCAACTTTCAACATCTAATTCATTAACCGTTAAGAGAATCAGGAATTAAACGTTATCACAATAAGCAAAGATGTCATCATTTATCAAAAACAACACAAACATAACAATTCACATGTTTTTGCGAGTTAAATTATCACACTGTTTCAACTATTGTTTCAGGGATCAGAACTGAACTATTTTGACATGCCATTTCAGAATTCATTTCAGTAAAGCATATACATGACAACTTTCAAACATATTAACAAACATTCACCAACTTTCATCCTAGACTTTGATGATCACGTTAAATTAATTACTTTAACATTTTTCAATGTTAGATTTTGATCATAGAATCAGTCCTCATTTGAGATCGCACGATTTTTCAGGTAGAACAATTGAGCACAAATATATTGACGCTGTTTGTTATCACATCAATGTGCTTTCGATTTGATTGAACAGAACCATCTCACGATGTTTCTAGCAACCCTGTTGTAATGACCTGAAAATTTTTGACCAAATTTAAACTTTAATCTTTATATGTTTCCGATACGATAAGCAAAATCTGTAATGATGAGTCTTAAAATTTTTGAATTGTTTAGATGGATTCATTTGACCTGTGACTATTCCCGATGATTCACGAATCATTGTGTAAATAAATATGTATATATATATATATATATATATATATATATATTAATTTGAATTAATAAGATACAAAATAATCATTTGAATTGAATATAAAGTAATATACAAAATAATTAAACTATAATTGAAATGAATTCATATATATATAACTGCTATAAATAATTAATATTATATGTAAAATTGTAATATATATATATACATAAATATATAAGTATTCAAATAGATTATTATAAATTAAGTAATACATAATTAATAAAAGGTAACATTAATATATTAAATTTTATTATAAGTAAAAAAAATATATATAGTTGCTATATTAATTCCTTACATTATTATTATTAAAAATTAAGATTTTATAACTTTACCAAAGTTATTAGTTGTAACTTTCAAATTTATTGTTAGTAAATATCATTATCATTATTGGCATTACTTTGATGTATTATTAATATTAATATTTAATATATAATATATAGATAAGGAATTTGATATATATAAATTGTTATATTATTAATATTACTAACAAAATTGTTATCATTATTATAATTAGTATTATTATTAGTATCATTAATAAAAATTTAATTATCATTTTTTTTAATATCATTAATATTAATATTATTATTAAATATTATTTTGATTATAAGTATTATTAATTCTATTACTATCATTATTATCATTATTAGTACCTTTATTAATTCTAATATTAATAACTCTATTATTATTATTATTAATTATTAATATATTTATATTTATTTGTTATTAATAAAATTAAATATATAATGGCAGATATATTTATTTGGATTAGGATATATCACAATTGTATTTAATTAATTAAAAATCAGAAAAAGGAGATCCATCCAAGTTCACGTATCATTCAACCTGTTGTAAATTTTGTTTTCGGTCGGAATTAGTCACCAGTCGGTTTCACTTTATTCACTAAACAACAACATTAGTCGATTATATACACAACAATTCATTGTATCTGTAATTGAAAAAGGGAGGAAACAAGATAACTTCTCTATACGCGTATTTGCTTTGCAGAGACTCGAATTCGTTTCAATTTTAGAAATCTATAATTGCAGAAGTGTTAGGAATTATTCTATCGATCTATCTGCAAATTTACAACCTTTAATTCCTCAAATTAGTTATCAATTTGTGAGTCAAACTTTGGTTTTTAAAAGTCAACTAATATGTTCATCTAAAAAATTGAAGTTTCTGATATGATTTAAGTTAAATTAATGAACCCAATAGTTTCTATATACGATTAGAAAACTTTTTCGTGTTATAGCTTTCATCTATAATGTTACCATTTACAATATTAAATTTTTTTTTATTCACTCACGACGAACACAGCAGGAGGCTGTTTTGATCTATTTTCTTATATTTTTTTCTCTTTTGTTAATCTATTTAAACGTGTTTTAAATGTCTCTGTTTCTATTTTAGAATCAAAAGTTATCTGGTAACTCAATTGGATAGTTGCTGAATTGATTTGAATCCTTGTTATGATGAAGAAGAAGAGTGAAACAGAAAAACCGTATAAGAATAGTAGGTATCGATTTAAAATAGAAAAGCAGTGACAGATCAATGGTTAGGAGGTTGGTCGGGTTATCGAGAGGTCTCGAGTTCGAGACCCGCTGGTGGCATTTCTTTTTAAACCCCATTTATATGAGGTAGTGTCATAATTGATTATTATTATTATTATTGTTAATACTAGTAATAGAATTATCGTCTAAACACCATTATTAGTATTGTTACTAATACGATTACTAAAAATTACTATTAAAACTATAATTATTATTAACATTACTAATAGCTTTACAAATATTATTTTCATCATTTTACCGACTGTATTAAAATCGTTATTTTTATTATCATTAATAAATTTATTATTTGTAGTATTATTTATATTATTGGTATTACTAAAATTATCATGATATTAAAACTATCCTTTTATTTAAAAATTATTTTATTATCATTATTAATTTTATGACAAGTGAATAATATACATGTGAGAATATATTTATATTACACATAAGTATGTATTAATAATATTATCAAATTTTGTATAAATAATTAGATATAATGAATTAGGTGATCTTAATATAATATTAATCAAATAAATATATACATAATATATAATTTAAGGATATAAAATATGTATTTGTTCGATTACCATTACATGTATTAATATACATGATTGAATGATAGGTTCATGAATCCGAGGCCAACCTTACACTTGTTCAATGATGTTATATGTATTTTTACTACAAAATACAGTATGGTGAGTATATAGTCCCACTTTTAAACTCTAAATATTTCGGGATGAGAATACATGCATTTTATGATTTACGTTATGGACACAAGTGATTAAAAACATATATTCTACGTTGAGTTGTACCACTGGCATATTTCCCTGTGACTTGGTAACTACTATTTACATGAGGTATGGTAAACGCGAATCCTGTTGATAGATCTATCGGGCCTGACAACCCTAACCGGACTGGACGACCAGTATTCAACGGTTACACAGTACTTCATTTTGTAGACTACACTTGGTACGGTGTAGTGAGATTTCATAATAAAGGGAATATGCGACGTTGATTAAATGTTAAGTATGGTTACCAAGTGCTCAACCACTTAGAATGCTTTACATACACTTGCGAGTGTATTATGTTTATGAATATGAAATCTTGTGGTCCATAGTTATAACGCTGCTAGCATCAAACCTATATCTCACCAACTTTATGTTGACGTTTTAAAGCATGTTTATTCTTAGGTACGAATTAAGTCTTCCGCTGTGCATTTGCTCATTTTAAGGACATTACTTGGAGTCGATCATCGCAATGGGACCAAATGTTGATGACTTCGTCCAGGTGGATTAGGATGGGTTCTCACAGGTGGCATCAGAGCGGTGGTCGTAGCGAACCAGGTCTTGCATTAGTGTGTCTAACTAGTAGTTGTTAGGATACATTAATGAGTCTGGACTTCGACCTAGTAGTTGTTAGGTTATATTTATGAGTCTAGACTTGAACCTGGTCTGCATGTTAAAAGTGTTTGCTTACCACCATTTGTCGAAAAATATCTACTTATCATTTACAGTCTCGACACGTCTTATTGCAATTAGTGCATAGATGGTGTACAGACAAATTCATATCCCATCACATTAAATCTTGTCTGACACATTTCCTTAATTTTCTCCGTAATTTACGGGATCTTCTGTACTATATTTAGGTATTCTATGCAATTAGAATATCATCCGATATCCGAAAATCATTTCATATCCAAAAATCCTTTATCTAACCGTACAAGACGGAACTCGCAACCAGTTCAAATTCCTTAGATTCCGACAGCTATTCCGATATGGATTTCGACTCAAGCTCCGAAGACAGTGTAACCGGAATAGATCAACCAATTAGCCATCACCAATTCTGGATGAATTGGGGATGGGTTCGTAGTTTACTTAATTATTGGAGACAAGAAGAAGGTGATCCCTTCCATCTACCAAATTGCCCTCTTGGCGATGAACCTGAAGCACTTACCGGCGAACCTGTTCGAGAAACTATTTTCTCTCTTATTTCTAGAGTATCTCATCACGATTATATATTACATCAAATTTTAGATTTTATTTATCCGCTCGTCCGAACCGACAGTCACCCCGGTGTAATAGAAGAAGTCAACGAGCTTCGCGCTCGGGTAGTGGCTTTAGAAAATATGGTGCAAAGGTTACAAACGCCAGAAGCAGCACCAGCAGCATAACCAGTATCACCTTCCACAACAACCACATCCGCACCGCAAACCTCAATTTCACAATCTATACCCTGAACATCAATGTCATACGCACCATAGATACCCAGGAGTACCAGCAACAATGAACGATGAAGTATTGATCCATAACTTCATTGATATTCTGTGAAGAATATGTGGTTCCTAATAGTTTTAGAGATTACTTATTCTAGCACAAACCGAAAAGCAAATGAGATTAATAGCATATTAACTCGTTAAATCCATAATTACATCTGAAGAAAATATATATGTATATATATTTTCATAAAGATTGTGATTAAAAATTCTTTTGTACAAACTGTTAATGGTGAAAATATTTTAACGGGTAGGTAATACCCGAGGAATATTTAGATTTCACATTAATAAGCTACACTGTACATTCTTCAATTCAGATTCAGCAGTCGTTAACAATACTGCTCAAATCTACATATATACGTATCCGTTCACCAAAGAACAATTATTTTCATTCAAATTCAATTTTTATATTTGGATTTTGACCTATCAGAATCCAACAAGTGGCATAATGAAGAAAACATTGGACAAAATAAAATTTGTTAGAAACCAACAAATTAATTATAAAGAATTTTGTTAAGAATCCACGCTAACTGTTCCTAGCTAACTGGTTACATTTAATTTATCGCAATCTAATTATCGCAATTTATATTCTCGTAATTTTATTTACCGTCATTTAAATACTGTTATTTATTTTTCGTACTTTACATATCGTCGGATAAATCGGGACACATGTACACAATACGTCAGATTAATTCTGAGACAATAAGTTGTACACGGGTCATGATACGTATTTATTAATTCGAATATTTAGTACATCTTAACAAAATAAGTATACAATATGTTTTGATAAATCTTAAGACAATACGTACACAATACGTCTTAGTTAATTCTAAGACAATACGTCTACAATACGTCTCTGGGTTAATGCAAAGACAATACGTATACAATACGTCGTTGGGTAATTCTAAGATTATATATATATAAATCGATTATTGGACTATCAACATTGGACAATTAAAATAAATTAAAATATTGATTATAACATATGAAACTAAACAATTCTTCAAGTTTGCCACTTGTTTTCATCTTAAACCTCATTTATGTCTTGACGATTACAATCTGCGTTCGAACCTTTCATGATCCTTGAAAACACCTCAATCGAGAGAATGAACCAACCTTCATCTACGGAAGAAAAGATTGATGCATATAGTCATGCACCTGAAAACACTTGAAAACCTGAGTAAACGTTTAACACATATCTGTTCTAGTTCCTTTGACATTATTATTACCGAAGATCGTTTTGCAATCCCTTTCCAAAGTAGCCAATTTTGTCACAGCTCCAGCAAGTCAACTCCGACTTTTCATCCGAAACAACCTTATTATAACCTCGATATATATGCGTACTCTTTATTGTTACTGAGAAACCTTTTATATTTCCCGATATTACCATCAGCGTTTAATCATCTAAAAACATAATTCTCCTGAAACTACCTCGGTTTGATAACCGATGACTCAGATCAGTTAACTTTGAAAATGCTGATGAAGCAGCATGTTGTAGATGATCTTAATGGCCAAAAGTTTGTTGATAAAGAAAGGAGTATTAGGAACGCTCGATAGAAAATTTAGTACCGAAAAGCGAATTATGCGATACTATGAAGAAAGCCGTGGACAAATCACTAAGAATAAGTTTGACTTCAAAGAATCCAAATAATTCAATGCTTGCTAAAGTCTTTAGCGAATATCTTACTCCTTACTCTAAACCCTTGTGGACAATAGTCTCCATCATCCTCTGATCTTAGATATTCAAAGATATTATCGTATCTTTCATTATAAATATCCTCGATATATCTGAATATATTTTCATAACTAATCTTATCTGAAATCATTTATCTCTTGAGCTATCAGTGTTACATCATATGAGAAACTATTAGTTTCTATATTCTGCAAACCTTCGAATTTAAAATATGAATGCTTTTGAAGTAGTGTTGGGAACTGAAGCATGAGTTAGTATAATATAATGACACTTGATCAACGTGATTATATTACAGTAATTCATGCTGAGTTTCTAATGGAACGTGATGATTCACAATACCGTCATCATGTACCATGTTACACGACTCTTGTATTCTATTTAACCTCTAAACATTTCAAGAAAATATTTTTCTTGATGATTCGGTCTTTTCCCGGATATTCTGGTAATTTGACAAGTCAAATTGTACTATTACCATTTCTTTCTTAGAATATTAACAATGTTCATTCTGAAACTTATATCTACGAATTTTGGACCATTACAAGAGATGCCAATTGCAAGAAGAAGAAACGAAGGGACAAAGCTCCAAAATAGAAATTGGAGTATAAATCGCAGCAAATAGGGGGGGGGAGTATTAACTGGGGATGACAATGATTATAGAAAACAGAAGCAAGGACTTTGAAGTATAAGAGAAGATATAAAACCCAATAACAACACATAAATTACAAACCGTGTATATCAATGTTTATCGCAACATAAAGATACGGGAGAATTAAGAACACTATAACCCCGAGGGCGAAGTAGAAGAAAGCAGATTCCTCCGGTGGTAGAAAAAAATGAGGAAGACAGAAGTGATTGACAAAAGAAGGACAAGGATTTGAACTGGATTAAGCATTTTTACAATCTTTTGGATATGCGAACTGAGAAAGAAAGTATAGGAATGGTGAGAAAATGGGAAAGAAGAGTTTAATTTATAATGGAAATATCAGACGGAGTAATCGAAGCAGATCACCGTATTTAATTATAGAAATCTTAATTTCCTTACTCGCCGAAGAATCAAATCTTTTAGATTTCGAAGATTTGCTTTAATCCCGTGAATTCCGGAAATCAATCATAACTACGTCATCAGTTAAAACGATTTTACATTTACCTATCTCACTCTCTTGCAATAGCTTCACTTATACTCTTCGCATAATCAAATTGTTTTATCTATATTACTCAATGATGATAAAACTCCATTATCACCTCATATTCGTCATGAAAACATTCTTATTGTTATCCATGACGACCTCTATCAAATTTCGGGGACGAAATTTCTTTAACGGGTAGGTACTGTAATGACCCGCAAATTTTCGACCAAATTTAAACTTTAATCTTAATATGTTTCCGATACGATAAGCAAAATCTGTAATGATGAGTCTTAAAATTTTTGAATTGTTTAGATGGATTCATTTGACCTGTGACTATTCCCGACGATTCACGAATCATTGTGTAAATAAATATGTATATATATATATATATATATAAGTATATATATATATATATATATATATATATATATATATATATATTAATTTGATTTAATAAGATACAAAATAATCATTTGAATTGAATATATAAAGTAATATACAAAATAATTAAACTATAGATGAAATGAATTCATATATATATAACTGCTATAAATAATTAATATTATATGTAAAATTGTAATATATATATACATAAATATATAAGTATTCAAATAGATTATTATAAATTAAGTAATACATAATTAATAAAAGGTAACATTAATATATTAAATTTTATTATAAGTAAAAAAAAATATAGTTGCTATATTAATTACTTACATTATTATTATTAAAAATTAAGATTTTATAACTTTACCAAAGTTATTAGTTGTAACTTTCAAATTTATTGTTAGTAAATATCATTATCATTATTGGCATTACTTCAATGTATTATTAATATTAATATTTAATATATAATATATAGATAAGGAATTTGATATATATAAATTGTTATATTATTAATATTACTAACAAAATTGTTATCATTATTATAATCAGTATTATTATTAGTATCATTAATAAAAATTTAATTATCATTTTTTTTAATATCATTAATATTAATATTATTATTAAATATTATTTTGATTATAAGTATTATTAATTCTATTACTATCATTATTATCATTTTTAGTACCTTTATTAATTCTAATATTAATAACTCTATTATTATTATTAATTATTAATATATTTATATTTATTTGTTATTAATAAAATTAAATATATAATGACAGATATATTTATTTGGATTAGGATATATCACAATCGTATTTAATTAATTAAAAATCAGAAAAAGGAGATCCATCCAAGTTCACGTATCATTCAACCTGTTGTAAATTTTGTTTTCGGTCGGAATTAGTCACCAGTCGGTTTCACTTTATTCACTAAACAACAACATTAGTCGATTATATACACAACAATTCATTGTATCTGTAATTGAAAAAGGGAGAAAACAAGATAACTTCTCTATACGCGTATTTGCTTTGCAGAGACTCGAATTCGTTTCAATTTTAGAAATCTATAATTGCAGAAGTGTTAGGAATTATTCTATCGATCTATCTGCAAATTTACAACCTTTAATTCCTCAAATTAGTTATCAATTTGTGAGTCAAACTTTGGTTTTTAAAAGTCAACTAATATGTTCATCCAAAAATTTGAAGTTTCTGATATGATTTAAGTTAAATTAACGAACCTAATAGTTTCTATATACGATTAGAAAACTTTTTCGTGTTATAGCTTTCATCTATAACGTTACCATTTACAAAATCAAATTTTTTTTTATTCACTCACGACGAACATAGCAGGAGGCTGTTTTGATCTATTTTCTTATATTTTTTTCTCTTTTGTTAATCTATTTAAACGTGTTTTAAATGTCTCTGTTTCTATTTTAGAATCAAAAGTTATCTGGTAACTCAATTGGATAGTTTCTAAATTGATTTGAATCCTTGTTATGATGAAGAAGAAGTGTGACAAATCAATGGTTAGGAGGTTGGTCGGGTTATCGAGAGGTCTCGAGTTCGAGACCCGCTGGTGGCATTTCTTTTTAAACCCCATTTATATGAGGTAGTTTCATAATTGATTATTTTTATTATTATTGTTAATACTAGTAATAGAATTATCGTCTAAACACCATTATTAGTATTGTTACTAATACGATTACTAAAAATTACTATTAAAACTATAATTATTATTAACATTACTAATATCTTTACAAATATCATTTTTATCATTTTACTGACTGTATTAAAATCGTCATTTTTATTATCATTAATAAATTTATTATTTGTAGTATTATTTATATTATTGGTATTACTAAAATTATCATGATATTAAAACTATCCTTTTATTTAAAAATTATTTTATTATCATTATTAATTTTATGACAAGTGAATAATATACATGTGAGAATATATTTATATTACACATAAGTATGTATTAATAATATTATCAAATTTTGTATAAATAATTAGATATAATGAATTAGGTGTGCTTAATATAATATTAATCAAATAAATATATACATAGTATATAATTTAAGGATATAAAATATGTATTTGTTCGATTACCATTACATGTATTAATATACATGATTGAATGATAGGTTCGTGAATCCGAGGCCAACCTTACACTTGTTCAATGATGTTATATGTATTTTTACTACAAAATACAGTATGGTGAGTATATAGTCCCACTTTTAAACTCTAAATATTTCGGGATGAGAATACATGCATTTTATGATTTACGTCATGGACATAAGTGATTAAAAATATATATTCTACGTTGAGTTGTACCACTGGCATATTTCCCTGTAACTTGGTAACTACTATTTACATGAGGTATGGTAAACGCGAATCCTGTTGATAGATCTATCGGGCCTGACAACCCTAACCGGACTGGACGACCAGTATTCAACGGTTGCACAGTACTTCGTTTTGTAGACTACGCTTGGTACGATGTAGTGAGATTTCATAATAAAGGGAATATGTGACGTTGATTAAATGTTAAGTATGGTTACCAAGTGCTCAACCACTTAGAATACTTTACATACACTTGCGAGTGTATTATGTTTATGAATATGAAATCTTGTGGTCCATAGTTATAACGCTGCTAGCATCAAACCTATATCCCACTAACTTTATGTTGACGTTTTAAAGCATGTTTATTCTCAGGTACGAATTAAGTCTTCCGCTGTGCATTTACTCATTTTAAGGACATTACTTGGAGTCGATCATCGTAATGGGACCAAATGTTGATGACTTCGTCCAGGTGGATATTAGTAATGTTATATGTCTCAAGTTTATTACATACTTCAAAAAGACGCATACCGTCCGCTATAAATCCCATACTTGAACGGAAATCGTATGATGTATAATGGATAGATGGTAGTGATATATTTTAATGATGGAATAATATGCTATGATTGAAATGTCCCGTTCATATTGATTATAAACGTTCCATATTAATTGATTTCGTCGCGTGGTTTTGACCTCTATATGAGACGTTTTTCAAAGACTGCATTCATTTTTAAAACAAGCATAACCTTTATTTTATCGATAAAGGTTTAAAAAGCATTACGTAGATTATTAAATAATGATAATCTAAAAGATACTGTTTACACACGACCATTACATAATGGTTTACAATAAGAATATATTACATCAAAAATAAGTTTCTTGAATGCAGTTTTTACACAATATCATACAAGCATGGACTCCAAATCTTGTCCTTATTTTAGTATGCAACATCGAAAGCTCTTAATAATCACCTGAGAATAAACATGCTTAAAATGTCAACAAAAATGTTGGTGAGTTATAGGTTTAACCTATATATTATCAAATCATAATAATAGACCACAAGATTTCATATTTCAATATACATCCCATACATAGAGATAAAATCCATTTATATGGTGAACACCTGTTAACCGACATTAACAAGATGCATATAGAATATCCCCATCATTCCGGGACACCCATCGGACATGATAATTTCGAAGTACTAAAGCATTCCAAATTCCAGAATGGGGCTTGTTGGGCCCGATAGATCTATCTTTAGGATCCGCGTCAATTTGGGGGTCTGTTCCCAAATTCTTAGGCTACCAAGCTAAAAAGGGGCATATTCGGCTTCAATCATTCACCCATATAATGTAGTTTCATTTACTTGTGTCTATTTCATAAAACATTTATAAAATTGCATGTATTCTCATCCCAAAATATTAGATTTTAAAAGTGGGACTATAACTCACTTTCACAGATTTTTACTTCGTCGGGAAGTAAGACTTGGCCACTGGTCGATTCACAAACCTATACAAATATGTACATATATATCAAAGTATGATCAAAATATATTTACAACATTTTTTATTACGTTTTAATGATTTGAGTTTGTTAAGTCAGCAGTCCTCGTTAGTAACCTACAGCTAGTTGTCCACAGTTAGATGTACAGAAATAAATAAATAAAATATTATCTTGGATCAATCCACGACCCAGTGTATACAAGCCTCAGGCTAGATCACAACTCAAACTATATATATTATTTTGGAATCAACCTCAACCCTGTATAGCTAACTCCAACATTACTGCATATAGAGTGTCTATGGTTGTTCCAAAATATATTATATAGATGGGTCGATATGATATGTCAAAACATTGTATACGTGTCTATGGTATCCCAAGATTACATAATATATATTAGAATATATGAATAATACAATATAAGTTTGTTAAGTTATGATTTGTATAGAATTGTTACAATATTTCCCGTAGCTACAACAATAAAAAAAAATCCAATCTTGTTTTACCCATAACTTCTTCGTTTTAAATCCGTTTTGAGTGAATGAAATTGCTATGGTTTCATATTGAACTCTATTTTATGAATCTAAAAAGAAAAAGTATAGGTTTATAGTCAGAAATATAAGTTACAAGTCATTTTTGTAAGAGGTAGTCATTTCAGTCGAAAGAACGACGTCTTGATGACCATTTTGAAAAACATACTTCCACTTTGGGTTTAACCATGATTTTTGGATATAGTTTCATGTTCATAAGAAAAATCATTTTCTCAAAAGAACAACTTTTAAATCAAAGTGTATCATAGTTTTTAATTATCAAACCCAAACAGCCCGCGATGTTACTACGACGGCGTATATCCTGTTTTACGGTGTTTTTCGTGTTTTCAGGTTTTAAATCATTAAGTTATCATATCATATAGATATAGAACATGTGTTTAGTTGATTTTAAAAGTCAAGTTAGAAGGATTAACTTTTGTTTGCGAACAAGTTTAGAATTTACTAAACTATGTTCTAGTGATTACGAGTTTAAACCTTCGAATAAGATAGTTTTATATATATGAATTGAATGATGTTATGAACATCATTACTACCTCAAGTTTAGTAGGTAAACCTACTGGAAGTGACAAGAAATGATCTAGCTTCAAAGGATCTTGGATGGCTTGTGATGTGCGCAGAGGTGTATATGAAATAGCTTATATTTTACTAGGAAAAACTATTAAATACGATACAATTTTACACAAGATATTTATTTATTTATAGAATGGATATACTTAAACCTTGCTACAACACTTATAGGTAGTGTACCTAATCGTACAGTAGTGTAGTTTTTAGTAAGTCCGGTTCGTTCCACAGGGAAAATCTTTTAAACAAAGCTTAACGCTATATTAGTTTTAATTTATAAAAAAACAAAAATATATAAGTAATATTATTATTATAAAGGGGGGTTTTTACCGTTTAATGACCGGTTTGTCGATTTTAAAACTTTAGTCGCAGTTAAAACCTAATGTAAAATATTAAATAAATAAAAGACTTAATTTAAAGCGTAAAGTAAATAACGATAATGAAATTGCGATAAATAAAAGTGCGATAAAATAAAATTGCAATAATTAAAAAGTACGATAATTAAAAGTGCAATTAAATACAATAACAATAAATAAAAGTGCGATAATTAAAAGTGCAATTAAATATAAAATAAAGGAAATTAAATATGAAATAAAAGAATTATGCTTATTTAAACTTCCGTAATCATGATGTTTGACGTGTTGATTTTAGTTTTATGCCCATGGGTTAATTGTCCTTTGTCCTGGATTATTTAATATGTCCATCTGGTTTTTGTCCATAACAGTCCATCAGTCCTAAATATAAAGTGCGAGTATCCTAGTCAAATTATCCTTATACCCGAAGTTAAATATTTCAACTAATTGGGGACTTAAACTGTAACAAGATTTTAATACTTTGTTTAATAATTACACCAGGTTATCGACTGCGTGTAACCCAAGGTTTTAATACTTTATTATCAATTATGCCAAGTGTCCTTGTACATAATTTTACCCCTGTTTTAATAATTCCATAGACTATTAATCCATTCCCGTGTCCGGTTAAATGAACGATTATTCGTACATATAAATATCCCGCCCATCGTGTCCGATTGAGTGTATATGGTTATTTATAGGGACGCCCAATTGTAAATCTTTATATTAAAATTAACAAACTATCATTTAGTTAAACAAATATAAAGCCCATTAATAGCCCATAGTCTAATTTTCACAAGTGTCGTTCTTTTGTCCAAACCCCAATTATGGTACAAAGCCCAATTACCCAAATTTAAATATTTTTAGCCCAACTTCATGATTACTTCAGATTAAATAAGCATAATAATAACTTAGCTACGAGACATTAAATTAAAAAGGTTGAACATAACTTACAATGATTAAAAATAGCGTAGCGTTACACGGACAGAATTTCGACTTACACCCTTACAACATTCGCTAACATAACCTTATTATTATTAATTAAAATTAAAATTAAAATTAAAATATAAATTATATATATATATATATATTTACGTATATAGAGAGAGATGATATATGGATATAGGATATATAAAACGTTCAGAATGCGCGAGCTTTTATAGGCATTTTTGTCCAGGACAGCTCCGCGAGTTGCGGCATTTTTGCACTACAAACTCCGCGAGTCGCGGAGTTCGTAAATCCAGCTCACACAAGTTTGGATCCTAGTCTGCTTTAATATATAAATATAATATATATATAATTTATATAATTAATTATATATTATATTATATTTATATACATAGTTAACTTGTAATTTTTAGTCCGTTGCGTCGAGCGTTGAGAGTTGACTCTGGTCCCGGTTCCAGATTTTTGAACGTCCTTGCGTACAATTTAATATCTTGTACTTTGCGTTTTGAATCTTGTACTCTTGTAATTCTGAGACGTTTCTTATCAATAATTGGAACCTCTTTGATTGTATTTTATACTTTTGAGCTTTTTGGTCGTTTGCGTCTACAATTCGTCGAATCTATCTTTTGTCTTCACCTTTTATTATTTAACCGAATATCACTCATAAATAGGACAATTGCAACTAAAAGTTTGTCTTTCTTGAGGAATAATGCTATGAAATATATGTTCGTTTTTAGCATTATCAAATATTCCCACACTTGAGCGTTGCTTGTCCTCAAGCAATATAGTCTTGAAATATACTAGAATCACTTCTTTATTCTTCACACTTTGTACATCAGTGATTTCTATACGGCGGTATAAACAATGGTAGTAACGATGTGGTTTACAGTCCCACATGACTATAAAAATTTAGATCCATTAAGGAAATTGGATCTTTATGAAAACATTTGATCTTTTGAAAATTAAATCTAGTTTTTACCCTAGATAAGTTTTCCGGAATAACCTTTCACCGGTGTTT
This sequence comes from Rutidosis leptorrhynchoides, assembly GCF_046630445.1. NCBI lineage: Eukaryota > Viridiplantae > Streptophyta > Magnoliopsida > Asterales > Asteraceae > Rutidosis > Rutidosis leptorrhynchoides. Next base: position 378,495,633 of record NC_092343.1, on the reverse strand, counting down.
GAAAATTGTTTTTGTGGGTTTGGTGGGTTTTAGATTTGAAAATTTTAGCTCAAAACTTGCGGTTTTATGTCACCCACTTGCTAACCTTGTATTGGGAAAGTAACACGTCCAGTATACTTGTTCCGTATATTACCTTTCGATAAACTACCGTTCGGTTATAAAGGGAAGCGTTGAACAAGCAACTGTTAAGGCAATATCCCCTGACATGCTTTTAATTATGGTCTATAACGTGTCGGACGCAATTACTATCCTTTGCAGGAGCAATAGTAAAGCTCACCCTTATAATTTTCCGGTCTGGCACAAGGTCCCGTCTTTGACCATGCTATGCAACCACCGTTCTTACGGTTGACACTCGATTTGGTTCAGGTGACCTAATGAATTCCAGTTGAATTCCTAGGATTTTACGTTCAATGGTAATGAACGCATTGAAAATGGGTTTTCAGAAAACAAATCGGTTTTAATTTTTGATCAAAATATTTTCTCGTTCAAGCTCGAGTTTAGATATCATTGAATTCCATGAGTTTGAATTCTCAATCTTTAAGGTCAATCTCAAGGATTGAGTAATATCAGTCTTAAAAGCTAATGTTTGATCTTTTAAGGAGATTATCCTTTCTGGGGATCTAATTCATTAGTCTTATCAAGCTAATTTGCACGGTGCCCCCTCATTGTACGAGATAAATCCTTCTCATGGTTAGGATAAATCTGACCACTTGGCGACCCTGTTTGATGCTGAGGTCCGTGAATTTCCTGCTGATTTTAGTGATGAATTTTCTAGATTTTTCATCAACCTACAGCTGATCTGGACGACAACTTCATGACCTAAATCAAAAAAGTGCGTTTCTTTTTAGGAAGACTTTACTTCCTTTTAATGATGGAATTGATTCATCGTGACGGGTAAAACTTTTTAGAAATTGTCCAAAACAAAAGTATCTTCAGTTATTTGTACAAAAATATGTGATATATGTTTTGAATAACTTGGTAAAAATTTCCCACACTTGGCTTTTATTTTCCTTTCTTTACCTTTTTATTCTCCTCTATTCCATTCTTAAATGAATTCTAGCGTTTTGGGTTGTTTCTCAATTTATGTCCTTTTCGAGGTAACAATAATTTCGGTGTTAACACCTAGTTTTATCGTTCATAAATATGTATAAACATGATTTTGAATTCATTTAGTTGAAATTTTTTTTAAAATTTTTTACTAGAATTGGGTAGTCAGTATATAAGACTAGGGCTGTTCTTTATTATCAGAGAGCACTATTGCTGGGCTGTAACATCAAGTATTTTTTTTATTTTTTTTATAAAAACCTTAACTTATAAAACAATTAATTAATTAATTCTAAAATTTTGTTTCCCTTGTTATTTAGGGCGAGGTCATTTCGGAACAATGTCCTAGTCCGTTCCTCGACAAAATTTTAAAATTTGTCAATTTAAAGCGCGGTTTTAAAAGCAAAGATTTATGGGTTTTTTTTAATGTTTTTGGCATACTTTAATTCAATAAGATTAAAAATAATGATAATAAAAGTTCTCGTCCCTCCCTCGGGTAAAGCAATTTCGGTTCAAAGACCTAGTCTTCAACTCATGACGAATTTTAAAAATCATATTTTTAACTTAGCGAAATAAAGTAAATTTTTGTTTTTTAAATTCACACCAAACTTAAATTTAAAATGCATAAAATTAAAAATTCATATTTTAAAAATTCACACCAAACTTAAATTATATTTTTGTTTTTATACATACAAACTTATATTAAAAATATTAATTTTTCAAATATTTACAATTTTAAATATATTAATTTTAAAAATTGCACAATATTAATTTAATATTAATTTTAAAAATATGGTAAAAATAAAATTAAAAATCTTTTTGACTTTTATCCCACTTTAATCAATCAAATATTATCAAAAATATGCACCTGATAATGCTAAAAACGAACATATATTTCATAGCATTATTCCTCAAGAAAGACAAGCTTTTAGTTGCAATTGTTCTATTTACAAGTGATATTCGTTTAAATAATAAAAGGTGAAGACAAAAGACAGATTCGACGAATTGAAGACGCAAATGACCAAAAAGCTCAAAAGAACAAAAGACAATCAAAGAGGTTCAAATTATTGATAAGAAACGTCTCGAAATTACAAGAGTACAAGATTCAAAACGCAAAGTACAAAATATAAAATTGTACGCAAGGACGTTCGAAAATCCGGAACCGGGACCAGAGTCAACTCTCAACGCTCGACGCAACGGACTAAAAATTACAAGTCTACTATGCACAAGAATATAATATAATATATAAATAATTATATTAATTATTTATATTTTATATTTATATATAAAATCCGTCGGCAAGAAAGACTCCAAAAGATGTGAGCTGTAATTTCTATCTCCGCGACTCGCGGAGTGTGAAGGCCAAAAGGGCCGCGAGTCGCGGAGCCCCAAAAATCAACTCTGCCTATAAAGCAAACCGAATTCTGATCAAAAATTCATCATCTTTTTCTTCTCTTATCATACGTAAAATTTATATATATATATATATATATATATATATATATAATTTATATTTTAATTTTAATTTTAATTCTAATAATAAGGGTATGTTAGCGAATGTTGTAAGGGTATAAGTCGAAATTCTGTCCGTGTAACGCTACACTATTTTTAATCATTGTAAGTTATGTTCAACCTTTTTATATTAATGTCTCGTAGCTAAGTTATTATTATGCTTATTTAAAACGAAGTAATCATGATGTTGGGCTAATTACTAAAATTGGGTAATTGGGCTTTGTACCATAATTGGGGTTTGGATAAAAGAACGACACTTGTGAAAATTAGACTATGGGCTATTAATGGGCTTTATATTTGTTTAACTAAATGAAAGTTTGTTAATGTTAATATAAAGATTTACAATTGGGCGTCCCTATAAATTACCATATACACTCGATCGGACACGATGGGCGGGGTATTTATATGTACGAATAATCGTTCATTTAACCGGACACGGGAATGGATTAATAGCCACTAGAATAATTAAAACAGGGGTGAAATTACATTCAAGGGTAATTGGTGTAATTGTTAACAAAGTAGTAAAACCTTGGTTTACACGCAGTCGATAACCTGGTGTATTCATTAAACAAAGTATTAAAACCTTGTTACAATTCGAATCCCCAATTAGTTGGAATATTTAACTTCGGGTATAAGAATAATTTGATGAGGACACTCGCACTTTATATTTATGACTGATGGACTGTTATGGACAAAAACCAGACGGACATATTAAATAATCCAGGACAAAGGACAATTAACCCATGGGCATAAAACTAAAATCAACACGTCAAACATCATGATTACGGAAGTTTAAATAAGCATAATTCTTTTATTTCATATTTAATTTCCTTTATTTTATATTTAATTACACTTCTAATTATCGCACTTTTATTTATTGTTATTTAATTACACTTTTAATTATCGTACTTTTTAATTATCGCAAGTTTATTTTATCGCACTTTTATTATTCGCAATTTCATTATCGTTATTTACTTTACGCTTTAATTTAAGTCTTGTATTTATTTTATATTTTACATTAGGTTTTAACTGCGACTAAAGTCTTAAAATCGACAAACCGGTCATTAAACGGTAAAAACCCCCCTTTATAATAATAATATTACTTATATATATATTTGTATTTTTAATAAAAGTAAACTAATATAGCGTTGAGCTTTGTTTAAAGATTTCCCTGTGGAACGAACCGGACTTACTAAAAACTACACTACTGTACGATTAGGTACACTGCCTATAAGTGTTGCAGCAAGGTTTAAGTATATTCATTCTATAAATAAATAAATATCTTGTGTAAAATTGTATCGTATTTAATAGTATTTCCTGCTAAAATTAATAACTATTTTATATACACCTCGCATAACATCAAGTATTTTTGGCGCCGCTGCCGGGGAATCTCTTAAAAGCCGGAAGCGCAACGCTACAAAAAAAAAAAAAAATATATAAAAACGCGTAAAATTTCAAACCTGTCAGCTGAATTCTGGAACCCCGTGACTCGCGGGGTTTGATGCTTTAATTGCCGCGACTCGCGGAGCCTTTCTGACAGGCGACAAAAAACCCTAATCCTGCATTAATTACGGGTTATTATTAATTATAATTATTATTTAAACCTAATTATTATTATTATTATTATTAGTTTTATTTTTATTTTTACTTTTTATTTAATTTATGTATTTAGTATTAATTAGTTTTATTAAATTGTAAAATTAGTAGTTTTATTAAAAAAATAATATAAAAATAATATTTTTATAAAAATTGTACTTTTTACAACTTTTTGTATATTTTTATATTTTGTCCCTTTTTAATCGTTGTAGCGTAATATTTGTATTTTTAGCTCATATTTAATTTTAAACTTAGTTTTTGCTATAGTTATTTTTACTCCTAGATTTTTAGGCTTTGCCGTAGAATTCCTTAAGTGCTTTTTCATTAGACTAAGATTTAGGTGCTTTAGAATTTTGGGACGCCTTTTTAAGTTTTAGTTTCTTTTTAAGTTATTTCCATTTGGGATTTAGTTTTTCCTTGTAAGCTTTAATAATTTTAGACCTTTTACTATGTACCAATTGTCATTCCAATTAGTAATCTCAATTTGCGATTATAATTTTAAGTTAGTTGTAGTAATAAGGTTAGGTTAGTCAAGTATTTTTAAGTTTTTATAAGTTTCTTTTATTTTTCCATCACCTTTTATTTTTCAACCATTTTTTTTTTCTTTTTCTACCTTTTGCGACGAACTCTTTTTCTCTCTTATTTCTCGCTATTCTAGTTTTTAGGACTTAGAATTTTTTCTACTTCTTATCTAAATTTCTTAAAATTACGAAAATTTATTTTGAGTGGTTAAATTGATAGACATCAAAATTTTCTGGTTCGTAGTAATAGTTGGATTTGTACGTGGACCGGGTTATTGGAGCCAAACAGTCCTCAATTATATTGAGACCAAACGAATCCTGCCCCTCTGCTGCATCTTTTGGCTATTCGAAACGTGGGCAAAATCAGAAAAGTCTATTAATTGGATAACTTATTATAATTTTTCTTTCCTTTTAAAAACTAATAGGATATTCAGTGAATGCACCGAGCAAGACGTTCATCACCTTTTGTACGTTCACCACCTGTAACTAGATCAAGACATTTAGCAAATATAACCGCCGTTGATTTTTCTTTAGAATCGTCATCCAGTCGACCAAGTACTTCAGTTCAAATTTCCGATAATCCATTTTTTGAACCCGACCTCACAATAGAGAATCCGGAGAATATTCAGGAACGGTTCGTAGATCCTGAACCACTAAACTTTCCTCCGAAACCACCAATCATTCAAACAGAGATTGTTGAGGAACGAACCATTAAATCAGAATCATCTAGTGATACCGATTCAACAAATTCAATTATGGAGAATCTAGAACCTCTAAGTATGGAAGACCGAATGAGAGCTAAACGCACTGGCCAAGGTCACGCAATTACTCATCCAGACATTAATGCGCCAGATTATGAAATCAAAGGACAAATTCTACACATGGTGACTAATCAATGCCAATTTAGTGGTGCGCCGAAGGAAGATCCAAATGAACATCTATATGAGGCGTGGACAAGATATGGAAAGTTGTTAAGAGGATGTCCGCAACATGGTTTAGACACCTGTCAAATAGTACAAATATTCTACCAAGGATGCGACATCACTACAAGGAAAGACATAGATATAGCAGCTGGTGGTTCTATTATGAAGAAAACCGAAACTGATGCTTACAAAATTATTGATAACACTGCTTCCCACTCACATGAGTGGCACCAAGAAAAAGATATCATTAGATCATCTAAAGCAGCTAGAGCCGATTCTAGCCATGACTTAGATTCCATTTCCGCAAAGATAGATGCTGTGGAAAGACGAATGGAAAAGATGACTAAGGATATTCACTCAATACGAATTAGTTGTGAGCAGTGTGGAGGACCACATTTGACAAAAGATTGTCTCAGTATTGAATTAACAATGGAACAAAGAGAGAATATTTCATACATAAACCAAAGGCCTGGAAATAATTATCAGAATAATTATCAACCGCCAAGACCGATTTACAATCAAAACCAGAATTATAATCGAAATATTCCATACAACAACCAACAAGGTCCTAGCAATCAACAAGTATCCAATAATACTTATAATCAGCAAAGACCGAATTTTCAAAACAAACCACCACAACAAACCGATGATAAAAAGCCGAATTTAGAAGATATGATGATGAAGCTAGTTGAAACTCAAACACAGTTTTTCACATCTCAAAAACAAACTAATGAACAAAATGCTCAAGCATTTAGAAATCAACAAGCTTCTATTCAAAATCTGAAACAAGAAGTGAGTAACCTAGCAAGGTTAATAGGTGAAAGAAAACCGGGAAGTCTACCTAGTGATACAAATGCTAACCCCCGGAATGAAACAGCTAAAGCTATTACCACAAGAAGTGGTACAACACTTAAACCACCTGAAATACTTGTAACTTCTGATGAAACCATTCCTACTCCACAAGAACCACAACCTGATCAAGATAAGGAAAAAGAACCGGTAGTTGAAAAGGTTAATGAAGATAACACAGTTAAGGATAAACCTTATGTTAAACCATACCAACCACCACTTCCTTATCCGAGTAAAATGAAGAAAGAGAAACTTGAAGCCGAGCAATCCAAATTTTTGGATATGTTTAAACAGATAAATGTAAATCTTCCTTTCATTGATGTGATTTCAGGAATGCCAAGATATGCTAAATTCTTGAAAGATCTAATCTCAAATAGAAAGAAAATGGAAGAACTCTCGGCTGTTACTATGAATGCTAATTGTTCAGCAGTGCTGTTGAATAAGATACCAGAAAAATTATCTGATCCAGGAAGTTTCACAATTCCATGTTTTCAGGGTAGTCTTAGTTCAATAGAAGCATTGGCAGACTTAGGTGCTAGTATAAATCTAATGCCGTATTCACTATACACTAAACTAGACCTTGGAGAATTGAAACCAACCAGAATAAGCATACAACTAGCCGATAGATCAATAAAATATCCTAGAGGGATAATGGAGAACATGCTAGTTAAAGTTGGTACTTTAGTATTTCCAGTAGATTTTGTTGTTTTGGACATGGAAGAAGATTCTCAAGTTCCTCTCATATTAGGAAGACCATTCTTAAACACGGCTAAAGCAATGATAGACGTGTTCGGTAAGAAACTGACCCTAAGTATAGAGGATGAGAGTGTTACCTTTTCAGTTGATAGAGCAATGCAACAACCACAATCTGCAGATGATACATGTTATTATATTCAAACTATAGATGCACATGCAGAATTATTAGAAGAATTTCCAGAATTACAAGGAACAGGAGAATGTTCTTTAGGAGAAGGTAATGAACCAATTGATGAAGCTGAAATGTTAGCTACACTTATAGCTAATGGATATGAACCAACAACAGAAGAAATTCAAATGCTAAAAGAAGAAGACAGATATCGATATAAATCATCGATAGAAGAACCTCCGAAATTAGAGTTAAAGCCACTTCCAAACCATTTGGAATACGCTTATTTACATGGTGAATCTGAATTACCTGTAATAATATCGTCTTCTCTTACTGAAAATGAGAAATCACAACTCATTTCTGTGTTGAAAGCTCATAAACCAGCCATTGCATGGAAGATTCATGATATTAAAGGAATAAGTCCTTCGTATTGCACACATAAAATCCTTATGGAAGAAGGTCATAAAACGTATGTGCAACGCCAACGAAGACTAAATCCTAATATGCAAGATGTAGTTAAGAAAGAGATTATTAAACTGCTAGATGCAGGTTTGATATATCCAATTTCTGATAGTCCATGGGTAAGCCCAGTTCAATGCGTACCTAAGAAGGGTGGCATGACTGTCATTACAAATGAGAAAAATGAGCTTATTCCTACTAGGACTGTAACAGGATGGCGTGTATGTATTGATTATAGAAAATTAAATGACGCCACCAGAAAAGATCACTTTCCCTTACCTTTCATAGATCAAATGTTGGAAAGATTAGCCGGAAATAGTTACTATTGTTTTCTAGATGGATTTTCCGGATATTTTCAAATTCCAATAGCACCCGAGGATCAAGAGAAAACAACATTCACGTGCCCTTATGGTACTTTTGCTTACAAACGCATGCCATTTGGACTTTGTAACGCCCCTGCAACCTTTCAAAGGTGTATGATGGCGATTTTTCACGACATGATAGAAGAATGCATGGAAGTTTTCATGGATGACTTTTCAGTCTTCGGTGATACATTTAAATCATGTCTAGTTAATCTGGAACGAATGCTAATTAGATGCGAAAAATCAAATCTAGTACTTAATTGGGAGAAATGCCATTTCATGGTTAAAGAAGGCATCGTTCTTGGACATAAAATTTCAAAAGAAGGAATTGAAGTGGATAGAGCTAAAGTAGATGTAATTGCTAAACTTCCACATCCCACAAATGTTAGAGGAGTTAGGAGTTTTCTAGGGCATGCCGGTTTTTACCGACGTTTTATAAAAGATTTTTCTAAAATTGTCACTCCTATGAATAAACTCCTAGAAAAGGATGCGCCATTCATCTTTTCAGATGAATGTATCAAATCTTTTAATATTCTTAAAGAAAAACTCACTAATGCACCAATCATGATAACACCAAATTAGAATCTACCATTTGAACTAATGTGCGATGCAAGTGATTTTGCAATGGGAGCCGTTTTAGGACAAAGGATTGAAAAACGATTTCAACCTATATATTATGCTAGTAAGACATTACAAGGAGCACAAACGAACTATACAACTACTGAAAAAGAACTCCTTGCTATTGTCTTTGCTTTTGACAAATTTCGATCATATCTCGTTCTAGCAAAAACGGTGGTCTATACCGACCATTCTGCTCTTAGATACCTATTTTCAAAACAAGATGCTAAACCAAGATTAATCCGTTGGATCTTACTCTTACAAGAGTTTGATATTGAAATCCGAGATAAAAGAGGAGCAGAAAATCTCGCCGCTGATCATCTTTCTCGTCTTGAAAATCCCGAATTAGAAGTTCTGAATGAATCGGCCATACAAGACAACTTTTCTGATGAATATCTATTGAAGATAGATTATAAAGAAATCCCATGGTTTGCAGACTATGCAAACTACTTAGTTTGTGGATTCCTTGAAAAAGGATTATCGTACCAAAGACGAAAGAAATTCTTCAGTGATATAAAACACTATTTCTGGGAAGATCCACATCTGTTTAAAAGTTGTCCCGATGGAATAATACGCCGATGTGTATTTGGAGATGAAGCTAGTAAAATTTTAAACCATTGTCACACAGGACCAACAGGAGGGCATTATGGGCCTCAACTAACAGCAAGAAAAGTTTATGATGCTGGATTCTATTGGCCAACAATTTACAAAGACGCACACCTTCTTTGCAAATCCTGTGATGCATGTTAAAGGGCCGGAAAAATAAGTCAACGTGATGAAATGCCACAAAATGTCATCCAAGTATGTGAAGTATTTGACATTTGGGGTATTGACTTTATGGGTCCATTTCCAAAATCTCATAATAATCTATATATACTCGTAGCCATTGATTATGTATCTAAATGGGCGGAAGCACAAGCTCTCCCAACTAACGATGCACGAGTTGTAGTCAACTTTTTAAAACGTCTTTTTGCAAGGTTTGGAACACCGAAAGCTTTAATAAGTGATCGGGGTACTCATTTCTGTAATAATCAACTTGAGAAAGTTCTTAAAAGATATGGAGTAACTCATAAAATCTCCACCGCATATCATCCACAAACAAGTGGACAAGTTGAAAATACCAACCGAGCTTTAAAACGTATTCTAGAGAAAACCGTAGGATCAAATCCGAAGGAATGGTCCATTAAATTGGAGGATGCACTCTGGGCTTTTAGAACAGCCTACAAAACTCCAATTGGAACCACACCTTTTAGACTTGTTTATGGAAAAGCATGTCATCTTCCAGTAGAAATTGAACACAAAGCATTTTGGGCTTTGAAAACATGTAATCTTGATTTACATGAAGCCGGACGTCTATGATTAAGTCAACTAAATGAATTAGAAGAATTAATACATGAAGCATACGAAAATTCGTTAATCTATAAAGAAAGAACGAAGAAATGGCATGATAAAAGAATCAGAAGTTCAAAAGAATTTAAAGAAGGAGACAGAGTTCTTCTTTTCAATTCACGATTCAAGCTATTTCCTGGAAAATTGAAATCAAGATGGTCTGGACCATTCATAGTCAAAAGAGTTTTCCCATACGGAACGATAGAATTAATAAATTCAAATGGGATTGAATTTAAAGTTAATGGTCACAGAGTTAAACATTACATACATGGTCCGATGGAAGTCGACAACGAAGTTAATCACAATTTCGACACCACAGCTAACTAAGTGTGGGGAGAATCAAGTCTTTAAAGGATAATATGTATTTCTGTTAGAGTTAGATTGTCTGTTTTCGTGTAGTTCTCAAAAATGGAACCCGAATGGTCTTTCCCTAGCAGACCCTAAAGAACTAGTCTTCTCCCCCCATTCTGAATTTTTATTTTTTTTAGGTTTTTACAAAATGAAGACTGCCTGTGAACTAAACCATGGTCTAATGCTACACGCTTTGATCACTAAACGTAATAATGACATACTCCCGAGTGAAATAGTATCAGTAATCAGAGAAAGAATGGACGGAGTTAGAAAAGAATCCAGATGCGAAGATAATAAGTTACAATTTGGTAAAGGAAAATCAAAATCCGCAGCGAAAAGAAGAGCACGACACCTAGCACGATGTCACAAATGCGGAAAATGGTCACATGGAGGTAAATGTTCAAATAATCAAACCTATTCAAATACCGAATTTGTTACTTTATGCAGAGACGGACCGTTCATATGTTTAGAAGAAAAGACACTGAATGCTCGAGGTTACGCCTATGTAGCCATGGAAAATCAATTAAACCGACTATCTTATGAATGGAATAGATCATATAACTAAGAAATCTATTTCACAGGTATGTCTGTACAGTTTTTAGTTTTTATTTTTATTTTTAACCTTTTGATAATAAACCCTAATTTGTTCGCTAAAAAGTATTAAATTGGTATTAAATAAAATTAGGTTTGGCGACCGAAATTATTGATATCATTCAAAAATTTATTACATCACTGCAAAATTTAACGTTTATTCTTAAGGTATAAATATCTTTAATCAATCAACCCAAAATATTTCAAAAATTCGTCATGAGTTAAATTAGGTCTTGGAACCGAAATTACTTTACCGAAAAGAGGGGCGCATATTTTTGATAATATTTGATTGATTAAAGTGGGATAAAAAGACAAAAAGATTTTTAATTTTATTTTTACCATATTTTAAAAATTAATATTTAAATCTTAAATTAATATTGTAAACTTTGTAAAAACAATATTTTTAAAATTGTAAATATTTGAATTTTTAAATTAAGTCTGGTGTGAATTTTTAATTTTTAAAATATGAATTTTTAATTTTATGCATTTCAAATTTTAAGTTTGGTGTGATTTTTTATTTTTAATTTTGAATTTTATATTTAAGTTGTGTGAATTTAAAAACAAAAATTTACTTTATCTCATTAAGTTAAGAATATGATTTTTAAAATTCGTCGTAAGTTGAAGACTAGGTCTTTGAACCGAAATTGCTTTACCCGAGGGAGGGACGAGAACTTTTATTATCATTATTTTTAATCTTATTGAATTAGAGTATGCCAAAAACATTGAAAAAACCCAAAAATCTTAGCTTTTAAAACAATCGCTACAAAAAGACAAATTTTAAAATTTTGTCGAAGGACGGACTAGGACATCGATCCGAAACGACCTCGTCCTAAATAACAAGGGAAACAAAATTTTAAAATTAATTTCTTAATTGTTTTCAAAAGTTAATGATTAAAAAAAAAAAAATAAAAAAAACAAAAAAAAAAAAAAACTCCGCGAGTCGCGGAGTTTGAAGTGTATTTTGCCGCGACTCGCGGAGGTACCGAAAATCAGAAAAAAAATAAAAAGAGCTGAACGATCAGTACACTCCACAACTCAAAAACACAGCGAATTTCACAGCGAAAAAACCCGGAAAAACCCGAGAAAAAACCCCAAAAATCACAATTTTTAACCGTTAATCACCAAATCTTTTGCTAAAATCATGTTGAGAAGGATGCTATCTAAGAATTACTCAAGAAAAACGGTAAATTTCTACACCTAAACACCATTTAATTCGAAATTTGGTGTTCTTGAGCTATTTTTTCCCCAATTTGATTTTGATGCTTTTTAGTGTAATTAAGCTTAAATTGTTTATGTATTATGCTTGTATAACCTAGATTGATGCTGTTTAACATGATTAGAAGCCTTAAACTTCAAATTTTGAGTAATCTAGGGTTTGTGTTCTTGAGCAAATTTGGAGCTTTTTGATATAAACAGGTTATGGCCGATTTTTGTTATGAATTGTTGCTAAATTGAGTAGTGTAACATGTCTAGGTAGTTAAATGATCCAAACTTTGAGCCTAAACATGATTTTGAGAATTAAAGTGGACTTTTTCAAGTCTAAAATTCATGAACTTGATTTTTGAAAGATAATGCCATTTGAGACTTGTTTAATTGCTAGTAATGATTATTTTGACATGTTATTTGAGTTGAATGCTTATGAACTTGGCGAAAATTTTCGTATATGCTTATTTGAAAAAGTGTAGATTTGATAAAAATGTGAAAATAAGCTTAAGTTTGATATAAATTGATAATGTCATTGTAATTATTTTGATTGATGATTTTGCTGACACTAATGCATATTTGGATGCACAAAATTTGTGTTTGATGTGTTTTGCAGAATGAAAGGGGTGAATCTTCATCCCAAGCCCGCAATGCTCCTGCTGATAATTTGGAACAACAGGAGGTAGATAACTACTACAAGCAGGATATACCTCATCCAGTCATGACCTTTTCCGATATGCACTTGGAAGAGTTGCACCCGAACCTGAGATTTGACAGACTTTGGATAGATTATCCAAAATATCAACGGGGTTTGCATACTTTTCACTCTAAGGTTGTTGAGGTACCGAGGGTCATAGAATGGGGACCCTTAGAAGCTGTAGAATTGGCCGGGCCAATTAGGGAATTACTTGTACAGAGGTATGGTAATTCTTCTTTTAATGACTGGATATGTTTATTCACCATACGTAGACCTGTATATAAAGTATGGTGTGAAGAATTGTTATGTAGTATAGAGTTGAATGATCGGGTAGCTAGTTTAACCGATCGTTCTTTTATTAGATTTTTGTTAGGCGGTTCGATGCGCCACATGTCTTTACTGGACATGGCTCAGGCTTTACGTATATATACGCCTGAGGAGTTAGCGTCTGCCGATTGTAGAGGATTGATACTAAACGGTAGAAAGATAGATGAGAATTTTGATACACACGGTGTGTGGAGTCAAATGACAAGCCATCACCGTTTCAAAGGGGGAAATTACTCTTATTTGGATATAGATAGAGCCGAATTAAGAGTGATACATAGGTTTTTAGCTAATTCGATTACACAAAGGGGTAAAAACAAGGAAAAAGTAAATGAACAGGATTTGTTTTACCATATGTGTATTTGAGACCCACAAAGCGCTGTAAGTATACCATATTGTGTGGGTTATTATTTATCAGCTATGGTTCGGGGGATGCGACCACATAGCATAATAGGAGGTGGAATTTTTATTACTTTGATTGGTGAATATCTCGGTGTGGATATAAGTCGGGGGGGATTATTAGTAGAAGAACCAGAACCCCGCGATACTATAGGTTTAAATGTATACCATGGTGCGAAAGTTTTGAAGAGGCGAAATAACGCCGCAGTACGATACCATGGTAGACATCCACAGGTGGAGAGAAACCAGCAACAAGGTAATGTAGGAGGGGGGAATGAGATGCAAGAAATGCATAGGTTTATAGCTTCTCAGGAATACGAAAATGCTAGACAGAGAGCATTTGAAGATTGGCAAGTTCATCAGAACCAGATCATAGCTCATTGCCAACATATAGGTAGAAACTATATTCCTACACCGAAACCCGTCTTCCCTCCTTGGTCTATAGAGATGCAGCCACCATATATTACGTATGACCCTGCCGAAGCATTCTATAGCACTTATGGTTATGCCTGGAACCCCTATTGGTACCAATATCATCCTTAGTTTACTTATTATTATTTTTTTTTATTTTGTAATTTGTAATTATTGATACATTTAATATTTTTGTTAATATTGTAATCATTTTTATAATTATCTAACTTTTATTCTTAGATTTTAATAATTTTTGAATGTGGGGTAATATACCAAACTTCAAAAATATGTATATATGTTTGCAGTTTATCTTATGTACACAACAGGGTAAAACAACGCATTTTCAAAGACTGGCATTAAGTTCAGCAAAAGCAACTAATTTTGACGACAAGATGCAAAATATATGTGAAATAACAACAAGACGGAATGAACAAATGATGTGCACCATTTATCATTCAGCAAACAAACGCCAATATATTTGGAAACTTTGGTAAAAATTTAATCATTTTCACACAAATCACCCTCAATAATTTAAATTGTTACTGATTTATTGCAAATGAGGGCATTGCAAGATCTTAAGTGTGGGAAGGGGTTAAATTCTTTCGGATTTTAAATTTTTTTACTTTATACACTTGGTTACCATTAAAAATACTAGTAAAGCAGTAGTTGTATTAGAATCTAGTGCTCTCTGATAAAAAAGAACAGCCCTAGTCTTATATACTGACTACCCAATTCTAGTAAAATTTTTCAATTAAATGAATTCAAATCATGTTTATACATATTTATGAACGATAAAACTAGGTTTTAACACCGAAATTATTGTTATCTCAGAAAGAACATAAATTAAGAAACAAACTAAAATGTCAAAATTCATTTAAAATGGAATAGAGGACGATAAAAAGGAAAATAAAAGCCAAGTGTGGGAAAATTTACCAAGTTATCTTAAACATATGTCACATATATCTGTAACAAATAACTGAAAATACTTTTGCTTTGGACTAAATTAAACTATTTTACCCGATGAAAGAAAAGAAGAGATGGATCTACACGATGAATCAATTCCATCATTAAAAGGAAGTAAAGTCTTCCGAAAAAGAAACGCGCTTCTTGATTTAGGTCATGAAGTTGTCGTCCAGACCAGCTGTAGGTTGACGAAAAATCTAGAAAAGTCATCACTAAAATCAGCAGGAAATCCACGGACCTCAGCATTAAACAGGGTCGCCAAGTGGTCAGATTTATCCTAACCATGAGAAGGATTTATCTCGTACAATGGGGGGGCACCGTGCAAATTAGCTTGATAAGACTAATGAATCAGATCCCCAGAAAGGATAATCTCCTTAAAGATTAAAAATCAGCTTTTAAGACTGATATTACTCAATCCTAGAGATTGACCTTAAAGATTGAGAATTACAAACTCATGGAATTCAATGATATCTAAACTCGAGCTTAAACGAGAAAATATTTTGATCAAAATTACAAACCGATTTGTTTTCTGAAAGCCCTATTTTCAATACGTTCATTACCATTGAACGTAAAATCCTAGGAATTCACCTGGAATTCATTAGGTCACCTGAACTAAATCGGGTGTCAACCGTAAGAACGGTGGTTGCATAGTGGTCAAAGACAGGACCTTGTGCCAGACCGAAAAATTATAAGGGTGAGCTTTACTATTGCTCCTACCAAGGATAGTAATTGCGTCCGACACGTTATAGACCATAATCAAAAGCATGTCACTGGACATTGCCTTAACAGTTGCTTGTTCAACGCTTTCCTTTACAACCGGACGGTAGTTTGCCGAAAGGTAATATACGGAACAAGTAAACTGGACGTGTTGCTTTCCTAATACAAGGTTAGCAAGTGGGTGACACAAAACCGCAAGTTTTGAGCTAAAATTTTCAAATCTAAAACCCACCAAACCCACAAAAATATTTTGCAAACACCGGTAAAGGGTTATTCCGGAAAACTTATCTAGGGTAAAAAAACTAGATTTAATTTAGATCAAATGTTTTCATAAAGATCCAATTTCCTTAATGGATCTAATTTTTTATAGTCATGTGGGACTGTAAACCATATCGTTACTACCATTGTTTATACCGCCATATAGAAATCACTGATGTACAAAGTGTGAAGAATAAAGAAGTGATTCTAGTATTTCAAGACAATATTGCTTGAGGACAAGCAACGCTCAAGTGTGGGAATATTTGATAATGCTAAAAACGAACATATATTTCATACCATTATTCCTCAAGAAAGACAAGCTTTTAGTTGCAATTGTTCTATTTACAAGTGATATTCGTTTAAATAATAAAAGGTGAAGACAAAAGACAGATTCGACGAATTGAAGACGCAAACGACCAAAAAGCTCAAAAGAACAAAAGACAATCAAAGAGGTTCAAATTATTGATAAGAAACGTCTCGAAATTACAAGAGTACAAGATTCAAAACGCAAAGTACAAAATATAAAATTGTACGCAAGGACGTTCGAAAATCCGGAACCGGGACCAGAGTCAACTCTCAACGCTCGACGCAACGGACTAAAAATTACAAGTCTACTATGCACAAGAATATAATATAATATATAAATAATTATATTAATTATTTATATTTTATATTTATATATAAAATCCGTCGGCAAGAAAGACTCCAAAAGATGTGAGCTGTAATTTCTATCTCCGCGACTCGCGGAGTGTGAAGGCCAAAAGGGCCGCGAGTCGCGGAGCCCCAAAAATCAACTCTGCCTATAAAGCAAACCGAATTCTGATCAAAAATTCATCATCTTTTTCTTCTCTTATCATACGTAAAATTTATATATATATATATATAATTTATATTTTAATTTTAATTTTAATTCTAATAATAAGGGTATGTTAGCGAATGTTGTAAGGGTATAAGTCGAAATTCTGTCCGTGTAACGCTACGCTATTTTTAATCATTGTAAGTTATGTTCAACCTTTTTATATTAATGTCTCGTAGCTAAGTTATTATTATGCTTATTTAAAACGAAGTAATCATGATGTTGGGCTAATTACTAAAATTGGGTAATTGGGCTTTGTACCATAATTGGGGTTTGGATAAAAGAACGACACTTGTGGAAATTAGACTATGGGCTATTAATGGGCTTTATATTTGTTTAACTAAATGAAAGTTTGTTAATGTTAATATAAAGATTTACAATTGGGCGTCCCTATAAATTACCATATACACTCGATCGGACACGATGGGCGGGGTATTTATATGTACGAATAATCGTTCATTTAACCGGACACGGGAATGGATTAATAGCCACTAGAATAATTAAAACAGGGGTGAAATTACATTCAAGGGTAATTGGTGTAATTGTTAACAAAGTAGTAAAACCTTGGTTTACACGCAGTCGATAACCTGGTGTATTCATTAAACAAAGTATTAAAACCTTGTTACAATTCGAATTCCCAATTAGTTGGAATATTTAACTTCGGGTATAAGAATAATTTGATGAGGACACTCGCACTTTATATTTATGACTGATGGACTGTTATGGACAAAAACCAGACGGACATATTAAATAATCCAGGACAAAGGACAATTAACCCATGGGCATAAAACTAAAATCAACACGTCAAACATCATGATTACGGAAGTTTAAATAAGCATAATTCTTTTATTTCATATTTAATTTCCTTTATTTTATATTTAATTGCACTTCTAATTATCGCACTTTTATTTATTGTTATTTAATTGCACTTTTAATTATCGTACTTTTTAATTATCGCAAGTTTATTTTATCGCACTTTTATTATTCGCAATTTCATTATCGTTATTTACTTTACGCTTTAATTTAAGTCTTGTATTTATTTTATATTTTACATTAGGTTTTAACTGCGACTAAAGTCTTAAAACGACAAACCGGTCATTAAACGGTAAAAACCCCCCTTTATAATAATAATATTACTTATATATATATTTGTATTTTTAATAAAAGTAAACTAATATAGCGTTGAGCTTTGTTTAAAGATTTCCCTGTGGAACGAACCGGACTTACTAAAAACTACACTACTGTACGATTAGGTACACTGCCTATAAGTGTTGTAGCAAGGTTTAAGTATATCCATTCTATAAATAAATAAATATCTTGTGTAAAATTGTATCGTATTTAATAGTATTTCCTGCTAAAATTAATAACTATTTTATATACACCTCGCATAACATCAGCGCCCCTCTTTTCGGTAAAGTAATTTCGGTTCCATGACCTAATTTAACTCATGACGAATTTTTGAAATATTTTGGGTTGATTGATTAAAGATATTTATACCTTAAGAATAAACGTTAAATTTCGCAGTGATGTAATAAATTTTTGTATGATATCAATAATTTCGGTCGCAAGACCTAATTTCATCGAATACCAATTTAATACTTTATAGCGAACAAATTAGCGTTTATTATCAAAAGGTTAAAAATAAAAATAAAAATAGAAAATGTACCAACTTACCTGTGAAATAGATTTCTTAGTGATATGCTCTAGCCCACTCGAGCTGTAAAAGCAAACTCCGCGACTTGCGGAGTTTGAAGGGCAAAAATACCGCGACTCGCGGAGACCCAAATTCTGAAAAAGCCTATAAAAGCTCGCGCATTCTGAACGTTTTATATATCCTAATTCTATCTATCTCTCTATATACGTAAATATATATATATATATATATATATATATATATATATATATATATATATATATATATATATATATATATATATATATATATATATATATAAAATTTATATTTTAATTTTAATTTTAATTTCCAATAATAAGGGTATGTTAGCGAATATTGTAAGGGTGTAAGTTGAAATTCTATCCGTGTAACGCTACGCTATTTTTAATCATTGTAAGTTATGTTCAACCTTTTTAATTTAATGTCTCGTAGCTAAGTTATTATTATGCTTATTTAAAACGAAGTAATCATGATGTTGGGCTGATTACTAAAATTGGGTAATTGGGCTTTGTACCATAATTGGGGTTTGAACAAAAGAACGACACTTGTGGAAATTAGGCTATGTGCTATTAATGGGCTTTATATTTGTTTAACTAAATGATAGTTTGTTAATTTTAATAAAAAGATTTACAATTGGACGTCCCTATAAATAACCATATACACTCGATCGGACACGATGGGTGTAGTGACCCGAACTTTTCCATGTTTATATATATTAATTGAGATTGATATTTACATGATTAAATGTTTCCAACATGTTAAGCAATCAAACTTGTTAAGACTTGATTAATTGAAATATGTTTCATATAGACAATTGACCACCCAAGTTGACCGGTGATTCACGAACGTTAAAACTTGTAAAAATTATATGATGACATATATATGGATATATATATAGTTAACATGATACTATGATGAGTAAACATATCATTAAGTATATTAATAATGAACTACATATGTAAAAACAAGACTACTAACTTAATGATTTTTAAACGAGACATATATGTAACGATTATCGTTGTAAAGACATTTAATGTATATATATCATATTAAGAGATATTCATACATGATAATATCATGATAATTTAATAATTTAAAATCTCATTTGATATTATTAACATTGGGTTAACAACATTTAACAAGATCGTTAACCTAAAGGTTTCAAAACAACACTTACATGTAACGACTAACGATGACTTAACGACTCAGTTAAAATGTATATACATGTAGTGTTTTAATATGTATTTATACACTTTTGAAAGACTTCAATACACTTATCAAAATACTTCTACTTAACAAAAATTCTTACAATTACATCCTCGTTCAGTTTCATCAACAATTCTACTCGTATGCACCCGTATTTGTACTCGTACAATACACAGCTTTTAGATGTATGTACTATTGGTATATACACTCCAATGATCAGCCCTTAGAAGCCCATGTGAGTCACCTAACACATTTGGGAACCATCATTTGGCAACTAGCATGAAATATCTCATAAAATTACAAAAATATGAGTAATCATTCATGACTTAGTTACATGAAAACAAAATTACATATCCTTTATATCTAATCCATACACCAATAACCAAAAACACCTACAAACACTTTAATTCTTCAATTTTCTTCATCTAATTGATCTCTCTCAAGTTCTATCTTCAAGTTCTAAGTGTTCTTCATAAATTCTACAAGTTCTAGTTACATAAAATCAAGAATACTTTCAAGTTTGCTAGCTCACTTCCAATCTTGTAAGGTGATCATCCAACCTCAAGAAATCTTTGTTTCTTATAGTAGGTTATCATTCTAATACAAGGTAATAATCATATTCAAACTTTGGTTCAATTTCTATAGCTATAACAATCTTATTTCAAGTGATGATCTTACTTGAACTTGTTTTCGTGTCATGATTCAGCTTCAAGAACTTCAAGCCATCCATGGATCCGTTGAAGCTAGATCCATTTTTATCTTTTCCAGTAGGTTTATCTAAGGAACTTAAGGTAGTAATGATGTTCATAACATCATTTGATTCATACATATAAAGCTATCTTATTCGAAGGTTTAAACTTGTAATCACTAGAACATAGTTTAGTTAATTCTAAACTTGTTCGCAAATAAAAGTTAATCCTTCTAACTTGACTTTTAAAATCAACTAAACACATGTTATATATCTATATGATATGCTAACTTAATGATTTAAAACCTGGAAACACGAAAAACACCGTAAAATCGGATTTTCGCCGTCGTAGTAACACCGCAGGCTGTTTTGGGTTAGTTAATTAAAAACTATTATAAACTTTGAGTTAAAAGTTGTTATTCTGAGAAAATGATTTTTATTATGAACATGAAACTATATCCAAAAATCATGGTTAAACTCAAAGTGGAAGTATGTTTTCTAAAATGGTAATCTAGACGTCGTTCTTTCGACTGAAATGACTACCTTTACAAAAACAACTTGTAACTTATTTTTCTGACTATAAACCTATACTTTTTCTGTTTAGATTCATAAAATAGAGTTCAATATGAAACCATAGCAATTTGATTCACTCAAAACGGATTTAAAATGAAGAAGTTATGGGTAAAACAAGATTGGATAATTTTTCTCATTTTAGCTACGTGAAAATTGGTAACAAATCTATCCCAACCATAACTTAATCAACTTGTATTGTATATTATGTAATCTTGAGATACCATAGACACGTATACAATGTTTCAACCTATCATGTTGACACATCTATATATATTTCGGAACAACCATAGACACTCTATATGTGAATGTTGGAGTTAGCTATACAGGGTTGAGGTTGATTCCAAAATATATATAGTTTGAGTTGTGATCAATACTGAGATACGTATATACTGGGTCGTGGATTGATTCAAGATAATATTTATCGATTTATTTCTGTACATCTAACTGTGGACAACTAGTTGTAGGTTACTAACGAGGACAGCTGACTTAATAAACTTAAAACATCAAAAAATATTAAAAGTGTTGTAAATATATTTTGAACATACTTTGATATATATGTATATATTGTTATAGGTTCGTGAATCAACCAGTGGCCAAGTCTTACTTCCCGACGAAGTAAAAATCTGTGAAAGTGAGTTATAGTCCCACTTTTAAAATCTAATATTTTTGGGATGAGAATACATGCAGGTTTTATAAATGATTTACAAAATAGACACAAGTACGTGAAACTACATTCTATGGTTGAATTATCGAAATCGAATAGGCCCTTTTTTATTAAGTCTGGTAATCTAAGAATTAGGGAACAGACACCCTAATTGACGCGAATCCTAAAGATAGATCTATTGAGCCTAACAAACCCCATCCAAAGTACCGGATGCTTTAGTACTTCGAAATTTATATCATATCCGAAGGGTGTCCCGGAATGATGGGGATATTCTTATATATGCATCTTGTTAATGTCGGTTACCAGGTGTTCACCATATGAATAATGTTTATATCTATGTATGGGATGTGTATTGAAATATGAAATCTTGTGGTCTATTGTTACGATTTGATATATATATATAGGTTAAACCTATAACTCACCAACATTTTTGTTGACGTTTAAAGCATGTTTATTCTCAGGTGAATACTAAGAGCTTCCGCTGTTGCATACTAAAATAAGGACAAGATTTGGAGTCCATGTTTGTATGATATTGTGTAAAAACTGCATTCAAGAAACTGATTTCGATGTAACATATTTGTATTGTAAACCATTATGTAATGGTCGTGTGTAAACAGGATATTTTAGATTATCATTATTTGATAATCTACGTAAAGCTTTTTAAACCTTTATTTATGAAATAAAGGTTATGGTTTGTTTTAAAAATGAATGCAGTCTTTGAAAAACGTCTCATATAGAGGTCAAAACCTCGCAATGAAATCAATTAATATGGAACGTTTTTAATCAATAAGAACGGGACATTTCAGTTGGTATCCGAGCGTTGGTCTTAGAGAACCAGAATTTTGCATTAGTGTGTCTTATCGAGTTTGTTAGGATGCATTAGTGAGTCTGGACTTCGACCGTGTTTACTTGAAAAATGATTGCTTAACAAATTTTGTTGGAAACTATATATTTTTAACATGTGAATATTATGTGATATATTAATCTCTTAACGCGTTTGATATTATGTGATAGATGTCTACCTCTAGAACAAGTCCCATTGACTCACCTAATAATAATGAAGAGTCAAATGTAAATTGGAATGATTCGTGGACTGATTCACAAGTTCCCGAAGAGGAACCGGAAGAAGAGTCGGAACCGGAAGAAGAATCGGAACCGGAAGAAGAATCGGAACCGGATGAAGAAATAGAACCGGTGGGGGAAATAATAAAACGGTTAAGTAAAAGAAAATCCTCAACCAACTGACCAAGGTTAATTATGGTCAATGGTGTTTCCACCAAGGAAGCAAAATATTGGGAGGATTACCAATTCTCCGATGAATCGGATTCCGACGAGAATTCCGATGATGTTATAGAAATTACCCCAACTGAATTTAAAAAGGCAAAAGAAAATAATAAGGGAAAGGGCATAAAAATAGAGAAATCTAATTCCAACCCCGATGAACTTTATATGTATCGTCAACCCCCGAAGTCCTTAAGTTGTAACAATGACCCGGGAACCTCTAAACCACCAGGTTTTTCTAAACCAATGTGGAAAACGACGGCTCGTATTAGGGGAACATCATATATCCCTAGAAACTTGGCAAAACGAACCAAAACTGAAGAAGAAGAAACGAGCGAGTCGGAATAAGATAGTTGTATTCGTGTGGTGTAATATATGTAATATAGTGTGCTTATGCTTTATGATATATGTAAAAATTGCTTGTATTAATAAGTATTTTTTTTTATGAATCTAACTCTTGTCTATTTTACAGTTTAAAAACACAAAATGGATAGACAACCCAATATTTTAAGAGACCTACCCGGAGACATGATTGATGAAATCTTGTCTAGAGTCGGTCAGAATTCCTCGGCACAACTATTTAAGGCGAGATCAGTTTGTAAGACATTCGAAGAACGTTCCAAGAATGTGTTGGTTTATAAGAGACTTTCGTTTGAAAGATGGGGGATATCACATTGGGAAACCCATAAGTTACGATGTGTTTACTTTGACGCATATATTGTGGGGAACCCAAATGCTATTTTACGCAACGGGTTAAGAAATTATTTTGACTCAATGTATCCGAATATAGGACTTCATGATTTAGAAAAAGCGGCTAACATGCAACATAAAGAAGCATGCTATGCTTACGGGTTAGTAATGTTCGCTTCTCACCAAAGTGAGAAAAAGAACATCGGGCTACAACTATTAAACAAAACGTTCCCACAAGTGACGGAGTCGGTAATTGGGGTAAGAAATGAGGTTTTTAGGTTATTACGAGACTGTTGGTCATTACGTAACCCTCGTCCCTTTGACGACGTTACAACACGCTGTCTTATCAACGGCCATAACGGTTATGTTCCACAAGACCAAGGATGGGAAGTAGTCCTAGTAAAACCAGAATGCATGACTTGTTTCTGGACGTATGAATTACGTGTCTTTATTGCCTTTGCTGAACGACTTGCGTACTAGCTAGAATTATCTTCACAACTATCTTGTATCAAATTTATTGTGTGCTATATTTCATGCTATATGTAAAATAAGCGGTATTGTAAGTTTGTAAAATATTGTGTAAAAGTTTGAACGCGAAATATTATTATAATCAGTTTTTCATATAGAATTGTAGTAGTTGAATTGTATATTAGCTACTAAGTATGAACTTAACGGGTAGGTACTACCCGAATTTAAACTTATAAAACGCTAATATGAAGAAAAAGCTTTTATAAATGAGTTCATATTATGCTACGAAATACTATTAACTACTCTTAATATTCTGTATGATTAACTTGTTCCATTTGACTATTTTGAAGGAAATGGCACCGACTACTCGACACACCGTGAATATGAATGAAGAGGAATTCCGTACTTTTCTAGCTTCAAACATAGTCGCAGTACAGGCTGCGCTACATACCAACAATAACCTTGGATCTAGCAGTACATGAAATCGTGTAGGATGCACCTACAAAGAATTCACTGCCTGCAAACCTTTGGAATTTGATGGAACCGAAGGACCGATCGGATTGAAACGGTGGACCGAGAAGGTCGAATCGGTGTTTGCCATAAGTAAGTGTACTGAAGAGGACAAAGTGAAGTACGCTACGCATACCTTCACAGGTTCTGCGTTAACATGGTGGAATACTTATCTAGAGCAAGTGGGACAAGGCGATGCGTACGCATAACCGTGGTCAGCATTCAAGCACTTGATGAACGAGAAGTACCGTCCCAGAACCGAGGTCAATAAGCTCAAGACAGAACTTAGAGGGTTACGAACCCAAGGATTTGATATTACCACGTACGAAAGACGATTCACAGAATTGTGCCTATTGTGTCCGGGAGCATTCGAAGATGAGGAAGAGAAGATCGACGCGTTTGTGAAAGGATTACCGGAAAGAATCCAAGAAGATATAAGTTCACACGAGCCCGCCTCCATACAACAGGCATGTAGAATGGCTCACAAACTAGTGAACCAGATTGAAGAAAGAATTAAAGAACAGACTACCGAAGAGGCCAATGTGAAGCAAGTCAAAAGAAAGTGGGAGGAAAACGGTGATAAGAATCACCAATACAACAACAACAGAAATTACAAAAATAATCGCAACAACTATCCCAATAATCGCAACATCAATCGCAACTACAACAAATGGCCCAACAACAACAACAACAACAACAACAACAACAACAACAACAACAACAACAACAACAACAACAACAACAACAACAACAACAGCAACTATAACAATCATCCCAACAACAATAATAACCGCAACAACAACAACAATCAGAAGCAACTATGCCAAAGGTGTGAAAAGCATCACTCGGGGTTCTGCACCAAATTTTGCAACAAGTGTAAAAGAAATGGTCATAGTGCGGCGAAGTGTGAGGTCTACGGACCAGGGGTTAACAGAACGAAAGGAACAAATGGTGTCGGAACGAGTAATGGCGGAGCAAGTAGTGTCGGAGCAAGTTATGCCAATGTAGTTTGTTATAAATGTGGAAAATCGGGCCACATTATTAGAAATTGCCCGAACCAGGAGAACACGAATGGACAAGGCCGCGGAAGAGTTTTCAATATTAATGCGGCAGAGGCACAGGAAGACCCGGAGCTTGTTACGGGTACGTTTCTTATTGACAATAAATCTGCTTACGTTTTATTTGATTCGGGTGCGGATAGAAGCTATATGAGTAGAGATTTTTGTGCTAAATTAAGTTGTCCATTGACGCCGTTGGATAGTAAATTTTTACTCAAATTAGCAAACGGTAAATTAATTTCAGCAGATTATATATGCTTGAATCGAGAAATTAAATTGGGTAGCAAAATATTTAAGATTGATTTGATACCAGTAGAGTTAGGGAGTTTTGATGTAATAGTTGGCATGGACTGGCTGAAGAAGGTGAAAGCAGAGATCGTATGTTATAAAAATGCAATTCGCATTGTACGAGAAGGAGAACCCTTAATGGTGTACGGAGAAAAGGGCAACATGAAGCTACATCTTATTAGTAATTTGAAGGCACAAAAACTAATAAGAAAAGGTTGCTATGCTGTTCTAGCACACGTCGAGAAAGTACAAACTGAAGAAAAGAGCATCAATGATGTTTTTGTCGCAAAAGAATTTTCCGATGTATTTCCGAAAGAATTACCGGGACTACCTCCACATCGATCTGTTAAATTTCAAATAGATCTTATACCAGGAGCTGCACCAATAGCTCGTGCTCCTTATAGACTCGCACCCAGCGAGATGAAAGAACTGCAAAGCCAACTGCAAGAACTATTAGAACGTGGTTTCATTCGACCAAGCACATCACCATGGGGAGCTCCTGTTTTGTTTGTCAAGAAGAAGGATGGTACATTTAGGTTGTGTATTGACTACAGAGAGTTGAACAAACTTACCATCAAAAATCGTTATCCACTGCCGAGAATTGACGACTTATTTGATCAACTACAAGGCTCGTCGGTTTTTCGAAGATCGATTTACGTTCTGGATATCATCAAATGCGAGTAAAGGAGGATGATATTCCAAAAACTGCTTTTAGGACGCGTTATGGTCATTACGAGTTTATGGTTATGCCGTTTAGATTGACTAACGCACCAGCTGTGTTCATGGATCTTATGAACCGAGTGTGTGGGCCATATCTTGACAAGTTTGTCATTGTTTTCATCGATGACATACTTATTTACTCAAAGAATGATCAAGAGCACGAAGAACATTTGAGAAAAGTGCTAGAAGTATTGAGGAAAGAAAAACTGTACGCTAAGTTTTCAAAGTGTGCATTTTGGTTGGAAGAAGTTCAATTCCTCGGTCACATAGTGAACAAAGAAGGTATCCAGGTGGACCCGGCAAAGATCGAAACCGTTGAAAAGTGGGAAACCCCAAAAACTCCGAAGCATATACGTCAATTTTTAGGATTGGCTGGTTACTACAGAAGATTCATCCAAGATTTCTCCAAAATAGCAAAACCCTTGACTGCATTAACGCATAAAGGGAAGAAATTTGAATGGAAGGATGAACAAGAGAAAGCGTTTCAGTTATTGTAGAAAAAGCTAACTACGGCACCTATATTGTCATTGCCTGAAGGGAATGATGATTTTGTGATATATTGTGATGCCTCAAAGCAAGGTCTCGGTTGTGTATTAATGCAACGAACGAAGGTAATTGCTTATGCATCTAGACAATTGAAGATTCACGAGCAAAATTATACGACGCATGATTTGGAATTAGGCGCGGTTGTTTTTGCATTAAAGACTTGGAGGCACTACTTATATGGGGTCAAAAGTATTATATATACCGACCACAAAAGTCTTCAACACGTATTTAATCAGAAACAACTGAATATGAGGCAGCGTAGGTGGATTGAATTGTTGAATGATTACGACTTTGAGATTCGTTACCACCCGGGGAAGGCAAATGTGGTAGCCGACGCCTTGAGCAGAAAGGACAGAGATCCCATTCGAGTAAAATCTATGAATATAATGATTCACACTAACCTTACTACTCAAATAAAGGAGGCACAACAAGGAGTTTTAAAAGAGGGAAATTTAAAGGATGAAATACCCAAAGGATCGGAGAAGCATCTTAATATTCGGGAAGACGGAACCCGGTATAGGGCTGAAAGAATTTGGGTACCAAAATTTGGAGATATGAGAGAAATGGTACTTAGAGAAGCTCATAAAACCAGATACTCAATACATCCTGAAATGGGGAAGATGTACAAGGATCTTAAGAAACATTTTTGGTGACCGGGTATGAAAGCCGATGTTGCTAAATACGTAGGAGAATGTTTGACGTGTTCTAAGGTCAAAGCTGAGCATCAGAAACCATCAGGTCTACTTCAACAACCCGAAATCCCGGAATGGAAATGGGAAAACATTACCATGGATTTCATCACTAAATTGCCAAGGACTGCAAGTGGTTTTGATACTATTTGGGTAATAGTTGATCGTCTCACCAAATCAGCACACTTCCTGCCAATAAGAGAAGATGACAAGATGGAGAAGTTAGCACGACTGTATTTGAAGGAAGTCGTCTCCAGACATGGAATACCAATCTCTATTATCTCTGACAGGGATGGCAGATTTATTTCAAGATTCTGGCAGACATTACAGCAAGCATTAGGAACTCGTCTAGACATGAGTACTGCCTATCATCCACAAACTGATGGGCAGAGCAAAAGGACGATACAAACGCTTGAAGACATGCTACAAGAATGTGTTATTGATTTCGGAAACAGTTGGGATCGACATCTATCGTTAGCAGAATTTTCCTACAACAACAGCTACCATTCAAGCATTGAGATGGCGCCGTTTGAAGCACTTTATGGTAGAAAGTGCAGGTCTCTGATTTGTTGGAGTGAAGTGGGGGATAGACAGATTACGGGTCCGGAGATTATACAAGAAACTACCGAGAAGATCATCCAAATTCAACAACGGTTGAAAACCGCCCAAAGTCGACAAAAGAGCTACGCTGACATTAAAAGAAAAGGTATAGAATTTGAAATTGGAGAGATGGTCATGCTTAAAGTTGCACCTTGGAAAGGTGTTGTTCGATTTGGTAAACGAGGGAAATTAAATCCAAGGTATATTGGACCATTCAAGATTATTGATCGTGTCGGACCAGTAGCTTACTGACTTGAGTTACCTCAATAACTCACGGATGTACATAACACTTTCCACGTCTCGAATTTGAAGAAATGTTTTGCTAAAGAAGATCTCACTATTCCGTTAGATGAAATCCAAATCAACGAAAAACTTCAATTCATCGAAGAACCCGTCGAAATAATGGATCGTGAGGTTAAAAGACTTAAGCAAAACAAGATACCAATTGTTAAGGTTCGATGGAATGCTCGTAGAGGACCCGAGTTCACCTGGGAGCATGAAGATCAGATGAAGAAGAAATACCCGCATCTATTTCCAGAAGATTTGTCAACACCTTCAACAGCTTAAAATTTCGGGACGAAATTTATTTAACGGGTAGGTACTGTAGTGATCCGAACTTTTCCATGTTTATATATATTAATTGAGATTGATATTTACATGATTAAATGTTTCCAACATGTTAAGCAATCAAACTTGTTAAGACTTGATTAATTGAAATATGTTTCATATAGACAATTGACCACCCAAGTTGACCGGTGATTCACGAACGTTAAAACTTGTAAAAACTATATGATGACATATATATGGATATATATATAGTTAACATGATACTATGATAATTAAACATATAATTAAGTATATTAACAATGAACTACATATGTAAAAACAAGACTACTAACTTAATGATTTTTAAACGAGACATATATGTAACGATTATCGTTGTAAAGACATTTAATGTATATATATATCATATTAAGAGATATTCATACATGATAATATCATGATAATTTAATAATTTAAAATCTCATTTGATATTATAAACATTGGGTTAACAACATTTAACAAGATCGTTAACCTAAAGGTTTCAAAACAACACTTACATGTAACGACTAACGATGACTTAACGACTCAGTTAAAATGTATATACATGTAGTGTTTTAATATGTATTTATACACTTTTGAAAGACTTCAATACACTTATCAAAATACTTCTACTTAACAAAAATGCTTACAATTACATCCTCGTTCAGTTTCATCAACAATTCTACTCGTATGCACCCGTATTCGTACTCGTACAATACACAGCTTTTAGATGTATGTACTATTGGTATATACACTCCAATGATCAGCCCTTAGCAGCCTATGTGAGTCACCTAACACATGTGGGAACCATCATTTGGCAACTAGCATGAAATATCTCATAAAATTACAAAAATATGAGTAATCATTCATGACTTATTTACATGAAAACAAAATTACATATCCTTTATATCTAATCCATACACCACGACCAAAAACACCTACAAACACTTTCATTCTTCAATTTTCTTCATCTAATTGATCTCTCTCAAGTTCTATCTTCAAGTTCTAAGTGTTCTTCATAAATTCTACAAGTTCTAGTTACATAAAATCAAGAATACTTTCAAGTTTGCTAGCTCACTTCCAATCTTGTAAGGTGATCATCCAACCTCAAGAAATTTTTGTTTTTTACAGTAGGTTATCATTCTAATACAAGGTAATAATCATATTCAAACTTTGGTTCAATTTCTATAACTATAACAATCTTATTTCAAGTGATGATCTTACTTGAACTTGTTTTCGTGTCATGATTCAGCTTCAAGAACTTCGAGCCATCCAAGGATCCGTTGAAGCTAGATCCATTTTTCTCTTTTCTAGTAGGTTTATCCAAGGAACTTAAGGTAGTAATGATGTTCATAACATCATTCGATTCATACATATAAAGCTATCTTATTCGAAGGTTTAAACTTGTAATCACTAGAACATAGTTTAGTTAATTCTAAACTTGTTCGCAAATAAAAGTTAATCCTTATAACTTGACTTTTAAAATCAACTAAACACATGTTCTATATCTATATGATATGCTAACTTAATGATTTAAAACCTGGAAACACGAAAAACACCGTAAAATCGGATTTACGCCGTCGTAGTAACACCGCGGGCTGTTTTGGGTTAGTTAATTAAAAACTATGATAAACTTTGATTTAAAAGTTGTTATTCTGAGAAAATGATTTTTATTATGAACATGAAACTATATCCAAAAATCATGGTTAAACTCAAAGTGGAAGTATGTTTTCTAAAATGGTAATCTAGACGTCGTTCTTTCGACTGAAAATGACTACCTTTACAAAAACAACTTGTAACTTATTTTTCCGACAATAAACCTATACTTTTTCTGTTTAGATTCATAAAATAGAGTTCAATATGAAACCATAGCAATTTGATTCACTCAAAACGGATTTAAAATGAAGAAGTTATGGGTAAAACAAGATTGGATAATTTTTCACATTTTAGCTACGTGAAAATTGGTAACAAATCTATTCCAACCATAACTTAATCAACTTGTATTATATATTATGTAATCTTGAGATACTATAGACACGTATACAATGATTCGACCTATCATGTCGACACATCTATATATATTTCGGAACAACCATAGACACTCTATATGTGAATGTTGGAGTTAGCTATACAGGGTTGAGGTTGATTCCAAAATATATATAGTTTGAGTTGTGATCAATACTGAGATACGTATACACTGGGTCATGGATTGATTCAAGATAATATTTATCGATTTATTTCTGTACATCTAACTGTGGACAACTAGTTGTAGGTTACTAACGAGGACAGCTGACTTAATAAACTTAAAACATCAAAAAATATTAAAAGTGTTGTAAATATATTTTGAACATACTTTGATATATATGTATATATTGTTATAGGTTCGTGAATCAACCAGTGGCCAAGTCTTACTTCCCGACGAAGTAAAAATCTGTGAAAGTGAGTTATAGTCTCACTTTTAAAATCTAATATTTTTGGGATGAGAATACATGCAGGTTTTATAAATGATTTACAAAATAGACACAAGTACGTGAAACTACATTCTATGGTTGAATTATCAAATTCGAATATGCCCTTTTTTATTAAGTCTGGTAATCTAAGAATTAGGGAACAGACACCCTAATTGACACGAATCCTA
The DNA here is from genome assembly GCF_046630445.1 of Rutidosis leptorrhynchoides. Taxonomy (NCBI): domain Eukaryota; kingdom Viridiplantae; phylum Streptophyta; class Magnoliopsida; order Asterales; family Asteraceae; genus Rutidosis; species Rutidosis leptorrhynchoides. The sequence goes on along the minus strand of NC_092343.1, from coordinate 378,463,849 downwards.
AAGATAGATCTATTGGGCCTAACAAACCCCATCCAAAGTACCGGATGCTTTAGTACTTCGAAATTTATATCATATCCGAAGGGTGTCCCGGAATGATGGGGATATTCTTATATATGCATCTTGTTAATGTCGGTTACCAGGTGTTCACCATATGAATGATTTTTATCTCTATGTATGGGATGTGTATTGAAATATGAAATCTTGTGGTCTATTGTTACGATTTGATATATATATATATATAGGTTAAACCTATAACTCACCAACATTTTTGTTGACGTTTAAAGCATGTTTATTCTCAGGTGAATACTAAGAGCTTCCGCTGTTGCATACTAAAATAAGGACAAGATTTGGAGTCCATGTTTGTATGATATTGTGTAAAAACTGCATTCAAGAAACTGATTTCGATGTAACATATTTGTATTGTAAACCATTATGTAATGGTCGTGTGTAAACAGGATATTTTAGATTATCATTATTTGATAATCTACGTAAAGCTTTTTAAACCTTTATTTATGAAATAAAGGTTATGGTTTGTTTTAAAAATGAATGCAGTCTTTGAAAAATGTCTCATATAGAGGTCAAAACCTCGCAACGAAATCAATTAATATGGAACGTTTTTAATCAATAAGAACGGGACAGTTCAATGGGCGGGGTATTTATATGTACGAATAATCGTTCATTTAACAGGACACGGGAATGGATTAATAGTCTATGGAATTATTAAAACAGGGGTAAAATTATGTACAAGGACACTTGGCATAATTGATAACAAAGTATTAAAACCTTGGGTTACACGCAGTCGATAACCTGGTGTAATTATTAAATAAAGTATTAAAATCTTGTTACAGTTTAAGTCCCCAATTAGTTGGAATATTTAACTTCGGGTATAAGGATAATTTGACGAGGATACTCTCACTTTATATTTATGATTGATGGACTGTTATGGACAAAAACCAGACGGACATATTAAATAATCCAGGACAAAGGACAATTAACCCATGGGCATAAAACTAAAATCAACACGTCAAACATCATGATTACGGAAGTTTAAATAAGCATAATTCTTTTATTTCATATTTAATTTCCTTTATTTTATATTTAATTGCACTTTTAATTATCGCACTTTTATTTATTGTTATTGTATTTAATTGCAATTTAAATTATCGTACTTTTTAATTATTGCAATTTTATTTTATCGCACTTTTATTTATCGTTATTTACTTTACGCTTTAAATTAAGTCTTTTATTTTTTTAATATTTTACATTAGGTTTTAACTGCGACTAAGTTTTAAAATCGACAAACCGGTCATTAAATGGTAAAAACCCTCTTTTATAATAATAATAATACTACTACTACCTATATATATATATATATATATATATATATATATATATATATATATATATATATATATATATATATATATATATATATATATATATATACACACAAATATAGTTTTAAAAATATAGCGTTAAACTTCACTAGCTTTCCCTGTGGATCGAACCGGACTTACTAAAAACTACACTACTGTACGATTAGGTACACTGCCTATAAGTGTTGTAGCAAGGTTTAAGTATATCCATTCTATAAATAAATAAATATCTTGTGTAAAATTGTATCGTATTTAATAGTTTTTCCTAGTAAAAAATAAAGCTATTTCATATACGCCTCGCACAACATCAAACCTATATTTTGATACTTCCTACCATTTATTTCAAGACTATATTGCTTGAGGACAAGCAACGCTTAAGTGTGGGAATATTTGATAATGCTAAAAATGAACATATATTTCATAGCATTATCCCTCAAGAAAGACAAGATTTTAGTTGAAGTTGTCCTATTTACAAGTAATATTCGTTTAAATAATAAAAGGTGAAGACAAAAGACAGATTCGACGAATTGAAGACGCAAACGACCAAAAAGCTCAAAAGTACAAAATACAATCAAAGAGGTTCCAATTATTAATAAGAAACGTCTCAGAATTACAAGAGTACAAGATTCAAAACGCAAAGTACAAGATATTAAATTGTACGCAAGGACGTTCGAAAATCCGGAACCGGAACCAGAGTCAACTCTCAACGCTCGACGCAACGGACTAAAAATTACAAGTTAACTATGTATATAAATATAATATAATATATAATTAGTTATATAAATTATATATATATATTATATTTATATATTAAAACCGTCGGCAAAGAAGATCCAAAAAGGGATGAGCTGTAAAAGCAAACTCCGCGACTTGCGGAGTTTGAAGGGCAAAAATACCGCGACTCGCGGAGCCCCAAATTCTGAAAATGCCTATAAAAGCTCGCGCATTCTGAACGTTTTATATATCCATATATCATCTCTCTCTATATACGTAAATATATATATATAATTTATATTTTAATTTTAATTTTAATTTTAATTAATAATAATAAGGTTATGTTAGCGAATGTTGTAAGGGTGTAAGTCGAAATTATGTCCGTGTAACGCTACGCTATTTTTAATCATTGTAAGTTATGTTCAACCTTTTTAATTTAATGTCTCATAGCTAAGTTATTATTATGCTTATTTAATCCGAAGTAATCATGATGTTGGGCTAAAAATATTTAAATTTGGGTAATTGGGCTTTGTACCATAATTGGGGTTTCGACAAAAGAACGACACTTGTGGAAATTAGACTATGGGCTATTAATGGGCTTTATATTTGTTTAACTAAATGATAGTTTGTTAATTTTAATATAAAGATTTACAATTGGACGTCCCTATAAATAACCATATACACTCAATCGAACATGATGGGCGGGATATTTATATGTACGAATAATCGTTCATTTAACCGGACACGGGAATGGATTAATAGTCTATGGAATTATTAAAACAGGGGTAAAATTATGTACAAGGACACTTGGCATAATTGATAATTAAGTATTAAAACCTTGGGTTACACGCAGTCGATAACCTGGTGTAATTATTAAACAAAGTATTAAAATCTTGTTACAGTTCAAGTCCCCAATTAGTTGGAATATTTGACTTCGGGTATAAGGATAATTTGACGAGGATACTCGCACTTTATATTTATGACTGATGGACTGTTATGGACAAAAACTAGACGGACATATTAAATAATCCAGGACAAAGGACAATTAACCCATGGGCATAAAACTAAAATCAACACGTCAAACATCATGATTACGGAAGTTTAAATAAGCATAATTATTTTATTTCATATTTAATTTCCTTTATTTTATATTTAATTGCACTTCTAATTATCGCACTTTTATTTATTGTCATTGTATTTAATTGCACTTTTAATTATCGTACTTTTTAATTATCGCAATTTTATTTTATCGCACTTTTATTTATCACAATTTCCTTATTGTTATTTACTTTACGCTTTAAATTAAGTTATATTTATTTTTATTATTTTACATTAGGTTTTAACTGCGACTAAATTTTTTAAAATCGACAAACCGGTCATTAAACGGTAAAAACCCCCCCTTTTATAATAATAATATTACTTACTTATATATTTTTATTTTTATAAATTAAAACTAATATAGCGTTAAGCTTTGTTTAAAGATTTTACCTGTGGAACGAACCAGACTTACTAAAAACTACACTGCTGTACGATTAGGTACACTGCCTATAAGAGTTGTAGCAAGGTTTAAGTATATCCATTATATAAATAAATAAATATCTTGTGTAAAATTGTATCGTATTTAATAGTTTTTCCTAGTAAAATATAAGCTATTTCATATACACCTCGCATAACATCAAGTATTTTTGGCGCCGCTGCCGGGGTTTGATGAATTAATAGTTTTAATGGTAACCAAGTGTTTAAATTAAAAAATTTTAAAATTTCGAAAGAATTTAACCCCTTCCCACACTTAAGATCTTGCAATGCCCTCATTTGCAAGAAATCAGTAGCAATTTAAATTATTGAGGGTGATTAGCGTAGAAAAATGATTAAATTTTACCAAAGTTTCCAACATATTGTTGTTTTGTTGAATGATAAATGGTGCACATCATTTGTTCATTCCGTCTTGTTGTTATTTCACATATATTTTGCATCTTGTCGTCAAAATTGGTTGTTTTCGCTAAACTTAATGCCAGTCTTTGAAAATGCGTTGTTTTACCCTGTTGTGTACATAAGATAAACTGCAAACATATATACATATTTTTGAAGTTTGGTATATTACCCCACATTCAAAAATTATTAAAATCTAATAATAAAAGTTAGAAAATTATAAAAACTATTACAATATCAACATAAGTGCTAAATGTAGTAACATTACAAAAATAAAATAAATAAAACTAAATAAACTAGGTTTGATACTGATACCAGTAGGGGTTCCATGCATAACCGTATGTGTTATAAAATGCTTCAGCTGGGTTATAAGTAGGATACGGTGGTTGGATTTCTATAGACCAGGGAGGAAATATGGGCTTTGGAGTAGGAATATAGTTTCTACCTACATGTTGGCAATGAGCTATGATGTGGTTTTGATGAACTTGCCAATCTTCAAATGCTCGATGTCTAGCATTTTCATACTCTTGTGAAGCTATAAACCTTTGCATTTCTGTCATTTCATTTCCCCCCTCCCACATTACCTGGCTGTTGATTTCTTTCAACCTGTGGATGTCTTCCATTATATTGTACCGTGGCGTTATTTCGCCTCTTCAAAACCTTAGCACCATGATATACATTTAAACCAATTGTATCGTGAGGTTCTGGTTCTTAGATTAATAATCCCCCCGACTTATATCCACATCGAGATACTCAGTAATTAATGTAATAAATATACCACCTCCTATTATACTGTGCGGTCTCATCCCCTAACCATAGCCGATAAATAATAACCCACACAATAAGGTATACTTACAGCACTTTGTGGGTCTCGAATACACATGTGGTAAAATAAATCTTGCTGATTTACCTTTTCCTTATTTTTACCTCGCTGTGTAATCGAGTTCGCTAGAAACCTATGGATTACTCTTAATTCAGCTCTATCAATATCAAGATAAGAGTAATTTCCCCCTTTAAATCAGTGATGGCTAGTCATTTGACTCCATACACCATGCGTATCAAAATATTCATCATTCTTCCTACCATTTAATATCAACCCTTGACAATCGGCAGATGCTAGCTCCTCAGGCGTATATATACGTAAGGCCTGAGCCATGTCTAGTAGAGACATGTGGCGCATCGAACCTCCTAACAAAAATCTAATAAAAGTTCGATCGGTTAAACTAGCTACCCGATCATTTATTTCTATACTACACAATAATTCTTCACACCATACTTTATATACAGGTCTACGCATGTTGAATAATCGTACCCAATCGTTAAAAGTAGAATTACCATACCTCTGTGTAAGTAATTCTCTAATTGGCTCGGCCAATTGCACTACCTCTAATGGTTCCCATTCTATTACCCTTGGTACTTCAATAGCTTTAGAATGAAGAGTGTGCAAGCCCCTTTGGTATTTTGGATAATCTATCCAACGTCTATCTAATCTCAAGTTCGGGTGCAAATCTTCCACGTGCATATCTGAAAATGTCATAACTGGATGAGGTATATCTTGTTTGTAATAGTTATCAACATCCTGTTGTTCCGCATTCTCAGGAGGATCAATGCGAGCTTGGGATGAAGATTCACCCCTTTCAGTCATTTTCCTTGAGTAATTCCTTGATAGCATCCTTCTCAACATGATTTTATGAAAGATTTGATGAAAAATGGTGAGAAAATTCGATTTTGTGTGTGTTTTTCGTGTTTGTTTTCGCAGTTTTGTGGGGTGTTTGTGTGGATACTGATCTGTTCGGCCGTTTTTATTTTTTTCTGGATTTTGCAAACTCCGCGAGTCGCGGTGTTTACCCATTACAAACTCCGCGAGTCGCGGTGTTTGTATTTTTTTATTTATTTTATTTTTTTTATAAAAACCTTAACTTATAAAACAATTAATTAATTAATTCTAAAATTTTGTTTCCCTTGTTATTTAGGGCGAGGTCGTTTCGGAACAATGTCCTAGTCCGTCCCTCGACAAAATTTTAAAATTTGTCAATTTAAAGCGCGGTTTTAAAAGCAAAGATTTATGGGTTTTTTTAATGTTTTTGGCATACTTTAATTCAATAAGATTAAAAATAATGATAATAAAAGTTCTCGTCCCTCCCTCGGGTAAAGCAATTTCGGTTCAAAGACCTAGTCTTCAACTCACGACGAATTTTAAAAATCATATTTTTAACTTAGCGAAATAAAGTAAATTTTTGTTTTTTAAATTCACACCAAACTTAAATTTAAAATGCATAAAATTAAAAATTCATATTTTAAAAATTCACACCAAACTTAAATTATATTTTTGTTTTTATACATACAAACTTATATTAAAAATATTAATTTTTTTAAATATTTACAATTTTAAATATATTAATTTTAAAAATTGCACAATATTAATTTAATATTAATTTTAAAAATATGGTAAAAATAAAATTAAAAATATTTTTGGCTTTTATCCCACTTTAATCAATCAAATATTATGAAAAATATGCACCCCTCTTTTCGGTAAAGTAATTTCGGTTCCATGACCTAATTTAACTCATGACGAATTTTTGAAATATTTTGGGTTGATTGATTAAAGATATTTATACCTTAAGAATAAACGTTAAATTTCGCAGTGATGTAATAAATTTTTGTATGATATCAATAATTTCGGTCGCAAGACCTAATTTCATCGAATACCAATTTAATACTTTATAGCGAACAAATTAGCGTTTATTATCAAAAGGTTAAAAATAAAAATAAAAATAAAAACTGTACAAACTTACCTGTGAAATAGATTTCTTAGTGATATGCTCTAGCCCACTCATAAGATAGTCGGACTAATTGATTTTCCATGGCTACATAGGCGTAACCTCGAGCATTCAGTGTTTTTTCTTCTAAACATATGAACGGTCCATCTCTGCATAAAGTAACAAATTCGGTGTTTGAATAGGTTTGATTATTTGAACATTTACCTTCGTGTGACCATTTTCCGCATTTGTGACATCTTTCAAGGTGTCGTGCTCTTCTTTTCGCTGCGGATTTTGATTTTCCTTTACCAAATTGTAACTTATTATCTTCGCATCTGGATTCTTTTCTTACTCCGTCCAATTTACCTCTGATTAATGATACTATTTCACTTGGAAGTGTGTTATTATTACGTTTAGTGATCAAAGCGTGTAGCATTAGACCATGGTTTAGTTCACAGGAAGTCTTCATCTCGTAAATCCTAAAAAAATAAAAATATCAGAATGGGGGGAGAAGACTAGTTCTTTAGGGTCTGCTAGGGAAAGACCATTCGGGTTCCATTTTCGAGACCTACACGAAAACAGAAAATCTAACTCTAACAGAAATACATATTATCCTTTAAAAGACTTGATTCTCCCCACACTTAGTTAGCTGTGGTGTTGAAATTGTGATTAACTTCGTTGTCAACTTTCATCGGACTATCTATGTAATGTTTAACTCTGTGACCATTAACCTTAAATTCAATCCCATTTGAATTTATTAACTCTACTGTTCCGTATGGGAAAACTCTTTTGACTATGAATGGTCCAGACCATCTTGATTTCAATTTTCCAGGAAATAGCTTGAATCGTGAATTGAAAAGAAGAACTCTGTCTCCTTCTTTAAATTCTTTTGAACTTCTGATTCTTTTATCATGCCATTTCTTCGTTCTTTCTTTATAGATTAACGAATTTTCGTATGATTCATGTCTTAATTTTTCTAATTCGTTTAATTGACTTAACCGTAGACGTCCAGCTTCATGTAAATCAAGATTACATGTCTTTAAAGCCCAAAATGCTTTGTGTTCAATTTCTACTGGAAGATGACATGCTTTTCCATAAACGAGTCTAAAAGGTGTGGTTCTAATTGGAGTTTTGTAAGCTGTTCTAAAAGCCCAGAGTGCATCCTCCAATTTAATGGACCATTCCTTCGGATTTGATCCTACGGTTTTCTCTAGAATACGTTTTAAAGCTCGGTTGGTATTTTCAATTTGTCCACTTGTTTGTGGATGATAAGCGGTGGAGATTTTATGAGTTACTCCATATCTTTTAAGAACTTTCTCAAGTTGATTATTACAAAAATGAGTTCCCCGATCACTTATTTAAGCTTTCGGTGTTCCAAACCTTACAAAAATACGTTTTAAAAAGTTGACTACAACTCGTGCATCGTTAGTTGGGAGAGCTTGTGCTTCCGCCCATTTAGATACATAATCAATGGCAACGAGTATGTAGAGATTATTATGAGATTTTGGAAATGGACCCATAAAGTCAATACCCTAAATGTCAAATACTTCACATACTTGAATGACATTTTGTGGCATTTCATCACGTTGACTTATTTTTTCGGCCCTTTGACAAGCATCACAGGATTTGCAAAGAAGGTGCGCGTCTTTGTAAATTGTAGGCCAATAGAATCCAGTATCATAAACTTTTCTTGCTATTAGTTGTGGCCCATAATGCCCTCCTGTTGGTCCTGTGTGACAATGGTTTAAGATTTTACTAGCTTCATCTCCGAATACACATCGGCGTATTATTCCATCAGGATAACTTTTAAACAAATGTGGATCTTCCCAGAAATAGTGTTTTATATCACTGAAGAATTTCTTTCGTTTTTGGTACGATAATCCTTTTTCAAGGAATCCACATACTAAGTAGTTTGCATAGTCTGCAAACCATGCAATTTCATTATGATCTATCTTCAATAGATATTCATCAGGAAAGTTGTCTTGTATGGCCGATTCATTTAGAACTTCTAATTCGTGATTTTCAAGACGAGAAAGATTATCAGCGACGAGATTTTCTGCTCCCTTTTTATCTCGGATTTCAATATCAAACTCTTGTAAGAGTAAGATCCAACGGATTAATTGTGGTTTGGCATCTTGTTTCGAAAATAGGTATCTAAGAGCAGAATGGTCGGTATAGACCACCGTTTTTGCTAGAACGAGATATGAACGAAATTTATCAAAAGCAAAGACAATAGCAAGGAGTTCTTTTTCAGTAGTTATGTAATTCGTTTGTGCTTCTTGTAACGTCTTACTAGCATAATATATAGGTTGAAATCGTTTTTCAATCCTTTATCCTAAAACGGCTCCCATTGCAAAATCGCTTGCATCGCACATAAGTTCAAACGGTAGATTCCAATTTGGAGTTATCATGATCGGCGCATTAGTGAGTTTCTCTTTAAGAATATTAAAAGATTTGATGCATTCATCTGAAAAGATGAATGGAGCATCCTTTTCTAGGAGTTTATTCATAGGAGTGGCAATTTTAGAAAAATCTTTAATGAAACGTTGGTAAAAACAGGCATGCCCTAGAAAACTCCTAACTCCTCTAACATTGGTGGGATGTGGAAGTTTAGCAATTACATCTACTTTAGCTCTATCCACTTCAATTCCTTCCTTTGAAATTTTATGACCAAGAACGATGCCTTCTTTAACCATGAAATGGCATTTCTCCCAATTAAGTACTAGATTTGATTGTTCGCATCTAATAAGCATTCGATCAAGATTAGCTAGACATGTTTCAAAAGTATCACCGAAGACTGAAAAGTCATCCATGAAAACTTCCATGCATTCTTCTATCATGTCGTGAAAAATGGCCATCATGCACCTTTGAAAGGTTGCAGGGGCGTTGCAAAGTCCAAATGGCATGCGTTTGTAAGCAAAAGTACCATAAGGGCACGTGAACGTGGTTTTCTCTTGGTCCTCGGGTGCTATTGGAATTTAAAAATATCCGAAAAAATCATCAAGAAAACAATAGTACTATTTCCGGCTAATATTTTCAACATTTGATCAATGAAAGGTAAGGGAAAGTGATCTTTTCTGGTGGCGTCATTTAATTTTCTATAATCAATACACACACGCCATTCTGTTACAGTCCTAGTAGGAATAAGCTCATTTTTCTCATTTGTGATGACAGTCATGCCACCCTTCTTAGGCACGCATTGAACTGGGCTTACCCATGGACTATCAGAAATTGGATAAATTAAACCTGCATCTAGCAGTTTAATAATTTCTTTCTTAACAACATCTTGCATATTCGGATTTAGTCTTCGTTGGCGTTGCACATACGTTTTATGACCTTCTTCCATAAGGATTTTATGTGTGCAATACGAAGGACTTATTCCTTTAATATCATGAATCTTCCATGCAATGGCTGGTTTATGAGCTTTCAACACATAAATGAGTTGAGATTTTTCATTTTCAGTAAGAAAAGACGATATTATTACAGGTAATTCAGATTCACCATGTAAATAAGCGTATTCCAAATAGTTTGGAAGTGGCTTTAACTCTAATGTCGGAGGTTCTTCTATCGATGATTTATATCGATATCTATCTTCTTCTTTTAGCATTTGAATTTCTTCTGTTGTTGGTTCATATCCATTAGCTATTAGTGTAGCTAACATTTCAGTTTCATCAATTGGTTCAGTTCCTTCTCCTAAAGAACATTCTCCTGTTCCTTGTAATTCTGGAAATTCTTCTAACAATTCTGCATGTGATTATATAGTTTGAATATAATAACATAAATCATCTGCAGATTGTGGTTGTTGCATTGCTCTATCAACTGAAAAGGTAACACTCTCATCCTCTATACTTAGGGTCAATTTCTTGCCAAACACGTCTATCATTGCTTTAGCCGTGTTTAAGAATGGTCTTCCTAATATGAGAGGAACTTGAGAATCTTCTTCCATGTCCAGAACAACAAAATCTACTGGAAATACTAAAGTACCAACTTTAACTAGCATGTTCTCCATTATCCCTCTAGGATATTTTATTGATCGATCGGCTAGTTGTATACTTATTCTTGTTGGTTTCAATTCTTCAAGGTCTAGTTTAGCGTATAGTGAATACGACATTAAATTTATACTAGCACCTAAGTCTGCCAATGCTTCTATTAAACTAAGACTACCCAGAAAACATGAAATTGTGAAACTTTCTGGATCAGATAATTTTTATGGTATCTTATTCAACAGCACTGCTGAACAATTAGCATTCATAGTAACGGCCGAGAGTTCTTCCATTTTCTTTCTATTTGTGATTAGATCTTTCAGAAATTTAGCATATCTAGGCATTCCTGAAATTACATTAATGAAAGGAAGATTTACATTTATCTGTTTAAACATATCCAAGAATTTGGATTGCTCGGCTTCAAGTCCCCCTTTTTTTCATTTTACTCAGGTAAGGAAGTGGTGGTTGGTATGGTTTAACATAAGGTTTAGCCTTAACTGTGTTATCTTCATTAACCTTTTCAACTACCGGTTCCTTTTCCTTATCTTGTTCAGGTTGTGGTTCTTGTGGAGTAGGAATAGCTTCATCAGAAGATACAGGTATTTCAGGTGGTTTAAGTGTAATACCACTTCTTGTGGTAATGGCTTTAGCTGTTTCATTCCGGGGGTTAACATTTGTATCACTAGGTAAACTTCCCGATTTTCTTTCACCTATTAACCTTGCTAGGTTACTCACTTCTTGTTCCAAATTTTGAATAGAAGCTTGTTGATTTCTAAATGCTTGAGCATTTTGTTCATTCGTTTGTTTCTGAGATGTGAAAAACTGTGTTTGAGTTTCAACTAGCTTCGTCATCATATCTTCTAAATTCGGCTTTTTATCATCAGTTTGTGGTGATTTGTTTTGAAAATTAGGTCTTTGCTGATTGTAAGTATTATTGGATACTTGTTGATTGCTAGGACCTTGTTGGTTATTGTATGTTACATTTCGGTTATAATTCTGGTTTTGATTGTAAATTGATCTTGACGGTTGATAATTATTCTGATAATTATTTCCAGGCCTTTGGTTTATGTATGAAATATTCTCTCTTTGTTCCATTGTTAGTTCAATACTGAGACAATCTTTTGTCAAATGTGGTCCTCCACACTGCTCATAACTAATTCGTATTGAGTGTATATCTTTAGTCATCTTTTCCATTCGTCTCTCGACAGCATCTATCTTTGCGGAAATGGAATCTAAGTCATGGCTAGAATCGGCTCTAGCTGCTTTAGATGATCTAACGATATCTTTTTTTTGGTGCCACTCATGTGAGTGGGAAGCAGTGTTATCAATAATTTTATAAGCATCAGTTTCGGTTTTCTTCATAATAGAACCACCAGCTGCTATATCTATGTCTTTTCTTGTAGTGATGTCGCATCCTTGGTAGAATATTTGTACTATTTGACAGGTGTCTAAACCATGTTGCGGACATCCTCTCAATAACTTTCCAAATCTGGTCCATGCCTCATATAGAGTTTCATTCGGTTTCTGTGTGAACGTAACAATTTCTCCTTGAAGTCTTACGGCTTTAGATGCCGGAAAGAATTGTTTAAGAAAATTTTCAACTAAAACGTCCCATGTATCAATCGCCCCTTCAGGTAACGATTCCAACCAATCTTTGGCTTCTCCCTTTAAATTCCAGGGAAATAACATGAGATATATCTGTTCATCCTCAACTTCTCGAATTTTAAATAGAGTACAGATCCTATTAAAAGTACGAAGATGTTCATTTGGATCTTCCTTCGGCGCACCACTAAATTGGCATTGATTAGTCACCATATGTAGAATTTGTCCTTTGATTTCATAATCTGGCGCATTAATGTCAGGATGAGTAATTGCGTGACCTTGGCCAGTGCGTTTAGCTCTCATTCGGTCTTCCATACTTAAAGGTTCCAGATTCTCCACGATTGAATTTGTTGAATCTGAATCACTAGAGGATTCTGATTTAATGGTTCGTTCCTCAACAATCTCTGTTTGAATGATTGGTGGTTCCGGAGGAAAAATTAATGGTTCAGGATCTATGAATCGTCCCTGAATATTCTCCGGATTCTCAATTGTGAGGTCGGTTTCAAAAAATGGATTATCGGAAATTTGAATTGGAGTACTTGGTCGACTGGATGACGATTCTAAATAAAAATCAACGGCGACAATATTAGCTAGATGTCTTGATCTGGTTACAGGTGGTGAACGTACAAAAGGTGGTGAACGTCTTGCTCGTGCATTCACTGAATATCCTATTAGTTTTTAAAAGGAAAGAAAAATTATATAAGTTATCCAATTAATAGACTTTTCTGATTTTGCCCACATTTCGAATAGCCAAAAGATGCAGCAGAGGGGCATGATTCATTTGGTCTCAATATAATTGAGTACTGTTTGGCTCCAATAACCCGGTCCACGTACAAATCCAACTATTACTACGAACCAGAAAATTTTGATGTCTATCAATTTAACCACTTAAAATAAATTTTCGTAATTTTAAGAAATTTAGAGAAGAAGTAGAAAAAATTCTATGTCCTAAAACTAGAATGTCGAGAAATAAGAAAGAAAAATAGCGCGTCGAAAAAGGTCGAAAAAGAAAAGGGTTGAAAAATAAAAGGCGTCGAAAAATAAGAAAGAAAAAGAGTGACTATAAAACTTAAAAACACTCGACAAACCCAACCTTATTACTATCACTAACTTAAAATTAAAATTGCAAATTGAGATTACTAATTGGAGTGATAATTGATACATAGGTAAAAGGCGTCGAAAAATAAAAATAAGAAAGTAGCGCGTCGAACGGCGTCGCAAAATTCTAAAGCACCTAGATCTTAGTCTAAAGAAAAAGCACTTAAGGGATTTTACGAAAAATCCTAAAAATCTAGAAGTAAAAATAACTATGGCAAAAATTATGACTTAAAACTAAATACGAATGATAAAAATACAAAAATTACGAATAAACGATTAAAAAAATAAGAATAAAAATAAGATTAAAATTGATAAAATTATTTAATTTTATAAAAATATTATTTTTATATATTTATATTATAAAAGTATTAATTTTTATATATTAATAAACTAATTAAACTTAATATTACAAATTAATTAAAACTTAAATTAAATACTAAATGAATTAAATATTTAACCCTAAATACAAATTAATTAATAATAATAAATAATACTCTGTAATTAATGCAGATTAGGGTTCTGGTCATACGCGTTAGGGCGGCTCCGCGAGTTGCGGTGCCACGTACCAAATAAACCCGCGAGTCACGGAGGTTAAAATTTTAAATCCACAAGTTTCGTTCGACAGTTTTTGTAGTTTTTTTAAATTATATTTTATATAATTTTCTGTTTTTAATAATTATATTTTTATAAAACTTATATAGAAATACTTTATAATTTTATAAATAAAAATCTTAAAAATTGATTTATATATATTTTTTTTTCGGTTTTTAATATTTAAAATGTATTTTTACAAAAACTAAATAAAACTTAATAAAAATCTCTTTTTTTTATGTGGCGTTTCGCTTCGGCGTTCCCCGGCAGCGGCGCCAAAAATACTTGATGTGTCAGAGGTGTATATGAAATAGCTTATATTTTACTAGGAAAAACTATTAAATACGATACAATTTTACACAAGATATTTATTTATTTATAGAATGGATATATTTAAACCTTTCTACAACACTTATAGACAGTGTACCTAATCGTACAGTAGTGTAGTTTTTAGTAAGTCCGGTTCGTTCCACAGGGAAAATCTTTTAAACAAAGCTTAACGCTATATTAGTTTTAATTTATAAAAATACAAAAATATATAAGTAATATTATTATTATAAAGAGGGGTTTTTACCGTTTAATGATCGGTTTGTCGATTTTTAAAACTTTAGTCGCAGTTAAAACCTAATGTAAAATATTAAATAAATAAAAGACTTAATTTAAAGCGTAAAGTAAATAACGATAATAAAATTGCGATAAATAAAAGTGCGATAAAATAAAATTGCAATAATTAAAAAGTACGATAATTAAAAGTGCAATTAAATACAATAACAATAAATAAAAGTGCGATAATTAAAAGTGCAATTAAATATAAAATAAAGGAAATTAAAAATGAAATAAAAGAATTATGCTTATTTAAACTTTCGTAATCATGATGTTTGACGTGTTGATTTTAGTTTTATGCCCATGGGTTAATTGTCCTTTGTCCTGGATTATTTAATATGTCCGTCTGGTTTTGTCCATAACAGTCCATCAGTCATAAATATAAAGTGCGAGTATCCTCGTCAAATTATCCTTATACCCGAAGTTAAATATTCCAACTAATTGGGGACTTAAACTGTAACAAGATTTTAATACTTTGTTTAATAATTACACTAGGTTATCGACTGCGTGTAACCCAAGGTTTTAATACTTTGTTATCAATTATGCCAAGTGTCCTTGTACATAATTTTACCCCTGTTTTAATAATTCCATAGACTATTAATCCATTCCCGTGTCCGGTTAAATGAACGATTATTCGTACATATAAATATCCCGCCCATCGTGTCCGATTGAGTGTATATGGTTATTTATAGGGACGTCCAATTGTAAATCTTTATATTAAAATTAACAAACTATCATTTAGTTAAACAAATATAAAGCCCATTAATAGCCCATAGTCTAATTTCCACAAGTGTCGTTCTTTTGTCCAAACCCTAATTATGGTACAAAGCCCAATTACCCAAATTTAAATATTTTTAGCCCAACATCATGATTAATTCGGATTAAATAAGCATAATAATAACTTAGCTACGAGACATTAAATTAAAAAGGTTGAATATAACTTACAATGATTAAAAATAGCGTAGCGTTACACGGACAGAATTTCGACTTACACCCTTACAACATTCGCTAACATAACCTTATTATTATTAATTAAAATTAAAATTAAAATTAAAATATAAATTATATATATATATATTTACGTATATAGAGAGAGAGATGATATATGGATATAGGATATATAAAACGTTCAGAATGCGCGAGCTTTTATAGGCATTTTTGTCCAGGACAGCTCCGCGAGTTGCGGCATTTTTGCACTACAAACTCCGCGAGTCGCGGAGTTCGTAAATCCAGCTCACACAAGTTTGGATCCTAGTCTGCCGACGG
Source organism: Rutidosis leptorrhynchoides (assembly GCF_046630445.1). Taxonomy (NCBI): domain Eukaryota; kingdom Viridiplantae; phylum Streptophyta; class Magnoliopsida; order Asterales; family Asteraceae; genus Rutidosis; species Rutidosis leptorrhynchoides. The sequence goes on along the minus strand of NC_092343.1, from coordinate 378,447,928 downwards.
TTTTAGTATATAAATATAATATATATATAATTTATATAATTAATTATATATTATATTATATTTATATACATAGTTAACTTGTAATTTTTAGTCCGTTGCGTCGAGCGTTGAGAGTTGACTCTGGTCCCGGTTTCGGATTTTCGAACGTCCTTGCGTACAATTTAATATCTTGTAGTTTGCGTTTTGAATCTTGTACTCTTGTAATTCTGAGACGTTTCTTATCAATAATTGGAACCTCTTTGATTGTATTTTATACTTTTGAGCTTTTTGGTCGTTTGCGTCTTCAATTCGTCGAATCTATCTTTTGTCTTCACCTTTTATTATTTAACCGAATATCACTTGTAAATAGGACAATTGCAACTAAAAGCTTGTCTTTCTTGAGGAATAATGCTATGAAATATATATTCGTTTTTAGCATTATCAGCTTGAAAGTTCTTGAAGTAGGATCATGACACAAAAACAAGTTCAAGTAAGATCTTTACTCGAATTAAGATAGTTTATAGTTATAGAAATTGATTCAAAGTTTGTATATGAATATTACCTTGAATAAGAAAGATAACCTACTGTAAATAACAAAGGTTTCTTGATCTTAGATGATTACTTGGAATGGATTAGAAAGCTTGGATGTAAACTAGTAAACTTGAAAGGATTTTCGAAGTGTTCTTGAAGTGTTCTTCCTAAGATGATTATAGCTTGATTCTTGAAGTAATTTTTGATGAAGATGATGATTAGCTACTGGAAAAATTCATTCATAAGTGTGTGTGTGTGTGTGTTGAGAGAGAATTAGAAAGAGAATTGGAAGTGAAATGGAGTGAATGATGAGTAGTAAGTGGTGAGTGGTGAGTGGGGTTAAAAGGAGTTCTAGTTAGTTGACTAGTTCATGGTAGAAGTTAAAATTGATTAGTCATACATGACATAATCAAGAATGGAATCCCATGCTAGTTCCTATTGGTATATACCCATAGTAAGTACATCTAGAAGCTGTGTATAATAAGAGTATGAATACGACTAGAATTCTTGATGAAAAAAAGAATGGGAATGTAACTGTACCCATTTTCGTTAAGTATGAGTGTTTTGATATATGTCTTGAAGTCTTCCAAAAGTATATTAATACATCTAAATACACTACATGTATATACATTTTAACTGAGTCGTTAAGTCATCGTTAGTTGTTACATGTAAGTGTTGTTTTGAAACCTTTAAGTTAACGATCTCATTTAATGTTGTTAACCCTTTGTTTATTATATTTAATGAGATGTTAAATTATTATATTATCATGATATTATGATATATTAATATATCTTAATATGATATATATACATTTAAATGTCGTTACAACGATAATCGTTACATATATGTCTCGTTTCGAAATCCTTAAGTTAGTAGTCTTGATTTTATGTATATAACTCATTGTTAATATACTTATGGAGATACTTACTTATCATAATCTCATGTTAACTATATGTATATCCATATATATATCGTCATGTCGTTTTTACAAGTTTTAACGTTCGTGAATCACCGGTCAACTTGGGTGGTCAATTGTCTATATGAAACCTATTTCAGTTAATCAAGTCTTAACAAGTTTGATTGCTTAACATGTTGGAAACACTTAATCATGTAAATATCAATATCATCTAATATATATAAACATGAAAAAGTTCGGGTCACTACAATGATATCCTCCAGAAAATGTCTCTCAAAGCCAATAGGTACAACCCCATACCATAGATAAAAGATGTGATTGATTTGAGTTCTCTATATCTGATGATCTGACGATCTTATCCCCCTTGGATGTAGATAACCAAATCTTTCAAATAGATATCTGATTTAAACGTCTTCCGTCTCAGATTTAGATAAGATTTAGATAACTGGGAATCCTTTAAAATTCTTCAATTCACGATCAATGATTCTTTGTGTTGTAAAGTGGTGCATCATCCTTATTTACATAACGAATAAAAATAAATAAGATAATACATCACTCATTTTTTATTTTTTTTAGATTTTCTGATGTTGCACTTTTCTCAATGCTATAACATACAACATAGACTCAAAATACAAATAAAACTAACTTCAATATTACATAGGACACGATGATGCACCACTGTCTTTGACTTTAGTCGTGTCTTCACAGAAAACCAATCTTCTGATGTTGAAATCTGTTACCCGATGATGTTGCGTATTCAAACCATTCAATGTCTGTAATACAAGATTGCACTTCTCAACTTGTTAATGGAGAAACAACTCCCTTTGGATACCCGACATGTATGATGTGGACTTTCGGTCCAAGCATTAAAAGTAAATAGAAACAAGTATGCATCCTAGACAAAGTATGCTCACCTCGGGGACATACAAAATTATCCTTCGCTACCGAGTATAAATCGTAGTAGGGGATATCTCAACCGTCTGTTGATGTGATGGCCCCGTCAAGTACCTTTAACGGCTCCGTCACTTGGTCCCACTGCTTGATCGAACTTTAAATGAATTTATTAAACAACATTGCATTCTTTATTGAAAAAGTTTCCCAAAAAGGAAATTTATCAAAATAAGTAGTTCCAAACAAACTCAACTTATTAAAATATCCAAAGTTGACTAAAACAATGTCAACCAACACCCATAGTTTAATAAACCAAAAGAGAATGCAAGTTCAATGTTTCGTAAAATCTGCCCAAATGCATGCAGACACTCTAACACAGCGAAAGCCCAAATAATCAAGTACCTGTGAAAACATGCGAGTAAACTGTCAACAAAAATGTTGAGTGAATTATAGGTTTAAATAAACGAATATACTTTAGACCACAAGATTTAAAATGTTAGAAAACATTAAACTATTATTCCATTAATCCATGAGTCACCTGGTAACCACTTAACCATTTCCATACCCTTACGAAACACAGTATATACACTGAACATGTGTATCTTCAAATAATAACGAAGTACTAATACATTCCGATTATAAATTGCTAGCGCGACTAGCTCGAAATGGGGTTGTCAAGCCCGATAGATCTATCTATAGGATTTGTGTTCACCAGTAGAAACCAGTGATTACAGTTACCAGACTATGGAATATTTTCGTTCAACTCATAATGAATAATTTAAATTTAATTGCCACTTGTGTCTAAACCTAAAACAAAATGCATGTAATCACATCCCAAAAATACTTTAAATAGTATGAAAACGGGACTATAACTCACCTTAACGTAAACAAAGTAACCACACAGAAATGTGAACCGCAAATGAAGTAAGTGATCAAGAATGATCACAACGCCGACCTATAAATAAAGCAGATCGATATAAATAACTAACTTAGGTCAATTCTTAGTATGATAGCTATAGTACTTATTGCAAGTAAACATAGAACAACACTCAGTATGTTTCGGTATGATCAGGACAACGTAAGGACACGTACTTTCTATTTTTGGAAAGTTTCTATTTTTAGAAAGTTTCTATTTTTAGCAGGTTTCTATTTTTGGAAAGTTTCTATTTTTAGAAAGTTTCTATTTTTAGAAAGTTTCTATATTAGGAAAGTTTCTATAATTAGAAGGTTTCTATTTTTAGAAAATTTTTAATGTAGAAAAGTTTCGTTAATTAGAAAGTCCACAAAAGTCAACTGAAAGTCAAAGTCAACTGAAACTCAACTCAAAAGTCAACCTTGGTCAAACATAGTCAACGTTGAATTTTAAAGTGTATATGATGTTAATAATATAAGTTATAATGTTATTTAAAGTTATATGTGTATAATCATGTCATATCATAAGTTTAATTAATTTAAATTGAATTAATAAGTTAACATAAGTTTAAATAATATAATTAATATAACATAAGTATTTAATTAATTAATTAAATATTAATCATAATATAAGTATTATTAATTAATAATAAATTTTTAATCATATCATAAGTATTATCAATTAATAATGAATTATTAATCATATCATAAGTATTTAATTATAATTATTAAACCATAAGTATTTAATAATTAAATTATAAATTAAATAATAACTAAGCCTTATAATAATTAAATAATTAATTAATCTTTATTATAGGTCTTATTATAATAATCTCATAATATAATTTTAATACTTACCATAAGTATTTTTCATTAATAATAAAAGTATTATTAGTCATAAGTTTAATTAAATGTTTAATTAAATCATAATGTAATTAATAAATGATATATTAATATATATATATATATATATATATATATATATATATATATATATATATATATATATATATATATATATATATATATATATATATATATATATATATATATATATATATATATATATATACATAAGTCTTAAATTAAATTAATTACTTTTATAACATAAGTAATTTAATAATAATGAAAATCATTATTTATAGCATAAGTTAGATGTTATAACCATAAGTTTTAATTAAAAGTTCATCGGGTCATAACTTGAGCCCGTGTGTCAGTTTTCGGCGAGTCTTATATATATCCTCACCTAACCAAACTACCCGACACATTAGTGCCCTCAAGAACACCCCAAGAACAGCCCCCAAGTCATGACCAATAGCCATAATTCAACTTGGGACTTTAATCCGATCAAAAACTTGTTTTAGTCATACCGGGTGATCCGTGGCTAGGATTTCGATGACTCGAACATGAATGTTCATCCAATCATGAATCTTAACACACTAGTACACCCTAGAGACTCCAAAAGTGGTCACAAAGTTGGACCAAACCTGAACACATTCGTTTTTATATTTTAATTTCATGAAAACACCATTTTAATCATAACTTAATTTCCAGGAATCGAAATAACATGAATCCGGAGTCTAAAATCAATGTCCTGATGAGAGGAACACATCTAGACACTTTAATTTAACAAAAACATCAGTTAATTTTACTGAAATGGTCGATTAGTCTGCTTTCCACAATCAATCAAACCAAAAACATGTAATAACGAGTGATTCTAAGCATACAATCATTAATCCAACAATACACAAGCACTATACTATCATATTAATCATCAAAAACAGAAAAATAATATAAAAATCAAAAAGTTAGGGTTAGAGTTTATACCCTAATCAAGAAACGAATGGTATGAATGCGTAGAGAACGATGTGTAGAATCCGATTATACAAGAAGCCCTTTGATCCAAGCTTTTAATTGATGAAGATGATGATGATTTTGGGTGGTAGTGGCATTGGCCAAGAAATAGGAGAGGAAGAGGATGAGAGCAAAAAAAAAAAAAAGAAATTAGGTTTTTGATGAAATGAAATGAAAATTGAAGTGTAAAACAAAAATGGGAAAAATGAGGCTCTCCCCCCCCCCTACATGGGGTTCGGTCGAATGGGTGCATGGGGGTGGGACCCATGGCCCAATGTTTTTGTTTTCTAATTACTTATGGCCCGAACGCCCGATTGAAACCCGAAACGCGAAAACGCTACTACGCGATTAATTATTCGGAGATATAACATATACGCGACAAATAAAATATATAAACACTATATATGAACATATGACATCAAAATATCATATTTAAAATAATTTGGATTTAAAAATCCCAAAATTTTGACCGTTGGTTTGAAAACCGAAAAGATTCGCCGGATAGAAATCCCCGACACGTAGAAACGTACATATTTAAATATGAATACAAATATTCACATAACACATAATAAATAATATATTATTACAAAAATAATAATATAGGTCATAGAAATGATGTGGCATGAATACCAATTAACGGACGTTAAATAATAAACGGTAAAAGATAACGGAAAAAGTAGGGTCGTGACAGTTGAGTTTCTGAAAAATCATTTCTTAGTACATATTCAGTGATAATTAGGTGACTACCCTCAATCTCTATAAACCTTTCCACGATTTCATCATCATGATATTTACATGTTCTTAGTGTGATCATCTCTATCTAGAATTGGGCTAGTAAAGTCCAGTAATGTAGTGACCCGAACTTTTCCATGTTTATATATATTAATTGAGATTGATATTTACATGATTAAATGTTTCCAACATGTTAAGCAATCAAACTTGTTAAGACTTGATTAATTGAAATATGTTTCATATAGACAATTGACCACCCAAGTTGACCGGTAATTCACGAACGTTAAAACTTGTAAAAACTATATGATGACATATATATGGATATATATATAGTTAACATGATACTATGATAAGTAAACATATCATTAAGTATATTAACAATGAACTACATATGTAAAAACAAGACTACTAACTTAATGATTTTTAAACGAGACATATATGTAACGATTATCGTTGTAAAGACATTTAATGTATATATATATATCATATTAAGAGATATTCATACATGATAATATCATGATAATATAATAATTTAAAATCTCATTTGATATTATAAATATTGGGTTAACAACATTTAACAAGATCGTTAACCTAAAGGTTTCAAAACAACACTTACATGTAACGACTAACGATGACTTAACGACTCAGTTAAAATGTATATACATGTAGTGTTTTAATATGTATTTATACACTTTTGAAAGACTTCAATACACTTATAAAAATACTTCTACTTAACAAAAATGCTTACAATTACATCCTCGTTCAGTTTCATCAACAATTCTACTCGTATGCACCCGTATTCGTACTCGTACAATACACAGCTTTTAGATGTATGTACTATTGGTATATACACTCCAATGATCAGCTCTTAGCAGCCCATTTGAGTCACCTAACACATGTGGGAACCATCATTTGGCAACTAGCATGAAATATCTCATAAAATTACAAAAATATGAGTAATCATTCTTGACTTATTTACATGAAAACAAAATCACATATCCTTTATATCTAATCCATACACCAACGACCAAAAACACCTACAAATACTTTCATTCTTCAATTTTCTTCATCTAATTGATCTCTCTCAAGTTCTATCTTCAAGTTCTAAGTGTTCTTCATATATTCTACAAGTTCTAATTACATAAAATCAAGAATACTTTCAAGTTTGCTAGCTCACTTCCAATCTTGTAAGGTGATCATCCAACCTCAAGAAATCTTTGTTTATTACAGTAGGTTATCATTCTAATACAAGGTAATAATCATATTCAAACTTTGGTTCAATTTCTATAACTATAACAATCTTATTTCAAGTGATGATCTTACTTGAACTTGTTTTCGTGTCATGATTCTGCTTCAAGAACTTCGAGCCATCCAAGGATCCGTTGAAGCTAGATCCATTTTTCTCTTTTCCAGTAGGTTTATCCAAGGAACTTAAGGTAGTAATGATGTTCATAACATCATTCGATTCATGCATATAAAGCTATCTTATTCGAAGGTTTAAACTTGTAATCACTAGAACATAGTTTAGTTAATTCTAAACTTGTTCGCAAACAAAAGTTAATCCTTCTAACTTGACTTTTAAAATCAACTAAACACATGTTCTATATCTATATGATATGCTAACTTAATGATTTAAAACCTGGAAACACGAAAAACACCGTAAAACCGGATTTACGCCGTCGTAGTAACACCGCGGGCTGTTTTGGGTTAGTTAATTAAAAACTATGATAAACTTTGATTTAAAAGTTGTTATTCTGAGAAAATGATTTTTATTATGAACATGAAACTATATTCAAAAATTATGGTTAAACTCAAAGTGGAAGTATGTTTTCTAAAATGGTCATCTAGACGTCGTTCTTTCGACTGAAATGACTACCTTTACAAAAATGACCTGTAACTTATTTTTCCGACTATAAACCTATACTTTTTCTGTTTATATTCATAAAATAGAGTTCAATATGAAAATATAGCAATTTGATTCACTCAAAACGGATTTAAAATGAAGAAGTTATGGGTAAAACAAGATTGGATAATTTTTCTCATTTTAGCAACGTGAAAATTGGTAACAAATCTATTCCAACCATAACTTAATCAACTTGTATTGTATATTATGTAATCTTGAGATACCATAGACACGTATACAATGTTTCGACCTATCATGTCGACACATCTATATATATTTCGGAACAACCATAGACACTCTATATGTGAATGTTGGAGTTAGCTATACAGGGTTGAGGTTGATTTCAAAATATGTATAGTTTGAGTTGTGATTAATACTGAGATACGTATACACTGGGTCGTGGATTGATTCAAGATAATATTTATCGATTTATTTCTATATATCTAACTGTGGACAACTAGTTGTAGGTTACTAACGAGGACAGCTGACTTAATAAACTTAAAATATCAAAATATATGAAAAGTATTGTAAATATATTTTGAACATACTTTGATATATATATGTATATATTGTTATAGGTTCGTGAATCAACAGTGGCCAAGTCTTACTTCCCGACGAAATAAAAATCTGTGAAAGTGAGTTATAGTCCAACTTTTAAAATCTAATATTTTTGGGATGAGAATACATGCAGGTTTTATAAATGATTTACAAAATAGACACAAGTACGTAAAGCTACATTCTATGATTGAATTATCAAAATCGAATATGCCCCTTTTTATTAAGTCTGGTAATCTAAGAATTAGGGAACAGACACCCTAATTGACGCGAATCCTAAAGATAGATCTATTGGGCCTAACAAACCCCATCCAAAGTACCGGATGCTTTAGTACTTCGAAATTTATATCATATCCGAAGGGTGTCCCGGAATGATGGGGATATTCTTATATATGCATCTTGTTAATGTCGGTTACCAGGTGTTCACCATATGAATGATTTTTATCTCTATGTATGGGATGTGTATTGAAATATGAAATCTTGTGGTCTATTGTTACGATTTGATATATATAGGTTAAACCTATAACTCACCAACATTTTTGTTGACGTTTTAAGCATGTTTATTCTCAGGTGATTATTAAGAGCTTCCGCTGTCGCATACTTAAATAAGGACGAGATTTGGAGTCCATGCTTGTATGATATTGTGTAAAAACTGCATTCAAGAAACTTATTTTGTTGTAACATATTTGTATTGTAAACCATTATGTAATGGTCGTGTGTAAACAGGATATTTTAGATTATCATTATTTGATAATCTACGTAAAGCTTTTTAAACCTTTATTGATGAAATAAAGGTTATGGTTTGTTTTAAAATGAATGCAGTCTTTGAAAAACGTCTCATATAGAGGTCAAAACCTCGCAACGAAATCAATTAATATGGAACGTTTTTAATCAATAAGAACGGGACATTTCAGTTGGTATCAGAGCGTTGGTCTTAGAGAACCAGAATTTTGCATTAGTGTGTCTTATCGAGTTTGTTAGGATGCATTAGTGAGTCTGGACTTCGACCGTGTTTACTTGAAAAATGATTGCTTAACAAATTTTGTTGGAAACTATATATTTTTAACATGTGAATATTATGTGATATATTAATCTCTTAACGCGTTTGATATTATGTGATAGATGTCAACCTCTAGAACAAGTCCCATTGACTCACCTAATAATAATGAAGAGTCAAATGTAAATTGGAATGATTCGTGGACTGATTCACAAGTTCCCGAAGAGGAACCGGAAGAAGAGTCGGAACCGGAAGAAGAATCGGAACCGAAAGAAGAATCAGAACCGAATGAAGAAATAGAACCGGTGGGGGAAATAATAAAATGGTTAAGTAAAAGAAAATCCTCAACCAACCGACCAAGGTTAATTATGGTCAATGGTGTTTCCGCCAAGGAAGCAAAATATTGGGAGGATTACCAATTCTCCGATGAATCGGATTCCGACGAGAATTCCGATGATGTTATAGAAATTACCCCAACTGAATTTAAAAAGGCAAAAGAAAATAATAAGGGAAAGGGCATAAAAATAGAGAAATCTAATTCCAACCCCGATGAACTTTATATGTATCGTCAACCCCCGAAGTCCTTAAGTTGTAACAATGACCCGGGAACCTCTAAACCACCAGGTTTTTCTAAACCAATGTGGATAACGACGGCTCGTATTAGGGGAACATCATATATCCCTAGAAACTTGGCAAAACGAACCAAAACCGAAGTAGAAGAAACAAGAGAGTCGGAATAAGATAGTTGTATTCGTGTGGTGTAATATATGTAATATAGTGTGCTTATGCTTTATGATATATGTAAAAATTGCTTGTATTAATAAGTATATTTTTTTTATGAATCTAACTCTTGTCTATTTTACAGTATAAAAACACAAAATGGATAGACAACCCAATATTTTAAGAGACCTACCCGGAGATATGATTGATGAAATCTTGTCTAGAGTCGGTCAGAATTCTTCGGCACAACTATTTAAGGCGAGATCAGTTTGTAAGACATTCGAAGAACGTTCCAAGAATGCCTTGGTTTATAAAAGGCTTTCGTTCGAAAGATGGGGGATATCACATTGGGAAATCCATAAGTTACGATGTGTTTACTTTGACGCATATATTGCGGGGAACCCAAATGCTATTTTACGCAATGGGTTAAGAAATTATTTTGACTCAATATATCCGAATATTGGACTTCGTGATTTAGAAAAAGCGGCTAACATGCAACATAAAGAAGCATGTTATGCTTACGGATTAGTAATGTTCGCTTCTCACCAAAGTGAGAACAAGAACATCGGCCTACAACTATTAAACAAAACGTTCCCACAAGTGACGGAGTCGGTAATTGGGGTAAGAAATGAGGTTTTTAGATTGTTACGGGACTGTTGGACATTACGTAACCCTCGTCCCTTTGACGACGTTACAACACGCTGTCTTATCAACGGCCATAACGCTTATGTTCCACAAGACCAAGGATGGGAAGTAATCCTAGTAAAACCAGAATGCATGACTTGTTTCTGGACGTATGAATTACGTGTCTTTATTGCCTTTGCTGAACGACTTGTGTACTAGCTAGAATTATCTTCACAACCATCTTGTATCAAATTTATTGTGTGCTATATTTCATGCTATATGTAAAATAAGCGGTATTGTAAGTTTGTAAAATATTGTGTAAAAGTTTGAACGCGAAATATTATTATAATCAGTTTTTCATATAGAATTGTAGTAGTTGAATTGTATATTAGCTACTAAGTATGAACTTAACGGGTAGGTACTACCCGAATTTAAACTTATAAAACGCTAATATGAAGAAAAAGCTTTTATAAATGAGTTCATATTATGCTACAAAATACTATTAACTACTCTTAATATTCTGTATGATTAACTTGTTCCATTTGACTATTTTGAAGGAAATGGCACCGACTACTCGACACACCGTGAATATGAATGAAGAGGAATTCTGTACTTTTCTAGCTTCAAACATAGCCGCAGTACAGGCTGCGCTACATACCAACAATAACCTTGGATCTAGCAGTACAGGAAATCGTGTAGGATGCACCTACAAAGAATTCACTGCCTGCAAACCTTTAGAATTTGATGGAACCGAAGGACCGATCGGATTGAAACGGTGGACCGAGAAGGTCGAATCGGTGTTTGCCATAAGTAAGTGTACTGAAGAGGACAAAGTAAAGTACGCTACGCATACCTTCACAGGTTCTGCGTTAACATGGTGGAATACCTATCTAGAGCAAGTGGGACAAGACGATGCGTACGCACTACCATGGTCAGCATTCAAGCACTTGATGAACGAGAAGTACCGTCCCAGAACCGAGGTCAATAAGCTCAAGACAGAACTTAGAGGGTTACGAACCTAAGGATTTGATATTACCACGTACGAAAGACGATTCACAGAATTGTGCCTATTGTGTCCGGGAGCATTCGAAGATGAGGAAGAGAAGATCGACGCGTTTGTGAAAGGATTACCGGAAAGAATCCAAGAAGATATAAGTTCACACGAGCCCGCCTCCATACAACAGGCATGTAGAATGGCTCACAAACTAGTGAACCAGATTGAAGAAAGAATTAAAGAACAGACTATTGAAGAGGCCAATGTGAAGCAAGTCAAAAGAAAGTGGGAGGAAAACGGTGATAAGAATCACCAATACAACAACAACAGCAATTACAACAATAATCACAACAATTATCCCAACAATCGCAACATCAATCGCAACTACAATAAACGGCCCAGCAACAACAACAACAACAACAACAACTACAACAATCATCCCAACAACAATAATAACCGCAACAACAACAACAATCAGAAGCAGCTATGCCAAAGGTGTGAAAAGTATCACTCGGGGTTCTGCACCAAATTTTGCAACAAGTGTAAAAGAAATGGTCATAGCGCGGCGAAGTGTGAGGTCTACGGACCAGGGGTTAATAGAACGAAAGGAACAAATAGTGTCGGAACGAGTAATGGCGGAGCAAGTAGTGTCGGAGCAAGTTATGCCAATGTAGTTTGTTATAAATGTGGAAAACCGGGCCACATTATTAGAAATTTCCCGAACCAGGAGAACACGAATGGACAAGGCCGCGGAAGAGTTTTCAATATTAATGCGGCAGAGGCACAAGAAGACCCGGAGCTTGTTACGGGTACGTTTCTTATTGACAATAAATCTGCTTACGTTTTATTTGATTCGGGTGCGGATAGAAGCTATATGAGTAGAGATTTTTGTGCTAAATTAAGTTGTCCATTGACGCCTTTGGATAGTAAATTTTTACTCGAATTAGCAAATGGTAAATTAATTTCAGCAGATAATATATGTCGGAATCGAGAAATTAAACTGGTTAGCGAAACATTTAAGATTGATTTGATACCAGTAGAGTTAGGGAGTTTTGATGTGATAATCGGTATGGACTGGTTGAAAGAAGTGAAAGCAGAGATCATTTGTTACAAAAATGCAATTCGCATTATACGAGAGAAAGGAAAACCCTTAATGGTGTACGGAGAAAAGGGCAACACGAAGATACATCTTATTAGTAATTTGAAGGCACAAAAACTAATAAGAAAAGGTTGCTATGCTGTTCTAGCACACGTCGAGAAAGTACAAACTGAAGAAAAGAGCATCAATGATGTTCCCATTGCAAAAGAATTTCCCGATGTATTTCCGAAAGAATTACCGGAATTACCCCCACATCGATCCGTTGAATTTCAAATAGATCTTGTACCAGGAGCTGCACCAATAGCTCGTTCTCCTTACAGACTCGCACCCAGCGAGATGAAAGAACTACAAAGCCAATTACAAGAACTTTTAGAGCGTGGTTTCATTCAACCAAGCACATCACCGTGGGGAGCTCCTGTTTTGTTTGTCAAGAAGAAAGATGGTACATTCAGGTTGTGTATCGACTACCGAGAGTTAAACAAACTTACCATCAAGAACCGCTACCCACTACCGAGAATTGACGACTTATTTGATCAACTACAAGGCTCATCTGTTTATTCAAAGATTGACTTACGTTCCGGGTATCATCAAATGCGGGTGAAAGAAGATGATATTCCAAAGACTGCTTTCAGAACACGTTACGGTCATTACGAGTTTATGGTCATGCCGTTTGGTTTAACTAATGCACCAGCTGTGTTCATGGACCTTATGAACAGAGTGTGTGGACCATACCTTGACAAGTTTGTCATTGTTTTCATTGATGACATACTTATTTACTCAAAGAATGACCAAGAACACGGTGAACATTTAAGAAAGGTGTTAGAAGTATTGAGGAAGGAAGAATTGTACGCTAAGTTTTCAAAGTGTGCATTTTGGTTGGAAGAAGTTCAATTCCTCGGTCACATAGTGAACAAAGAAGGTATTAAGGTGGATCCGGCAAAGATAGAAACTGTTGAAAAGTGGGAAACCCCGAAAACTCCGAAACACATACGCCAGTTTTTAGGACTAGCTGGTTACTACAGAAGGTTCATCCAAGACTTTTCTAGAATAGCAAAACCCTTGACTGCATTAACGCATAAAGGGAAGAAATTTGAATGGAATGATGAACAAGAGAAAGCGTTTCAGTTATTAAAGAAAAAGCTAACTACGGCACCTATATTGTCATTGCCTGAAGGGAATGATGATTTTGTGATTTATTGTGACGCATCAAAGCAAGGTCTCGGTTGTGTATTAATGCAACGAACGAAGGTGATTGCTTATGCGTCTAGACAATTGAAGATTCACGAACAAAATTATACGACGCATGATTTGGAATTAGGCGCGGTTGTTTTTGCATTAAAGACTTGGAGGCACTACTTATATGGGGTCAAAAGTATTATATATACCGACCACAAAGTCTTCAACACATATTTAATCAGAAACAACTGAATATGAGGCAGCGTAGGTGGATTGAATTATTGAATGATTACGACTTTGAGATTCGTTACCACCCGGGGAAGGCAAATGTGGTAGCCGATGCCTTGAGCAGGAAGGACAGAGAACCCATTCGAGTAAAATCTATGAATATAATGATTCATAATAACATTACTACTCAAATAAAGGAGGCACAACAAGGAGTTTTAAAAGAGGGAAATTTAAAGGATGAAATACCCAAAGGATCAGAGAAGCATCTTAATATTCGGGAAGACGGAACCCGGTATAGGGCTGAAAGGATTTGGGTACCAAAATTTGGAGATATGAGAGAAATGGTACTTAGAGAAGCTCATAAAACCAGATACTCAATACATCCTGGAACGGGGAAGATGTACAAGGATCTCAAGAAACATTTTTGGTGGCCGGGTATGAAAGCCGATGTTGCTAAATACGTAGGAGAATGTTTGACGTGTTCTAAGGTCAAAGCTGAGCATCAGAAACCATCAGGTCTACTTCAACAACCCAAAATCCCGGAATAGAAATGGGAAAACATTACCATGGATTTCATCACTAAATTGCCAAGGACTGCAAGTGGTTTTGATACTATTTGGGTAATAGTTGATCGTCTCACCAAATCAGCACACTTCCTACCAATAAGAGAAGATGACAAGATGGAGAAGTTAGCACGACTGTATTTGAAGGAAGTCGTCTCCAGACATGGAATACCAATCTCTATTATCTCTGATAGGGATGGCAGATTTATTTCAAGATTCTGGCAGACATTACAGCAAGCATTAGGAACTCGTCTAGACATGAGTACTGCCTATCATCCACAAACTGATGGGCAGAACGAAAGGACGATACAAACGCTTGAAGACATGCTACGAGCATGTGTTATTGATTTCGGAAACAGTTGGGATCGACATCTACCGTTAGCAGAATTTTCCTACAACAACAGCTACCATTCAAGCATTGAGATGGCGCCGTTTGAAGCACTTTATGGTAGAAAGTGCAGGTCTCCGATTTGTTGGAGTGAAGTGGGGGATAGACAGATTACGGGTTCGGAGATTATACAAGAAACTACCGAGAAGATCATCCAAATTCAACAACGGTTGAAAACCGCCCAAAGTCGACATTAAAAGAAAAGATATAGAATTTGAAATTGGAGAGATGGTCATGCTTAAAGTTGCACCTTGGAAAGGCGTTGTTCGATTTGGTAAACGAGGGAAATTAAATCCAAGGTATATTGGACCATTCAAGATTATTAATCGTGTCGGACCAGTAGCTTACCGACTTGAGTTACCTCAACAACTCGCGGCTGTACATAAGACTTTCCACGTCTCGAATTTGAAGAAATGTTTTGCTAAAGAAGATCTCACTATTCCGTTAGATGAAATCCAAATCAACGAAAAACTTCAATTCATCGAAGAACCCGTCGAAATAATGGATCGTGAGGTTAAAAGACTTAAGAAAAACAAGATACCAATTGTTAAGGTTCGATGGAATGCTCGTAGAGGACCCGAGCTCACCTGGGAGCGTGAAGATCAGATGAAGAAGAAA
Source organism: Rutidosis leptorrhynchoides (assembly GCF_046630445.1). Taxonomy (NCBI): domain Eukaryota; kingdom Viridiplantae; phylum Streptophyta; class Magnoliopsida; order Asterales; family Asteraceae; genus Rutidosis; species Rutidosis leptorrhynchoides. Next base: position 378,432,248 of record NC_092343.1, on the reverse strand, counting down.
TACCCGCATCTATTTCCAGAAGATTCGTCAACACCTTCAACAGCTTAAAATTTCGGGACGAAATTTATTTAACGGGTAGGTACTGTAGTGACCCGAACTTTTCCATGTTTATATATATTAATTGAGATTGATATTTACATGATTAAATGTTTCCAACATGTTAAGCAATCAAACTTGTTAAGACTTGATTAATTGAAATATGTTTCATATAGACAATTGACCACCCAAGTTGACCGGTGATTCACGAACGTTAAAACTTGTAAAAACTATATGATGTAAAAACAAGACTACTAACTTAATGATTTTTAAACGAGACATATATGTAACGATTATCGTTGTAAAGACATTTAATGTATATATATATCATATTAAGAGATATTCATACATGATAATATCATGATAATATAATAATTTAAAATCTCATTTGATATTATAAATATTGAGTTAACAACATTTAACAAGATCGTTAACCTAAAGGTTTCAAAACAACACTTACATGTAACGACTAACGATGACTTAACGACTCAGTTAAAATGTATATACATGTAGTGTTTTAATATGTATTTATACATTTTTGAAAGACTTCAATACACTTATCAAAATACTTCTACTTAACAAAAATGCTTACAATTACATCCTCGTTCAGTTTCATCAACAATTCTACTCGTATGCACCCGTATTCGTACTCGTACAATACACAGCTTTTAGATGTATGTACTATTGGTATATACACTCCAATTATCAGCTCTTAGCAGCCCATGTGAGTCACCTAACACATGTGGGAACCATCATTTGGCAACTAGCATGAAATATCTCATAAAATTATAAAAATATGAGTAATCATTCATGACTTATTTACATGAAAACAAAATTACATATCCTTTATATCTAATCCATACACCAACGACCAAAAACACCTACAAACACTTTCATTCTTCAATTTTCTTCATCTAATTGATCTCTCTCAAGTTCTATCTTCAAGTTCTAAGTGTTCTTCAGATATTCTACAAGTTCTAGTTACATAAAATCAAGAATACTTTCAAGTTTGCTAGCTCACTTCCAATCTTGTAAGGTGATCATCCAACCTCAAGAAATATTTGTTTCTTACAGTAGGTTATCATTCTAATACAAGGTAATAATCATATTCAAACTTTGGTTCAATTTCTCTAACTATAACAATCTTATTTCAAGTGATGATCTTACTTGAACTTGTTTTCGTGTCATGATTCTGCTTCAAGAACTTCGAGCCATCCAAGGATCCGTTGAAGCTAGATCCATTTTTCTCTTTTCCAGTAGGTTTATCCAAGGAACTTAAGGTAGTAATGATGTTCATAACATCATTCGATTCATACATATAAAGCTATCTTATTCGAAGGTTTAAACTTGTAATCACTAGAACATAGTTTAGTTAATTCTAAACTTGTTCGCAAACAAAAGTTAATCCTTCTAACTTGACTTTTAAAATCAACTAAACACATGTTATATATCTATATGATATGCTAACTTAATGATTTTAAACCTGGAAACACGAAAAACACCGTAAAACCGGATTTACACCGTCGTAGTAACACCGCGGGCTGTTTTGGGTTAGTTAATTAAAAACTATGATAAACTTTGATTTAAAAGTTGTTATTCTGAGAAAATGATTTTTATTATGAACATGAAACTATATTCAAAAATTATGGTTAAACTCAAAGTGGAAGTATGTTTTCTAAAATGGTCATCTAGACGTCGTTCTTTCGACTGAAATGACTACCTTTACAAAAATGACTTGTAACTTATTTTTCCGACTATAAACCTATACTTTTTCTATTTAGATTCATAAAATAGAGTTCAATATGAAACCATAGCAATTTGATTCACTCAAAACGGATTTAAAATGAAGAAGTTATGGGTAAAACAAGATTGGATAATTTTTCTCATTTTAGCTACGTGAAAATTGGTAACAAATCTATTCCAACCATAACTTAATCAACTTGTATTGTATATTATGTAATCTTGAGATACCATAGACACGTATACAATGTTTCGACCTATCATGTCGACACATCTATATATATTTCGGAACAACCATAGACACTCTATATGTGAATGTTGGAGTTAGCTATACAGGGTTGAGGTTGATTTCAAAATATGTATAGTTTGAGTTGTGATCAATACTGAGATACGTATACACTGGGTCGTGGATTGATTCAAGATAATATTTATCGATTTATTTCTGTATATCTAACTGTGGACAACTAGTTGTAGGTTACTAACGAGGACAGCTGACTTAATAAACTTAAAACATCAAAATATATTAAAAGTGTTGTAAATATATTTTGAACATACTTTGATATATATATGTATATATTGTTATAGGTTCGTGAATCAACCAGTGGCCAAGTCTTACTTCCCGACGAAATAAAAATCTGTGAAAGTGAGTTATAGTCCCACTTTTAAAATCTAATATTTTTGGGATGAGAATACATGCAGGTTTTATAAATGATTTACAAAATAGACACAAGTACGTGAAACTACATTCTATGGTTGAATTATCGAAATCGAATATGCCCCTTTTTATTAAGTCTGGTAATGTAAGAATTAGGGAACAGACACCCTAATTGACGCGAATCCTAAAGATAGATCTATTGGGCCTAACAAACCCCATCCAAAGTACCGGATGCTTTAGTACTTTGAAATTTATATCATATCCGAAGGGTGTCCCGGAATGATGGGGATATTCTTATATATGCATCTTGTTAATGTCGGTTACCTGGTGTTCACCATATGAATGATTTTTATCTCTATGTATGGGATGTGTATTGAAATATGAAATCTTGTGGTCTATTGTTACGATTTGATATATATAGGTTAAACCTATAACTCACCAACATTTTTGTTGACGTTTTAAGCATGTTTATTCTCAGGTGATTATTAAGAGCTTCCGCTGTCGCATACTTAAATAAGGACGAGATTTGGAGTCCATGCTTGTATGATATTGTGTAAAAACTGCATTCAAGAAACTTATTTTGTTGTAACATTATTGTATTGTAAACCATTATGTAATGGTCGTGTGTTAACAGGATATTTTAGATTATCATTATTTGATAATCTACATAAAGCTTTTTAAACCTTTATTGATGAAATAAAGGTTATGGTTTGTTTTAAAATGAATGCAGTCTTTGAAAAACGTCTCATATAGAGGTCAAAACCTCGCAACGAAATCAATTAATATGGAACGTTTTTAATCAATAAGAACGGGACATTTCAAGTAATACGTTATCAATCATCATGTACTACTTATTTACACCAGTAACATGTCAGTTCAGTATTGTAATCACTTCCCCATAGATATAATAAGTAACTCATTTTCAAGATTTTCAGGTTTTTATGGATTTTTTATTTTTCAATTTTTATTTGATTTTCTGGTTTTTCTGATTTTTCTGGTTTTTCTGTTTTCTCTATACAAAAGCAAAAGAAAATAAACATAACACAAACTAGCTGTGACGACCCGAAAATTTCCAACCAAATTTAAACTTAATCTTTATATGTTTCTGACACGATAAGCAAAGTTTGTAATATTAAAATCTCAAAACTTTGAACTGTGTTCATTCATTTAACCTTGACCAAGTTTCGACGATTCACGAACCATTATATAAATGGATATGATTATATATATATATATATATATATATATATATATATATATATATATATATATATATATATATATATATATTATAACTTGAAAATATTAACAAAGTATTAAACGTATGATACTTTACATGAACGTATTTGTTTCAATATATTTATCGGTGGAATTAGAAGATAATATCAAATGATTGAGTTATCAAATACATTGAATTATGATATGATTTACGTGTCTCTGTTGAGAGGTCCAATTTGATTTGAGAAATCTTTCCATTTTAACAATATTCGGAAAATGATAAAGTGGTTTACGAGTAAGAACAAATGTGTCTATTATCGAGAATTAGACAAAAGTTAGTGGAGAATTGAATTTCATAATATTCGAATTACCTATATTCAAACGTGCAGAAACGTTCTTCGATTCAATTGAGTTTGATTTTTAAAAATGTTTTGTTTAAATAACAAAATTTAAATATATACAATATGATATTAATTATTATAATTAAATATATAAATAACTCGTAACGTGTATATATATATATGTAAGTATATTGAAATTATGAAAAATAATTTAAACATTACAATTAAATATGTAAAATAAGATATAAAATCATTAAGCTATAATTAAAATGAATTTATATTAAATATATGATTTCTATAGATAATTACTACTATATGTATATTATAGTATAGATAAAATTTATAAACAAGAAATATTCAATAAAAGTTAATATATAATATAAGTAATGATACATATATATAATACAAGTATAAATATAGTTGTTATAATAATATTGTTATTACTTTTGATGTTATGCGAGGTGTATACGAAATAGTTATATTTTTGTTACGAAATACTATTAAATACGATACAATTTTACACAAGTTATTTATTTATTTATAGAGTGGATATACCTAAACCTTGCTACAACACTATAGGCAGTGTACCTAATCGTACAGTAGTGTAGTTTTTAGTAAGTCCGGTTCGTTCCGCAGGGAGCTAGCCAAGTTTAACGCTATATTTTAAACTATATTTGTATAAATACATATATATATATATATATATATATATATATATATATATATATATATATATATATATATATATATATATATATATATATATAAGTAGTATTATTATTATTATAAAAAGAGGGTTTTTTACCGTTTAATGACCGGTTTGTCGATTTTATGTCTTAAGTCGCAATTAAAACCTAATGTAAAATATTAAAAATAAATATAACTTAATTTAAAGCGTAAAGTAAATAACGATAATAAAAGTGCGATAATTTAAAGTGCGATAAATAAAATGACGATAAATAAAATTGCGATAATTAAAAGTACGATAATTAAAAAATCCGATAAGATATAAAATAAAGGAATTATGCTTATTTAAACTTCCATAATCATGATGTTTGACGTGTTGATTTTAATTTATTACCATGGGTTAATTGTCCTTTGTCCTGGATTATTCGATATGTCTGTCTGGTTTTTGTCCATAACAGTCCATCAGTCATAAATATAAAGTGCGAGTGTCCTTGTCAAATTATCCTTATACTCGAAGTCAAATATTCCAACTAATTGGGGACTTAAACTATAATAAGGTTTTAATACATTGTTAATGATTACACCAGGTTATCGACTGTGTGCAATCCAATGTTTTAATACTTTATTATCAATTACACCAAGTGTCCTTGTATGTAATCCACCCCTGTTTTAATGAGTCCATTGACTATTAATCCATTCTCATGTCCGGTTAAATGAACGATTATTAGTATTTATAAATATCCCGCCCATCGTGTCCGATCAAGTGTATATGGTTATTTATAGATATGTTAAATTGTAAATCTCTATATTAAATTAACGAACTATCATTCAGTTAAACAAATATAAAGCCCATTAATAGTCCATAGTCCAATTTCTACAAGTGTCGGTCTTTTGTCCAAACCCCAATTATGGTACAAAGTCCAATTACCCCGTCTTAATATTTAATCCAACATCACGATTACTTCGGCTTAAATAAGCATAATAATAACTTAGCTACGAGACATTAATTTCAAAAGGTTGAACATAACTTACAATGAGTATTAACAGCGTAGCGTTACACGGACAGAGTTTCGACTTACAAAACCTTTAAAACATTCCTTACAATAACCCAATTATTATTAAACTTAAATTAAAATTATAAATATATATATTCTTTACAGAGGAAGAAAGAAAATTTAGGTGTATATTACTCGTCGAATTCGTTGGCTATTTATAGGACCTGACCAGCATTTAGCTGCCATGCGATCGCATGGAAATTGTGCTTCCAGGCCATGCGATCCCATGGCCCCCTGGGACAGCTCACAATCTTTTGTTTTCTTGTTTGCCGACGGTTTTTATTTTAATATATAAATATAATATATATATAATTTATAGAATTATTTATATATTATATTATATTCGCGTGCATAGTTGATTTGTAATTTTAGCTCCGTTGCGTCGCGCGTTGATAGTTGGTTCATGTCCCGGTTTCGGATTTTCGAACGTCCTTGCGTACAATTTAATATCTTGTACTTTGCATTTCGCGGCTCGTAATCTTGTAATTTCTAGACGTTTCTCATCAATAATTTGAACCACTTTGATTGTACTTTGTACTTTTTAGCTTTTTGGTCGTTTGCGTCTTCAAATCGTCGAATCTGTCTTTTGTCTTCACCTTTTATTATTTAAACGAATATCACTTGTAAATTGAACAATTGCAACCAAAAGCTTGTCTTTCTTGAAGGATAATGCTATGAAATATATGTTCGCTTTTAGCATTATCAAATATTCCCACACTTGAGCGTTGCTTGTCCTCAAGCAATATAGAACTTGAATATAACTTTACTAGAATCACTTCTTTATTCTTCACACTTTGTACATCAGTGATTTTAATACGGCAGTATGAACAATGGTAGTAACAATGTGGTTTACAGTCCCACATGACTATAAAAATTTAGATCCTTTAGGAAATTGGACCTTTATGAAAACATTTGATCTTTTGAAAATTCAATCTAGCTTTTACCTTAGATAAGTTTTCCGGAATAACCCTTCACCGGTGTTTGCAAAATGTTTGTGGGTTTTGTCGGTTTCAGATTTTCGGTAAACTACCGTCCGGTTGTAAAGGAAAGCGTTGAACAAGCAACTATTAAGGCAATGTCTAATGACATGCTTTTGATTATGGTATATATCGTGTCGGATGCAATTACTATCCTTTATAGGAGAAATAGTAAAGATCACCCTATAGTTTTTTCGGTCTGGCACAAGGTCCTGTCTTCGACCATGCTATGCAACCACCGTTCTTACGATTGACACCCGATTTGGTTCAGGTAACCTAATGAATTCCGGTGAATTCTTAGGATTTTACGTTCAATGGTAATGAACGCATTGAAAATAGGGTTTCGGAAAACAAATCGGTTTGTAATTTGATCAAAATATTTTCTTGTTCAAGGTCGAGTTTAGATATCATTGAATTCCATGAGTTTGAATTCTCAATCTCAAGGATTGAGTAATATCAGGCTTTAAATCTGATTTTTAATCTTTTAAGGAGATTATCCTTTCTGGGGATCTGATTCATTAGTCTTATAAGCTAATTTGCACGGTGCCCTCCCATTGTATTAGACAGATCCTCTCATGGTTAGGATAAGTCTGACCACTTGACGACCCTGTTTGATGCTGAGGTTCGTGGATTTCCAGCTGATTTTAGAGAAAACTTTTCAAGGTTTTTCGTAGACTCTACAACTGGTCTGGACGACAACTTCCTGACCTAAATTAAGAAGCGCGTGTCTTTTTCTCGGAAGACTTTACTTCCTTTTAAATTTTATTACAATAAACTGGGTAAAACTTGATTAAAATCGTCCAAAACAAAAGTATCTTCAATTTTTTGTACAAAACTATGTGATATATGTTCTAAATAACTTGGTAAATTTTTCCACACTTGGCATTTATTTTTCTTTCTTTGCCTTTTTATTCTCCCCTATTCCATTTTAAATGAATTCAAACGTTTTGGGTTGTTTCTGAATTTATGTCCTTTCCGAGGTAACAATAATTTCGGTGTTAATACCTAGTTTTATCGTTCATAAATATGTATAAACACGATTTTGAATTCATTTATTTGAAAAAAAATTTAAAATTTTTTACTAGAATTGGTAGTCAGTATATAAGACTAGGGCTGTTCTTTATTATCAGAGAGCACTAGATTCTAATACAACTACTACGTTACTAGTATTTTTAATGGTAACCAAGTATTTAAATTAAAATTTTAAAACCCGAAAGAATTTAACCCCTTCCCACACTTAAGATCTTGCAATGCCCTCATTTGCAAGAAATCAGTAGCAATTTAAATTATTGAGGGTGATTAGCGTAGAAAAATGATTAAATTTTACCAAAGTTTCCAAACATATTGTTGTTTGTGTTGAATGATAAATGGTGCACATCATTTGTTCATTCCGTCTGTTGTTACATCACACTTGTTTTTCGTTTTGTCGTCAAAATTAATAGCTTTTGCTGAACTTAATGCCAGTCTTTGAAAATGCGCTGTTTTACCCTGTTGTGTACATGAGATAAAATACATAAAATACAAATATAAACATGCATGGTAATTTGAAATGGGACTTAACATCCCACTTTCAAATTACAAAAATGAAATATTAGTACAAAATAATAAAAATATTAAACATTACATTAAAGTATCAAAATGTTAAATGTTTAGCATAAATAGATAAAAATAATAAAAGAGAAGACATCACCAATGGAACACTATTGATTTGGATATGGGTTCCAGTTCATATCATCGTTCGGGTTCCATGGTTGGTGAATGGTGTTTTGGTAGGCTTGATTGGGGTCGTACAGGTCATAGGGTGGTCGCATGTCGGGCTGATGCGGTGGATAGTAAGCAGGTCGAGTCGGGATGTAGTTATTTGGTACCTGATATGATAGCTGGCTCATGATTTGGTGCTGATGAACTTGCCAGCTATCGTGTTGGCATCGCCTGGAAGTCTCATAGTTATTCGCGGCTTGCCATTGCTCATACCGACAATGCCTATCCTCATTAGTCATTTCTACCTCATCTATACGCTGGAAAATATCAGTAGCACTATCCCTAATGTCATTTGCTTCCTCTATTTCCTCATCCGAACCCCTCTCTACCTGTGGATGGCGGCCCTGATATTGTACTGCCTGATTGCGTCTCCTAGTCAAGACTTTTGCATCTTGATAGACTTGCAAACCTAAAGTCTCGTCCTGTTCCCTACATACCATCATCGGACCCCCTTTGAAGCGACCCGTCCTAATCCATCTAGACGAAGTCCATATCGATTACAAACGATTCACAATAGTTGATTACATCGCGAGATACTTGACCTCTATATGATACATTTTACCAACATTGCATTCGTTTTTAAAACACGAACTTGCTTTACATCGAAAGTTGACGACACGCATACCATTTCATAATATATCCAACTATAATAGACTTAATAATAATCTTGATGAACTCAACGACTCAAATGCAACGTCTTTTAAAATATGTCATGAATAACTCCAAGTAATATCTTTAAAATGAGCAAATGCACAGCGGAAGATTTCTTTCGTACCTGAGAATAAACATGCTTTCAAGTGTCAACCAAAAGGTTGGTGAGTTCATTAGTTTAACATAAATAATCATTTTATAATTTTAATAGACCACAAGATTTCATATTTCCATTTCTCAAAAACATACGTCCCATGCATAGAGACAAAAATATCATTCATATGGATTGAACACCTGGTAACCGACATTCACAATATACATATAAGAATATCCCCATCATTCCGGGATCCTCCTTCGGACATGATATAAATTTCCAAGTACTAAAGCATCCGGTACTTTGGATGGGGCTTGTTGGGCCCGATAGATCTATCTTTAGAGTTCACGTCAATTAGGGTGTCTGTTCCCTAATTCTTAGATTACCAGACTAAAAGGGGGCATATTCGATTTCGATCATTCAACCATATAATGTAGTTTCAATTACTTGTGTCTATTTCGTAAAACAGTTATAAAAATTGCGCATGTATTCTCAGCCCAAAAAATATAAAGGGTAAAAAAGGAGCAAATGAAACGCACCATACTGTATTTTTTAGTAAAAATACATATTACGACATTAAACCATGCAGGGTTGGCCTCGGATTCACGAACCTATATCATTTGTATATAAATTAAAATGTGTAATCGTAATCGAACGAATTTATTTATTATTTCTTAAATTATATATTGTACTTATTTAGCTTGTGTATATAATTAAAATGTTTAATATCTATCTTCTTAATTATATATATATATATATATATATATATATATATATATATATATATATATATATATATATATATATATATATATATATATATATATATATATGGTTAGTATTATATAAAAATATAATTGGTTTGTTATATATAAGTATTTATATAACTAATATTATTATGTTTGATTTATGGTATATAAACTATTATTATAATTATAATATATGTATTAAGTATATTTTAAGTACAAAATATTTATTTGTAGCAAAAGTGATAGTTTTCGATAATAATGACTTACTAATAATGATAATCTCCTTTGATATTGAAAATACTGATTATAATGACTATATTGTTAGAAGTGATACTTTTGTTAATAATAATAGTAATACTACTAATTGCCAAAATGATATTAATACTTAATATTAGCGGAAATAATAATAACTTGTATTATTTTTATAGTAACAACAATAATAACCCTAATCACAATTATAATAATATTAGTAGTCCTAAAATGACAATTCAATAATAAGAATAACATTATTACTACTTGTAGCGATAATAATAATAATTGTTATATCACTTATTATGATACTAATAGTAATTATTATAATACTTCTAATAATGAAAAAAAAAATTAATAATAATAACACAACAATAATATTAATCATAGTAATATCACTAATAACAATAATAATAATAATAATAATAATAATAATAATAATAATAATAATAATAATAATAATAATAATAATAATAATAATAATAATAATAAAGGAAATGATAATATTAATAAAAAAAATGAACTACCTTAAATAAAAAGGCTGTAAAAACAATTGTTCCCTTAGGGACTTGAACCCCCGACCTCTAACTCTTCAACAAACTCCCCAAACCATCTGACCAAATCTGTCTTTCTGTTTTCATATGTAATTGTATTTATTTATCCCATATTAATTAATTATTCTTCTTCACATTCTTCTTCCTCTCAGTCCATGAACCAGACTCAAATCAACATAGAATTCAAACACCCCAACGGTTTTAGGACTTTAAAATAAATCATAATCAAGTTATATTAACCTTGAACTAAAAAAAAAAAAGTAAACAGCAGCTTGATAACAATCTGCCGTCGCAGCTTCTTTTTTAAAAAAAAATTGATTTTCGTTTTAAAGATCGTTTTAGATAATTTTTATAACACGAAATAGGTTTCAAATGATTCGTAAAAGCTTTATGAACTCTCAATTGAGACAGAAAGATTAGATTAAAATTGAATTTTATGAAGAACATAAACTTTGACTTTTGAGTTTCAAAACTTTGACTCAAGAATTGGGGCTCGATAGAATGAATTGGAACCTGAAATTTTGAGGAAACATTCATGACGTGATTTAAAACACTTCTGCACTTTTAGATTTTTAAATCTATTCGATTTTGAATTGGGTGTAATAGCTTGCTACGAACAGAGATATATATATATAAAAAAAAATATGTTTACTCACCTGAACCTTTAAGAATTAGCAGTATATAAATAATTTTGATGATGAATAATTGATTATAGCAACAGACAAGCTCGATTGTTGATTGAAAGAGAGCTTGACATAATATCACGAGTAGAAGAAAAATAGGGAAGAAAAAGAAAGCAGACAAAGAAATAAGGAAATTGATGATTGATATAAAATACGCTTAAATATCTGTATCTGCACACTATATAATAGTATTTTATATTAATCTTAATATTTAATAAATATATTAATAATATTAATACTTTTAATATTATAAATACTGATGATAAGATAATATTAATAATATAAAAATAACAATAGTACAACATTAATAATAATAACAGAAATAATAATAATAATAATAAGTAACCATACTAATAATACTATTAACAATAATAATATTAGTAATGACAATACTAGTGATTTTCAAATGGTAATATTAGTAACGATAATGATAATAATATTACTTGTTAATGATACAAATATTCATAATATTAATGTTAGTTGTAACAATAATTACATAGTAATAATCTTAATCATAATAATAATAATAACGCTTATTCTAATAATAATAGTAATGATAATTAGGATAATTAATAATACTCAATACTTAATAATAACAATAATAATAATAATAATAATAATACTAATATTATTAATGATAATAATAATATTAGTAATAATAATAATACTAATATTATTAATGATAATAATAATATTAGTAATAATAATAATACTATAACAATTTATATATATCAAATTCATATGTATAGAGTATATATTTAATATAATATTAATAACATTAGTATTGATTTTAATATTGAAAGTAATAAGAATATTATTTTAGCAACTATATTTATAATTAAATTGAATATATCCATTTTACATAATAATTTTTATGTAATATAACTATATAATATACATTACACAATAACTTATATATATATATATATATATATATATATATATATATATATATATATATATATATATATATATTATTTACACATGATTGTTCGTGAATCATCGAGCATGGTCAAAAGTTTAATGATTTCATAAAACAGTTCAAAGATTTTAAGACTCAGTTTAATAGGCTTTGCTTATCTTGTCGAAATCATATAAGATTAAGTTTAAATTTGGTCGGAAATTCCCGGGTCATCACAGTACCTACCCGTTAAACAAATTTCGTCCCGAAATTTGAGTGAGGTGGTCATGGCTAACAATAAAAATGTTTTCATGACGAATATGAGTTGATAAATTGAGTTTTATCATCATCGAGTAATATGGATAAAACATTTCGTTTTTGCGAAGGGTACGAGTGAAGCTATCATGAAAGAGTGAAATGAGTAAATGTAGATTCGTCATATCTTTTGATGTAGACAGGATTGAATTTAGAAAATAAGGTGCGTCTTAACTATTGACGGTGTCTTGGTTGAATTCCGGAATTCAAGGGATTTAAAGATACTCTTCAAAATCTAAAAGATTTGATTCTTCGGCGAGTAAGAAAATTAGGATTCTCTAATTAAATGCGGAGATCTGCCTTGATTTTTTTTTAATCAGATATGTCACTATAAATTAACTTCTTCCGTTCCGTTACTTTTACCATTCCTATACCCAATTCCCAAATTTAAAACTTTATGAAAAATGCTTAATCCGGCTCTGATCCTTGTCCTTAACCTGATTATCGCAACAATCATTCTCCTTTTCCAACTTCCACCGGAGAAATCTGCTTACTTCTACTTTGCTCTTGGGGTTATAGTGCTGTTAATTCTCCCGTGTCTTTATGTTGCGATAAACATTGATATACACAGTTTGTAATTTATGCGTTGTTATTGGGCTTTATATCTTCCTTTATATTTCAATGTCTCCATTTCTGTTTCCTATGATCATTGTCATCCACAGTCAATACTCCCTCCTATTTGCAACGATTTATACTCCAATTTCTATTTCAGAGCTTTGTCCCTTCGTTTCTTCTTCTGGCGATTTGGCATCTCTTGTAATGGTCTAGAATTCGCAGATATAAGTTTCAGAATGAACATTGTTAATGTTCTAAATAAGAAGGAACGTAATAGCACGATTTGATTTGTCAAATTACCAGATTCACTGAGAATAGAACTATCAAGAATATATTTTTCTTGATATATTCAGAAGTTAAGCAGAATGACAGAGTTATGTAACATGGCACATGATGACGTTATGATCTGTGAACCATTACGTCCCATTAGAAACTCAGCATGACTTATGGTAATATAATCACGTTGATCAAGTGTCATTATATTATACTAACTCATGCATCAATTCCCAACATTACCTCAATAACATTCATATTTTAAGCTCGAAATTTTACAGAATATAGAAACTAACAGTTTCTATATGATGTAATACTGATAGCACGAAGAGATTAATGATTTCAGATAAAAATAGTTATAAAAATATCTCCAGAAATATGGAGGATATTTATAATGAAAGATACGATAATATCTCGGAATATCTAAGATCAGAGAATGATAGAAACTATTGTCTGCAAGGGTTTAGAGTAAGGAGCAAGATATTCACTAAAGACTTTAGCAGACATTGAATCATTTGGATTCTTTGAAGTCAAACTTATTCTTTGTGATTTGTCCACGGCTTTCTTCATAGTTTCGCATAATCTGCTTTTCGGTACTAAATTTTCTATTGAATGTTTCCAATATAATGATACACAGGAAGCACGAGGAGGTATGTAATTTCGGATGAGAATATTTATGAAAATATCCTCAGAAATATCGAAGATATTGATGATGATATTTTGGAATTTCTAAGTTCGATGGTTGATGGAGAAAGATTTTCTGCAAGATTTTAACATGACTTCGGAGCAAGATATTTTCTAAAGATTTCAACGGATCCAGAATTACCTGGATTCTTTGAATATAGGGTATGGTCCTTATATTTATCCTTGGTCTCCTTCGTGGTTAGCTCAATCCGTTTTTTAGTTCCAACTTTTCTGAGCTTTACCAACATACTATTCTTTATCATCAAACTTCCGATGATCAAGGTCGTTTACGGTTGTCTTCGGTTTCTGCTGCTTCATTCAGCTTTTTCAACATTCAGAGTATTGATTCGTAGACTGAGTGCTTTTCAGAATTTCAGAATGAAAGATCATAATTCTAAGATATAAATGTTATACATATAACTGTTGATGTAGATATGCTGTGAGTTTTCAAAGTACTGATTGCTGATTCCTGGTAATTGGTATGGCAGTTCTCGTTACAAGATGCGGATGAGTATATGATAGGGTTTCTATGAATAAATATAATGATTTATCAGAGAAATTTAAGCCAAGAAGCAACGAGGTTGCTGGTACGTCTGCTGGTAATATGGTGGAATATAAAAGGTTCCCTGATAATAATAAAAGAGCACGTATTTATATCAAGGTTATAATAAGGTTGTTTCGAACGAAAATTCGAAGTTGACTTGCTGGAGCTGTGACAAAATTTGCTACTTTGAAAAGGGATTGTAAAGTTATTTTGGGTAATAATAATGCTAAAGGAGCTAACACAGATACGGGTTAAACGTTTTACTCAGGTTCCGAGTATTTTTAGGTGCATTACTATATGCATCAATCTCTTCTTCTGTAGATAAAGCGCGGTTGGTTCACACTCTCGATTGAGGTGTTTTTAAGAATCATGAAAGGTTTGAACACTGATAGTAATCGTCAAGATATAAATGAGGTATAAGATGAAATCAAGTGGCAACTTGAAGAATTGTTTAGTTTCATATGTTATAATCAATATTTTAATTCATTTTAATTGTCCAATGTCATTAGTCCACAGTCGATAGTCCACAATTAACAGTCCAATAATTTATATATAATTTAATATATAATATTTGAATTAATTAATACGTATCGTGACCCGTATTCGTCTCAGACTCAATCACAACTTAAAGTATATATATTATTATAGAATCAACCTCAACCCTGTATAGAGAACTCGATCATTACTGCA
Source organism: Rutidosis leptorrhynchoides (assembly GCF_046630445.1). Taxonomy (NCBI): domain Eukaryota; kingdom Viridiplantae; phylum Streptophyta; class Magnoliopsida; order Asterales; family Asteraceae; genus Rutidosis; species Rutidosis leptorrhynchoides. Next base: position 378,416,836 of record NC_092343.1, on the reverse strand, counting down.
TATAGAGTGTCTATGGTGATTCCAAATAATATATATAGATGCGTCGATGTGATATGTCAAAACCTTGTATACGTGTCCCGATATTTAAAATGCGTAAGATAAATAACAGAAATTAAATAACGATAAATAAAGTGCGTAAAGTAAATAACAGAAATTAAATGACGATAAATAAAAGTGCGAGAATGTAAATTGCGATAATTAAATTGCGATAAATAAAATGTAATCAGTTAGCTAGGAACAATTAGCTAGGAACAGTTAGCGTGGATTCTTAACAAAATTTCTCATAGTTAATTTGTTTGTTTCTAACAAATTTTATTTTGTCCAATGTTTTCTTCATTATGCCACTTGTCGGATTCTGATAGGTTAAAATTCAAATATGAAATTGAATGAAAATGGTTATTTCGTGGTGAACGGATTTGTATATCGATGGATGTAAGTAGGATAGTAAATGATTGTTGAATCAGCTTCGTCGAATGTACAGTGTAACTTATTAAAGTGAAATCTAAATATTCCTCGGGTATTACCTACCCGTTAAAATATTTTCACCATTAACAGTTTGTACGAAAGAATTTTTAATTACAATCTTTATAAAAATATACTTGAATATATATTTTCTTCAGATTCAATCATGGATTTAATGAGTTAATATGATATTAAACTCATTTGATTTACATTAGAACAAGAATATATAATCTCTAAAACATTAGAGATTACATATTCGCCATGTTGAACGAAGATACATGATGCATAACGTCATGTAGAACGATAATTATGCTCGGGGTACCAATTGTGATGTTGAGGCGTGTGTTGTTGTGGTTTGTGTTGTTGCTGGTGGTACAGTTGATACCGTTGATGTTGTTGAAGCTGGTACATTTTGCACCATATTTTCCAAAGCTACAACTCGGGCGCGAAACTCGTTGACTTCTTCTATTATTTCGGGATGATTGTTGGTCGGAACGAGTGGATGAATAAGGTCTAAAATGTGAGACAGTATATAATCGTGACAAGATACTCTGAGATAGAAGATGATGTTTCAAACAGGTTCACCGGTAAGTGTTTCAGGTTCTTCGCCAAGAGCGCAGGTTGGTGAATGGAAAGGATCGCCTTCTTCTTGTCTCCATTGATTTAGTCGACTACGAAACCATCAGATGAATTGGGATGGCTGATTGGTTTACTCATTCTGGTGACACTGCTTTCGGAGTTCGAGTGAAACTCTATGTCAGAATAGCTGTCGGAATAACTATCGGAATAGTTATCGAAATCTAAGGGACTCGAACTGGTTGAGGGATTCATCTCGTATAGACGAAGGATTTTCGATAAGAAATAGATTATAGAATGTAGATTAGTACCATGCAATACATAATTTACATATGCATATATAATACTAAAATCCCATAAGTTACGGTACGGAAGCTGTCAGGCAAAGGTAATAATAACAGATACGCTAATATGTAAATTAGCAGATACGATAAGATACGAATTTTGTCTATACATTATACATGCAGTCGATGCAGCAAAATGTGTCTAGACTAAGAATAATAAGCAAGTGATTCCCTAAGAATGATAAGCAGATGATTTCCGGCAAAAATGATAAGCAAAACTTTTGACATGCAAACACGGTCGAAGTCCAGGCTCACTAATGCATCCTAACGACTTATATGTTATACACACTAATGCAGACCTGGTTCGCAAAGACCACCGCTCTGATACCAACTGAAGCGACCCGTCCTAATCCATCTGGACGAAGTCCATATCGATTACAAACGATTCACAATAGTTGATTACATCGCGAGATACTTGACCTCTATATGATACATTTTACAAACATTGCATTCGTTTTTAAAAGACAAACTTGCTTTACATCGAAAGTTGATGACACGCATACCATTTCATAATATATCCAACTATAATAGACTTAATAATAATCTTGATGAACTTAACGACTCGAATGCAACGTCTTTTAAAATATGTCATGATTAAATCCAAGTAATATCTTTAAAATGAGCAAATGCACAGCGGAAGATTTCTTTCGTACCTGAGAATAAACATGCTTTCAAGTGTCAACCAAAAGGTTGGTGAGTTCATTAGTTTAACATAAATAATCATTTTATAATTTTAATAGACCACAAGATTTCATATTTCCATTTCTCAAAAATATACGTCCCATGCATAGAGCCAAAATATCATTCATATGGATTGAACACCTGGTAACCGACATTCACAATATTCATATAAGAATATCCCCATCATTCCGGGATCCTCCTTCGGACATGATATAAATTTCGAAGTACTAAAGCATCCGGTACTCTGGATGGGGCTTGTTGGGCCCGATAGATCTATCTTTAGAGTTCGCGTCAATTAGGGTGTCTGTTCCCTAATTCTTAGATTACCAGACTAAAAGGGGGCATATTCGATTTTGATCATTCAACCATATAATGTAGTTTCAATTACTTGTGTCTATTTCGTAAAACAGTTATAAAAATTGCGCATGTATTCTCAGCCCAAAAATATAAAAGGTAAAAAAGGAGCAAATGAAACTCACCATACTGTATTTTGTAGTAAAAATACATATTACGACATTAAACCATGCAGGGTTGGCCTCGGATTCACGAACCTATATAATTTGTATATAAATTAAAATGTGTAATCGTAATCGAACGAATTTATTTATTATTTCTTAAATTATATATTGTACTTATTTAGCTTGTGTATATAATTAAAATGTTTAATATCTATCTTCTTAATTATATATATATATATATATATATATATATATATATATATATATATATATATATATATATATATATATATATATATATATATATATATATGGTTAGTATTATATAAAAATATCATTGGTTTGTTATATATAAGTATTTATATAACTAATATTATTATGTTTGATTTATGGTATATAAACTATTATTATAATTATAATATATGTATTAAGTATATTTTAAGTACAAAATATTTATTTGTAGCAAAAGTGATAGTTTTCGATAATAATGACTTACTAATAATGATAATCTCCTTTGATATTGAAAATACTGATTATAATGACTATATTGTTAGAAGTGATACTTTTATTAATAATAATAATAGTAATACTACTAATTGCAAAAATGATATTAATACTTAATATTAGCGGAAATAATAATAACTTGTATTATTTTTATAGTAACAACAATAATAACCCTAATCACAATTATAATAGTATTAGTAGTCCTAAAATGATAATTCAATAATAAGAATAACATTATTACTACTTGTAGCGATAATAATAATAATTGTTATATCACTTATTATGATACTAATAGTAATTATTATAATACTTCTAATAATGAAAAAATAATAAAATAATAATAATAATAATAATAACACAACAATAATATTAATCATAGTAATATCACTAATAATAATAATAATAATAATAATAATAATAATAATAATAATAATAATAATAATAATAATAATAAAGGAAATGATAATAATAATAAAAAAATGAACTACCTTAAATAAAAAGGTTGTAAAAACAATTGTTCCCTTAGGGACTCGAACCCCCGACCTCTAACTCTTCAACAAACTCCCCAAACCATCTGACCAAATCTGTCTTTCCGTTTTCATATGTAATCGTATTTATTTATCCCATATTAATTAATTGTTCTTCTTCACATTCTTCTTCCTCTCAGTCCATGAACCAAACTCAAATGAACATAGAATTCAAACACCCAAACGGTTATAGGACTTTAAAATAAATCATAATCAAGTTATATTAACCTTGAACTAAAAAAAAAAAAAGTAAACAGCAGCTTGATAACAATCTGCCGTCGCTGCTTCTTTTTTTTAAAAAAAAATTGATTTTTGTTTTAAAGATCGTTTTAGATAATTGTTATAACACGAAATAGGTTTCAAATGATTCGTAAAAGCTTTATGAACTCTCAATTGAGACAGAAACATTAGATTAAAATCAAATTTTATGAAGAACATAAACTTTGACTTTTGAGTTTCAAAACTTTGACTCAAGAATTGGGGCTCGATAGAATGAATTAGAACCTGAAATTTTTGAGGAAACATTCATGACGTGATTTAAAACACTTCTGCACTTTTAGATTTTTAAATCTATTCGATTTTGAATTGGGTGTAATAGCTTGCTACGTACAGATATATATATATATATATATATATATATATATATATATATATATATATATATATATATATATATATATATATATATATATATATATATATATTATATATATATATATATAAAATATGTTTACTCACCTGAACCTTTAAGAATTAGCAGTATATAAATAATTTTGATGATGAATAATTGATTATAGCAACAGACAAGCTCGATTGTTGAGGGAAAGAGAGCTCGACATAATATCACGAGTAGAAGAAAAATAAGGAAGAAAAAGAAAGCAGACAAAGAAATAAGGAAATTGATGATTGATATAAAATACGCTTAAATATCTGTATCTGCACACTATATAACAGTATTTTATATTAATCTTAATATTTAATAAATATATTAATAATATTAATACTTTTAATATTATAAATACTGAAAATAAGATAATATTAATAATATAAAAATAACAATAGTACAACATTAATAATAATAACAGAAATAATAATAATAATAATAATAAGTAACCATACTAATAATACTATTAACAATAATAATATTAGTAATGACAATACTAGTGATTTTCAAATGGTAATATTAGTAACGATAATGATAATAATATTACTTGTTAATGATAAAAATATTCATAATATTAATGTTATTTGCAACAATAATTACATAGTAATAATCTTAATCATAATAATAATAATAACGCTTATTCTAATAATAATAGTAATGATAATTAGGATAATCAATAATACTCAATAATATCAATACTTAATAATAACAACAATAATAATAATACTAATATTATTAATGATAATAATAATATTAGTAATAATAATAATACTAATATTATTAATGATAATAATAATATTAGTAATAATAATAATACTATAACAATTTATATATATCAAATTCATATGTATAGAGTATATATTTAATATAATATTAATAACATTAGTATTGATTTTAATATTGAAAGTAATAAGAATATTATTTTAGCAACTATATTTATAATTAAATTGAATATATCCGTTTTACATAATAATTTTTATGTAATATAACTATATAATATACATTACACAATAACTTATATATATATATATATATATATATATATATATATATATATATATATATATATATATATATATATATATATATATATATATATATATATATATATATATATATATATATATATATATATATATATATATATATATATATATTACATTTTTTTATTTACACATGATTGTTCGTGAATCATCGGGCATGGTCAAAAGTCTAATGATTTCATAAAACAGTTCAAAGATTTTGAGACTCAGTTTAATAGGCTTTGCTTATCTTGTCGAAATCATATAAGATTAAGTTTAAATTTGATCGGAAATTCCCGGGTCATCACATCCTTTGTGACAACCCGGAAATTTCCAACCAAATTTAAACTTTAATCTTTATATGTTTCCAACACGATAAACAATATTTGTTAAGTTAAATTTCAAGAATTTTAAACTATGTTCATACATTCATTCAACCTCGACCAAGTTCCAATGATTCACGAACCATTAAACGAATATGATTATATATGTATATGTGTATATATATTATAACTTGAAACGTAAACAAAATATTAGATTAAATACTTTATATGATTGTATCTATTTCAAAATGTTTATCAATGGAATTAGAAGATAAGATCAAATGATTGAATTATCATATATATTGAATTATGATTACAAGTCTCTGTTGAAAGGCCCACGTTGATTTGAGAAATCTTTCCATTTTAACAATATTCGGAAAATGGTAAAGTGATTTATAAATAAGAACAAATTGTCAATCATTGAGAACTAGACAAAGGATAGTGGAAGATTGAATCTCATAAAGACTCGATTGATCTATTTAGTTTCAAACGTACAAAAACGTTTTCAGTTTAAAAAGAACTTTATTATTAAAACGTATATAACTTTTATAAATATCTAGAACCACTTTTGACAACTCATTACTTAACTAGTATGATAAAGATAACGATATTTATATTTTATTTTATTAAATATATATAACGATTTAAATTAATATTATATATATTTATACGCGTATTATACGTATATAGTTTTATACTTTTACTATACTTAAACTTTACCTTTACTTTATTTTTACTTTACTTTAACTTTAATAATTCACTTTAATAATTCATACTTTAATAATTCACTTTAATAATTCATACTTTAATAATTCACTTTAATAATTCATACTTTAATAATTCACTTTAATAATTCATACTTTAATAATTCACTTTAATAATTCATACTTTAATAATTCAAAAATCTATTATAAATAGAATTCAATAGGTTTCATTATTTCATAGAAACTTGAAAATATTTTTCTCTAAACTCTCTCAATCGATTTACATATATATATTTACTCCGTATTATTTTAAGATATTATTAGTATACATAAAATATTACGACGGAGTGCTGTCCGAGTGGTTTCAAAATTATTTTTCGAGTAGGATAGGATTAAGGAAATTATGGGTTATAGCTATGGAGGTGATTGAGTATGGTTTATGGGTATGCTCGCGAGGTCAATATAGTGTTTATCATTTCCGTTGCGTCTACATACCTTTCCTGCAATATTGAATCTCAATATTGATACGTGAGTACTCATAATTTAACTTTTACATACTAATAGTGTATCCCTGACTAGTGCTCGAGTATTTAGGATTATGCATGCTTGTACTTTTGATATTGCCTTAGACAGGTTATGTTGAATCTTGAATTAGTTACACTTGCGGTTGAGATAAGGTATAAGATATGCATGTCCTTGGAAAGCAAGCGAAAAATTAAGAACTTTTCCTTTAGATATCGAATGGTTTCGATGAACAGATTAGAAGTTATAATCAATTAAATTTTCGATATTTTTATTAAAAATGATTATTATTATCATCGTTTTTATCGTCGTTCTAGTTTTATCTTATTATTATCATTATTATTATCTTTATCAATAAAAGGGATTTATCATTAAAAATTATTATTATTTTTATTATTACTATCGTTATTATCGTTAAAGTTATAATTAGTATTATTATTATTATCCAATTATTATTATTATTATTATGATTATTGGTATTATTATTATTATTATCATTATTAATATATATATCATTATTTAAAAATGGTTATTGTTATTATTATTATTACTATATTATCATTAAGATAATTATTAGTATTATTGTTAATAATGTTATAGTAACTATCATTATTAATATTAGTGTAATTAAAACAAATATTTGTAACACCTAATTATTTTGATTACTATTATTATCATTATTATGAACACGATATAAAAGACGATTAAAATCTATTAAACGAAACGATTAGGAAATAATGGGTAAGAGTATCATGATGAAATTAAAATATTATAAGATATTGATTTAGATAAAAATTATCGTTCTTATTATTTTTATCATTACTATTATTATTAAAAGTATCGTTAGTATTAAAACTATCATTTTAACAAAAATTATCATTTTAATAGAAATGTCATTGTTACTATAAAATATCATTATTATTATTATTTTAAATAGAATTATTATTTTAAAGATAATATTAAAAATTATCGTAAATATTAAAGATATCATAATTAGAATTATCGTTTTATCATAATGTCATCTTAGTAATTATAAATATTGATATTTTTATAATAATAATTATTATTACAAAATAATACAACTTATACTTACTATCATTATAGATATTATTTTATCAAATAAATATGTGATACAAACATATTTTACTACGTGTAATAACTTACTTTAATAATACCTATCATATTATCTTTATGATATTAAATGAACCCTATAAATTTTATTACTTAATATATATAAAAGTATATTTTATTATATAAATTTAATATAAAATTTTATTTATTAATAAATAAATTATATTATTTACTCTAATAAATCTTTTAAAAATATAAAACCATGATATTTAAACTATATATTAATCATGTATAGATTTTTGGAAATTATTTTGAGTCAAATTTACTTTTGTTGACTTTTGCATATTAGTCTCGAGCATTAGGATTGTGGTACACTATGACTTGACATAATTTGTTAGACAAATATTGACCAACACATAAATATATATAATTAATTTAGGTTCGTGAATTCGAGGCCAACCTTGCACTTGTTCAATGACGTTATATGTATTTTTACTACGAAATACAGTACGGTGAGTTTCATTTGCCTTTTTACCCTTTATATTTTTAGGACTGAGAATACATGCGCTTTTATAAATGTTTGACGAAATAGACACAAGTAATTGAAACTACATTCTATGGTTGAATTATCGAAATCGAATATGCCCCTTTTTATTAAAGTATGGTAATTTAAGAATTAGGGAACAGACACCCTAATTGACGTGAATCCTAAAGATAGATCTATTGGGCCTAACAAACCCCATCCAAAGTACCGGATGCTTTAGTACTTCGAAATTTATATCATGTCCGAAGGAGGATCCCGGAATGATAGGGGATATTCTTATATGTATCTAGTTAATGTCAGTTACCAGGTGTTCACCATATGAATGATTATTTTTGTCTCTATGCATGGGACGTATATTTATGAGAACTGGAAATGAAATTCTTGTGGTCTATTAAAATGATGGAAATAAATGATTATGATAAACTAATGAACTCACCAACCTTTTGGTTGACACTTTAAAGCATGTTTATTCTCAGGTGTTAAAGAAATCTTCCGCTATGCATTTGCTCATTTTAAAGATATTACTTGGAGTCTTTCATAGCATATTTCGAAGAACGTTGCATTCGAGTCATTGAGTTCATCAAAGATTATTATTAAATCAATTTATAGTTGGATAGTGGATATTATGAAATGGTATGCATGCCTGTCAATTTTCGATGTAAAGAAAGTTTGTCTTTTAAAAACGAATGCAATGTTTGTAAAATGTATCATATAGAGGTCAAATACCTCGCAATGTAATCAACTATTGTGAATCGTTTATATTGCATATGAACGGGTCCTTTCAGTTGGTATCAGAGCGGTGGTCTTAGCGAACCAGGTCTGCATTAGTGTGTCTAACTGATAAGTCGATAGGATGCATTAGTGAGTCTGGACTTCGACCGTGCCTGCATGTCAAAAGTTTTGCTTATCATTTTGTGTCAAAAATTAACTACTTATCTTCCTCCGGAAATTACCTGCTTAGCATTTTTAGTCTAAGACACGTCTTGCTGCATTGATTGCATGAATAGTGTATAGACAAAAATTCATATCTTAGCATATCTGCTAAATCATATCTTATCGTATCTGTTACTTTAAACTTTGCCTGACATATCCCGCAAAGTCCTCCGTAATCTACGAAATCTTTTGATATATATATATATATATATATATATATATATATATATATATATATATATATATATATATATATATATATATATATATATATATATATATAATTAGAATACCATCCGTTAGCCAAAATCATTTCATATCGAAAAAAAAAATCCTTTATCCAATCGTACGAAATGGAATTCGTCATCAGTTCAAGTCACTCAGATTCCGAAATGGAATCCCATTCAAGCTCTGAAAGCAGTGTGACCGGAATAGATCAACCAATCAGTCATCACCTATTCTGGATGAATTGGGGATGGGTTTGTAGCCTCCTCAATCATTGGAGACAAGAAGAAGGTGATCCCTTCCATCCACCACATTGCCCTCTTGATGAAGAACCTGAAGCACTTACCGGCGAACCTGTCCGAAACACCATTTTCTTGCTCATTTCAAGAGTATCTCGTCACGATTATATATTACATCAAATTTTAGATTTTATTTATCCGCTCGTCCGAACCGACAATCACTCCGGTGTAATAGAAGAAGTCAACGAGCTTCGCGCTCGGGTAGTGGCTTTGGAGAATATGGTGCAGAGATTACAAACACCAGCAGCAGCATCAGCAGCATAACCAGTACCACCGTCATCAACGCCAACAGTACCATTACCACCTCCAACCACAACTGCGTCGTAAACCTCAACTTCACAATCTGTCCCACGAGCATCAACGTCATACGCACCATAGATACTAAGGAGTACCAACAACAATAACTGACGAAGTATTAATTCATAACTTCATTGGAGAAACATTCAGCGGCGATTATGTAATCTCTAAAGTCTTAGAGATTATCTAATCTAGCCCTAACCATAAATCAGTTAAGCGAACCAAAATGATAGAAGGAAGAGTAGAAACCCTGACAAAAATGGTGTGTGATTAACAAGCTAAACTTGCTTTACCAACATCATCAACAGTACCGTCAGCGTTACCAGCATCGTCAGTACAGTCAACATCCGAATCAACAACACAGATAACATCACAAACTCCGTCAGTTCAAGAATCACTGTGGACATCATTACGAATCAATAACGTGTATATTGTATCAAAGAGTTATGAAGAATTAACTCATTCCATCTGAAGAAATTATATGTATATTATATATATATATATATATATATATATATATATATATATATATATATATATATATATATATATATATATATATATATATATTTTGAAATAAATCTTTCCGTGCTAAGCTATTGTGTGTGAATCTTAACTACTCGGTTAATTCATATTACAAATATGCAATAATGTACGTCCTTCGGCCGCAACTTAACCAGCGTTAACTACAATCTCTGTTGCAATTCAACAAATTCCAATTCATAATAAATCAAGTATATATTTGATTTTACACTTTCATCATCGATGTACTCGAAACTTTTCAGATAACATCATTCGTACTTTGCGAAATTCACAAGAATTCCACGAACCGAACATTATACATCAACAAATAACAAAGTATTGATTCATAATTTCAATGTCATTAAAGAAATACTGCGTAAAAGTTATGTATTTTTTAAAGCCTTTAGGGATTATTCAATTCTTGTTTCAATCGTAAATCAAATGAGTTTAATTTAACATTAACTCATTAAATCTATGTTACATCTGAAGAAAATATACATATATATATTTTCATAAAGACTGTAATAAAATTCTTTTGTACAAAATATTAATTGTGAAATTTTTTTTAACGGGTAGGTAATACCCGAGAGATATATAAATTCACAAATAATATGTTACATTCTTCGAATCTGATTCAGCAAATCATCCATTATACTCCCTACTTTCACAACAATATACATTCTTTTATAGAAATCAAAACAACCATACTCATTCAAAATTTAATTACATATTCTGATTTTGAAATCTCAAAATTCAACTCGAGATATGACCAAAAATCACCACTCTTAGATCCTTACATCTTTCACAAGCTATATTTTGACTTCAAAACTGTGTTAGAACATCAAATGTATGTTAACGATTACAATCTGTGTTCAAACCCTTCGAAAATTTCTGAAGACACTTCGAATGATGAGCAATCGAGATGATGATCCAACCACATGTTACCCACAGTTATGTACCCGAAAAACTCTTGAAACCAAAGTAAAAGTTTAAACAACGTGTCCGCGTCAGATTCTTTGGCATTTATTAGCAAAAATAACTTTGCGACTCCTATTCAAAGTAGCCAGTTTTGTCACAGCTCCAGCAAGTCAACTTCGACTTTTCAGTCAGACTAACCTTATTATAACCTTGAGATATACACCATCGTTACCAGGGAACCTTTTACATTCCACCACATTATTAGAAGATGTACCAACAACTTCATTACCCTTTGACTTTAGCCTCTCCAAAAAGTCATTGTAATTATTTATTGAAACCCCATCATTTACTCATTCGCATCTTGTAATGAGAATTGTCATACGAATCATTGGGAATTAGCAATCAGTATTTTGAAATCTCGCAGCATGTCTACGCCAACAGTTATATGTGTATATATAACGCCTATCTTCTGGACTTAATTTGAATGTGAAGTTTCTGAAAAACACTCCGAAATACGAATTGGTTCTCCGAAAATGGAAAAAATGCTGATGAAGCAGCAAAAACTATAAACGACTTTAAACGGTAAAAGCTGGATGATAATGATGAAGTGTGCTGGCAAAGCGCAGAAAAAGAGAAGTTTTGGAACTGGAAAATGGATTGAGCAAAGTAGGAAGGAGGCTGTGGACAAATTACAAAGACTGAACCTGACTTCAAAGGATCCAAATGATTCAGTACCTGCTGAAGTCATTAACGAATACCTTGCTCCTGACTCTAAACCCCTGCGGACAATATTCTTCATCATCCTCTGATATTAGAAATTCTAAAATATCATCATATCTTTCATTATAAATATTCTCCATATTTCTGAAGATATTTTCTTAATTTTTCTTATTTGAAATCATTTACCTCTTCGCATTATCTGTATTACATCATAAAAGAAACTATTTTAGTTTCTAAATTCTGAAACATTCAAGTTTAAAATAGGAATATTTTGAAGTAGTGTTGGGAACTGAAGCATGAATTAGTATAATATAATGACACTTGATCAACGTGATTATATTACAGTAAGTCATGCTGAGTTTCTAAATGGAACGTGATGATTCACAGATCATAACATCATCATGTGCCATGTTATACGACTCTTGTATTCTATTTAACCTCTAAAATATCAAGAAAATATTTCTTGATGATTCGGCCTTTTCCAAGGTATTCTAGTAATTTGACAAGTCAAGATCGTGTCATCATAATTTTCTTCCTAGAACATTAACAATGTTCATTCCGAAATTCATATCTGTGAATTCTGGACCATTACAAGCGGTGCTTAATCGCAAGAAGAAGAAACAAAAGGACAAAACTCCGAAATAGAAATTGGGGTATAAATTGCAGCAAATAAAAGAGAGCATTAACTGTGAATGATAATGATTATAGAATACAGAAGCAGAGACTTTGAAATATAAGGGAACATATAAAGCTCAACGACAAACCAGAAATTATAAACCATATATATATCGATGCATATAGCAATATAAAGACACGGGAGAACTAGAAACACTATAAACCCAAGAGTATAGTAGAAGTAAATAGATTCTTCCGGCGGTAGATGAAAAAGAAGAATGACCGATATGAAAGTTAGAAGTATATCGAGAATCAGAACTGTATGGAGCATATTGATGAATACTTTAAAATATGAGTTAAGGGGGAAAGAATAGAAGGTGATGAAACATGACTAGGAACTTAGAAATCAACAGATTTAACTCACACAATAGCAGAATAAGTGAATCAAACCCTCTAGTGAATAGGTTAAGTTTTTTTGATTAATTTAGTCAAACCACAACTAAATCAAGTGTGATTAGATCAACACCTAGAGCTATTATTCACCACCTGGGTGATTTGGACCGAGAGAGAATTGGAGGAGCTCACTAGATCTGAGTGTGTGTAACAAATGAGAGGCTTAACCTAAAATGAAGAACATAAGACTTTATATACCCCTACTGTTGACTCACCCATACAATTCATTCATCACAAGTACGAGTTGGCTTCATCAGTCGTACGGGTGATCACTCACTCGTGTCTTCTCATTTAGGTTGTAATTGTGACTTAGCTCAGCATCAACAGTGCGTATGAGCCTGTCAGCCGTACTAGTGAGGCTTCACTCGTACGTCTGACTAAGTCTAACATAGTCAAATATCTAAATCTCGTTCCTGCAGTTCCTGTAACCAAATACAAACACGGATAGTATAATAACGAGCAATCATGGTGGCCTGTAAACTGTTGTACATGCAATGGACATGGGTAGATGTCTAGGGACTTGCATAAAATGCATCAATAGAAGGTGTGAGTTGTAAGAAACGAAGGAGGTGAATTTATAAGAAAATCTCCGACAGAACAATTAAAATGGACGATCGCATTTAAAGCGGATCCTAATTCCCTTGATTACCGGAGTGTCAAATCTTATTAAGAAGATTTTCTTTAAATCCCTTGAAATCTGGGAATCAATCATATCTACGTCAAATGATAAGATGAATCTACACTTACTCATTTCACTCTTCTATGTTAGCTTCATTCGTACTCTTCATATAAATGGATTGTTTATCCAAATTATTTGCTGATGATAAAACTCTAATTTTCAGCCCGTATGCATCATAAAAACATACTTATTATCATTCACGACCTTTCCACTCAAATTTCGGGACGAAATTTCTTTAACAGGTAGGTACTGTGACAACCCGGAAATTTCCAACCAAATTTAAACTTTAATCTTTATATGTTTCCGACACGATAAACAATATTTGTTAAGTTAAATTTCAAGAATTTTAAACTATGTTCATACATTCATTCAACCTCGACCAAGTTCCAACGATCACGAACCATTAAACGAATATGATTATATATGTATATGTGTATATATATTATAACTTGAAACGTAAACAAAATATTAGATTAAATACTTCATATGATTGTATCTGTTTCAAAATGTTTATCAATGGAATTAGAAGATAAGATCAAATGATTGAATTATCAGATATATTGAATTATGATTACAAGTCTCTGTTGAAAGGCCCACGTTGATTTGAGAAATCTTTCCATTTTAACAATATTCGGAAAATGGTAAAGTGATTTATAAATAAGAACAAATTTTCAATCATTGAGAACTAGACAAAGGATAGTGGAAGATTGAATCTCATAAAGACTCGATTGATCTATTTAGTTTCAAACGTACAAAAACGTTTTCAGTTTAAAAAGAACTTTATTATTAAAACGTATATAACTTTTATAAATATCTAGAACCACTTTTGACAACTCATTACTTAACTAGTATGATAAAGATAACGATATTTATATTTTATTTTATTAAATATATATAACGATTTAAATTAATATTATATATATTTATACTCGTATTATACGTACATAGTTTTATACTTTTACTATACTTAAACTTTACCTTTACTTTATTTTTACTTTACTTTAACTTTAATAATTCTCTTTAATAATTCATACTTTAATAATTCACTTTAATAATTCATACTTTAATAATTCACTTTAATAATTCATACTTTAATAATTCAAAAATCTATTATAAATAGAATTCAATAGGTTTCATTATTTCATAGAAACTTGAAAATATTTTTCTTTAAACTCTCTCAATCGATCTATATATATATATTTACTCCGTATTATTTCAAGATATTATTAGTATACATAAAATATTACAACGGAGTGCTGTCCGAGTAGTTTCAAAATTATTTTTCGAGTAGGATAGGATTAAGGAAATTATGGGTTATAGCTATGGAGGTGATTGAGTATGGTTCATGGGTATGCTCGCGAGGTCAATATAGTGTTTATCATTTCCGTTGCGTCCACGTACCTTTCCTGCAATATTGAATCTCAATATTGATACGTGAGTACTCATAATTTAACTTTTACATACTAATAGTGTATCCCTGACTAGTGCTCGAGTATTTAGGATTATGCATGCTTGTACTTTTGATATTGCCCTTAGACAGGTTATGTTGAATCTTGAATTAGTTACACTTGCGGTTGAGATAAGGTATAAGATATGCATGTCCTTGGAAAGCTAGCAAAAAATTAAGAACTTTTCTTTTAGATATCGAATGGTTTCGATGAACGATTAAAAGTTATAATCAATTGAATTTTTGATATTTTTATTAAAAATGATTATTATTATCGTCGTTTTTATCGTCGTTCTAGTTTTATCTTATTATTATCATTATTATTATCTTTATCAATAAAAGGGATTTATCATTAAAAATTGTTATTTTTTTTATTATTACTATCGTTATTATCGTTAAAGTTATAATTAGTATTATTATTATTATCCAATTATTATTATT
Source organism: Rutidosis leptorrhynchoides (assembly GCF_046630445.1). NCBI lineage: Eukaryota > Viridiplantae > Streptophyta > Magnoliopsida > Asterales > Asteraceae > Rutidosis > Rutidosis leptorrhynchoides. Next base: position 378,400,885 of record NC_092343.1, on the reverse strand, counting down.
ATTATTATTATTATTATTGGTATTATTATTATTATTATTATCATTTTTAATATATATATCATTATTTAAAAATGGTTATTGTTATTGTTATTATTATTATTACTATATTATCATTAAGATAATTATTAGTATTATTGTTAATAATGTTATAGTAACTATCATTATTAATATTAGTGTAATTAAAACAAATATTTGTAACACCTAATTATTATGATTACTATTATTATCATTATTATGAACACGATATAAAAGACGATTAAAATCTATTAAACGAAACGATTAGGAAATAATGGGTAAGAGTATCATGATGAAATTAAAATATTATAAGATATTGATTTAGATAAAAATTATCGTTCTTATTATTTTTATCATTACTATTATTATTAAAAGTATCGTTAGTATTAAAACTATCATTTTAACAAAAGTTATCATTTTAATAGAAATGTCATTGTTACTATAAAATATCATTATTATTATTATTTTAAATAGAATTATTATTTTAAAGATAATATTAAAAATTATCGTAAATATTAAAGATCATAATTAGAATTATCGTTTTATCATAATGTCATCTTAGTAATTATAAATATTGATATTTTTATAATAATAATTATTATTAAAAAATAATACAACTTATACTTACTATCATTATAGATATTATTTTATCAAATAAATATGTGATACAAACATATTTTACTACGTGTAATAACTTACTTTAATAATACCTATCATATTATCTTTATGATATTAAATGAACCCTATAAATTTTATTACTTAATATATATAAAAGTATATTTTATTATATAAATTTAATATAAAATTTTATTTATTAATAAATAAATTATATTATTTACTCTAATAAATCTTTTAAAAATATTTTAAAAATATAATACCACGATATTTAAACTATATATTAATCATGTATAGATTTTTGGAAATTATTTTGAGTCAAATTTACTTTTGTTGACTTTTGCATATTAGTCTCGAGCATTAGGATTGTGGTACATTATGACTTGACATAATTTGTTAGACAAATATTGACCAACACATAAATATATATAATTAATTTAGGTTCGTGAATTCGAGGCCAACCTTGCACTTGTTCAATGACGTTATATGTATTTTTACTACGAAATACAGTACGGTGAGTTTCATTTGCCTTTTTACCCTTTATATTTTTGGGACTGAGAATACATGCGCTTTTATAAATGTTTGACGAAATAGACACAAGTAATTGAAACTACATTCTATGGTTGAATTATCGAAATCGAATATGCCCCTTTTTATTAAAGTCTGGTAATTTAAGAATTAGGGAACATACACCCTAATTAACGCGAATCCTAAAGATAGATCTATTGGGCCTAACAAACCCCATCCAAAGTACCGGATGCTTTAGTACTTCGAAATTTATATCATGTCCGAAGGAGGATCCCGGAATGATAGGGGATATTCTTATATGTATCTAGTTAATGTCGGTTACCAGGTGTTCACCATATGAATGATTATTTTTGTCTCTATGCATGGGACGTATATTTATGAGAACTGGAAATGAAATTCTTGTGGTCTATTAAAATGATGGAAATAAATGATTATGATAAACTAATGAACTCACCAACCTTTTGGTTGACACTTTAAAGCATGTTTATTCTCAGGTGTTAAAGAAATCTTCCGCTGTGCATTTGCTCATTTTAAAGATATTACTTGGAGTCTTTCATAGCATATTTCGAAGAACGTTGCATTCGAGTCATTGAGTTCATCAAAGATTATTATTAAATCAATTTATAGTTGGATAGTGGATATTATGAAATGGTATGCATGCCTGTCAATTTTCGATGTAAAGAAAGTTTGTCTTTTAAAAACGAATACAATGTTTGTAAAATGTATCATATAGAGGTCAAATACCTCGCAATGTAATCAACTATTGTGAATCGTTTATATTGTATATGAACGGGTCCTTTCAACCTTGATCCCTATCTACACCTAAATACTCTCCAATGAGAGTAACAAAAATGCCTCCTCCTATTATTCCCCCTTCCTGTATTCCTTCCACCATTTTGGACAGATAAAAACCAACACAGTAGGGGATATTAACAAAGCTTCTCGTGTTTCGAATGCACTTACGGTAAAATAAATCGTGTAAGGTCATTTTCTCCTCGTTGTTACCTCTTTGTGTAATCCAGTTTGCTAAGAATCTATGTATTATACGAAGCTCGGCTTTATTAATATCTAAATAGGAGTGTCTTCCTCCCCGCGTAAACACTTTAAAATTTGACATACACCTCCAGATGGCGTTAGCTTCAAAATTTCTATCTACCCGCTCACCATGATAAATCAAATTTGTACAATCAGGTGATAGTAATTCAGTGAGAGTGTAAATCTGTAAAGCCCTGGCCATGTCTAGCATGGACATCCTGTACATCCTACGGTCAAGTAAAAATCTAAGAAAACTTTTATCGTCTAACCTATCTACATCCTTATTAAAAGCTATAGTACTCATTAGCTCAACACACCACTCTTTATATACAGGCCTACGAGTGATAAATAAACGTTCCCAATCAATAAAAGAAGAGCTGCCATACCTTTGGATTAGATGCTGCCTAACTGGGTTAGCTAGGTGGACCCTTTCCAAAGGCTCCCAATCTATTACCCTTGGTACTTCTACATTTTTGGTCCAAAGCTTAAATTTGTTACTTTGGTACGTCGGGTAATCTCTCCAACTTCTATCAATCCTTAAATTGGGATGCAACTGTTCTTCATGAATTGTTGGGCGTTCTTTTATATGGTGAACGGGAAATACTACGTAGGCAATAAAAATATTGTGGCTCCGGCTCATAGTATGGCACGTGTTGATCATAATGTTGTTGTTGTTCAGGTTGGTGTTCCGGTTCGTGATATTGCATCTCTGGCTGTGGTTCCGGATCAGGTTGCCTAGACGATGATGCACCGTCCGTATCTGTATTTCTCTGCAAAACACATTAAACAAAAAATTTTTGCATCCAAATATGCATTAGTGTTAGCAAAATAACAAATTTAAATAATTACAATAACATGTTTAATCCATATTAAACTTATACTCATTTTCATATTTTTATCAATTCTACAATTTTTCAAATAAGCATATATGAAAATGTATACAAAGTTCATAAGCATTCAACTCAAATAACATGTTAAAATAATCATTACTAGCAATTAAACAAGTTTCAAATGGCATTTATATCAAATTAATCAAGTTCATGAGTTTTAGACTTAAAAAGTCCACTTTAATTCTCAAAAATCGTATTTAGGATCAAAGTTTGGATCATTTAGCAACCTAAACATGTTACACTACTTAATTTAGCACTAATTCATGACAAAAATCGGCCATCACCTGTTTATATCAAAAAGCCCCAAATTGCTCAAGAACACAAACCCTAGATTTCTAAAAATTTTGAAGGTTAAGGCTTTAAATCATGACAAATAGCATCAATCTAGGTTATACAAGCATAATATACTAACAATTTAACTCTAATTACACTAGAAATTAACAAAATCAAATTAGGTAAAAATTAGCTCAAGAACACTAAAATTCGAATTTTAAGAGTTTTAGGGGTGAAATCTTTACCTTTCTGCTTCCCCATCTGAGAAAAGACATGATTAGAGCAAGAAATTTGATGGATTTTGGTTGAAAAATGCGAATTTTTGAGAGTGTTTATGTGTGTTTTCGTTTGTGTATGTGTGTGTTTGTGGGAAAGACAGAGAGCTCGCTGGAATTTTGTTTCTGCCCAGCTTTTTGATGCCATGCGATCGCATATGGTCCAGGTATTTATTTTCTTTTTTTTATAAAAACCTTTTACTTGTCAAACTAAATAATAGATGAATTTTAAAAATTTGTTTCTTTTAAGAATGAGGGCGTTTCGGATCGTTGTCCTAGTTCGTCTCTCGACAAAATTTTAAAATTTGTCACTTTAAAGCGTTGTTTTAAAAGCAAAGATTTTTGGGTTTTTAAATGTTTTTGGCATACTTTAGATCAATAAAATTAAAAATAATGATAACAAAATTTCTCGTCCCTCCCCTGGTAAAAGCAATTTCGGTTCCACAACCTAGTCTTCAACTTACGACGAATTTTAGAAATCATATTTTTAACTTAATGAAATAAAGTACATTTTTGTTTTTAAATTCACACCAAACTTAAATTTAAAATGCATAAAATTAAAACTTCATTTAAATATAATTATTATTTTTAATTTTACAAACTTATATTGAAAATATTAGTTTTTAAAATATTTACAAACTTAAATATATTGATTTTTTTTTAAATTTTTCGATATTATGGTAAAAATAAAATTAAAAATATTTTTGGTCTTTTATCCCACTTTAATCAATCAAATATTATCAAAAATATACGTCCCTCTTTTGGGTGAAGTAATTTCGGCTATATTACCTAGTTTTACTCCCGACGAATTTTTGAAATATTTTGGATTGATTGATTAAAGATATTTATACCTTAAGAATATACGGTAAATTTCGCAGTGATGTAATAAATTTTTGTATGATATCAATAATTTCGGTTTCGCATACCTAATTTTATTGAATATCAATTTAATACTTTATATCGAACGATTCAGCGTTTATTATCAAAAGGTTAAAAGCAATAAAATAAAAATAAATAAAAACTGTACATACTTACCTGTCAGATAGAATTATCAGAGACCTGCTTTAGCCGACTCATAGGAGAGTCGTGTGATTTGGTTTTCCATAGCTACATAAGTGTAACCTCGATTCTTCAATAACTTTTCTTCTAAACATATGAACGGTCCTTCTCTGCATAGGATAACAAATTCGGTATTTGAATATGTTTGATTGTTCGAACATTTACCTTCATGTGGCCATTTTCCGCATTTATGACATCTTTCAAGGTGTCGTGCTCTTCTTTTTGTTGCGGATTTTGATTTTCCTTTACCAAAATGTGTCTTATGATGATCTTTCCTGAGTTCTTTTCTTACTTCATCCATTTTGTCTCTTATGAATGATACCAGTTCACTCGGGAAGATGTTATTATTATGTTTAGTAATCATAGCGTGTAGTAGTAGACCATGGTTCAGATCAAAGGAATTCTTCATCTCGTAAAACCTAAAAGAAATAAAAATTCAGAATGGAGGGAGAAGACTAGTTCTTTAGGGTCTGCTAGGGAAAGATCATTCGGATTCCATTCTCGAGAACTACACGAAAACAGAAAATCTAACTCTAACAGAAATATATATTATCCTTAAAAAGACTTGATTCTCCCCACACTTAGTTAGCTGTGGTGTCGAAATTATGATTAACTTCATTGTCAACTTTCATCGGACCATGTATGTAATGTTTAACTCTGTGACCATTAACTTTAAATTCAATCCTATTTGAATTTATTAATTCTACTGTTCCGTACGGGAAAAGTCTTTTGACTATGAATGGTCCGATTTCAATTTTCCAGGAAATAGCTTGAATCGTGAATTGAAAAGAAGAACTATGTCTCCTTCTTTAAATTCTTTTGAACTTCTAATTCTTTTATCATGCAATTTCTTCGTTCTTTCCTTATATATTAACGAATTTTCGTATGCCTCATGTCTCAATTCTTCTAATTCGTTTAGTTGACTTAATCTTAGACGTCCAGCTTCATGCAAATCAAGATTGCATGTCTTCAAAGCCCAAAATGCTTTGTGCTCAATTTCTACTGGAAGGTGACATGCTTTTCCGTAAACGAGTCTAAAAGGTGTGGTTCCAATTGGATTTTGTAGGCTGTTCGAAAAGCCCAAAGTGCATCCTCCAATTTCATGGACCATTTCTTCGGATTTGATCCTACGTTTTTCTCTAGAATACCTTTTATTGCTCGGTTGGTATTTTCAACTTGTCCACTTGTTTGTGGATGATAAGCGGTTGAGATTTTATGAGTTACTCCATATATTTTGAGAACTTTCTCAAGTTGATTATTACAGAAATGAGTACCCCGATCACTTATTAAAGCTTTCAGTGTTCCGAACCTAGCAAAAAGACGTTTTAAGAAGTTGACTACAACTCGTGCATCGTTAGTTGGGAGAGCTTGTGCTTCCGCCCATTTAGATACATAATCAATGGTAACGAGAATGTAGAGATTATTATGAGATTTTGGAAATGGACCCATAAAGTCAATACCCCAAACGTCAAAATACTTACATACTTGAATGACATTTTGTGGCATTTCATCACGTTGACTTATTTTTCCGGCCCTTTGACAAGCATCACAGGATTTACAGAGAAGGTGTGTGATAATACTAAAAACGAACATATATTTCATAGCATTATCCCTCAAGAAAGACAAGCTTTTAGTTGCAATTGTTCTATTTACCAGTGATATTCGTTTAAATAATAAAAGGTGAAGACAAAAGACAGATTCGACGAATTGAATACGCAAACGACCAAAAAACTCAAAAGTACAAAGTACAATCAAAGTGGTTCCAATTATTGATAAGAAACGTCTCAAAATTACAAGAGTACAAGACGCAAAACGCAAAACGCAAAATACAAGAGATTAAATTGTATGAAAGGACGTTCGAAAATCTGGAACTAGGACCAGAGTCAACTCTCAACGCTCGACGCAACGGACTAAAAATTACAAGTCAACTATGCACATAAATATAATATAATATTTAAATAATTGTTAAAATTATTTATATATTATATATATATATATTTATAAATCGTCGGCAAGCTAGGAAACAAACTCATGTGAGCTGGAAAAGCAGGCCATGCGATCGCATGGCCTGGAGGCTATAATTCCATGCGATCGCATGGCACCAAATATCTGGCCACATCTATAAATTTCGCGGTTTTTGGACAAATAAAACACATCTTTTTCTTTCTTCTTACTCAAACGTGTATATATATATATATATATATATATATATATATATATATATATATATATATATATATATATATATATATTATAATTTTAATTTTAATTTTAATTTTAATAATAAGGGTATGTTAGCGCATGTTGTAAGGGTGTAAGTCGAATTTCTGTCCGTGTAACGCTACGCTATTATTAATCATTGTAAGTTATGTTCAACCTTTTTAAATTAATGTCTCGTAGCTAAGTTATTATTATGCTTATTTAATGCCGAAGTAATCGTGATGTTGGGCTAAATATTAAAATTGGGTAATTGGGCTTTATACCATAATTGGGGTTTGGATAAAAGAACGACACTTGTGGAAATTAGACTATGGGCTATTAATGGATTTTATATTAACTTAACGATACCTCGTTAATTTAATATAAAGGTTATAATTTGACGTATTTATAAATAACCACATACGCTTGACTGGGTACGGTGGGCGGGATATCTATAAATACCAATAATTGTTCATTTTACCGGACACGGAACTGGATTAATAGTTAATAGACTTGTTGAAACAGGGGTGGATTATATTCAAAGGTAATTGGTGTAATTGTTAGCAAAGTAGTAAAATCTTGGACTACACGCAGTCGATAACCTGGTGTATTCATTAAACAAAGTATTATGTAACAACCCAAACCAAACCACGACCAACCCGCGTTAAAATCTCAAAATAAAAAAAAAAATTTGTTCGTTCAGTAACTGGCGCGGTGCGCCAGACCCTCGCGCGGCGCGCCAAACTGGTCTGTCCCAAAAGTCTTGAAATGCGAAAAAGATTGGCCACTTCCCGACATAATTAGACAAAACGCTTTTAACAACATATTTAAATATGTAAAACTAACACATTCCATTAATAAAAATGAGTTTTACGAAGCGGGACCCACATCGGCCGTTTTACGAGTTTAATACAAAATATGAGTTTCGACCATCAAAAGTTTAAGTACCAAACTACACTACGAGCATGTTGTTTGGGATTAAATACCCAAGTCTCGGTCAAACTCCAAAAGCTAATATCTCCAAAAGCGTTCCCTAACAACAACGGGATCTTTAATCCAAGATGATGCCCTTACCTTTGTTCACAACCGAACCTATAAAAAGGTAAACAACGAGAGGGTAAGCTAACGCTTAGTGAATGTAATAATTATACACATACATATATAATATACCTACTTGCAATCACTTACTCAAACACTGCATACATGCTAGCAACACAATTAGCTTATAATCTCGAATACGAGCTAGAAATCTCTAATACCACAAGCTAGCATAGCAACGCATATAATATAACTCGAATAATATAATATACTTACACTTACAACACAATAACCATGGTTAACCAATCGTACAAGGGAATGGCGCTCGTGAAAACGCCATCGGTGTTCATAACATCCGTTAGGGTACTTAACACCTCATATCACTAACCCCTAGGGTGGCACCTTAACACCTCGGCACTTCACCCCGAGTGGCATCTTAACACCTCGATGCTTCACTCATTATTTTACGGAGTGGTGTCTTAACACCTCGACACCACACCCCTAGGTGGCATCTTAACACCTCGATGCTTCACCCCGAGTGGCATCTTAACACCTCGATGCTTCACTCATCATGTGAAATTTGGTGTCTTAACACCTCGACACTACGCATTTCATGCTACAACAAATAGATACATTATATACCTACACATATAATATTTCCACTCACCTCAAAATCTCTTGTGAAAAGATACCCGAGCTTGCAAAACCTCAATGTAATGTACCTATCACATTATACATATTATCAATCACAAACTCAAGTTGGTCAACCAATTCTTTCACCATTCTAAAGTCATTTTGACCCAAAGTGCAATTTCAACCCATTTGCACCCTTAACCCTAATTTTGGGTTAACTCATACCAAAACCCTAACATTAGCCATGATAGGTTTAAAACACATCTGAAAACAAGGTTTAGACATTAATCACAAACATTAACTAACTTAAGTCCACTTTGACCCATTTGACCAATTTAAGGTCTACACACCCATTTCGGGTCATCCACTAACCCACTTAACACCCCTTTATATATATAAGTGTGCTAGTAATTTGACTAACCACTTTAAGCTCATAAACATAAATTAATACTTTGAAAACCCTAGTTAGTCAACTTTGAGTCTACATGACCCAAATTCACCCAAAAACCCCTATTTCACTAACAAATGGGTTTTATGTACAACACTACCCAAACCCTAACCCTTAATACAATTAAAGTAATAAATTAGGTTTTATAACTTACCAACACAATCACCATGTAGCTAGCGACTAGATAAACGACTTTAGAACTCGCACTAAGACCCGATTCAACCTCCTTCTTCCTTTGATGGAGCTTTCTCACTCTAGAACTTCCTCTCTCTCTAGGATTTAATGGAAAGTGATAAGGTAGATGAAAATGGAATAAATGAGACTCCAACAACTGATCCCAAGCCTTAAAGTCGGGTCCCATGTGAATTTACCAAAAAGCCCTTAAAATATCTAATTTAAAAACAAAAGATGAGCTGTCAGCCCGTAATGGCGCGGCGCGCCACTGGCCCGCGCGGCGCGCAGATTGCCTAGTCCAGATTCTTCTCTATTTTACAATACACAACGAAAACCCCCACAACTTGAATAACTTAATTACACATATGTACAATGAAATATTTGGGTCTTACAACTCTCCCCCACTTATTCGGATTGCGTCCTCGCAATCCAAGCCACATGACAAGAAGGAAGATAAACCAACACGAACTCTTCGGGCTCCCAAGTAAACTCGGAACCTTTACTATGACGCCATTGAACTTTAAAAGTCCTCACCTCTTTATGTCTCAACCTTTTGACCTTTTCATCGAGTATGGCAATCGGTTCCTCAATATACTCTAACTTATTATTTAGCTCAATCTCGTCTAATGGTACCCAAGATGAATCATCCACGAGACACTTACGAAGATGGGAAACATGAAATGTATTATGGATCCCCGCAAGCTGTTCGGGTAATTCCAAACGATACGCGACTTCACCAACACGAGCTAAAACCTTAAATGGTCCAATAAACCGAGGAGCTAACTTTCCCTGTTTTCGAAATTGAATAATACCCTTCCATGGCGAAACCTTAAGCATCACCATGTCACCTTCTTGAAATTCGATCATTTGTCTACGTTTTTCGGCATACGACTTTTGCCTATCTTGAGCCTTTTTCAAATGCTCTCGAATCATATCAATTTTGCTATTCATCTCTAAGACCAAATCGGTACTCCCGATTTCCTTCTGTCCCACTTCACCCCAACAAATCGGGGTTCGACACCTACGCCCATAAAGCATCTCATATGGCGGCATCCCGATACTAGTATGATAACTATTATTGTACGAGAATTCCACCAAAGGTAAGTGCTCGTCCCAACTACCACCAAAATCAATAATATACGCCCATAACATATCCTCCAAAGTTTGATTCGTACGTTCGGTTTGATCGTCCATTTGAGGATGATACGCCGTGCTCAATTTCAATTGTGTACCCATATCTTCATGAAACTTTTCCCAAAACCGAGATGTAAAACGAGTATCTCGATCCGAAATAATCGATGTAGGAACTCCGTGTCGAGAGATGACTTCCTCCACTTCTCTTATTTTAAATAGTGTACAGATCCTGTTAAAAGTACGAAGATGTTCGTTTGGATCTTCCTTCGGCGCACCACTAAATTGGCATTGATTAGTTACCATGTGTAGAATTTGTCCTTTGATTTCATAATCTGGCGCATTAATGTCTGGTTGAGTAATTGCGTGACCTTGGCCAGTGCGTTTAGCTCGCATTCGGTCTTCCATACTTAGAGGTTCCAGATTTTCCATGATTGAATTTGTTGAATATGAATCACTAGAGTATTCTGATTTAATGGGTTGTTCCTCGACAATCTCCGTTTGAATGATTGGTGGTTCTGTAGGGAAGATTAATGGTTCAGGATCTCTGAATTGTCCTTGAATATCCTTCGGATTCTCAATTGTGAGGTCGGGTTCAAAAAATGGATTATCGGAAATTTGAATTGGAGTACTTGGTCGACTAGATGACGATTCTTAAGAAAAATCAACGGCGACAATATTGGCTAGATGTCTTGATCTAGTTACAGGTGGTGAACGTATAAAAGGTGGTGAACGTTTTGCTCGGTGCATTCACTGAATATCCTATTAGTTATAAAAGATAAAAATTATATAAGTTATCAAATTAATAGACTTTTCTGCTTTTGCCCACGTTTCGAATAGCCAAAAGATGTAGCAGGGAGCCAGAACCCTTTAAATCGGAAGCTCACAACTCAGCCACTAACAAATTCAACTATTACTACGAAGCATAAAATTTGGATGTCTATCAATTTAATCACTTAAAATAATTTTTCGTTGAAATTTAAAGAAATTTTAGAGAAGAAATAGAAAAATTCTAAGTCCTAAAAACTAGAGCATTGAGAAAAAGAAAAAGCGCGCGTCGAAAAACGTCAAAAAAATAAAAGGTCGAAAAATAATAGGCGTCGAAAAATAAAAATAAGAAAGTAGCGCATCGAAACTTAAAAGTCTAAAAACGAAGAATTAAAAGTTGCGTCTAAAAGTATTAAAGCTTAAAAGAAATTCTATATCCAAAACGGTATAAACTTAAAAAGTACTAAAATTTATAAAATGGCGTCACAAAATTCTAAAGCACCTAAATCTTAGTCTAAAGAAAAAGCACTTAAAGAATTTTACGGCAAAGCCTAAAAATCTAGAAATAAAAATAACTACGGCAAAAACTATAACTTAAAACTAAATACGAACGAAAAATACAAATATTACGCTAAAACGATTAAAAAGATATAAAAATAAAAAGTGACAAAATAACTTATTTTTATAAAAATATTATTTTTATATTTATTTTATAAAAGTTTTAATTTTATAATTTATTAAAACTAATTAAAACTAAAAATACAAATTAAATAAATAAAACTAAAACTAAATAATTAAATAAACTAACCCTAATTAGGGTTATTAATATTAATTAAAATTAAATTAAACCCTAAACTGGTCGGCTGAGGTTACAGACCTGTCAACTCAAGCCATGCGATCGCATGGCTTCGAGGTTATATTTCCATGCGGTCGCATGGAGTAGAGTATTGGGCCAGGAGTTGGGCTGCTACAGTTCTTGGGCTTTCGGCGTTTTAGTGTCCCCGGCAGCGGCACCAAAAATACTTGATGTGCGTAGAGGTGTATACAAAATAGTAGTAATTTTTACAAGGAAATACTATTAAATACGATACAATTTTACACAAGTTATTTATTTATTTATAGAATGGATATACCTAAACCTTGCTACAACACTTATAGGCAGTGTACCTAATCGTACAGTAGTGTAGTTTTTAGTAAGTCCGGTTCGTCCACAGGGAACTCGCCAAGTTTAACGATATATTTTTAACTATATTTGTAAAAATATAAATATATATATATATATATAAGTAGTATTATTATTATAAAAAGGGGGTTTTTACCGTTTAATGATCGGTTTGTTGATTTTAAAACTTTAGTCGCAGTTAAAACCTAATGTAAAATAATAAAAATAAATATAACTTAATTTTAAACGTAAAGTAAATAACGATAATGAAATTGCGATAAATAAAAGTGCGATAAAATAAAATTGCGATAATTAAAAAGTAAGATAATTAAAAATGCAATTAAATAAAATGACAGTAAATAAAAGTGCGATAATTAAAAGTGCAATTAAATATGAAATAAAGGAATTATGCTTATTTAAACTTCCGTAATCATGATGTTTGACGTGTTGATTTTAGTTTATTACCATGGGTTAATCGTCCTTTGTCCTGGATTATTCAATATGTCCATACGGATTTGTCCATAATAGTCCATCAGTCATAATCATAAAATGCGGAAGTCTTCGTCAAATTATTCTTATTCCCGAAGTCAAATATTTCAACTAATTGGGGATTCGAACTGTAACAAGGTCTTAATATGTAAGACCCAAATATTTCATTGTACATATGTGTAATTTAGTTATTCAAGTTGTGGGGGTTTTCGTTGTGTACTGTAAAATAGAGAAGAATCTGGACTGGGCAATCTGCGCGCAGCGCGGGCTAGTGGCGCGCCGCGCCATTACGGGCTGATAGCTCATCTTTTGTTTTTAAATTAGATATTTTAAGGGCTTTTTGGTAAATTCACATGGGACCCGACTTTAAGGCTTGGGATCAGTTGTTGGATTCTCATTTACTCCATTTCCATCTACCTTATCACTTTCCATTAAATCCTAGAGAGAGAGGAAGTTCTAGAGTGAGAAAGCTCCATTAAAGGAAGAAGGAGGTTGAATCGGGTCTTAGTGCGAGTTCTAAAGTCGTTCATCTAGTCGCTAGCTACGTGGTGATTGTGTTGGTAAGTTATAAAACCTAATTTCTTACTTTAATTGTATTAAGGGTTAGGGTTTGGGTAGTGTTGCACATAAAATCCATTTGTTAGTGAATTAGGGGTTTTTTGGTGAATTTGGGTCATGTAGACTCAAAGTTGACTAACTAGGGTTTTCAAAGTATTAATTTATGTTTATGAGCTTAAAGTGGTTAGTCAAATTACTAGCACACTTATATATATAAAGGGGTGTTAAGTGGGTTAGTGGATGACCCGAAATGGGTGTGTAGACCTTAAATTGGTCAAATGGGTCAAAGTGGACTTAAGTTAGTTAATGTTTGTGATTAATGTCTAAACCCTGTTTTGAGATGTGTTTTAAACCTATCATGGCTAATGTTAGAGTTTTGGTATGAGTTGATCCAAAATTAGGGTTAAGGGTGCAAATGGGTTGAAATTGCACTTTGGGTCAAAATGACTTTAGAATGGTGAAAGAATTGGTTGACCAACTTGAGTTTGTGATTGATAATATGTATAATGTGATAGGTACGTTACATTGAGGTTTTGCAAGCTCGGGTATCTTTTCACAAGAGATTTTGAGGTGAGTGAAATAATTATATGTGTAGGTATATAATGTATCTATTTGTTGTAGCGTGAAATGCGTAGTGTCGAGGTGTTAAGACACCACGTTTCACGTGATGAGTGAAGCATCGAGGTGTTAAGATGCCACTCGGGGTGAAGCATCGAGGTGTTAAGATGCCACCTAGGGGTGTGGTGTCGAGGTGTTAAGATACCACTCCGTAAAATAATGAGTGAAGCATCGATGTGTTAAGATGCCACTCGGGGTGAAGTACCGAGGTGTTAAGGTGCCACCCTAGGGGTTAGTGATATGAGGTTTTAAGTACCCTAACGGATGTTATGAACACCGATGGCATTTTCGCGAGCGCCATTCCTTTGTACGATTGGTTAACCATGGTTATTGTGTTGTAAGTGTAAGCATATTATATTATTCGAGTTATATTATATGCGTTGCTATGCTAGCTTGTGGTATTGGAGATTTCTAGCTCGTATTCGAGATTATAAGCTAATTGTGTTGCTAGCATGTATACGGTGTTTGAGTAAGTGATTGCAAGAAGGTATATTATATATGTATGTGTATAATTATTGCATTCACTAAGCATTAGCTTACCCTCTCGTTGTTTACCTTTTTATAGGTTCGATTGTGGACAAGGGTAAGGGCATCATTTTGGATTAAAGATCCCGTTGTTATTAGGGAACGCTTTTGGAGATATTAGCTTTTGGAGTTTAACCAAGACTTGGGTAGTTTAATCCCAAACACCATGCTCGTAGTGTAGTTTGGTACTTAAACTTTTGATGGTCGAAACTCATATTTTGTATTAAACTCGTAAAACGGCCGATGTGGGCCCCGCTTCATAAAACTCATTTTTATTAATAGAATGTGTTAGTTTTATATATTTGAATATGTTGTTAAAAGAGTTTTGTCTAATTATGTCGGGAAGTGGCCAATCTTTTTCACATTTCAAGACTTTTGGGACAGACCAGTTTGGCGCGCCGCGCCAGTTGCTGAACGAACAAATTTTTTTTTTTTTTTATATTTTAATGCGGGTTGGTCGTGGTTTGGTTTGGGTTGTTACAAGTGGTATCAGAGCATAGTCTAAGGGATTTAGGCGACTTGAGATAGGTGCCTAGACTTAGACTTTACTGTGTGTACGCTTTATGCGGGACTTGTAGGACTTTGGGTCGGAAAGGGAATTGTTAGTGCTAGTGTTTATGTGAATTAACCATGCACTAATTGCTTTGTGTTGTTTTAGCAATCATCAAGCGAGATAGACGTGGTACTAGATAGTTAATGCAACGTGCTAGCATAACAACGATTAGCTAACGTTGTTACGGGTGCAAATCGTATCAAACAAGCAATGTACGATGATTGTTGAGCAAGATGGGGTGGCGTGGTGTACATGTATACTTACGTGTTATGTCCTTTCGTTCTTTGTTTAACCTTTTCTGTTTTATAGAATGAAGACGAGAAACGGACACGATAACAATATCGGAGGTACAAGCGAGGACTCCGAATTCACGGCCAAGGTTGAGGCCATCTTGAAGAACTACAAGGAGGATTTTCTTGTTAGCGTGAGGAAAGTTTTCAAAGAATCGATTGACGAGCAAATAACCGATTTAATTAATGAATGAATGAAGGCCACTGTCAAAGAGGCACTTGACGCTAGAAATGTTTATCCTCGTGGTGAAGGAGGCGAAGGGAGGCGGGACTTTCACTACAAGAACTTCAAGGACGCTCAACCCCTGATGTTTAATGGGGTGCGAGATCCGTTGAAAAGCACGTGTTGGATTTCCGATATCGAGGGGGCTTTCCATACCGCGGAGTGTCCTCCCGAAAAGAAGGCGAGGTATGGTTCTAGTATGTTGAGGGAAGAAGCCAGGTTGTGGTGGGATGATAAAATCAATTTATATGGTGAAGAACAATGCATGAGCTTGACATGGGAGGAGTTTAAGAAGGAATTCTTTAGAGAATACCGAACTTCTTCTGACCTTGATAGAATCCGGGATGAGTTGCACCATTTGCAACAAGGTTCAATGGACTTGGTCACACTCAAGTCTACCTTTTTGGCAAAAACTCGTTTTTGTCCGGAATATGTGGGTGACGATCACAAGCTAATGAAAGATTTCTACCGCACTTTGAATGATGAGTTCAAGGGCAAGATTAGTCGGGGTATGGCTAAGTCTTTTGATGAGTCATTTGAATTGGCTCGGGGTTTTGAGCCGGATGTTCCAAGAAAAAGCGATTTCACGTTTTTCAAAAGAAAGTTTGAAGGTTCTAGTCATTCTAACTTTTCAAACAAGAAGAACAAGAACAAGAAGGGTTCCGAGAGTGTTAATAGGTTGAAGAAGGGCGCTTCCGGGATTTTTCTTATGCGTGCTACAATTGTGGGCAACCGGGTTATATGGCTCGTGAATGTCCTAAACCATCTTTCTGAAACAAGGTCACTTGTTTTAATTGCGGTAAAGAAGGGCATAAGAAGCCGGAGTGTCCCGATTTGCGAAACGATAATGTGAAGCGGTTAGAGAAGGCGGCGGGTACGGCTAGGGGTCGTAACTATTTGATGACCAATGATGAAGCCAAACAATCAAAAGAAGTTGTTTTAGGTACTTTCCTGGTCAATTCTAATTCGGCAAGGATTCTTTTCGATAGCGGTGCAAATTTGTCGTTTGTGTCTCCTAAATTTGTGCCTAAACTTAATAGACCGTTAGCTAAGTTAAGTCGTTCGGTAGAAGTCGAAATAGCGGACGGCAAGACGGTGCTAGTAGTTGATGTGTGTAAAAATTGTGATGTTGTGTTTGGTGCCGAAAACTTTAAGATAAATCTCATTCCGATTACCTTGGGCGATTTTGATATTTTTGTGGGTATGGATTGGCTCGATCGTAATAGAGCCGATATTGCATGCCATGAAAAATTTATTCGTGTGAAGACCCCAAGTGGGGGAGAGTTAGTTATTCACGGTGATAAACGTAGAAGACTTGTGCCGATATGCACTTTTGCACTGGCATGCCGTCTCCTCGATAGTGGTGGCATGGCCTTTCTTGCCCATGTTGTTGATACTCGTGATGAGTCACCACCCATTCGTGAAATTCCGATGGTTAGTGAATTCAAAGACGTTTTTCCGGACGAGTTACCGGGTGTTCCGGTGGAAAGACAAGTTGAATTTCGCATTGAGTTGGTTCCGGGAGCTACTCCCATTGTAAAAACTCCTTATCGTTTAGCGCCGACGGAAATGCAAGAGTTGTTAAACCAAACCCAAGAGTTGCTTGAGAAGGGTTTTATTCGAGCGAGTGCTTCGCCAGGGGTGCTCCGGTTTTATTCGTAAAGAAGAAGGATGGTAGTATGTGGATGTGCATCGATTATCGGGAGTTAAATAAAGTGACGATCAAGAATCGTTATCCATTACCTCGGATTGACGATTTGTTTGACCAACTCCAAGGTGCAACGTATTTCTCTAAAATCGTCCTACGATCCGGCTATCACCAAATGTGGGTCCGTGAGGAAGACATCGAGAAAACGGCTTTTCGAACGCGTTATGGGCATTTTGAATTCGTAGTTATGCCTTTTGGTCTTACGAATGCATCGGCGGCATTCATGGACCTTATGAACCGAGTGTGCCAACCTATGTTGGACAAGTCGGTAATTATGTTCATCGACGATATACTTGTTTATTCGAAGAGTATGAACGAACATGAACGTCATTTACGTGAAGTATTGAAGACGTTACGAAAGGAGAGGTTGTATGCTAAGTTCTCCAAATGTGAATTTTGGCTAAGGGAAGTTCAATTCCTTGGCCATATTGTGAACGAAGATGGTATTCAAGTAGATCCGAGGAAGATAGAGACGGTAAAGAGTTGGAGACAACCGACTACGCCTACGGAAGTCCGAAGTTTTCTCAGATTGCCCGGTTATTATCGTCGGTTTATCCAAGACTTTTCTAAGATCGCTTCTTCATTGACGAAATTGACGAGGAAGAACGCGAGATTTACTTGGGAGAACGAGCAAGAAATTGCCTTTCAATTGCTAAAAGAGAAGTTGTGTCAAGCTCCGGTGTTAGTTTTGCCGCAAGGAGTGGAAGACATGACGGTTTATTGTGATGCTTCGCTAAATGGGCTCGGGTGTGTTCTTATTCAAAGGGGTAAAGTCATCGCTTATGCCTCTCGACAATCAAAGGAACACGAGACGAGATATCCGACTCATGATCTTGAGTTGGCGGTGGTTGTACATGCGTTGAAAATTTGGCGCCATTACTTGTATGGTGTTAAGAGTACGATTTATTCAGATCATAAGAGCTTGAAACATCTCTTTAATCAACGAGATTTGAATTATCGTCAACGTAGGTGGATGGATGTGGTAAAACATTATGATTGTGAAATACTTTATCATCCAGGCAAGGCGAATGTGGTCGCGGATGCGTTAAGTCGAAAGAGTCATCACCCGGCGTTACGATTGGTATTGTTACGTATGATTATTACTAACGATTTTCTTGAAAAACTTGGTGTGATTCAAATAGAGGCTTACGTTCACAACAAGCAAGCGGAGCGAATTGTGGGGCAATCGGAATTCATTATTATGGGTTCGCGTGGTTTGTTGTCCTTTTAAGGAAGAGTGTGGGTGCCTAAGATGGGTGAGTATCGACAAGTGCTACTTGATGAAGCACATAAGTCAAATTATTCCATTCATCCGGGCGCAACGAAGATGTATCTTGATTTGAGGAAGGATTATTGGTGGCCGGGCATGAAACGTGATGTTGTAAAGTATGTTGAGCAATGCGTCACGTGTTTGCAAGTTAAGGCAGAGAACCAAAAGCCGTATGGTAAGTTACAACCATTAGAAATCCCGAAATGAAAATGGGAGCACATTACCATGGATTTCATTACAAAGTTACCTAAAACGGCGAGAACCCAAATTGATTCAATTTGGGTGATAGTTGATCGATTGACGAAAAGTGATTTGTTTCTTCCCATTAAGGAAGCGATATCGTGGGGACCTTGGCTAAGTTGTTTATCAAAACGAACATCATGTTATTTCCCTGGACTTTAAAGGGAGAAGCCAAAGATTGGTTAGAATCGTTACCTGAAGGGGCGATTGATACATGGGATGTTTTAGTTGAAAAATTTCTTAAACAATTCTTTCCGGCATCTAAAGTCGTGAGACTTCAAGGAGAAATTGTTACGTTCACACAAAAGCCAAATCAAACTCTGTATGAAGCGTGGACAAGATTTGGAAAGTTATTAAGAGGATGACCGCAACATGGTTTAGACACCTGTCAAATAGTACAAATATTCTACCAAGGATGCGACATCACTACAAGAAAAGACATCGATATAGCAGCTGGTGGTTCCATTATGAAGAAAACCGCAACTGACGCTTACAAAATTATTGATAACACTGCTTCCCACTCACATGAGTGGCACCAAGAAAAAGATATCGTTAGATCATCTAAAGCAGCTAGAGCCGATTCTAGCCATGACTTCGATTCCATTTCCGCAAAGATAGATGCGGTCGAGAGACGAATGGAAAAGATGACTAAAGATATCCACTCAATACGAATTAGTTGTGAGCAGTGTGAAGGACCACATTTGACAAAAGATTGTCTCAGTATTGAACTAACAATGGAACAAAGAGAGAATGTTTCATACATAAACCAAAGGCCTGAAAATAATTATCAGAATAATTATCAACCGCCAAGACCAATCTACAATCAAAATCAGAACTATAACCGAAATGTTCCATACAACAACCAACAAGGTCCTAGCAATCAACAAGTATCCAATAATACTTACAATCAGCAAAGACCTATTTTTCAAAACAAACCACCACAAACCGATGATAAAAAGCCAAATTTAGAAGATATGATGTCGAAGCAAGTTGAATCTCAAACGCATTTTTTCACATCTCAGAAACAAACTAATGAACAAAATGCTCAAGCATTTAGAAATCAACAAGCTTCTATTCAAAATTTGGAACAAGAAGTAAGTAACCTAGCAAGGTTAATAGGTGAAAGAAAACCGGGAAGTCTACCTAGTGATACAAATGCTAACCCCCGGAATGAAACAGCTAAAGCCATTACTACAAGAAGTGGTATTACACTTAAACCACCTGAAATGCCTGTAATTTCTGATGACGCTATTCCTACTCCACAAGAACCACAACCTGAATAAGATAAGGAAACAGAACCGGTAGTTGAAAAGGTTAATGAAGATAACACAGTTAAGGCTAAACCTTATGTTAAACCATACCAACCACCACTTCCTTACCCGCGTAAAATGAGAAAAGAAAGACTTGAAGCCGAGCAATCCAAATTCTTGGATATGTTTAAACAAATAAATGTCAACCTTCATTTCATTGATGTAATTTCAGGAATGCCTAGATATGCTAAATTTTTGAAAGATCTAATCACAAATAGAAAGAAAATGGAAGAACTCTCGGCTGTTACAATGAATGCTAATTGTTCTGCAGTGCTGTTGAATAAGATACCAGAAAAACTATCAGATCCAGGAAGTTTCACGATTCTATGTTTTCTGGGTAGTCTCAGTTCAATAGAAGCATTGGCAGATTTAGGTGCTAGTATAAATCTAATGCCGTATTCACTATATGCTAAACTAGACCTTGGAGAATTGAAACCAACACGAATAAGTATACAACTAGCCGATCGATCAGTAAAATATCCTAGAGGGATAATGGAGAACATGCTAGTTAAAGTTGGTACTTTAGTATTTCCAGTAGATTTTGTTATTCTGGACATGGAAGAAGATTCTCGAGTTCCTCTCATATTATGAAGACCATTCTTAAACACGGCTAAAGCAATAATAGACGTGTTCGGTAAGAAACTGACCCTAAGTATAAAGGACGAGGGTGTTACCTTTTCAGTTGATAGAGCAATGCAACAACCGCAATCTGCAGATGATACATGTTATTATATTCAAACTATAGATTCACATGCAGAATTGTTAGAAGAATTTCCAGAATTACAAGGAACAGGAGAATGTTCTTTAGGGGAAGGAACTGAACCAATTGAGGAAACTGAAATGTTAGCTACACTTATGGCTAATGGATATGAACTAACAACAAAAGAAATTCAAATGCTAAAAGAGGAAGACAGATATCGATATAAATCGTCAATAGAAGAACCACCGACATTAGAGTTAAAGCCACTTCCAAACCATTTGGAATATGATTATTTACATGGTGAATCTGAATTACCTGTAATAATATCGTCTTCTCTTACGGAAAATGAAAAATCTCAACTCATTTCTGTGTTAAAAGCTCATAAACCAGCTATTGCATGGAAGATTCATGATATTAAAGGAATAAGTCCTTCATATTGCACACATAAAATCCTTATGGAAGAAGGTCATAAAACGTATGTGCAACGCCAACGAAGACTAAATCCTAATATGCAAGATGTTGTTAAGAAAGAAATTATTAAACTACTTGATGCAGGTTTAATTTATCCAATTTCTGATAGTCCATGGGTAAGCCCAGTTCAATGCGTACCTAAGAAGGGTGGCATGACTGTCATCACAAATGAGAAAAATGAGCTTATTCCTACTAGGACTGTAACAGGATGGCGTGTTTGTATTGATTATAGAAATTTAAATGACGCCACCAGAAAAGATCACTTTCCCTTACCTTTCATTGATCAAATGTTGGAAAGATTAGCCGAAAATAGTTACTATTG
The DNA here is from genome assembly GCF_046630445.1 of Rutidosis leptorrhynchoides. Lineage (NCBI taxonomy): Eukaryota > Viridiplantae > Streptophyta > Magnoliopsida > Asterales > Asteraceae > Rutidosis > Rutidosis leptorrhynchoides. The sequence continues at coordinate 378,379,365 of NC_092343.1, read as the reverse complement.
TTTTCTTGATGGTTTTTTCGGATACTTTCAAATCCCAATTGCACCCGAGGATCAAGAGAAAACCACATTCATGTGCCCTTATGGTACTTTTGCTTACAAACGCATGCCATTTGGACTTTGCAACGCTCCTGCAACCTTTCAAAGGTGCATGATGGCGATTTTTCACGACATGATAGAAGAATGCATGGAAGTTTTCATGGATGACTTTTCAGTCTTCGGTGATACTTTTGAAACATGTCTAGTTAATCTTGAACGAATGCTTATTAGATACGAACAATCAAATCTAGTACTTAATTGGGAGAAATGCCATTTCATGGTTAAAGAAGGCATCGTTCTTGGTCATAAAATTTCAAAGGAAGGAATTGAAGTGGATAGAGCTAAAGTAGATGTAATTGCTAAACTTCCACATCCCACCAATGTTAGAGGAGTTAGGAGTTTTCTAGGGCATGCCAGTTTTTACCGACGTTTCATAAAAGATTTTTCTAAAATTGCCACTCCTATGAATAAACTCCTAGAAAAGGATGCTCCATTCATCTTTTCAGATGAATGCATAAAATCTTTTAATATTCTGAAAGAGAAACTTACTAATGCGCCGATCATGATAACTCCAAATTGAAATCTACCGTATGAACTTATGTGCGATGCAAGTGATTTTGCAATGGGAGCCGTTTTAGGACAAAGGATTGAAAAACGATTTCAACCTATTTATTACGCTAGTAAGACGTTACACGGAGCACAAACGAATTACACAACTACTGAAAAAGAAATCCTTGCTATTGTCTTTGCTTTTGACAAATTTCGTTCATATCTCGTTCTAGCTAAAACGGTGGCCTATACTGACCATTCTGCTCTTAGATATCTATTTTCGAAATACGATGCCAAACCACGATTATTTTGTTGGATCTTACTCTTACAAGAGTTCGATATTGAAATCCGAGACAAAAAGGGAGCAGAAAATCTCGCCGCTGATCATCTTTCTCGTCTTGAAAATCCCGAATTAGAAGTTCTAAATGAATCGGCCATACAAGACAACTTTCCTGATGAATATCTATTGAAGATAGATTATAATGAAATTCCATGGTTTGCAGACTATGCAAACTATTTAGTATGTGGATTCCTTGAAAAAGGATTATCGTACCAAAAACGAAAGAAATTCTTTAGTGATATAAAACACTATTTCTGGGAAGATCCACATTTGTTTAAAAGTTGTCCCGATGGAATAATACGTCGATGTGTATTCGGAGATGAAGCAAGTCAAATCTTAAACCATTGTCAGACAGGACCAACAGGAGGGCATTATGGGCCTCAACTTACAGCAAGAAAAGTTTACGATGCTGAATTCTATTGGCCTACAATTTTCAAAGACGCACACCTTCTTTGCAAATCCTGTGATGCTTGTCAAAGGGCCGAAAAAATAAGTCAACGTAATGAAATGCCACAAAATGTCATTCAAGTATGTGAAGTATTTGACGTTTGGGGTATTGAATTTATGGGTCCATTTCCAAAATCTCATAATAATCTCTACATTCTCGTTTTCATTGATTATGTATCTAAATGGGCGGAAGCACAAGCTCTCCTGACTAACGATGCACGAGTTGTAGTCAACTTTTAAAACGTCTTTTTGCAAGGTTCGGAACACCGAAAGCTTTAATAAGTGATCGTGGTACTCATTTCTGTAATAATCAACTTGAGAAAGTTCTTAAAAGATATGGAGTAACTCATAAAATCTCAACCGCTTATCATCCACAAACAAGTGGACAAGTTGAAAATACCAACCGAACTTTAAAACGTATTCTAGAGAAAACCGTAGGATCAAATCCGAAGGAATGGTCCATGAAATTGGAGGATGCACTCTGGGCTTTTAGAACAGCCTACAAAACTCCAATTGGAACCACACCTTTTAAACTCGTTTACGGAAAATCATGTCATCTTCAAGTAGAAATTGAACACAAAGCATTTTGGGCTTTGAAGACATGTAATCTTGATTTACATGAAGCCGGACGTCTACGATTAAGTCAACTAAATGAATTAGAAGAATTAAGACATGAAGCATATGAAAATTCGTTAATCTATAAAGAAAGAACGAAGAAATGGCATGATAAAAGAATCAGAAGTTCAAAAGAATTTAAAGAAGGAGACAGAGTTCTTCTTTTCAATTCACGATTCAAGCTATTTCCTGGAAAATTGAAATCAAGATGGTCTGGACCATTTATAGTCAAAAGAGTTTTCCCATACGGAACAATAGAGTTAATAAATTCAAATGGGATTGAATTTAAAGTTAATGGTCACAGAGTTAAACATTACAAACATGGTCCGATGGAAGTTGACAATGAAGTCAATCATAATTTCACCACTCAAGAAAACCCTCAAAATAAAAACATAAACATGTTATCAACAACATATGAAAAATCAAAATTGGAAAATAGGGAGGATTCAAATTGGAGTGATGAAGAAGAATTCTTATACAAACCTCCCATTCCAAGAAACGAAGAAAAACGTGAACAAGAAGTTCAAATAGAAGTGAAAGAACCAAGAAAAGAACACCCGAAAAAGGTTTACAAACCAACTCGACTTACTAAAGTAGGAGACCCGGGCGAATTTATCATTTCTTGTTTGCTTAATGATGGTGCTATATATAATGGACTCGCAGATTTAGGAGCAAGTGCAAATATTATGCCTCTTTCCTTATACAAAAGATTAGGTATGGGTAAATTAAAACCAACCAAAATAGGTGTTCAATCATTTAACCTAACCATTAAACACCCGGTTGGAATAGCAAATAATTTACTTGTTAACATGGGAAGTTTGACCTTTGTTGCAAACTTCATAGTGATTAATATGGAGGAAAACCTTGATATTCCTCTAATTTTAGGTCGCCCATTTTTAGCAACCATCGAGGCGTTCATTGATGTAAGAGAAGGTAGAATGACACTTAGGGATGGTGATAAATCGATCACCTTTGTGAACCGAAAGTTTAGATCTCCACCAACCAAAACTGTTAAACCAATAAAAACACATAAGTGTGGGGAAGATGAAGAAACACTTAATGATGATCCGATCACAAAGAACCCCGTTGATGATATGAAATTAGATGAACTCGTTTTTAACAGTTCAACGAAGAAACTTTATAAACGGATTCACGATGCTAAGATTAAGGGAAACTTTAAGTTATGTAACCGATTAGTATCCATTTTATCGCCAAAAGAAAAGGCGATGTTAGTTGAATTTGTGAAAGTTACGGAGGAAATCAACAAATGGATTGAAGCAAAAGTCAGAGATATACAAGTTGTTGATGATCCAATTGAAAATAACGTTAATAACAATTTCAACACCACATCTAACTAAGTGTGGGGAGGTTCAAATCTTTTTAGGGTAATATGTATTTCTGTTAGAGTTAGATATTCTATTTTCATGTAGTTTTCGAAAATGGAATCCGAATGGTCTTTCCCTAGCAGACCTTAAAGAACTAGTCTTCTTCCCCCATTCTGAATTTTTATTTTTTTAGGTTTTACGAGATGAAGAATTCCTTTGATCTAAACCATGGTCTAATGCTACACGCTTTGATTACTAAACGTAATAATGACACAATTCCGAGTGACCTGGTGTCAGTAATAAGAAGCAGATGTGACGAAGTAAGGAAAGAACTCAAAAAAGATCATCATAAGATACATTTTGGTAAAGGCAAATCAAAATCCGCAACAAAAAGAAGAGCACGACACCTTGGAAGATGTTATAAATGCGAAAAATGGTCACACGAAGAAGAAAAGATATTGAAGAATCGAGGTTATGCTTATGCAGCTATGGAAAACCAAATCACACGACTCTCCTATGAGTCGGCTAAAGCAGGTCTCTGAGAATTCTTTCTCACAGGTAAGTATGTATAGTTTTTATTTTTTTGTTGCTTTTAACCTTTTGATAATAAACGCTGAATCGTTCGCTATAAAGTATTAAATTGGTATTCAATAAAATTAGGTATGCGTAACCAAAATTATTGATATCATACAAAAATTTATTACATCACTGCGAAATTTACCGTTTATTCTTAAGGTATAAATATCTTTAATCAATCAACCCAAAATATTTCAAAAATTCGTTAAGAGTAAAACTAGGTTATGGAACCGAAATTACTTCACCGAAAAGAGGGGCGTATATTTTTGATAATATTTGATTGATTAAAGTGGGATAAAAGACCAAAAAGATTTTTCATTTTAATTTTTACCTTGTTTTTAAAATTAATATTTAAATATCAAATTATTAATGTAAATTTTTAAAATCAATATATTTAAGTTTTTAAGTATTTTATAAATTAATATTTTTAATATAAGTTTGTAAAATTAATGTACAAAAATATTAATAATATTAATATGAAATTTTATGCATTTTAAATTTAAGTTTGGTGTGAATTTAAAAACAAAAATTTACTTTATTTCATTAAGTTAAAAATTTGATATTTAAAATTCGTCGTGAGTTGAAAACTAGGTCGTTGAACCGAAATTGCTTTAATCGAGGGAGGGACGAGAAATTTTATTATCATTACTTTTAATCTTATTGAATTAAAGTATGCCAAAAACATTAAAAAAACCAAAAATCTTTGCTTTTAAAACAAACGCCAATATGTTTGGAAACTTTGGTAAAATTTAATCAATTTTCTACGCTAATCACCCTCAATAATTTAAATTGTTACTGATTTCTTGCAAATGAGGGCATTGCAAGATCTTAAGTGTGGGAAGGGGTTAAATTTCTTTCGGATTTTTAAAATTTTAAACTTAAACACTTGGTTACCATTAAAAAATACTAGTAACGCAGTAGTTGTATTAGAATCTAGTGCTCTCTGATAATAAAGAACAGCCCTAGTCTTATATACTGACTACCCAATTCTAGTAAAAAAAATTTCAAAATTTTTAATTAAATGAACTCAAAATCATGTTTATACAAATTTATGAACGATAAACTAGGTATTAACACCGAAATTATTGTTATTTCGGAAAGGACATAAATTGAGAAACAACCCAAAATATTAGAATTCATTTAAAATGGAATAAAGGACAATAAAAAGGCAAATAAAGAAAAATAAAAGCCAAGTGTGGAAAAAATTTACCAAGTTATTTAGAACATATGTCACATATTTTTGTACAAATAATTGAAGATACTTTTGCTTTGGACTAAACTAATCAGTTTTACCCGATTTACTGTAATATATTTGAAAGAAAGATGGATCTACACGATGAATCAATTCCATCAATAAAAGGAAGTAAAGTCTTCAGAAAAAGACACGCGCTTCTTGATTTAGGTCAAGAAGTTGTCGTCCAGACCAGCTGTAGGTTGACGAAAAATCTAAAAAAGTCATCTCTAAAATCAGCAGGAAATCCACGGACCTCAGCATCAAACAGGTTCGCCAAGTGGTCAGACTTATCCTAACCATGAGAGGATCTGTCTCGTAAAATGGGGAGGGCGTCGTGCAAATTAGCTTGATAAGACTAATGAATCAGACCCCCAGAAAGGATAATCTCCTAAAAGATTAAAAATCAGCTTTTAAGCCTGATATTACTCAATCCTTGAAATTGACCTTAAAGATTGAGAATTGCAAACTCATGGAATTCTATGATATCTAAACTCGAGCTTGAACGAGAAAATATTTTGATCAAAATTAAAACCGATTTGTTTTCTGAAAACCTTTTTTCAATGCGTTCATTACCATTGAACGTATCTCCTAGAAATTCACCTGGAATTCATTAGGTCACCTGAACCAAATTGGGTGTCAACCGTAAGAACGGTGGTTGCATAGCATGGTCAAAGACAGGACCTTGTACCAGACCAAAAAAATTATAGGGTGATCTTTACTATTGCTCCTACAAAGGATAGTAACTGCATCCGACACGTTTTAGACCATGAACATCTGCATGTCACGGGACATTGCCTTAACAGTTGCTTGTTCAACGCTTTCATTTACAACCGGACGGTAGTTTACCGAAAGGTAATATACGGAGCAAGTAAACTGGACGTGTTGCTTTCCCAATTAAAGGTTAGCAAGTGGGTGACACAAAACCATAAGTTTTGAGCTAAAATTTTCAAATCTGAAACCCACCAAACCCACAAAAACAATTTGCAAACACCGGTGAAGGTTTATTCCTGAAAACTTATCTAGGGTAAAAACTAGATTAAATTTTTTTTTTTTTAAAAAAGATCAAATATTTTCATAAAGATCCAATTTCCTTAAGGATCTAAATTTTTATAGTCATGTGAGACTCTAAACCACATCGTTACTACCATTGTTCATACCGCCGTATAGAAATCACTGATGTACAAAGTGTGAAGAATAAAGAAGTGATTCTAGTATTTTTATTTCAAGACTATATTGCTTGAGGACAAGCAAGGCTCAAGTGTGGGAATATTTAATAATGCTAAAAACAAACATATATTTCATAGCATTATCCCTTAAGAAAGACAAGCTTTTAGTTGCAATTGCTCTATTTACAAGTGATATTCGTTTAAATAATAAAAGGTGAAGACAAAAGACAGATTCGACGAATTGAAGACGTAAACGACCAAAAAACTCAAAAGTACAAAGTACAATCAAAGTGGTTCCAATTATTGATAAGAAACGTCTCAAAATTACAAGAGTACAAGACGCAAAACGCAAAATACAAGATATTAAATTGTACGAAAGGACGTTCGAAAATCCAGAACCGGGACCAGAGTCAAATCTCAACGCTCGACGCAACGGACTAATAATTATAAGTCAACTATGCACATAAATATAATATAATATTTAAATAATTCTTAAAATTATTTATATATTATATATATATATATTTATAAACCGTCGGCAAGCTATGAAACAAACTCATGTGAGCTGAAAAAGCAGGCCATGCGATCGCATGGCCTGGAGGCTATAATTCAATGCGATCGCATGGCACCAGATACTTGGCCACATCTCTAAATTTCGCAGTTTTTGGCCAAATAAAACACATCTTTTTCTTTCTTCTTACTCAAACGTGTATATATATATATATATATATATATATATATATATATATATATATATTATAATTTTAATTTTAATTTTAATTTTAATAATAAGGGTATGTTAGCGCATGTGTAAGGGTGTAAGCCGAATTTCTGTCCGTGTAACGCTACGTTATTATTAATCATTGTAAGTTATGTTCAACCTTTTTAAATTAATGTCTCGTAGCTAAGTTATTATTATCCTTATTTAATGCCGAAGTAATCGTGATGTTGGGCTAAATATTAAAATTGGGTAATTGGGCTTTGTACCATAATTGGGGTTTGGATAAAAGAACGACACTTGTGGAAATTAGACTATGGGCTATTAATGGGTTTTATATTAACTTAATGATACCTCGTTAATTTAATATAAAGGTTATAATTTAACGTATTTATAAATAACCACATACGCTTGACTGGGTACGGTGGGCGTGATATCTATAAATACCAATAATTGTTCATTTTACCGAACACGGAACTGGATTAATAGTTAATAGACTTGTTGAAATATGGGTGGATTACATTCAAGGGTAATTGGTGTAATTGTTAACAAAGTAGTAAAACCTTGGACTACACGCAGTCGATAACCTGGTGTATTCATTAAACAAAGTATTAAGACCTTGTTACAGCTCGAATCCCCAATTAGTTGGAATATTTGATTTCGGGAATAAGAATAATTTGACGAAGACTTCCGCATTTTATGATTATGACTGATGGACTATTATGGACAAATCCGTATGGACATATTGAATAATCCAGGATAAAGGATGATTAACCCATGGTAATAAACTAAAATCAACACGTCAAACGTCATGATTACAGAAGTTAAAATAAGCATAATTCCTTTATTTCATATTTAATTGCACTTTTAATTATCGCACTTTTATTTACTGTCATTTTATTTAATTGCATTTTTAATTATCGTACTTTTTAATTATCGCAATTTTATTTTATCTCACTTTTATTTATCGCAATTTCATTATCGTTATTTACTTTACGTTTAAAATTAAGTTATATTTATTTTTAATATTTTACATTAGGTTTTAACTGCGACTAAAGTTTTAAAATCGACAAACCGGTCATTAAACTGTAAAAACCCCCTTTTTATAATAATAATACTACTTATATATATATTTAGATTTTACAAATATAGTTAAAAATATAGCGTTAAACTTGGCGAGTTCCCTGTGGACGAACCGGACTTACTAAAAACTACACTACTGTACGATTAGGTACACTGCCTATAAGTGTTGTAGCAAGGTTTAGGTATATCCATTCTATAAATAAATAAATAAATAAATAAATAACTTGTGTAAAATTGTATCGTATTTAATAGTATTTCCTTGTAAAAATTACTACTATTTTGTATACACCTCTACGCACATCAGTGTGCGTCTTTAAAAATTGTAGGCCAATAGAATCCAGCATCGTAAACTTTTCTTGTGGTAAGCTGAGGCCCATAATGCCCTCCTGTTGGTCCTGTGTGACAATGGTTTAAGATTTGACTAGCTTCATCCCCGAATACACATCGGCGTATTATTCCATCGGGACAACTTTTAAACAAATGTGGATCTTCCCAAAAATAGTGTTTTATATCACTAAATAATTTCTTTCGTTTTTGGTACGACAACCCTTTTTCAAGGAATCCACATACTAAGTAGTTTGCATAGTCCGCAAACCATGGAATTTCATTATAATCGATTTTCAATAGATATTCATCAGGAAAGTTATCTTGTATGGCCGATTCATTTAGAACTTCTAATTCAGGATTTTCAAGACGAGAAAGATGATCAGCGGCGAGATTTTCTGCTCCCGTTTTGTCTCGGATTTCAATATCGAACTCTTATAAGAGTAAGATCTAACGGATTAATCGTGGTTTGGCATCTTGTTTTGAAAATAGGTATCTAAGAGCAGAATGGTCGGTATAGACCACCGTTTTAGCTAGAACGAGATATGAACGAAATTTTTCAAAAGCAAAGATAATAGCAAGGAGTTCTTTTTCAGTAGTTGTGTAATTCGTTTGTGCTCCTTGTAAAGTCTTACTAGCGTAATAAATAGGTTGAAATCATTTTTCAATCCTTTGTCCTAAAACGGCTCCCATTGCAAAATCACTTGCATCGCACATGAGTTCAAATGGTAGATTCCAATTTGGAGTTATCATGATCGGCGCATTAGTGAGTTTTTCTTTAAGAATATTAAAAGATTTGATGCATTCATCTAAAAAGATGAATGGAGCATCTTTTTCTAGGAGTTTATTCATAGGAGTGGCAATTTTAGAAAATTTTTTATGAAACGTCGGAAAAAATCGGCATGCCCTAGAAAACTCCTAACTCCTCTAACATTGGTGGGATGTGGAAGTTTAGCAATTACATCTACTTTAGCTCTATCCACTTCAATTCCTTCCTTTGAAATTTTATGACCAAGAACGATGCCTTCTTTAACCATGAAATGGCATTTCTCCTAATTAAGAACTAGATTTGATTGTTCGCATCTAATAAGCATTACTTCAAGATTAACTAGACATGATTCAAAAGTATCACCGAAGACTGAAAAGTCATCCATGAAAACTTCCATGCATTCTTCTATCATGTCGATCAAAATCGCCATCATGCACCTTTGAAAGGTTGAAGGGGCGTTGCAAAGTCCAAATGGCATGCGTTTGTAAGCAAAAGTACCATAAGGGCACGTGAACGTGGTTTTCTCTTGGTCCTCGGGTGCTATTGGAATTTGAAAGTATCCGGAAAAATCATCAAGAAAACAATAGTAACTGTTTTCGGCTAATCTTTCCAACATTTGATCAATGAAAGGTAAGGGAAAGTGATCTTTTCTGGTGGCGTCATTTAATTTTCTATAATAAATACAAACACGCCATCCTGTTACAGTTCTAGTAGGAATAAGCTCATTTTTTTCATTTGTGATGATAGTCATGCCACCCTTCTTAGGTACGCATTGAACTGGGCTTACCCATGGACTATCAGAGATTGGATAAATTAAACCTGCATCTAGCAGTTTAATAATTTCTTTCTTAACAACATCTTGCATATTTGGATTTAGTCTTCGCTGGCGTTGCACATACGTTTTATGGCCTTCTTCCATAAGAATTTTATGTGTGCAATACGAAGGACTTATTCCTTTAATGTCACGAATCTTCCATGCAATAGCTGGTTTATGAGCTTTTAGCACAGAAATGAGTTGAGATTTTTCATTCTCCGTAAGAGAAGACGATATTATTACAGGTAATTCAGATTCACCATGTAAATAAGCATATTCCAAATGGTTTGGAAGTGGCTTTAACTCTAGTGTCGGTGGTTCTTCTATCAATGATTTGTATCGATATCTGTCTTCCTCTTTTAGTATTTGAAGTTCTTCTGTTGTTGGTTCGTAATCATTAGCCATGAGTGTGGCTAACATTTCAACTTCATCAATTGGTTTAGTTCCTTCTCCTAAAGAACATTCTCCTGTTCCTTGTAATTCTGGAAATTCTTCTAACAATTCTGCATGTGAATCTATAGTTTGAATATAATAACATGTATCATCTGCAGATTGTGGTTGTTACATGGCTCTATCAACAGAAAAGGTAACACTCTCGTCCTCTATACTTAGGGTCAGTTTCTTACCGAACACGTCTATTATTGCTTTAGCCGTGTTTAAGAATGGTCTTCCTAATATAAGAGGAACTCAAGAATCTTCTTCCATGTCCAGAATAACAAAATCTACTGGAAATACTAAAGTACCAACTTTAACTAGCATGTTTTCCATTATCCCTCTAGGATATTTTACTGATCGATCGGCTAGTTGTCTGCTTATTCGTGTTGGTTTCAATTCTCCGAGGCCCAGTTTAGTGTATAGTGAATACGGCATTAAATTTATACTAGCACCTAAGTCTGCCAATGCTTCTATTGAACTAAGACTACCCAAAAAATATGGAATTGTGAAACTTCCTGGATCTGAGAGTTTTTCTGGTATCTTATTCAACAGTACTGTAGAACAATTAGCATTCATAGTAACAGTCGAGAGTTCTTCCATTTTCTTTCTATTTGTGATTAGATCTTTCAGGAATTTAGCATATCTTGGCATTCCTGAAATTACATCAATGAAAGGAAGATTTACATTTATTTGTTTAAGCATATCCAAGAATTTGGATTGCTCGGCTTCAAGTCTTTCTTTTCTCATTTTACTCGGGTAAGGAAGCGGTGGTTGGTATGGTTTAACATAAGGTTTTTCCTTAACTGTATTCTCTTCATTAACATTTTCAACTACCGGTTCTTTTTCCTTCTTTTGCTCAGGCTGTGGTTCTTGTGGAGTAGGAATAGGGTCATCAAAAATTACTGGAATTTCAGGTGGTTTAAGTGTAATACCACTTCTTGTGGTAATGGCTTTAGCTGTTTCATTTCGGGGGTTAGCATTTGTATCGCTAGGTAAACTTCCCGGTTTTCTTTCACCTATCAACCTTGCTAGGTTACTTACTTCTTGTTTCAGATTTTGAATAGAAGCTTGTTGATTTCTAAATGCTTAAGAATTTTGTTCATTAGTTTGTTTCTGAGATGTGAAAAACTGCGTTTGAGATTCAACTAGCTTTGACATCATATCTTCTAAATTTGGCTTTTTATCATCGGTTTGTAGTGGTTTATTTGGAAAAATAGGTCTTTGCTGATTGTAAGTATTATTAGATACTTGTTGATTGCTAGGACCTTGTTGGTTGTTGTATGGAACATTTCGGTTATAATTCTAATTGTAGTTTGGTCTTGGCAGTTGATAATTATTCTGATAATTTTTTCCAGGCCTTTGGTTCATGTATGAAACATTCTCTCTTTGTTCCATTGTTTGTTCGATACTGAGACAATCTTTTGTCAAATGTGGTCCTCCACACTGCTCATAACTAATTCATATTGCGTGAATATCTTTAGTCATCTTTTCCATTCGTCTCTCGAAAGCATCTATCTTTGCGGAAATGGAATCAAAGTCATGGCTAGAATCGGCTCTAGCCGCTTTAGATGATCTAACGATGTCTTTTTCTTGATGCCACTCATGTGAATGGGAAGCAGTGTTATCAATAATTTTGTAAGCTTCAGTTGCGGTTTTCTTCATAATGGAACCACCAGCTGCTATATCGATGTCTTTTCTTGTAGTAATATCGCATCCTTGGTAGAATATTTGTACTATTTGATAAGTGTCTAAACCATGTTACGGACATCCTCTCAATAACTTTCCAAATCTTGTCCACGCCTCATATAGAGTTTCATTTGGCTTTTGCGTGAACGTAACTATTTCTCCTTGAAGTCTCACGGCTTTAGATGCTGGAAAGAATTGTTTAAGAAAATTTTCAACTAAGACATCCCATGTATCAATCGCCCCTTCAGGTAACGATTCTAACCAATCTTTGGCTTCTCCCTTTAAAGTCCAGGGAAATAACATGAGATATATCTGTTCATCCTCCACTTCTCGGATTTTAAATAGAGTACAGATCCTATTAAAGGTTCGAAGATGTTAATTTGGATCTTCCTTAGGCGCACCACTAAATTGACATTGATTAGTTACCATGTGTAGGATTTGTCCTTTGATTTCATAATCTGGTGCATTAATGTCTGGTTGAGTAATTGCGTGACCTTGGCCAGTGCGTTTAGCCCTCATTCGGTCTTCCATACTTTGAGATTCCAGATTTTCCATGATTGAAATTGTTGAATCTGAATCACTAGAGGATTCTGACTTAATGGTTTCTTCCTCGACAATTTCTGGATGAGTAATTTGTGGTTCAGGAGGAATGATTAGTAGTTCAGGATCTCTGAGTTGTCCTTAAATATCCTCCGGATTCTCAATTGTGAGGTCGGGTTCAAAAAATGGGTTATCAGAAATTTGAATTGGAGTACTTGGTCGACTAGATGACGATTTTAAAGAAAAATCAACGGCGACAATGTTGGCTAGATGTCTTGATCAACTGCTTAAAATAATTTTGAAGAAAAAAATTTGAATACTAAAGTGCTTAAAATAAGATCAACTGCTTAAAATAATTTTTCGTCAAAAATTTGAAGAAAAAATCTATGTCCTAAAAAATAGAGCGTCGAGAAATAAGAAAGAAAAAGAGTGCTTCGAAAAACGTCGAAAAATAAAAGGTCGAAAAAAAATAATAATAAGAAAGAAAACGTCGAAACTTAAAAGTCTAAAAACTAAGAATTAAAAGTTGCGTCTAAAGGAATTAAAACTTAAAGGAATTCTATATCCAAAACGGCAATTACTTAAAAAGGCACTAAAATTTATTAAATACTAAAGTGATAAGCGACGTCGTAAAATTTTAAAGCACATAAATCTTAGTCTAAAGAAAAAGTACTTAAGGGATTTTACGGCAAAGCCTAAAAATCTAGAAATAGAAATAAATACGGCAAAATACTAAATTTAAAACTAAGTACGAACGATAAATATACAAATTATGAATTAAACGATTAAAATATACAATTTATAAAAAGATAAAATTACTTATTTTTATAATATTATTTTTATATTATTTAATTTATAAAAGTATCAATTTTTATATAATTAATAAAACTAGATAAAACTTAAATTACAAACTAAATAATAAAACTAAAATTAAATAATAAACTAAATAACCCTAATTAGGTAAATAATAATAATAATAATTAATTTAAACCCTAAACTTAATTAATTAATAATAAAAATTATTAAACTAACCCTAATTCTGATCAAACGAGGTTTCAGGCCTGTCAAGTCACTCCATGCGATCGCATGGAGTGTTAGTTATATGGTCATGCGGTCGCATGACCTGCGGATCGAGTTCAGTTTTTTGGGCTGCTACAGTGTTCGGCCCGATTCAGTTTTACTTATATATTTTTTTTATGTTTTTTAATTTTCTAATTTATTACAAAATATTTATATAAATTAAATTAAACTTATATTTTAAAAACTAAAATAGAAATAAAAATACTTTATAATTTTATATATTTTAAACAAACTCTTAAAAATATATGTATTTTGTTTTTCTTTTCATATTTTTTGTATTTTTAATATTTAAAACGTATTTTTACAAAAAGAAATTAAAACTTAATAAAATCTCTTTTTTATAGCGTTTCGCTTCGGCGTTAAGTTTTCCCGGCAGCGGCGCCAAAAATACTTGATGTTATGCGAGGTGTATACGAAATAGTTATATTTTTGTTACGAAATACTATTAAATACGATACAATTTTACACAAGTTATTTATTTATTTATAGAGTGGATATACCTAAACCTTGCTACGACACTATAGGCAGTGTACCTAATAGTACAGTAGTGTAGTTTTTAGTAAGTCCGGTTCGTTCCGCAGGGAGCTAGCCAAGTTTAATGCTATATTTTTAAACTATATTTGCATATATATATATATATATATATATATATATATATATATATATATATATATATATATATATATATATATATATATATATATATATATATATATATATATATATATATATATATGTAGTATTATTATTATTATAAAAAGGGGGTTTTTTTACCGTTTAATGACCGGTTTGTCGATTTTATGTCTTAAGTCGCAATTAAAACCTAATGTAAAATATTAAAAATAAATATAACTTAATTTAAAGCATAAAGTAAATAACAATAATAAAAGTGCGATAATTTAAAGTGCGATAAATAAAATGACGATAAATAAAATTGCAATAATTAAAAGTACGATAATTAAAAAATGCGATAAGATATAAAATAAAGGAATTATGCATTTAAACTTCCGTAATCATGATGTTTGACGTGTTGATTTTAATTTATTACCATGGGTTAATTGTCCTTTGTCCTGGATTATTTGATATGTCCGTCTGGTTTTTGTTCATAACAGTCCATCAGTCATAAATATAAAGTGCGAGTGTCCTTGTCAAATTATCCTTATACCCGAAGTCAAATATTCCAACTAATTGGGGACTTAAACTGTAATAAGGTTTTAATACATTGTTAATGATTACACCAGGTTATTGACTGTGTGCAATCCAAGGTTTTAATACTTTATTATCAATTACATCAAGTGTACTTGTATGTAATCCACCCCTGTTTTAATGAGTCCATTGACTATTAATCCATTTCCGTGTCCGGTTAAATGAACGATTATTAGTATTTATAAATATCCCCCCCATCGTGTCCGATCGAGTGTATATGGTTATTTATAGATACGTCAAATTGTAAATCTCTATATTAAATTAACGAACTATCATTCAGTTAAACAAATATAAAGCCCATTAATAGTCCATAGTCCAATTTCTACAAGTGTCGGTCTTTTGTCCAAACCCCAATTATGGTACAAAGTCCAATTACCCCGTCTTAATATTTAATCCAACATCACAATTACTTCGGCTTAAATAAGCATAATAATAACTTAGCTATGAGACATTAATTTAAAAAGGTTGAACATAACTTACAATGAGTATTAATAGAGTAGCGTTACACGGACAGAGTTTCGACTTACAAAACCTTTAAAACATTCCTTACAATAACCTAATTATTATTAAACTTAAATTAAAATTAAAATTAAAATTATAAATATATATATTCTTTACAGAGGAAGAAAGAAAATTTAGGTGTATATTACTCGTCGAATTCGTTGGCTATTTATAGGACCTGACCAGCATTTAGTTGCCATGCAATCGCATGGAAATTGTGCTTCCAGGCCATGCGATCGCATGGCCCCCTGGGACAGCTCACAATATTTTGTTTTCTTGTTTGCCGACGGTTTTTATTTTAATATATAAATATAATATATATATATATATATATATATATATATTTATATTTATATATATATATATACATATATATATATATATATATAATTTATAGAATTATTTATATATTATATTATATTCGTGTCCATAGTTGATTTGTAATTTTAGCTCCGTTGCGTCGCGCGTTGATAGTTGGTTCATGTCCCGGTTCACGTCCTTGCGTACAATTTAATATCTTGTACTTTGCGTTTCGCGGCTCGTACTCTTGTAATTTCTAGACGTTTCTCATCAATAATTTGAACCATTTTGATTGTACTTTGTACTTTTTAGCTTTTTGGTCGTTTGCGTCTTCAAATCGTCGAATTTGTCTTTTGTCTTCATCTTTTATTATTTAAACGAATATCACTTGTAAATAGAACAATTGCAACCAAAAGCTTGTATTTCTTGAAGGATAATGCTATGAAATATATGTTCGTTTTTAGTATTATCAACTTTCAATATTAATATCAATATTAGTGTTAATAATATTATTTAAATATATAATCTAAAGATATGAATATGATATATATATATATATATATATATATATATATATATATATATATATATATATATATATATAGGTTAATATAGTATCATTATTATTAATATTATAATTATTAATAATATTAGTAATATTAGTATTATTGTAAATTTACAATATTATTGTGATACATTTTATAGTAATTGTTATCATTACCATTAGCAATATTATTATTATTATTATTATTATTATTATTATTATTATTATTATTATTATTATTATTATTATTATTATTATTATTATTATTATTATTATTATTATATTATTAAAGATTTGTATTATTATTATAATATAAAGAGTATTATTATTATAGTTATATTTATTAATAAGATAAATTATAATCTATAAAAAAATATTTTATAAATATAAGAGTTATATAAATACAAAGATAAATACAGATATATTAGGAAAACAATATTAATATTTTTATTTAGTGATATTACAGCCTATTATTATTAATGTAATATTATTTATAAATTATTAATATTATATATAAATTAATTAATAATATAAATTATTAAAAATCGTTATCAGACTTTATCTGATTTTGTTCCCATATAAAATTTTTGTTATATGTCGACTTTAGCTCACGAGCAGGATCCAAGAATTTGTACAAATCGATTTCTAAGTTTTTAAACTTATCTGATTTTGTTCTCTTTCAGATTTTATTTCTTTTTATTTATTTAATTCCTACTTAATAATCCTTGTCGACCTTTAATTGATATAAAGCTTTATCAATTCCAGTGTAAATGATGCCAGTAGACCTACATTATCAATTCACAACCACAATTACCTTTAATCACTTTTGAATTGTCAAATTAAAACCAAAATTGAAGGAAACCCAGACGACCTGCTCTGTTTCTTCTTCATTTTTTAATGAAAATGATTTTTTAATAAATTTCAAAATGTGTAAATGCTGTTTTGTTAAGAATCATTTACTCAAACTATCTGCAAAAGCTAAACTCCCAATTCCTTCTATCGAATCTGAATTTTGAAGTCAAACTTTCAAATTTAAAAAGTCAACAATTGTTCTTCAGTTAAATTCGAACTTCTTGTTACGAATTAAGGGAAATTAAGGATTGAGAAAGTTTTTAGGAGGGATTTAAAGTCTTTTTCATGATATAAGTTTTGTCTAAAACCTTCCAAAATTTCGAAATTGATTTGAGTTGGGTTCATGTTCTTCACAGACCTGTTACAGCTTCTTCTTTTTTTTTCTCTCTTTTCAATTATTTTGATTAATCCCAATCACATTACAAGTTGTTTCTGGATCAATTTAACCTTCTAAATTAAATCATAAAACTCATTGCCATTTAGTTCTGGTCGATTGTATTTTGATATGAAAAAGAAGGAAATAGGAACACAGATGTTTGGTTAAATAAATATAAATACGATTTTAATCAGGAAATGGGTAGCAGCTCAGTTGGTCTAGGGTGTTTGACGGTTTACAAGAGGTCTCGGGATCGATCCCTACTAGTGACATCCTATTTTTTTTAAAGCTTGTTTTATCTACAATCGAGCATAAGCCCTCTTCTACTTGCTTTTCTCCCGTAGTAGCTTCACGTCCTCCCTTTCCTTTTGTAGGTAGTTCTCTTTATTAAATTATTATTATTATTATTATTATTATTATTATTATTATTATTATTATTATTATTATTATTATTATTATTATAAATTATTATTTTTATTGTTATTATTACTAGTATTATTATTATTATTGTTATTATTACTAGTATTATAATTATTATAATTGTTATTATCATTAATATATGTATTGTTATTATTATTATTATCATTATTATTAATGACATAAGTATTATAATTAATATTATTACCATTATTATTAAAATGATTATTAGTATAGTTATTATTAAACCTATTATCATTTGTAGTAAAATGTTTATTTTTATAGTTAGTATTATTATTAGTACTAGTAGTATTATTATCATCGACACGATTCTACATATACATTATTTTATCATCATTATTATTAAAAGTATTTTTTTTATCATGATTATTAAGATTATATTTTTTATTTAAAATTTAAATTTTTTTTTAAATATTATCATTATCACTATGATATTTTACTACAAATAAAGTGACAAATGTTATTATAAAAAAATTAATATTTTCAACATCATTATTAAATCTAATTATTTATTATTTTGGTACTATCAAATAAATGATATTTGTATATAAGTATATTTAATAAGCGTAACTTAACTATATTAATATTTATATATGAAATAAATAATAAATATAGAAATTACATCATTAATAATAATATATAAATTGGTTCGATTACGATTATATATTTTAATATATATACAAATGATATAGGTTCGTGAATCCAAGACCAACCCCACACTTGTTCAATGTCGTCATATGTATTTTTACTACAAAATACAATATTGTGAGTTTCATTACTCTCTTTTTATATATATTTTTGGGACTGAGAATACATGCGCTGATTTTATTAATGTTTTACGAAATAGACACAAGTGATCAAAAACTACATTCTATGGCTGGATTATGAATATTGAATATCACCCCTTTTAGCTTGTTAACCTAATAATTAGGAAATGGGTATGGCCCATAATTGACGCGAATCCTAAAGATAGATCTATGGACCTCGACAAGTCCCATCCGGGGTACGGATGCTTTAGTACTTCGAGATTATTATTATTATACAGAAGAGAGGTTCTGTTTGGGGATATTCTATGCATTAAAGTTAAGTCGGTTATCAAGCGTTCACTATATGAATGATTTTTAATTCGCGTGTTACGCGTATTATTTTGTACTCGGGTTACGTGTACAATTAAATATATGAAATATTGTGGTCTATTAAAATGATGGAAATGAATGTTTATGATAAACTAATGAACTCACCAACCTTTTGGTTGACACATGAAAGCATGTTTATTATCAGGTTTGAAAGAAATCTTCCGCTGTGCATTTGCTCATTTAGAGATATTACTTGGAGTCATTCATGACATATTTCAAAAGACGTTGCATTCGAGTCATTGAGTTCAACAACATTACTATTAAGTCATTTATAGTTTGGATATATTATGAAAGGGTATGCATGCCTGTCAACTTTCGATGTAATGAAAGTTTGTCTTTTAAAACGAATGCAATGTTTGTAAAATGTATCATATAGAAGTCAAATACCTCGCAATGTAATCATATGTTATTGTATTCATTCTTATGGATTAGGACGGGTCTTTACATGTGTATTCAAAGCGGTGGTCTTAGCGAACTAGGTCTGCATTAGTGTGTCTAACTGATAGTCGTTAGGATGCATTAGTGAGTCTGGACTTTGACCGTGTCTGCATGTCAAAAGTTTTGCTTATCATTTTTGTCGAAAATTATCTGCTTATCATTCTTAGTCTAGACACATCTTATTGCATTGATTGCATGAATAGTGTATAGATAAAATTCATATCTTAGCGTATCTGCTAATTCACATCTTAGCGTATCTGTTACTGTAAACTTTGCCTGACATATTCCGTAAATTCCTCCATAATCTATGAAATCTTTTGCTCTATATATATAGATATTCTATGTAATTAGAATACCATCCGATATCCAGAATTAATTTCATATCGAAAAATCCTTATTCAATCATACGAAATGGAACTCTCCACTAGTTCAAGTCCCTCGAATTCCGATATGGAGTCTCACTCGAGCTCCGAAAGCAGTGTGACCGGAATAGATCAACCAATCAGCCATCATCTATTCTGGATGAATTAGGGATGGGTTCGTAGCCTTCTCAATCATTGAAAACAAGAAGAAGGTGATCCATTCCATCCACCACATTGCCCTCTTAGCGAAGAACCTGAAGCACTTACCGGCGAACCTGTCCGAAACACCATTTTCTCTCTCATTTTCAGAGTATCTCGTCACGATTATATATTATACCAAATTTTAGATTTTATTTATCCGCTCGTCTGAACCAACAATCACCCCGGTGTAATAGAAGAAGTCAACGAGCTTCACGCTCGGGTAGTGGCTTTGGAGAATATGGTGCAAAGGTTACAAGCACTAGGAACAGCACCGGAAATAACAGTATCACCATCTGCAACACCAACAATATCATCACCACCACTAACAACAGCATCCGCATCCCACACCTCAACATCACAATCTGTACATCGAGCATCAACATCACACGCACCATAGATACCAAGGAGTACCAACAACATTAACCGATGAAGTATTAATCTATAACTTCATTGAAGAAACATTCTGTGTTGATTATGTAATCTCCAAAATCTTAGAGATTATCTATTCTAACTCTAACCATAAATCAGATGAGTGAACCAAAATGATAGAAGGATGAGTAGAAACCCTGACAAGAATGATGCGTGATTTACAAACTAGACTTGTTTTATCAACAACATCAACAGTACCGTTAGCATCACCAGCACCGTCAGTACCATCAGCATCATCAGCACTAGCATCACCTGTAACATCACAAGCTCCGACAGTTCAAGAATCACCGTGGACATCATTACAAATCAACAACAAGTAAGTCATATAAACGAGTTATGAAGTATTAACTCATTTCCACTGAAGGATTTATATGTATATCTTATATATATAAATTTTTAAACCATAATAAACCTTTCCGTACTAAGCTATTATGTGTGAATCTTAACTACTCGGTTAATTCATATTACTAATATGCAATGATGTACATCTTTCGTTAACAACTTAACCACCGTTAACTACAATTTCTATCTCAATTCAATAAATTCCAATTCATAATAAATCAAGTGTATTATTCAAATATATGTTTGATTTTACACTTTCATTATTGATGTACTCAAAACTTTTCAAATAACATCATTCTTACCTTACGAAGTTCACAAAAACTTCACGAAAACCAACATCATACATCAACAAATAACGAAATATTGATTCATGATTTCAATATCATTGAAGAAATACTTATGTAATTTCTAAAGTTTTAGGGATTACTTAATTCTAGTTTCAACCGTAAATCAAATGAGTTTAATTTAATATTAACTCATTAAAATCTATGTTACATCTGAAGAAAATATACACATATATATTTTCATAAAGACTGTAATAAAATTCTGTTGTACAAAATATTAATTGTGAATTTTTTTTAACGGGTAGGTAATACCTGAGAGATATATAAATTCACAATTAATATGTTACATTCTTCGATTCTGATTCAACAAATCATCAACTATACTCACTACTTTCACAACAATATACATTCTTTCATAGAAATCAAAACAACCATTCTCAATCAAATTCAATTACATATTCTGATTTTAACCTATCAAAATTCAAGTCAAGATCTAACCGAAGACATCACTCTTAGATTTCTACATCTTTCAAAGCTATACTTTGACTTCAAAACTGTGTTAGAACATCATATGTATATTAACAATTATAATCCGTGTTCAAACCCATCAAAATTCCTAAAGACACTTCAAGTAATGAACAATCAAAATAATGATCTAACCACATGTTACCCACAGTCATGTGCCTGAGAAACTCTCAAAACCAAAGTAAAAGTTTAACATATATCTGCGTCAAATCCTTTGGCATTTATTAGCAAAAATAACCATGCGAATCCTTTTCAAAGTAGCAAATTCTGTCACAGCTCCAGCAAGTCAACTCCGATTTTTCATTCAGAGTAACCTTATTATAACCCTGATATATACGATTACCATTTTGTTACCGGGGAACCTTTTATATTCCACGACATTATCAGCAGATGTACAGCAACTCGTTACCCCTTTGGCGTAAGTCTCTCCGAAAAATCATTATATGTACTCATTGAAACCTTATCATCTACTCATCTGCATCCTGTAACAATAATTGCCATACCAACTGTTGGATACCATCAATCGTCAATCTCGAATCTCGCAGCGGTTTTACTACGACAGTTATATACACATATAATGTCTATTTCGAATGTGAAGTTTCTGAAAAACACCCCAGTCTGCGAATCAGTACTATGAAGTTTGAAAAGAGATTGATAAAGTAATAAAGACTGTAGACAGCAATTATGGTCAGAAGTTTAATAATAAAGAATAGTAGATTGGGAAAGCTCAAATGAAAAATTTGGTACTGGAAAACGGATTGAGCAAAGTATGAAGGAAGATGTGGAAAAATCACAAAGACTAAATCCGCCTTCAAAGAATCCAAATGATTCAGTGTCTGCTGAAGTCTTTAGCGAATAACTTACTCCTTACTTTAAAACTCTTGCGGACAATATTCTTCATCATCCTCTGATCTTAGATATTATAAGATATCATCATATCTTTTGTTATAAATATCCTCCATAATTCTGAAGATATTTCCATAACTATCCTTATCTGAAATCATTTATCTCTTTGCGCTATCTGTATTACATCAAAAAGGAAACTGTTTAGTTTCTATATTCTATAAACCTCCGAGTTTAAAATATGAATGTTTTTGAAGTAGTGTTGGGAACTGAAGCATGAGTTAGTATAATATAATGACACTTGATCAACGTGATTATATTACAGTAAGTCATGCTGAGTTTCTAAATAGAACGTGATGATTCATAGATCATAACGTCATCATGTGCCATGTTACACGACTCTAGTATTCTATTTAACCTCTAAAAATATCAAGAAAATATTTTTCTTGGTGATTCGGTCTTTTCCGAGGTATTCTGGTGACAAATCAAGATCGTGCCATTACAATTCTCTTCTTAGAACATTAACTATGTTCATTTCGAAATCCATACCTACTAATTCTGGACCGTTATTCGCTTGACTTGAAGTCGAGAAGGGAGACAAAAGTATAGAACTCTTGAATATAAAAGAAAATATAAAGTTCGACAACAACACGTAAATTACAAACCGTGCATATCAATACGTATTACAACGTAAAGACACGGGAGAATTAAAAATACTATAACCCCAAGGTAATAGTAAAAGTAAATAAAATCCTCCTGTGGTAGATGAAAAAGAAGAATGACAGATATAAAAGTTAGGAGTATATCTAAGATCAGAACATGATGGAGCATATTGACGAATATTTTAAAGTATGAGTTGAGGGAGAAAGAATAGAAAGTATAAGTTGTGGAAATAACGAAACGAAGGGGCTGGATATATAGTAAAAGATTCGACAGAGCAATCAAAAAAGATTATCGCATTTAATCAAAACGGATCCTAATTTCCTTAATTACCGAAGAATCAAATCTTAGTACGAATATTTTCTCTAAAATCATTAAACTCCGGAAATTAATCCTATCTACGTCAAAAGATATGACGAACCTACATTTACTCATTTCACTCTTTTACGATAGCTTCACTCGTACTCTTCATATAATCGAGTTGTTTTATCCATATTACTCAATGATAATAAAAAATTTATCTATCAACTTATATTCGTCATAATAACATTCTTATTGTTAGCTATGACGACCTTGATCAAATTTCGGGGACGAAATTTCTTTAATGGGTAGGTACTGTGACGACCCGAAAATTTCCGACCAAATTTAAACTTAATCTTTATATGTTTCCGACACGATAAACAAAGTTTGTAATATTGAAATCTCAAAACTTTGAACTGTGTTCATTCATTTAACCTTAACCAAGTTTTGACGATTCACGAACCATTATATAAATGGATATGATTATATATATATATATATATATATATATATATATATATATATATATATATATATATATATATATATAGGTATAGGTATATATTATAACTTGAAAATATTAACAAAGTATTAAACTTATGATACTTTACATGAACGTATTTGTTTCAATATGTTTATCGGTGGAATTAGAAGATAATATCAAATGATTGAGTTATCAGATACATTGAATTATGATATGATTTACGTGTCTCTGTTGAGAGGTCCACTTTGATTTGAGAAATCTTTCCATTTTAACAATATTCAAAAAATGATAAAGTGATTTACGAGTAAGAACAAATGTGTCTATTATCGAGAATTAGACAAAAGTTAGTGGAGAATTGAATTTCATAATATTCGAATTACCTATATTCAAACGTGCGGAAACGTTCTTCGATTCAATTGAATTTGATTTTTAAAAATGTTTTGTTTAAATAACAAAACTTGAATATATACAATATGATATTAATTATTATAATTAAATATATAAATAACTCGCAACGTGTATTTAAAAATGTGTTATTGAATATTGAATATATATATATATATATATATATATATATATATATATATATATATAAGTGAGAGTGGTAATCAAATTAAAGTTAACGAACATGTAAATAATAATAGATATAGCATGAGTTCTTGCCTCGAAGATCGAAGCTCCGTTAAAAAAGTTATGAATTACTATTAGAAATTAAGATTCATAGAGTGAGCCCTAACGAATAGCATAAAACTATCAGAAAAACGTGAGGCGTTTTCCTCTTTGAAGAAAGTGTACGCCGATGATCAATTGACGACGGAGCATCGGAAAAACCGGCGGAAGTAGAGGTGGTCTGGCGTTTGTTTATCTCCGAGCTAATTATTAGATTTTATCACATATATACAACAAAGGGAGAAATATAGAGACAGAATGTGTGTGGCTTTATGAGCACTATTCATCAATAATGTTAGGGGTATTTTTGTCATTTCAATTTTTTTATTTTTACCTTCCACTTTGCCAAATTAACCCCCCTCCCCAATTTTGTTCAAAAAATAAAACCGACCCCCCCTAAACAGGGGGTAAAGTGTCAACTAACAATTTTCATACAAAATCTTAACTAAATTCCACCCAAATATTCAACTAGTTATATCTTGTCGCTCGCAACGAGTTAAATTTTTCCAACAACATCGTTAAACTCGAAATAATTTTAGAAACGCAATGTCACTAACTATAGGCAAAACGGACGCTTTTTTAAAAAATGATAAATATTTGAGGTACTTTTCATACACGTTGATTTTGAGTTAAATTTTTAAAAGTCGACACTTCCATAGCGAAACAGGGAGATGTAAAATAACATTTAAATCTTTGACGGGTTATACCTTTTAGTTCGACTTGAGTTGCGCTTCAACGACATGATCGTTAGCCACGAAATAACTTTACAAACTAAACACAATAAAATACATTGAAAATCGAACCCCCAGCGCAACGTGTATTTAAAAATGTGTTATTGAATATTGAATGAATATATATATATATATATATATATATATATATATATATATATATATATATATATATATATATATATATATATATATATATATATATTGAAATTATGAAAAATAATTTAAACATTACAATTAAATATGTAAAATAAGATATAAAATCATTAAGCTATAATTAAAATGAATTTATATTAAATGTATGATTTCTATAGATAATTACTACTATATGTATATTATAATATAGATAAAATTTATAAACAAAAAATATTCGATAAAAGTTAATATATAATATAAGTAATGATACATATATATAATACAAGTATAAATATAGTTGTTATAATAATATTGTTATTACTTTCAATATTAATATCAGTATTAGTGTTAATAATATTATTTAAATATATAATCTAAAGATATGAATCTGATATATATATATATATATATATATATATATATATATATATATATATATATATATATATATATATATATATATATATATATATATATATATATATATGTTAATATAGTATCATTATTATTAATATTATAATTATTAATAATATTAGTATTATTAGTATTATTGTTATTTACAATATTATTGTGATACATTTTATAGTAATTGTTATCATTATCATTAGCAATATTATTATTACTATTATATTATTAAAGATTTGTATTATTATTATTATTATAATATAAAGAGTATTATTATTATAGTTATATTTATTAATAAGATAAATTATAATCTATAAAAAAAATATTTTATAAAAGATAAGAGTTATATAAATACGGAGATAAATATTGATATATTAGGAAAACAGTATTAATATTTTTATTTAGTGATATTACAGCCTATTATTATTAATGTATTATTATTTATAAATTATTAATATTATATATAAATTAATTAATAATATAAATTATTAAAAATCGTTATCAGAATTTATCTAATTTTATTCCATCTAAATTTTTGTTATATGTCGACTTCAGCTCACGGGCAGGATCCAAGAATTTGTACAAATCGATTTCCATGTTTTTAAACTTATCTGATTTTGTTCTCTTTCAGATTTTATTTCTTTTTATTTATTTAATTCCTGCTTAATAATCCTTGTCGACCTTTAATTGCTATAAAGCTTTATCAATTCCAGTGTTAATGATGCCAGTAGAACTACATTATCAATTCACAATCACAATTACCTTTAATCACTTTTGAATTGTCAAATTAAAACCAAAATTGAAGGAAATCCAGACAACCTGCTCTGTTTCTTCTTCATTTTTCAATGAAAACGATTTTGTAATAAATTTCAAAATGTGTAAATGCTATTTTTTTAAGAATCGTTTACTCAAACTATCTGCAAAAGCTAAACTCTGAATTCCTTCTATCGAATCTGAATTTTGAAGTCAAACTTTCAAATTTAAAAAGTCAACAATTGTTCTTCAGTTAAATTCGAACTTCTAGTTATGAATTAAGGGAAATTAAGGATTGAGAAAGTTTTTAGGAGGGATTTAAAGTCTTTTTCATGTTATAAGTTTTGTCTAAAATCTTCTAAAATTTCGAAATTGACTTGAGTTGGGTTCGTGTTCTTCACAGACCTGTTACATCTTTTTTTTTTTTCTCTTTTCAATTATTCTGATTAATCCCAATCACATTACAAGTTGTTTCTGGATCAATTTAACCTTCTAAATTAAATCATAAAACTTATTATCATTTAGTTCTGGTCGATTGTATTTTGATATGAAGAAGAAGGAAATAGGAACACAGATGTTTGGTTAAATAAATATAAATACGAATTTAATCATAAAATGGGTAGCAGCTCAGTTGGTCTAGGGTGTTTGACGGTTTACAAGAGGTCTCGGGTTCGATCCCTACTAGTGACATCCTATTTTTTTAAAGCTTGTTTTGAGGTAGTTCTCTTTATTAAATTATTATTATTATTATTATTATTATTATTATTATTATTATTATTATTATTATTATTATTATTATTATTATTATTATTATTATTATTATTATTATTATTATTATTATTATTATTACTAGTATTATTATTATTGTTATTATTATATTACTAGTATTATAATTATTATCATTGTTATTATCATTAATATATGTATTGTTATTATTATTATTATCAATATTATTAATAGCATAAGTATTATAATTAATATTATTACCATTATTATTAAAATGATTATTATTATAGTTATTATTAAACCTATTATCATTTGTAGTAAAATGTTTATTTTTATAGTTAGTATTATTATTAGTACTAGTAGTATTATTATCATCGACACGATTCTACATATACATTATTTTATCATCATTATTATTAAAAGTATTGTTTTTATCATGATTATTAAGATTATCTTTTTTATTTAAAATTTATAATTTTTTTTTATAAATATTATCTTTATCACTATCATATTTTACTACAAATAAAGTGACAAATGTTATTATAAACAAAATTAATATTTTCAACATCATTATTAAATCTAATTATTTATTATTTTGGTATTATCAAATAAATGATATTTGTATATAAGTATATTTAATAAGCATAACTTAACTATATTAATATTTATATATATGAAATAAATAATAAATATAGAAATTACATCATTAATAATAATATATAAATTGGTTCGATTACGATTATATGTTTTAATATATATACAAATGATATAGGTTCGTGAATCCAAGACCAACCCCACACTTGTTCAATGTCGTCATATGTATTTTTACTACAAAATACAATATTGTGAGTTTCATTACTCCCTTTTTATATATATTTTTGGGACTGAAAATACATGCGCTGATTTTATTAATGTTTTATGAAATAGACACAAGTAATCAAAAACTACATTCTATGGCTGGATTATGAATATTGAATATCACCCCTTTTAGCTTGGTAACCTAATAATTAGGAAACGGGTATGGCCCCTAATTGACGTGAATCCTAAAGATAGATCTATGGACCTCGACAAGTCCCATCCGGGGTACGGATGCTTTAGTACTTCGAGATTATTATTATTATACCGATGAGAGG
Source organism: Rutidosis leptorrhynchoides (assembly GCF_046630445.1). Taxonomy (NCBI): domain Eukaryota; kingdom Viridiplantae; phylum Streptophyta; class Magnoliopsida; order Asterales; family Asteraceae; genus Rutidosis; species Rutidosis leptorrhynchoides. The sequence continues at coordinate 378,350,855 of NC_092343.1, read as the reverse complement.
TTCTGTTTGGGGATATTCTATGCATTAAAGTTAAGTCGATTATCAAGCGTTCACCATATGAATGATTTTTAATTCACGGGTTACGCATATTATTTTGTACTCGGGTTACGTGTACAATTAAATATATGAAATCTTGGGGTCTATTAAAATGATAGAAATGAATGTTTATGATAAACTAATGAACTCACCAACCTTTTGGTTGACACTTGAAAGCATGTTTATTCTCAGGTTTGAAAGAAATCTTCCGCTGTAAATTTGCTCATTTAGAGATATTACTTGGAGTCATTCATGACATATTTCAAAAGACGTTGCATTCGAGTCGTTGAGTTCAACAAGATTACTATTAATTCATTTATAGTTTGGATATATTATGAAAGGGTATGCATTTCTGTCAACTTTCGATGTAATAAAAGTTTGTCTTTTAAAACGAATGCAATGTTTGTAAAATGTATCATATAGAGGTCAAATAGCTCGCAATGTAATCATATGTTATTGTATTTTTTCTTATGGATTAGGACGGGTCTTTACACTAGCATGAAACAATTTTAGAAATAAATTAACTATCATGCAAACATAAATTAATCATGCAAACAACTAAAACTATCATGCAAATGAACACAAAAATATACAAGCAGTTCTATAGCATTCACTCCTCAGTTCCGTTATCAGGTTCCTCTGTGTTAGGAACCTCGGTTTCTAGAACCACATCTTTCAAAAGTTTAATACCTATTTCTTTCAACAAGTAATCAAAGCGTGGTTTATCAAAAGCTTTCGTGAAGAGATCAGCCCTTTGGGTTATAGTGTCTATCTGCACTACGTCTATTAACTTCTTTTCATAGCAGTCTCTAATGAAATGGTATTTAATCCCTATGTGTTTGGTTTTAGAATGATTAACAAGATTCTTAGTTACAACTATAGCGGCAGTATTATCAACAAAAATAGGAGTGTTAGAAATATGCAAAACGTAGTCATGTAGCTGCTGTTGGATCCAGATGACCTGAGATGTACAGCTTGCTGCAGCAATATATTCAGCTTCACAAGTAGATTGAGCCACTGCTGTTTGCTTCTTACACTACCAAGTAACCAGTCTGCTTCCCAAGAATTGACAACCCCCAGAAGTTGAATTGAAATCTTTCTTGCATCCACCATAGTCTGAATCACTATATGCTGTAAGCTTAAAACCATCATCACATGGATACCATAATCCCAAACTTGGTATATCTTTCAAATATGTCAGAATCTTCTTAACCACGAGCATATGATGAACATTAGGATTCGCCTGATAACGAGCACACAAGCAAACTGCAAACATAATATCTGGTCAAGAAGCTGTAAGATATATTAGAGACCCAATTATAGCCCTGTATAAAGTTTGATCCACTTTAGCACCTTCACAATCAGGTGAAATACCGTAATTCACCGACAACGGAGTCTTTGCTGGTCTCTCTGCTTCCATTTGGAAACATTTTAGAATATCTTCAACATACTTGGTTTGATGCAAGAAGATGCCTTTATCCGTCTGAGCTACCTGCAAACCTAAGAAAAACTTGATAGTTCCCATAGAACTCATTTTGAACTTCCGTTGCATGACCTTTTCAAACTCGGCAACCATTGTCTGATCCGTCGATCCAAATATGATGTCATCAACATAAACCTGCACAAGCATGAGATGCTATCTCTTCTTTTTGATGAAAAGAGTCTGGTCAATCAGAGCTCTTCTGAAACCATTCTCAAGCATGTAGTTGGACAAAGTATCATACCACGCTCTTGGAGCTTGATGAAGCCCATAAAGTGCCTTTTTAAGTCGATAAACTTTCGGGAAAAATAAGGATCTTCGAAACCAGGTGGTTGTTCAACAATAACTCTCTCATTAATTTCACCATATAAAACGCACTCTTGACATCCATCTAGTAAAATTTAAAACCCATGAAAGATGCAAATGCCAAGAAAATTCTAATCGCCTCCAGTCAAGCTACTGGGGCAAACACTTCATCATAATCAATTTCAGGGATCTGTTGATATCCATTCACTACCAATCTCGCCTTATTCCTGATCACTATACCCTGTTCATCCTTCTTATTTTTCAACACCCAATGAAGACCATAGGGCTGGCAACTATTTGGCGGCTTGACTAACTTCCAAATCTTCAGATGCTTAAATTGTAACAACTCTTCTTGCATTGCGCTTACCCACTCATCATACTGTAATGCCTCATAGGCATCTTTTGGTTCAATCTGACAAACATAACAAGAGTGTGCATGCACGAACACTCTACCCATCTTATTCAAAAAAGAACAGAAAGTTGTCACTACATTGGCTCTCGTAGTCTCTTCATCTTTCGACGTATTCGGACTTTCACTAGTAACCGAAACTTCTGATGTGGGTTGAACTCCAGACGTTGATGCTTCATTTGTAGCAGCATGAGGAATACTGATATGAGGAATACATGTTGGATCAACAAGATAATCATCCAAACGTCTCGGACGAATGATGACACGGTTTGACCTTTGTACACCTCATGCATCAGTTTGATATTCAGACACTGTTATAGTTGATGGTTGATTATAAAGAGGATTAACATGTTCTTCTGTCAACAGTGTCGTATTTCTTTCCTCTAGTTCCTAAAAATTACTGTCTTCATCTGTTTCATACACAATTTCCACATTCGGATCTATATTAGATTTATCACCTTGAGAACTCAGCTGCGGACTAGGAATCAGACTCTGTTGTGTACTGTGAGTCAGATTCCGAGTCTGACCATGTATAGAAAACACATTCTCTGTGGAAAACACTATAACCCCAAGGTAATGGTAGAAGCAAGTAATTTCCTCTCGTGGTAGATGAAAAAGAAGAATGACAGATATGAAAGTTAGGAGTATATCAAGAATCAGAACTGGATGAAGCATTTCACAATCTTTTGAAAGTATGAAATGAGGAAGAAGATGTAGGAGTAGTGAAAATAATGAAACGGGAGAGGTCAATTTATAGCAAAATATCGGACGCAGCAATAGAGGCAGATTACGCATTTAATCAAAGAAAATCCTAATTTCCGCAAATTCCAAAAAATCAAATCTTATTTAAATTATGAAGATTTTCTATTCCTTAAAATCCAGAAATCAATCGTTACTACATCAAGAGATAAGACGCATCTCTATTCTCCATTTCACTTGATTACGATAACTTCTCTCATACGCTTCGAGTAAATGGATTATTTTATCCATATTATTCAAACATAGATAAAACTCTATTATCAACTCATATTTCTCATTAAAACATTTTTATTGTTAGCCATGATGACCTCACTCAAATTTCGAGACGAAATTTCTTTAACGGGTAGGTACTGTGATGACCCGGAAATTTCTGACCAAATTTAAACTTAATCTTTGTATGATTAACATTTCCGACACGAAAAGCAAAGTCTGTAAAACTGAATCTCAAAATTTTTGAACTACTTTTATATATTTAAATAACCTTCGGTTGTTTTCGACGATTCGCGAACAATTATATGTAAATAGATACATATATACTATAACTTGAAAAGGTAACAATGTATTAATTGTTTGATACCGTACATTAAACTTATTGGTTTAAATATCTATTTGAATATATATGATAAGTTGAAATATTTATTATTAAAATTTATTTATAAATAACTTCCAATGTGTATTTAAAAACTGATTTATGTATATTAAAAAGATATATACATATATATAATTTCAAGTTATTTAGTAAACGATAGTAACATTCGTTTATTGATTCGATTGATATTTAGATAAGTTAACTAAAGCGTTTAAGATGAACCAGTAAAACACTAATTTGCTACAGTATTTTCAGATTGCTACAATACCCAAAATGCTACAGTGTTTTCGAAAATCACACTTTGCTACAGTAAAAATTGACTTTGCTACAGTGAATTGCTGCAGTAAAACGCTATTTTAAAATGTATTTTAACAAATAGCGAGATGATGATTTATAGAAGTAAATGACCAAAACACTCAAATGTATAAGTTATATTTCGAGTGATATAATTTAGGGTTAATTTAAGGCTATATTTTGACTAAGGTACGTGTTCCAAAATGTAATGTACAAGTTTTATCAGCGTACAAAAGGACATTCGAAAAACCGGAACCGGAACATAAGTCGAGTGATGACGTACGACATATCGGAACAAAAATTACAAGTCAACTATGCACGTGAATTTAATATAATATATAATTAATTATATAAATTATATATATATTATATATTAATATAAAAATTATGTCGACAAACGTTTGGACAAAAGCTTTGTGAGCTGGAAAAGGACCCCATGCGATCGCATGGGAATCCTTCTACCAAGCCATGCGATCGCATGGCAGTGGATTTCAGGCCAAGTGCTATAAATTCGATCGAATTCTGTTTTTGTTTGCTCATTCACTTCTCTCTTATATTCCTCCGTATAAATATATTATTATTATTATTATTATTATTATTATTATTATTATTATTATTATTATTATTATTATTATTATTATTATTATTATTATTAAGATTAATATTATTATTTATCTTAATATTATTATTAGTAATATTAGTATTAGACATAAAATACTACGACGAGGTCATGAGAGTGTCACTTTCAAAATGAGTTTTGAACTGGTTAGAGCTAAAGAAACTATAGGTTATTGCCAAGGAGGTTATGGGTAATGTTCAAGGGTATTGTTCTCAAGTAAAACCTAGTGTTTATCATCTCTGTTGCGTCTACGTACTTTTCTAAAATATTAAATCACAATATTGATACGTTGAGATCTACGGTTATTTGGTAATCCGAGTTTCGGTCACATTTTGGTGAACGACTTTATATGCTGCTAAGGTGAGTTTCATATGATCCCTTTTACCCTTTACATTTTTGGGCTGAGAATACATGCAAATGCTTTAATAACTGTTTTACAATAATTATAAAGTGTGAGTTTCATATGATCCCTTTTACCCTTTACATTTTTGGGCTGAGAATACATGCAAATGCTTTAATAACTGTTTTACAATAATTATAAAGTGTGAGTTTCATTGATCCCTTTTTAATTGCTTTTGCAATATATATTTTTGGGCTGAGAATACATTCACTTTATTTTAAACGCAATGGATACAAGTACATACTAAATTCTACACTGAGTTTGAACCGAAAATCCCTTAGCTTTGGTAACTGTTAACTGCCAGTTATAAGAACTGGTGGGCGCGAGTAGTAGTATATGGATCCATAGGGCTTGATATCCCCGTCCGAGCTAGAGCACTAGCCTTTTAACGGACGTATGCTATTTGAGAAGCGTACACGTTGGTTTGCGTGTATTATTAAGATGATTATACAAAGGGTACAAATTATATATACGTTAAGTTTAGTTACCAAGGTGCTCAATTTCGTAGAATATTTTGATAAACGTTTCTGGATGAAACAACTGAAATCTTGTGATCCACCTTTATATATACAGATTATACGAAACATTAAAACTATGAACTCACCAACCTTTGTGTTGACACTTGTTAGCATGTTTATTCTCAGGTTTCCTAGAAGTCTTCCGCTGTTTGCTTAGATGTTAGACAAGATATGTGCATGGAGTCTTACATGACATATTTTTCAAGGAAACGTTGCATTCACCAAATCATCACCATGTATATTATTTTGACTGTATTGTCAACGGAAGTACTGTTGTAAACTATTATTTATGGTGATTGTCTATATGTAGAAATCATCAGATGTCGAAAACCTTTGATTTAAATATTTATTTATGGTGTGCATTTTTAAAAGAATGCAATGTTTACAAAACGTATCATATAGAGGTCAAATACCTCGCAATGAAATCAATGAATGACGTGTTCGTCCATATGGATTTGGAGCGATCGTCACAGTAAATTAAGTTTAAGTATCATCATCATCATCATCATCATCATTCGTAAAAGATAAAGTAAGTTTTCAACAAGAATAAAGATCGAAACAAAAGGCTGACTTCGGACAGCTGCTACGATCTCTATACAAACCGAAAAGACGTGTGGTCAGTGGCCTCCGTATGTGAGTTCTCATACCGCTGTCCAATTTTTAGATCCTAACTCGATGTCATTTGACCATGGAGACGGTTCAAGCGTGAGTAAGTCAGAATTTTCAGCACGTCATTAAAAGGGCGTAGTGATTTTCGGAAGGCTATAAATCCTAAACTGTTTATTGGATTTAGGCGAGTCTTGAACTAAAAGTCATCTACTCAAACCGAACTATCTGAAAATCAACTTTCTAGAAGTCCCAGGAGTCTGATCAGACCCCGAAAAATAGAAACAAGTGCTCCGTATATCGGTTTTAGGCGAGTCTTGAACGAAAAGTCACCCTTGATGCGTGTAAGCTTCAAGTGTACAACTCTTTGATGTTTTAGCATCACTTTGACCAAGTTTCAACCATAAACACATAACTAAGAGTAAAAGCTAACATTCCACAAGTTTTGAACATCAAGGTTGTCTCTTTATTGCATAAACACAATAAAGCTTCAACCTTTGTCCTTTTGACACAAGTTTATGCATCTTCATCATATGAGATGATGAAGACTTGATTTTCATCACCATAAAAATTGTAAAAGGTTCCAAGTAAGTGAGATCTACAATAATAACTTAGATCTCAAGTATTAAGAAACCCTAAGCTAGAAAGCTTGGATTTTTACAAGATTAATGAGACCATAAGCTAGAAAGCTAAGATCTAGTAAAAGTAATGAGACCATAAGCTAAAAGGCTAAGATCTAAACAAAATAATGAAACCCTAAGCTAGAAAGCTTGGATCTTTAATGTGACGACTCCGTCAAAACACTTAACGGCTCCGTCACTTGGTCCCACAGCTTGATCGAAACTCTATATGAATTTAATAAAACAACCTTGCATTCTTTATTTAAAAATGATTTCCTATAAAGGAGATCTACTAAAATGTATAAGTTTAGAAAAACCATACAATAATACTTTAACCAAAAGTTGACCCAAAACAAAGTCAACAAACAACCACTATTTAATGTAACAAAAATAGAATGCAAGTTAATGTTTAACAAAAGCTGCCATCGTAAATATGCAGACTCTCTAAGCACAGCGGAAGCATTCAATCATGAACCTGAGAATAAAACATGCGAGTAACTGTCAACAAAAATGTTGAGTGAATTATAGGTTTAATATTGCAAACAATATTTAATTTAAACAATAAAAATTTATGTTTGAAAACATAAAACTCCTTTTTGAACCACCAAATTATATGCTAGAAAACATATAATAAAACATTATTCCATTTTCCGTGAGCCACCTGGTAACCACTTAACCCTTTATTTACCCTTGCCAAACACAATAAATAATATACACCGAACAAGTGTATCTACAACAAAATACGAAGTACTAAACATTCCGATTATAAATTGCTAGCGCGACTAGCTCGAAATGGGGTTGTCAAACCCGATAGATCTATCCGTAGGATTCGCGTTCACCAGTAGAAACCAGTGATTACAGTTACCAGACTAGGGAATATTTTTGTTCAACTCACAATGAATAATTTAAACCAACTTCCACTTGTCCAAAATATAAAATAAATTGCATGTATTCTCATCCCAAAGATTAAAAATAGAAAAATGGGACTATAACTCACCTTAAATAGCAACTGAAGAAATCTCACAAACAAGCGAACAGCAAGTAAAGTAAAGTGACCAAGAAAGATCACAACGCCGACCTATAAATAAAGCAGGTCGAAATAAATAACTAACTTAGGTCAAGTCTTAGTATGATAGCTATTGTACATGTTGCAAGTAGACATAGAACATTACTCAGCAAGCATCGGTTTGATTGGAACAGCATAAGGACACACACTTTCTATTTTTAGAAAGTTTCTATTTTTAGCAGGTTTCCATTTTTGGAAAGTTTCTATTTTAGGAAAGTTTCTATTTTAGGAAAGTTTCTATTTTTGGAAAGTTTCTATTTTAGGAAAGTTTCTATTTTTGGAAAGTTTCCAAATTTAGAAACTTCTATTTTTAGAAAGTTTTGAAGTTAGGAAAGTTTCCTTATTTAGAAAGTCAACAGAAGTCAACTGAAAGTCAAAGTCAACCGAAAGTCAACTCAAAAGTCAAACTTGGTCAACATAGTCAACATTAATTTGAAAAGTGTAAGTTATAATAATAACATAGGTTATAATGTTTATTAAAGTCAAAAGTGTAAAGTTATGTCATAACATAAGTTTAATTAAATAAAATGAATTATTAAAGTTAATATAAGTTGAAGTGTTATAATTAGTATAACATAAGTATTTAATTAATTAAATATTAATCATAATATAAGTTTTATTAATTAATAATGAATTTTAATTCATATCATAAGTATTATAAATTAATAATGAATTATTAATTATATCATAAGTTTCTAATTAAAATTATTAAATCATAAGTATTTAATAATTAAATCATAATTAAATAAAACTATGTCTTATAATAATTAAATAATTATTTAATCTTTATTATAAGTCTTAAAATAATATTCTCATAAAATAAGTTTAATACTTATCATAAGTATTTTCCATTAATAATAAAAGAATTATTAATCATAAGTTTAATTTAAAGTTTAATTAAATCATAAGTAATAATTAAATGATATAATAAATATATATCATAAGTCTTAAATTAAATTAATTACTTTTTATATCATAAGTAATTTATTAATAATGAAAATCATTATTTTTATCATAAGTTTAATAGTTAATCATAAATTTTAAATCAAAAGTTCATCGGGTCGTATCTTGAGCCCCGAGTGTCGGTTTTCGGCGAGCCTTACATATATCTCCGCCTAATCAAACCACCCGAAACTTTGGTACACTCAAGAACACACCAAGAACAGGCCACAAGTCGTGATGATCAGCCATGACCCCACTTGGGAATTCAATTTACTCAAAACAGTGATTTAGGCACAACGGGTGAACCGTGGCTCGGATTTAGGTGACCCGAACATGAAAATTCGTCCCACCATCAGTCCTAACCAAATGACACACCCTAAAGACACCAAGGATGATCACAAAGTCGGACCATACCTTGTTCTTTCCCATAACACCTTTCAATCTTTACCAAAAATCAAATTAAGCATATCTAGGGCTCCGGGAATAGAAACGACATGAATCCGGAGTCTAAAATTAATGTCTTGATGAGAGGAACTCATTTATATACTTTATTTTAACTTTTATATCAGTTACAAAGTCAGAAACACACGAAAAAGCTGCTGTCCCAATTAAATCAAACCGAAAACATATGCAAACGAGTAATTCTACGCATCCAATCAACCATACAATAACATACAATTATCATACTATCAATATAACATACAAAATCAGTAAAATATAAGAAAAATCAAAAAGCTAGGGTTAGGGTTTATACCCTAATCAATAATCAAGTAGTAAGATCGCGTAGAGAACGGAATGAGGAACGCGTTGGTGTTAATTAATCCTTGATCCAAATAATAAAAATTGATGAAGATGATGATGTCTGGGGAGTGCTAGTCGACGGCCAAAAAAAAAGAAAAAGAGGAAGGGAGAAAAAGTTAGAGAGAATTTAGGTTTTGATAAAAATAAATGGAATGTGAAATAATAAGATGGAAAATGGAAAAATGAGGAGTAAACCCCCCTCCCCCTTGAATGGTGCGGCCAAAACTGAATGGGGTGGGCCCCATTTGTGGGCCAACTTGCTAAAAGATTAATTCCTTATGGCCCGAAAGCCCGAACGAATCCCGAAACGCGAAAACGCACGTACGCGATTAAAAATCCGGAAAGATAACAAACGCGCGACGAAAAATAAATATAAATACACCATATAATAATATGATCTTAAAATATCATATTTAAAATATTTAGGATTTAAAAATCCCGAAAGCTCGACCGTTGGTTTGAAAACCGAAAAGATTCGCCGGATGGAAATCCGCGACACGTAGAAACGTATAGTTTAAAATATGAATACAAATATTCATATAACAAATAATAATTAATATATTACTATAAAATAATAATATAGATCATAAAAATGACGTGGCACGAATAACAATTAACGGTCGTTAAATAATTAACGGCAAAAGATAACGGAAAAAGTAGGGTCGTGACAGTACCTTCCCGTTACGGAAATTTCGTCCCGAAATTTAAGCAGGTGCAGGGGTTGACTCAGCATTTGGGAACAATTGCGGGTACTTCTGCCTCATCTAGTCTCCACGCTCCCAAGTGAAATCGGGACCACGTCGTTCCATCTAACTCGAACAATAGGAATTCTACTCTGTTTAAGAGTTTTAACCTTTCGATCCATAATTTCAACAGGTTCCCCAATAAAATGGAGTTGTTTATCAACATGAAGTTCCTCCAAAGGAATAGTTTCACCGGCCTAGGCCAAACACTTCTTCAAATTCGATACATGAAAAACATCGTGAACAGCACTGAGTTCTAGTGGCAACTTCAAACGATAAGCCGCCGGTCCAACTCTCTCAATAATCTCAAAAGGTCCAACAAAACGAGGACTCAACTTTTCCCTTCTACCAAAATGTATTACACCATTCCAAGGTGATACCTTCAACATAACACGATCACCGACCTGCAATTCAATTTCGTTCCTTCTCTTATTGGCATAACTCTTTGGCCTACTTCTGGCGCTTCTCAATCTTTCCTTAATATGTACAATCTTTTCGGTAGTCTCATGAATAATTCCTGGACCTATGAGTTGAGCATCCCCAACCTCATTTCAGCAAACAGGAGACCTACACTTTCTGCCATACAGAGCTTCAAACGGTGCGGCCTTAATACTTGCATGTTAACCGTTGTTACAAGAAAATTCAGCCAACGAGAAGTATCTATCCCAACCATTACCAAAATCAATTACGCATGCCCTCAACATGCCTTCTAACATTTGGATGGTCCTTTAATTCTGACCGTCCGACTGTGGATGATAAGCGGTGCTCATATCCAATTTAGTTCCCAAAGCATCTTGTAAAGACTGCCAAGACCTCGATGTAAATCGACTGTCTCGGTCCGAAATAATAGTTACGGGAACACCATGCCTCGAAACAATTTCCTTCAAATATAAACGGGTAAACTTCTCCATTGAATCTGTTTCCTTAATCGGTAAGAAATGAGCTGGTTTTGTGAGTCGGTCAACAATCACCCAAATGGTATTATAACCACCCACAATTCTCAGTAACTTCGTAATAGAATCCATTGTAATACCTTCCCACTTCCACTCGGGAATCTCAGGTTGCACCAATAGTCCAGACGGTTTCTGATGTTTAGCTTTAACCTTAGCACAGGTCAAACACTTAGCCACATACGTAGCCACATCAGCCTTCAAATGAGGCCACCAATACAGCTCCTTAAGACCATGATACTTCTTTCCTGAACCAGGATGAATAGAGTACCTAGACTTATGAACCTCATCTAAAACAAGTTTTCGTAGATCACCAAACTTCGGAACCCAAAGGCATCCCGCAAAATACCGAGTACCATCGGTTTGTACCTCTATCTGTTTACTTAAGCCTCGGACCTTCCCGTTACAAAATATTCCTCTCTCAAGGCTTCTTGTTGAGCTGCAAGAATCTGCCTTGCGAGGTTTGTTCGAATGGTCATATTCAAGGCCATAAACCTACGAGGTTCAACTCTCTCTTTTCGACTTAAAGCATCAGCCACGACATTGGCTTTTTCCCGGAATAGCTAAAGGAGTTCACAATCATAATCGTTCAATAATTCAACCCATCTTCGCTAATTCATATTCCACCGTCTTTGATCAAAGATATGTTGAAGACTTTTGTGATCAGTGTACAATGTACATTTGACCCCATATAAGTAATGTCTCCAATTCTTGAGTGCGAACACAACAACTCCCAACTCTAAATCATGGGTTGTATAATTCTGTTCATGGATCTTCAACTGACATGACACATAAGCGATGACTTTCTTTTGTTGCATCAAAATGCAACCAAAGCCCTGACGCGATGCATCACAATAAACAACAAGGTCATCATTACCCTCAGGTAGTGACAATATCAGAGCGGTAGTCAACTTCTTCTTCAAAATCTGAAAAGTAGTCTCTTGTTCATCCTCCCACGCATACTTCTTCCCCTTGTGCGTTAAAGCAGTCAGAGGTTTCGCTATACGAGAGAAATCTTGAATGACCCTTCTATAACAGCCTGCCAAACCTAGGATCCGGCGAATCTGAGTAGGAGTTTTCGGAATTTCTCACTTCTCAATTGCCTCAATCTTGGCAGGATCAACTTGAATTCCCTGGTTACTAATAATATGTCCAAGGAATTGAACTTCTCTTAACCATAAAGCACACTTAGAGAACTTAGCGTACAACTCTTCTGTTCTCAACAGATCCAGCACTAACCTCAAATGTTCTTCGTGCTCTTCATCACTCTTAGAATATATAAGAATGTCGTCGATGAAAACAATAACGAATCTGTCCAGATAGGGTCTACACACACGGTTCATGAGGTCTATGAACACAGCAGGTGCATTTGTCAATCTGAACGGCATAACAAAGAATTCGAAGTGACCATAACAGGTACGAAAAACGGTTTTCGAAATATCAGTTTCTTTAACGCGCAATTGGTGATAACCGGAATGAAGATCAATCTTAGAGTAAACGGACGAACCTTGAAGTTGATCGAACAGATCATCAATTCTCGGAAGAGGGTAACGGTTTTTAACAGTAAGCTCGTTCAATTCACGATAATCAATACACAAACGAAACGAACCATCTTTCTTCTCAACAAACAAAATGGGAGCTCCCCAAGGGGACGAACTGGGACGGATGAAATAAAGTTGCAATAATGAAGGAAGAAATAAATATGGAGTAGTCACATCGGTAGCATAGATATTTAAGGCAATTCTCTCAAAGGAGTTAACCGAGGATCATGGACTCCAAAGTAAATTTTCATTATATTTCCGAAAGGAAGAGGTACGTTATGTGTGATATTTCAACGAGAGTGAGCTTCCTGTTACAATGAGCGAGAAAATATAGGATTCTTCCTTCTTCTTCAATTTATGTATAGATGAAAAGAACGCGAATCATGGGTTATAAAGAATGGTCGACTCCAAGTGAGATGAATCTCCAAAAATAATTTCGTGTACCTCAAAGTATTGAATCCTAGGATTGATGTTTACGAGGGTGTTGCGGTTGACAGCGAAAATTGAGAGTAGAAACTACTCAAACGGTCTAGAGTAATATATATCCATGATACCCATTATAGCAACAGTTGGGGTAGAAACCCACCTAACGCCTTTTCTACGATAGGGTGACCATCGAGTGCACCCCAGAAACTTGATTTATCGGTCTGCGCTTCGGCCATGTCTAACCATAAGAGGGAAAATTTTATGGACGCAAAGACTTTCCAACAAATTCTATAAAACCGGCATCCAAACTGGTGTAAGAATTCCTATCAACGAACTTAATGGTAAATTTCATCATTAACGGAGGATGAGAAGAACTGTGATCCAAACACTCTGTAGAGTAATGCGAAAATTCTAATGTAGTCAATCAAAGAAGTTTTGAAAAAAAACTTTAAACGTCTGATGTAACCCCATAAATGGAACGAAGCTCTTAGTAAATTTAGAAGTATGTACAACGTGTACCATTTTACGTAAATCAATTTGAGTTAACTAGACAACTCAATAAGAGTGGTTTTAAAATAATTTTGAAGGTATAAATTAGTGTATACTAGCCAAAATATGTAAGGGTAAATTTGTCCATTTGAATTCATACATACATATATGATTTTATAAATTGTATACATGACAAAATATTTCATTACTTCTATTCGCCCATAAATCTCGTGAGAACCGCCCAATTACACAAATGTGTAAAAAAAATTTTTTAATGAAAAGCAGGGTATCCGCATTACATAGGTTACGAGTTGAAGTAAGATCGTTGTAGCTCGGGTGAAGGACTTGAATCGTCTTGCGACATCTAATCAATAAATGCTACGAGGTCATGAAAACAACGAGTTAAATATTGTTTTGACTTTTATCAGAACACAAGTCCTTGGGTCAAAACTATTCACGTGCGAAGCTGTCACTAACAAGCGAGTTACAAATGATAAAACATGGGGTAAGTAGTTCGGTAAAGACGAGTCTCTCGTATATCAATAAATAAGATAATGAGTATCTTCCTTACTCATGTAACAACGTTAGAATTTCCGAATGAGTGGTGTATAAATTTTCTTTGACTCGCTTTCTATTCCTCATGTCACAATATTGGGACTTTTTATGAATTAACGTAATATAATCACGTTGGCCTGACGCCATTATATTTCACTAACTCATAGTTCCATTCCAATATCACTACATAAGGTCAGGACACGTGGTCAACCTCGAATTTCAACACAATTTCCCTAAAACAATTTCTTAACAATGTGCTAAGGATAGCACAAGAGACAAAGACATCGAAAGTAATGAATAGGAGTAACAATGACATAAAAATGTCTTCGAAGTACCAAGAATCTCTAAAAGTCAAGAATGACGTTTTCCGTTTCAAAAAAACAAGGCACATGGGCACAACGGCACAAAGGCACGTAATATAACAAAAATGTTGTATACCCAAACACAATAGCTGACATTGAAATGCCGAGCCTTTAGAAGTCAAGAATGACATCTCGCGTAATATAACTCAAACGCTATATACATAACCCTTATAGATGACATAGAAATGCCTAGAATTCTAGAACACGTAATGGAACCCAAACGTTATATCAATAAACACAAATTATGACATAGAAATGTCGAGAATTTCAGAAGTCAAGAATGACACCCCCTCGGTTTCACTAACCGAGGTGTTCCTTTAAAAGATGAACTCGCATGAGTCGGAGAATACGTTTAAATCGGAATGGGAGTTCCTCCCGGATTCAGAACATAATAGAAATGTATGTATGATAACAATATACATACCAACACGATACAAATAATCCCATATAATAATATATAATAGGCCGGGCTGTAGACTAGACTCACTAATGCACCCTATTGACTCGGGTAACGACATCAATGCAGCCTAATTCCCTACAACCAATGCTCTGATACCAACTGTGACGACTCCGTCAAAACACTTAACGGCTCCGTCACTTGGTCCCACAGCTTGATCGAAACTCTATATGAATTTAATAAAACAACCTTGCATTCTTTATTTAAAAATGATTTCCTATAAAGGAGATCTACTAAAATGTATAAGTTTAGAAAAATCATACAATAATACTTTAACCAAAAGTTGACCCAAAACAAAGTCAACAAACAACCACTATTTAATGTAACAAAAATAGAATGCAAGTTAATGTTTAATAAAAGCTGCCATCGTAAATATGCAGACTCTCTAAGCACAGCGGAAGCATTCAATCATGAACCTGAGAATAAAACATGCGAGTAACTGTCAACAAAAATGTTGAGTGAATTATAGGTTTAATATTGCAAACAATATTTAATTTAAACAATAAAAATTTATGTTTGAAAACATAAAACTCCTTTTTGAACCACCAAATTATATGCTAGAAAACATATAATAAAACATTATTCCATTTTCCGTGAGCCACCTGGTAACCACTTAACCCTTTATTTACCCTTGCCAAACACAATAAATAATATACACCGAACAAGTGTATCTACAACAAAATACGAAGTACTAAACATTCCGATTATAAATTGCTAGCGCGACTAGCTCGAAATGGGGTTGTCAAACCCGATAGATCTATCCGTAGGATTCGCGTTCACCAGTAGAAACCAGTGATTACAGTTACCAGACTAGGGAATATTTTTGTTCAACTCACAATGAATAATTTAAACCAACTTCCACTTGTCCAAAATATAAAATAAATTGCATGTATTCTCATCCCAAAGATTAAAAATAGAAAAATGGGACTATAACTCACCTTAAATAGCAACTGAAGAAATCTCACAAACAAGCGAACAGCAAGTAAAGTAAAGTGACCAAGAAAGATCACAACGCCGACCTATAAATAAAGCAGGTCGAAATAAATAACTAACTTAGGTCAAGTCTTAGTATGATAGCTATTGTACATGTTGCAAGTAGACATAGAACATTACTCAGCAAGCATCGGTTTGATTGGAACAGCATAAGGACACACACTTTCTATTTTTAGAAAGTTTCTATTTTTAGCAGGTTTCCATTTTTGGAAAGTTTCTATTTTAGGAAAGTTTCTATTTTAGGAAAGTTTCTATTTTTGGAAAGTTTCTATTTTAGGAAAGTTTCTATTTTTGGAAAGTTTCCAAATTTAGAAACTTCTATTTTTAGAAAGTTTTGAAGTTAGGAAAGTTTCCTTATTTAGAAAGTCAACAGAAGTCAACTGAAAGTCAAAGTCAACCGAAAGTCAACTCAAAAGTCAAACTTGGTCAACATAGTCAACATTAATTTGAAAAGTGTAAGTTATAATAATAACATAGGTTATAATGTTTATTAAAGTCAAAAGTGTAAAGTTATGTCATAACATAAGTTTAATTAAATAAAATGAATTATTAAAGTTAATATAAGTTGAAGTGTTATAATTAGTATAACATAAGTATTTAATTAATTAAATATTAATCATAATATAAGTTTTATTAATTAATAATGAATTTTAATTCATATCATAAGTATTATAAATTAATAATGAATTATTAATTATATCATAAGTTTCTAATTAAAATTATTAAATCATAAGTATTTAATAATTAAATCATAATTAAATAAAACTATGTCTTATAATAATTAAATAATTATTTAATCTTTATTATAAGTCTTAAAATAATATTCTCATAAAATAAGTTTAATACTTATCATAAGTATTTTCCATTAATAATAAAAGAATTATTAATCATAAGTTTAATTTAAAGTTTAATTAAATCATAAGTAATAATTAAATGATATAATAAATATATATCATAAGTCTTAAATTAAATTAATTACTTTTTATATCATAAGTAATTTATTAATAATGAAAATCATTATTTTTATCATAAGTTTAATAGTTAATCATAAATTTTAAATCAAAAGTTCATCGGGTCGTATCTTGAGCCCCGAGTGTCGGTTTTCGGCGAGCCTTACATATATCTCCGCCTAATCAAACCACCCGACACTTTGGTACACTCAAGAACACACCAAGAACAGGCCACAAGTCGTGATGATCAGCCATGACCCCACTTGGGAATTCAATTTACTCAAAACAGTGATTTAGGCACAACGGGTGAACCGTGGCTCGGATTTAGGTGACCCGAACATGAAAATTCGTCCCACCATCAGTCCTAACCAAATGACACACCCTAAAGACACCAAGGATGATCACAAAGTCGGACCATACCTTGTTCTTGCCCATAACACCTTTCAATCTTTACCAAAAATCAAATTAAGCATATCTAGGGCTCCGGGAATAGAAACGACATGAATCCGGAGTCTAAAATTAATGTCTTGATGAGAGGAACTCATTTATATACTTTATTTTAACTTTTATATCAGTTACAAAGTCAGAAACACACGAAAAAGCTGCTGTCCCAATTAAATCAAACCGAAAACATATGCAAACGAGTAATTCTACGCATCCAATCAACCATACAATAACATACAATTATCATACTATCAATATAACATACAAAATCAGTAAAATATAAGAAAAATCAAAAAGCTAGGGTTAGGGTTTATACCCTAATCAATAATCAAGTAGTAAGATCGCGTAGAGAACGGAATGAGGAACGCGTTGGTGTTAATTAATCCTTGATCCAAATAATAAAAATTGATGAAGATGATGATGTCTGGGGAGTGCTAGTCGACGGCCAAAAAAAAAAGAAAAAGAGGAAGGGAGAAAAAGTTAGAGAGAATTTAGGTTTTGATAAAAATAAATGGAATGTGAAATAATAAGATGGAAAATGGAAAAATGAGGAGTAAACCCCCCTCCCCCTTGAATGGTGCGGCCAAAACTGAATGGGGTGGGCCCCATTTGTGGGCCAACTTGCTAAAAGATTAATTCCTTATGGCCCGAAAGCCCGAACGAATCCCGAAACGCGAAAACGCACGTACGCGATTAAAAATCCGGAAAGATAACAAACGCGCGACGAAAAATAAATATAAATACACCATATAATAATATGATCTTAAAATATCATATTTAAAATATTTAGGATTTAAAAATCCCGAAAGCTCGACCGTTGGTTTGAAAACCGAAAAGATTCGCCGGATGGAAATCCGCGACACGTAGAAACGTATAGTTTAAAATATGAATACAAATATTCATATAACAAATAATAATTAATATATTACTATAAAATAATAATATAGATCATAAAAATGACGTGGCACGAATAACAATTAACGGTCGTTAAATAATTAACGGCAAAAGATAACGGAAAAAGTAGGGTCGTGACATTTAATGTTCTTGAAGATCCTTAAAGCAAAAAGCTAGATCTACAAGTTACATGAAGATCATAAACACAAGTTTTGATCTTTTAACAAAAATAAAGAGATCATAAGCTAGAAAACTTAGATCCAACAAAGTAATGAAGATTCAAAGCTAGAAAGCTTGAATCTTTTATGTTTTTGAAGGATTCAAATCAAAGTTTGAATCTACAAGATATAACAAGATCAAGAAGCTAAAAAGCTTTATCTTATGATGATGATGATGTCGTGTATAAGAAGAAAAGAAGAAGAAAAAAAAAATTTAAAACTTACAATTTTAGTGTGAGAAAGACTAGAGAGAAAATTAGAGAGTAAGTGTGTAAAATGAGAATGAAATCAAGTGTAAATTGGGTGAATGAGGCTTGATATATATAAGGGTGGTGAGGGCTAGGTGGACGGTTTTAGAGAGGGGACAAGGGGACAACCTTTTGCTTTTTGCATGGTGGTGGTCTAAAGGAGGTGCTTGGTGTCGGGATTCCATGCAACATGTGTGGTAATGGTTAACAAAAATGCTAGTATGTTGGCTCATATTAATGGGTTTTTGTCCCACATCTTAATGGGTTATAAATCCATTTAAATTGGGCTAACTTAAGAGTCCAATAGATAGAGTAGGGTGGGCTTAAGTCCATTAAGGTAGAAAATCCATTAAGACTAACTAGTGTGCATTAGTAAAACACTAAGCGTAATTAAGAAACCATCAAGCCAAGTAATTGTTATTAATAAATAACAATTAGTATTACGTAGTTATAATATTCCAATTATGACAAAAGTTTAACGTGTACAAAGTACATAGCTCGTTTCAAATGACAAGTGACACTAACGGTCGTAAAAGCATTCGAGGATCAAGTTAAGTGATTACGCACTTAACAACACGTTGTAAGTTACTAACGAAAGTAATTAATCATGAATAAAGATCACAGAGCATAAACTAGCTCAATACGCACATATACGCAGATTAGTGAAAGTATAGAGCACAAAAATATAATTCGAAAAAGTCGGGTCGTTACATTACCCACCTGTTAAAGAAAATTTCCTCCCGAAATTTTGAAGAGGAACCAACAGCGGTACCGAATTTAAAGAAGAAGGAGCGTATCAAAGTTTCGAGAGACTCGTGGGCTCAGAAGTGAGCGATTTACCTTGAAAGGTACTTGGGCGTACAAAAGTAAGAATAGTTATATGCCATTAATTAAGTCTCTTGACCTTAAGATCAAAAAATTGATTTTGTTTCTTGTTAACATGAATATGTCATCTGAATATATACCAACAAAAGGAAAGATGATGTTTTTAGCCTTACAGGCATCTTTAGTAAGCTGGATGCATGAAATGCATCATGAATGTTACCAAATGATCTAAAACATTGAGCGCTTATGTCGCAATACAAAGCTGACAGGTAGAATGGAAAACATGGTGATCACAACCATGCGATTTGATGTCTGGATAGTGTTAGCCACAGATTTTTACTAACCCCTTAATTTCAGAAGGAGACCAGAGGCATAAAGAACCCGATATTTAAGAAACGTTTCATTTGAATAAATGAATTGGAATTTTAGCTGAGAGTGACTAATCAGACTTACATGCAATGCAAGCCATAATTATATATAGTATCTTCAGGACGGTCTGAACGAACAATGAAAGTGATAATGCTAAAAACGAACATATATTTCATAGCATTATTCCTCAAGAAAGACAAGCTTTTAGTTGCAATTGTCCTATTTACAAGTGATATTCGTTTAAATAATAAAAGGTGAAGACAAAAGACAGATTCGACGAATTGAAGACGTAAACGACCAAAAAGCTCAAAAGTACAAAATACAATCAATAAGGTTCCAATTATTGATAAGAAACGTCTCAAAATTACAAGAGTACAAGATTCAAAACGCAAAGTACAAGATATTAAATTATTCGCAAGGACGTTCGAAAATCCGGAACCGGGACCAGAGTCAACTCTCAACGCTCGATGCAACGGACTAAAAATTACAAGTCAACTATGCATATGAATATAATATAATATATAATTAATTCTTAAAATTAATATATATATTATATTATATTTAAATAAACGTCGGCAGAAGAAAACAACCAAATTTGGCTCTCCCCAGCTGGCCATGCGATCGCATGGCCTTGAAGGGTAAAGCTCATGCGATCGCATGAGCATCTTTTCCAGATCACAGGCCTATAAAAATCGAGCTTTGGTGTAACACAAAACACATCTTTTTCCTTCTTCATCATACGTAAATTATATATATATATATATATATATTTATATTTTAATTTTAATTTTAATTTTAATTTCTAATAATAAGGGTATGTTAGCGAATGTTGTAAGGGTGTAAGTCGAAATTCTGTCCGTGTAACGCTACGCTATTTTTAATCATTGTAATTTATGTTCAACCTTTTTAATTTAATGTCTCGTAGCTAAGTTATTATTATGCTTATTTAATCCAAAGTAATCATGATGTTGGGCTAAAAATATTAAAATCGGGTAATTGGGCTTTGTACCATAATTGGGGTTTGGACAAAAGAACGACACTTGTGGAAATTAGACTATGAGCTTTTAATGGGCTTTATATTTGTTTAACTAAATGATAGTTTGTTAATGTTAATATAAAGATTTACAATTGGACGTACCCATAAATTACCATATACACTCGATCGGACACGATGGGCGGGGTATTTATATGTACGAATAATCGTTCATTTAACCGGACACGGGAATGAATTAATAGTCTATGGAATTATTAAAACAGGGGTGAAATTATGTACAATGACACTTGGCATAATTGATAACAAAGTATTAAAACCTTGGGTTACACTCAGTCGACATCCTGGTGTAATTATTAAACAAAGTATTAAAATATTGTTACAGTTTAAGTCCCCAATTAGTTGGAATATTTAACTTCGGATATAAGGATAATTTGACGAGGATACTCGCACTTTATATTTATGACTGATGGACTGTTATGGACAAAAATCAGACGGACATATTAAATAATCCAGGACAATTAACCCATGGGCATAAAACTAAAATCAACACGTCAAACATCATGATTACGGAAGTTTAAACAAGCATAATTCTTTTATTTCATATTTAATTTCCTTTCTTTTATATTTAATTGCACTTCTAATTATAGCACTTTTATTTATTGTTATTGTATTTAATTGCACTTTTAATTATCGTACTTTTTAATTATCGCAAGTTTATTTTATCGCACTTTTATTTATCGCAATTTCATTATCGTTATTTACTTTACGCTTTAAATTAAGTCTTTTATTTATTTAATATTTTACATTTTGTTTTAACTGCGACTAAAGTTTTAAAATCGACAAACCGGTCATTAAACGGTAAAAACCCCCTTTATAATAATAATATTACTTATATATATATATATATATATATATATATATATATATATATATATATATATATATATATATATATATATATATATATATATATATATTTGTATTTTTATAAAATAAAACTAATATAGCGTTAAGCTTTGATTAAAAGATTTTCCCTGTGGAACGAACTGGACTTACTAAAAACTACACTACTGTACGATTAGGTACACTGCCTATAAGTGTTGTAGCAAGGTTTAAGTATATCCATTCAATAAATAAATAAATATCTTGAGTAAAATTGTATCTTATCTAATAGTATTTCCTGCTAAAATTTAATATAATTTTATACCCCTTAGCTTTAACATCAAGTATTTTTGGCGCTGCTGCCGGGGAACATCTAGCTTAAAATCCGGAAGCGCAACGCTAATATATATAAAAAACAAAAAGATTTTTATTTTTAGTTTACTTTTATTAAAATACGCTTTTGTAAAAAATACGTTTTAATATATTCGAAAATATAAAAAGAAAACAAAAATATAAATATTTTTAAGAGTTTGTTAATTATTTAAGTTCTATAAAAGTTTCTTTATATTTATTTTATAAAAATATAAGTTTTATTTAATTTATAAAAATATATTATATAAATATTTAAAACAGAAAAAATAAACACAGCAAAATAAAAATAAAAAACATTCGGCCTGCTACTGTAGCAGCCCGTAACCTGGCCCAAAATCCTGGCTCATGCGATCGCATGAGCCCGAAGGCATAAACTCATGCGATCGCATGAGAGTGTCTGACACGCCAACTGCAACCCTAATTCAGCATTTATTACGGGGTTTATTTATATTATTATTACTTTAACCCTAATTAGGTTATTATTATTATAATATTTAGTTTTAATTTTATTATTTTGTATTATTTAGTTTTAATTAGTTAATTAATTTATATAAACTTAATAGTTTTATAAAATAAATAATATAAAAATAATATTTTTATAACAATTGTACTTTTTACAACCTTTAGTATATTTTTATATTTTGTCCCTTTTTATTTGTTTTTAGCGTAACTTTTGTGTTTTTCGCTAGTTTTTAGTTTTAAACTTAATTTTTGCCATAGTTATTTTTATTTATAGATTTTTAGGCTTTGTCGTAAAATCCCTTAAGTGCCTTTTCTTTAGACTAAGATTTAGGTGCTTTAGAATTTTGCGACGCCTTTTTAAATTTTAGTGCTTTTTTTTTAAGTTATTGCCAATTGGGATATAGTTTTACTTGTAAGCTTTAATATTTTTAGACACCTTTAACTATGTATCAATTATCATTCCAATTAGTAATCTCAATTTACGATTATAATTTTAAGTTAGTGATAGTAATAAGGTTGGGTTAGTCGAGTGTTTTTAAGTTCTATAAGTCATTTTTTTTTTATTATTTCTTATTTTTCGACGCCTTTTATTTTTTCGATCTTTTCTTTTTCGACCTTTTTCGACGCGCTCTTTTTCTTTCTTATTTCTCGTTATTCTAGTTTTTAGGACTTAGAATTTTTTCTACTTCTTATCTATACTTCTTAAAATTACGAAAATTTATTTTAAGTGGTTAAATTGATAGACATCAAAATTTTCTGGTTCGTAGTAATAGTTGGATTTGTACGTGGATCGGGTTATTGGAGCCAAACAGTCCTCAATTATATTGAGACCAAACGAATCCTGCCCCTCTGCTGCATCTTTTGGCTATTCGAAACGTGGGCAAAATCAGAAAAGTCTATTAATTGGATAACTTATATAATTTTTTCTTTCCTTTTAAAAACTAATAGGATATTCAGTGAATGCACCGAGCAAGACGTTCACCACCTTTTGTATGTTCACCACCTGTAACTAGATCAAAATATCTAGCAAATATTACCGCCGTTGATTTTCCTTTAGAATCGTCATCCAGTCGACCAAGTACCAATTCAAATTTCCGATAATCCATATTTTGAACCCGACCTCACAATTGAGAATCCGGAGAATATTCAGGGGCGATTCATAGATCCCGAACCATTAATTTTTCCTCCGGAACCACCAATCATTCAAACAGAGATTGTTGAGGAACGAACCATTAAATCATAATCCTCTAGTGATTCGGATTCAACAAATTCAATCATAGAAAATCTGGAACCTTTAAGTATGGAAGACCGAATGAGAGCTAAACGCACTGGCCAAGGTCACGCAATTACTCATCCAGACATTAATGCGCCAGATTTTGAAATCAAATGACAAATTCTACACATGGTGACTAATCAATGCCAATTTAGTGGTGCGCCGAAGGAAGATCCAAATGAACATCTTCGTACCTTTAATAGGATATGCACTCTATTTAAAATCCGAGAAGTGGAGGATGAACAGATATATCTCATGTTATTTCCCTGGAATTTAAAGGGAGAAACCAAAGATTGATTGGAATCGTTACCTGAAGGGGCGATTGATACATGGGACGTTTTAGTTGAAAAATTTCTTAAACAATTCTTTCCGGCATCTAAAGCCGTAAGACTTCAAGGAGAAATTGTTACGTTCACACAGAAGCCAAATGAAACTCTATATGAGGCGTGGACAAGATTTGAAAAGTTATTAAGAGGATGTCCGCAACATGGTTTAGACACCTGTCAAATAGTACAAATATTCTACCAAGGATGCGACATCACTACAAGAAAAGACATAGATATAGCAGCTGGTGGTTCTATTATGAAAAAAACCGAAACTGATGCTTACAAAATTATTGATAACACTGCTTCCCACTCACATGAGTGGCACCAAGAAAAAGATATCGTTAGATCATCTAAAGCAGCTAGAGCCGATTCTAGCCATGACTTAGATTCCATTTCCGCAAAGATAGATGCTGTCGAGAGACGAATAGAAAAGATGACTAAAGATATCCACTCAATACGAATTAGTTGTGAGCAATGTGGAGGACCACATTTGACAAAAGATTGTCTCAGTATTGAATTAACAATGGAACAAAGAGAGAATGTTTCATATCTAAACCAAAGGCCTGGAAATAATTATCAGAATAATTATCAACCGCCAAGACCGATCTACAATCAAAACCAGAATTATAATCTAAATATTCCATACAACAACCAACAAGGTCCTAACAATCAACAAGTATCCAATAATACTTACAATCAGCAAAGACCTAATTTTCAAAACAAACCACCACAAACCGATGATAAAAAGCCGAATTTAGAAGATATGATGACGAAGCTAGTTGAAACTCATACGCAGTTTTTCACATCTCAAAAACAAACTAATGAACAAAATGCTCAAGCATTTAGAAATCAACAAGCTTCTATTCAAAACTTGGAACAAGAAGTAAGTAACCTAGCAAGGTTAATAGGTGAAAGAAAACCGGGAAGTTTATCTAGTGATACAAATGCAAACCCTCGGAATGAAACAGCTAAAGCCATTACCACAAGAAGTGGTACAACACTTAAACCACCTGAAATACCTGTAACTTCTGATGAAACTATTCCTACTCCACAAGAACCACAACCTGAACAAGATAAGGAAAAAGAACCGGTAGTTGAAAAGGTTAATGAAGATAACACAGTTAAGGCTAAACCTTATGTTAAACCATACCAACCATCACTTCCTTACCCGAGTAAAATGAAAAAAAAAAAAACTTGAAGCCGAGCAATTCAAATTCTTGGATATGTTTAAACAGATAAATGTAAATCTTCCTTTCATTGATGTGATTTCAGGAATGCCTAGATATGCTAAATTCTTGAAAGATCTAATCTCAAATAGAAAGAAAATGGAAGAACTCTCAGCTATTACTATGAATGCTAATTGTTCAGCAGTGTTGTTGAATAAGATACCAGAAAAACTATCTGATCCAGGAAGTTTCACAATTCCATGTTTTCTGGGTAGTCTTAGTTCAATAGAAGCATTGGCAGACTTAGGTGCTAGTATAAATTTAATGTCGTATTCATTATACACTAAACTAGACCTTGGAGAATTGAAACCAACAAGAATAAGTATACAACTAGCCGATAGATCAATAAAATATCCTAGAGGGATAATGGAGAACATGCTAGTTAAAGTTGGAACTTTAGTATTTCCAGTAGATTTTGTTGTTCTGGACATGGAAGAAGATTCTCAAGTTCCTCTCATATTAGGAAGACCATTCTTAAACACGGCTAAAGCAATGATAGACGTGTTCGGTAAGAAATTGACCCTAAGTATAGAGGATGAGAGTGTTACCTTTTCAGTTGATAGATCAATGCAACAACCGCAATCTGCAGATGATACATGTTATTATATTCAAACTATAGATTCACATGCATAATTGTTAGAAGAATTTCCAGAATTACAAGGAACAGGAGAATGTTCTTTAGGAGAAGGTAATGAACCAATTGATGAAGCTGAAATGTTAGCTACACTAATAGCTAATGGATATGAACCAACAACAGAAGAAATTCAAATGCTAAAAGAAGAAGACAGATATCGATATAAATCATCGATAGAAGAACCTCCGACATTAGAGTTAAAGCCACTTCCAAACCATTTGGAATACGCTTATTTACATGGTGAATCTAAATTACCTGTAATAATATCGTCTTCTCTTACTGAAAATGAAAAATCTCAACTCATTTCTGTGTTGAAAGCTCATAAACCAGCCATTGCATGGAAGATTCATGATATAAAAGGAATAAGTCCTTCGTATTGCACACATAAAATCCTTATGGAAGAAGGTCATAAAACGTATGTGCAACGCCAACGAAGACTAAATCCGAATATGCAAGATGTAGTTAAAAAAGAAATTATTAAACTGCCAGATGTAGGTTTAATTTATCCAATCTCTGATAGTCCATGGGTAAGCCCAGTTCAATGCGTGCCTAAAAAGGGTGGCATGACTGTCATTACAAATGAAAAAAATGAGCTTATTCCTACTAGGACTGTAACAGGATGGCGTGTTTGTATTGATTATAGAAAATTAAATGACACCACCAGAAAAGATCACTTTCCCTTACCTTTCATTGATCAAATGTTGGAAAGATTAGCCGGAAACAGTTACTATTGTTTTCTTGATGGATTTTCCGGATATTTTCAAATTCCAATAGCACCCGAAGATCAAGAGAAAATCACGTTCACGTGCCCTTATGGTACTTTTGCTTACAAACGCATGCCATTTGGACTTTTCAACGCCCCTGCAACCTTTCAAAGGTGCATGATGGCGATTTTTCACGACATGATAGAAGAATGCATGGAAGTTTTCATGGATGACTTTTTAGTCTTCGGTGATACATTTGAATCATGTCTAGTTAATCTTGAACGAATGCTTATTAGATGCGAACAATCAAATCTAGTTCTTAATTGGGAGAAATGCCATTTCATGGTTAAAGAAGGCATCGTTCTTGGACATAAAATCTCAAAGGAAGGAATTGAAGTGGATAGAGCTAAAGTAGATGTAATTGCTAAACTTCCACATCCCACCAATGTTAGAGGAGTTAGGAGTTTTCTAAGGCATGCCGGTTTTTACCGACGTTTCATAAAAGATTTTTCTAAAATTGCCACTCCTATGAATAAACTCCTAGAAAATGATGCTCCATTCATCTTTTCAGATGAATGCATCAAATCTTTTAATATTCTTAAAGAGAAACTCACTAATGCGCCGATCATGATAACACCAAATTGGAATCTACCGTTTGAACTAATGTGTGATGCAAGTGATTTTGCATTGGGAGCCGTTTTAGGACAAAGGATTGAAAAACGATTTCAACCTATATATTATGCTAGTAAGACGTTACAAGGAGCACAAACAAACTATACAACTACTGAAAAAGAACTCCTTGTTATTGTCTTTGCTTTTGACAAATTTCGTTCATATCTCGTTCTACCAAAAACGGTGGTCTATACCGACCATTCTGCTCTTAGATACCTATTTTCGAAACAAGATGCCAAACCAAGATTAATCCGTTGGATCTTACTCTTACAAGAGTTTAATATTGAAATCCGAGATAAAAGAGGAGCAGAAAATCTCACCGCTGATCATCTTTCTCGTCTTAAAAATCCCGAATTAGAAGTTCTAAATGAATCGGCCATACAAGACAACTTTCCTGATGAATATCTATTGAAGATAGATTATAATGAAATTCCATGGTTTGCAGACTATGCAAACTACTTAGTATGTGGATTCCTTGAAAAAGGATTATCGTACCAAAAACGAAAGAAATTCTTCAGTGATATAAAACACTATTTCTGGGAAGATCCACATTTGTTTAAAAGTTGTCCCGATGGAATAATACGCCGATGTGTATTTGGAGATGAAGCTAGTAAAATTTTAAACCATTGTCACACAGGACCAACAGGAGGGCACTATGGGCGTCAACTAACAACAAGAAAAGTTTATGATGCTGGATTCTATTGGCCTACAATTTACAAAGATGCACACCTTCTTTGCAAATCCTGTGATGCTTGTCAAAGGGCCGAAAAAATAAGTCAACGTGATGAAATGCCACAAAATGTCATTCAAGTATGCGAAGTATTTGACATTTGGGGTATTGACTTTATGGGTCCATTTCCAAAATCTCATAATAATCTCTACATTCTCGTAGCCATTGATTATGTATCTAAATGGGCGGAAGCACAAGCTCTCCCAACTAATGATGCACGAGTTGTAGTCAACTTTTTAAAACGTCTTTTTGCAAGGTTTGGAACACCGAAAGGTTTAATAAGTGATCGGGGTACTCATTTCTGTAATAATCAACTTGAGAAAGTTCTCAAAAGATATGGAGTAACTCATAAAATCTCCACCGCATATCATCCACAAACAAGTGGACAAGTTGAAAATACCAACCGAGCTTTAAAACGTATTCTAGAAAAAACCGTAGGATCAAATCCGAAGGAATGGTCCATTAAATTGGAGGACGCACTCTGGGATTTTAGAACAGCCTACAAAACTCCAATTGGAACCACACCTTTTAAACTCGTCTACGGAAAAGCATGTCATCTTCCAGTAGAAATTGAACACAAAGCATTTTGGACTTTGAAGACATGTAATCTTGATTTACATGAAGCCGGACGTCTATGATTAAGTCAATTAAACGAATTAGAAGAATTAAGACATGAAGCATACGAAAATTCGTTAATCTATAAGGAAAGAACGAAGAAATAGCATGATAAAAGAATCAGAAGTTCAAAAGAATTTAAAGAAGGAGACAGAGTTCTTCTTTTCAATTCACGATTCAAGCTATTTCCTGGAAAATTGAAATCGAGATGGTCTGGACCATTCATAGTCAAAAGAGTTTTCCCATACGGAACGATAGAATTAATAAATTCAAATGGAATTGAATTTAAAATTAATGGTCACAGAGTTAAACATTACATAGATAGTCCGATGGAAGTCGACAACGAAGTTAATCACAATTTCGATACCACGGCTAACTAAGTGTGGGGAGAATCAAGTCTTTTAAGGATTTTATGTATTTCTGTTAGAGTTAGATTGTCTGTTTTCGTGTAGTTCTCGAAAATGGTACCCGAATGGTCTTTCCCTAGCAGACCCTAAAGAAGTAGTCTTCTCCCCCCATTCTGAATTTTTATTTTTTTAGGAAATGAAGACTTCCTGTGAACTAAACCATGGTATAATGCTACACGCTTTGATCACTAAACGTAATAATGACACACTTTCGAGTGAACTAGTATCAGTAATCAGAGAAAGATTGGACGGAGTAAGAAAAGAATCCAGATGCGAAGATAATAAGTTACAATTTGGTAAAGGAAAATCAAAATCCGCAGCGAAAAGAAGAGCACGACACCTAGAAAGATGTCACAAATGCGGAAAATGGTCACATGGAGGTAAATGTTCAAATAATCAAACCTATTCAAACACCGAATTTGTTACTTTATGCAGAGACGGACCGTTCATATGTTTAGAAGAAAAAACACTGAATGCTCGAGGTTACGCCTATGTAGCCATGGAAAATCAATTAAACCGACTATCTTATGAATGGGATAGATCGTATCACTAAGAATACTATCTCACAGGTAAGTTTGTACAGTTTTTATTTTTTTATTTTTATTTTTAACCTTTTGATAATAAACGCTAATTTGTTCGCTATAAAGTATTAAATTGGTATTGAATAAAATTAGGTTTGGCGACCGAAATTATTGATATCATTCAAAAATTTATTACATCACTGCGAAATTTAACGTTTATTCTTAAGGTATAAATATCTTTAATCAATCAACCCAAAATATTTCAAAAATTCGTCATGAGTTAAATTAGGTCATGGAACCGAAATTACTTTACCGAAAAGAGGGACGCATATTTTTGATAATATTTGATTGATTAAAGTGGGAAAAAAGCCAAAAAGATTTTTAATTTTATTTTTACTTTATTTTTAAAATTAGTATAAAAAAATTATTGTAAACTTTTTAAATTAATATGTTTAAAATTATAAATATTTGAAAAATTAATATTTTTAAGTTTGTATGTATAACAACAAAAATATAATATAATTTTGGTGTGAATTTTTAATTTTTAAAATATGAATTTTATTTTTATGCATTTTAAATTTAAGTTTGGTGTGAATTTAAAAACAAAAATTTACTTTATTTCGCTAAGTTAAAAATATGATTTTTAAAATTCGTCGTGAGTTGAAGACTAGGTCATTGAACCGAAATTACTTTACCCAAGGGAGGGACGAGAACTTTTATTATCTTTATTTTTAATCTTATTGAATTAAAGTATGTCAAAAATATTAAAAAACCCAAAAATCTTTACTTTTAAAACCACGCTTTGATTTGACAAATTTTAAAATTTTGTCGAGGGACGGATTAGGACATCGATCCGAAACGCCTTCATCCTAAAAAGAAACAAAATTTTAATTTTTAAATTAATTTTATGTTTTATAAAGTATAAGGTTTTATTAAAAAAAAAAAAAAGGTGAAAACACTGTACCCGGAAACCCATGCGATCGCATGGGGTTTACTCTTCAACCTCATGCGATCGCATGAGGCTGGATTCCAGGCCAGTTTGATAAAAAGAACAGCTCGCTGTTCTGCACAAAAAACACACACACATATACGAACCAACCCTAAAATCACCTCTAAAATTCGCAATTTTCCACCGTAATTCGTCATTTTTCTTGCTCTAATCATGCCTAGATTCTCATTCTTCAGCAAAATGGTAAAAATTACACCCCTAAACTCTATAAATTCCTAGTTTTTGTGATAATTACCAATTTTTTACCTAATGCAATTTTGTTAATTTCTAGTGTAATTAGTGTTAAATTGTTAGTATTTTATGCATGTATAACCTAGATTGATGCTATTTAACATGATTTGAAGCCAAAAACTTCAAAATTTTTAGAAATATAGGGTTTGTGTTCTTGAGCAATTTGGGGCTTTTTGATATAAACAGGTTATGGCCGATTTTCGTCATGAATTATTGCTAAATTGAGTAGTGTAACATGTTTAAGTAGTTAAATGATCCAAACATTGATCCTAAACATGATTTTTGGAAATTAAAGTGGACTTTTTAAGTCCAAAATTCATGAACTTGATTAATTTGATGTAATTGCCATTTGAGACTTGTTTAATTATTAGTAATGACTATTTTGACATGTTATTTGAGTTAAAAGCTTATGAACTTTGTATACATTTTCATATGTGCTTATTTGAAAAGTGTAGAATTGTGAAAAATTGTGAAAATGTGTATAAGTTTAATTTTGATTTAACATGTTATAGTGATTGTTTTAAGTTGTTATTTTGCTAACACTAATGCATATTTGGATGCACAAATTTTGTGTTTAATGTGTTTTGCAGAAAGACGATACGGGAGGTTCAGGAGCATCATCATCTAGACGACCAGCACCAGAACTAGAACCAGAAATGCAACACGAACAAGAACAACAACAAGAACCACAACAACAGCCTGATCAGCACATACCTTATTATGATTCGGTACAGTTTGTTGATGAATTTATAGTATTCCCAATGAGGCTGCCAGTAGAATTCCCAACGATTCCTGAGCACACTCTGCATCCTAATCTAAGATTTGATAGGAGATGGAGAGATTACGAGACATATCAAAGGAACAAATTCAAATTGGTAACAAAAAATGTAGAGGTGCCAAGGGTAATCGATTGGGCCCCTTTGGAAACGGTCCATCTAGCTGACCGTGTTAGACAGCTTTTGGTACAAAGGTATGGCAGTTCTTCTTTTACAGATTGGGAACGTCTTTTCACCATTCGTAGACCTGTATATAAGGAATGGTGTGTTGAGTTGATGAGTACTGTATCACTTGATACAAATATAGTTAGAATAGATGATAGAAGATTTCTTAGGTTTATCCTTGGCGGTAGGATGTACAGAATGTCCATGCTGGACATGGCCAGGGCCTTACAGATATATACTCCTGGTGAGTTGCTATTACCCGATTGTACAAATTTGATTCATTATGGTGAAAGGGTAGATAGTAACTTTGACGCTGACGCCATTTGGAGGCGTATGTCACATTTTGATGTTTTTACATGAGCAGGAGGACACTCCTATACACATATTGACAGAGCCGAG
Source organism: Rutidosis leptorrhynchoides (assembly GCF_046630445.1). Classification (NCBI taxonomy): domain Eukaryota; kingdom Viridiplantae; phylum Streptophyta; class Magnoliopsida; order Asterales; family Asteraceae; genus Rutidosis; species Rutidosis leptorrhynchoides. Next base: position 378,318,548 of record NC_092343.1, on the reverse strand, counting down.
CTTCGTATTATTCATAGATTTTTGGCTAACTCGATTACACAGAGATGTCACAATAAAGAAAAAATTATCTTACATGATTTATTCTACCTAAAGTGTATTCGGGATCCTAGAAGCTTTGTCAATATCCCTTACTGTGTTGCTTTTTTTTTTATTATCTAAAATGGTAGAGGGAATGCAGGACGGGAGTATAATAGGAGGAGGTATTTTTGTTACTCTCATTGGAGAGTATTTAGGTGTTGATAGGAACCAAGGGGGTCCATTACAGCTTTGTAGAGAATAGGTTGAGCCCTTAGGATTGAAAGTTTATGTGGGTGCTAAGGTATTGAAAAGTAGACGTAACCAGGCAGTACCCTATGAGGGATCTCATCCTCAGGTAGAGAGAGGCTCAGACAAGGAAATGGAGGAGGCGGAAGACATTAGGGATGTCTTTTGAGATGCTATTCTTGATGTACACATTCGTATAGATGAGGAAGCAATGACGAACGCGGCCAGACATAGTATGTATGAGCAGTGGAACTCCGAGCGAGTATACGAGGATTATAGGCGACACCAACACGATAGCTTGGTAGTTCATCAGCACCAAATCATGAGCCAGCTATCATATCAGGTACCAAATAACTATGTACCTACTCGACCTGCTCATTTTCCGCCACACAGCCCCGATATCCGACCACCCTTTAACCGGTATGACTATAACCAAGCCTATCAGAACACCTATAACCAACAATGGAACCCACCTGATGAGATGAACTGAAACCTCTATCCAGACTGATTTAGTTCTATTTGGTTATTTATATGATTTTTATGTTTTTATCTTTTTTACTTATTCATGTTTAAACTTATGTTATTGAATATACTTATGTAATTTTTATAATTTTTATTATTATTGTGTACTAATATTTCACATTTAGGATTTGAAAGTGGGATATTAAGACCCATTTCAAATTGCCATGCATGTTTATATTTGTATGTATGTATATTGTAAATTGTACAAAACAGGGTAAAACAGCGCATTTTCAAAGACTGGCATTAAGTTCAACAAAAGCTACTAATTTTGACGACAAGATAAATGTGATGTAACAACAGACGGAATGAACAAATGATATGCACCATTTATCATTCAGCAAACAAACGCCAATATGTTTGGAAACTTTGGTAAAATTTAATCATTTTCACACTAATTACCCTCAATAATTTAAATTGTTACTGATTTCTTGCAAATGAGGGCATTGCAAGATCTTAAGTGTGGGAAGGGGTTAAATTCTTTCGGATTTTTAAATTTTTTTTACTTTAAACACTTGGTTACCGTTAGAAATACTAGTAAAGTAGTAGTTGTATTAGAATCTAGTGCTCTCTGATAATAAAGAACATCCCTAGTCTTATATACTGACTACCCAATTCTAGTAAAATGTTTCAAAATTTTCAATTAAATGAACTCAAAATCATGTTTATACATATTTATGAACGATAAAACTAGGTGTTAACACCGAAATTATTGTTACCTCAGAAAGGACATAAATTGAGAAACAAACCAAAATGTTAAAATTCATTTAAAATGGAATAGAGGACAATAAAAAGGAAAATAAAAGCCAAGTGTGGGAAAAATTACCAAGTTATCTTAAACATATGTCACATATTTCTGTAACAAATAATTGAAGATACTTTTGCTTTGGACTAAACTAAACTATTTTACCCGATAAAAGAAAAGAAGAGATGGATCTACACGATGAATCAATTCCATCGTTAAAAGGAAGTAAAGTCTTTCGAAAAAGAAACGCGCTTCTTGATTTAGGTCATGAAGTTGTCGTCCAGACCAGCTGTAGGTTGATGAAAAATCTAGAAAAGTCATCTCTAAAATCAGAAGGAAATCCACGGACCTCAGCATCAAACAGGGTCGCCAAGTGGTCAGACTTATCCTAACCATGAGAGGATCTGTCTCGTACAATGGGGGGCACCGTGCAAATTTGCTTGATAAGACTAATAAATCAGATCCCCAGAAAGGATAATCTCCTTTAAAGATCAAAAATCAGCTTTTAAGACTAATATTACTCAATCCTAGAGATTGACCTTAAAGATTGAGAATTACAAACTCATGAAATTCAATGATATCTAAACTCGAGCTTGAACGAGAAAATATTTTGATAAAATTACAAACCGATTTGTTTTCTGAAAACCCATTTTCAATGCGTTCATTACCATTGAACGTAAAATCCTAGGAATTCATCTGGAATTTATTAGGTCATCTGAACCAAATCGGGTGTCAACCGTAAGAACGGTGGTTGCATAGCATGGTCAAAGACAGGACCTTGTGCCAGACCGAAAAATCATAAGGGTGAACTTTACTATTGCTCCTACCAAGGATAGTAATTGCGTCCGACACGTTATAGACCATAATTAAAAGCATGTCAAGGGACATTGCCTTAACAGTTGCTTGTTCAACGCTTTCCTTTACAACCGGACGGTAGTTTACCGAAAGGTAATATACGGAGTAAGTATACTGGACGTGTTGCTTTCCCAATACAAGGTTAGCAAGTGGGTGACACAAAACCGCAAGTTTTGAGCTAAAATTTTCAAATCTGAAACCCACCAAACCCACAAAAATATTTTGCAAACACCGGTGAAGGGTTATTCCGAAAAACTTATCTAGGGTAAAAGCTAGATTGAATTTTCAAAAAGATCAAATGTTTTCATAAAGATCCAATTTCTTAAAGGATCTAAATTTTTATAGTCATGTGGGACTGTAAACCACAACGTTACTACCATTGTTTATACCGCCGTAAAGAAATCACTGATGTACAAAGTGTGAAGAATAAAGAAGTGATTCTTGTATTTCAAGACTATATTGCTTGAGGACAAGCAACGCTCAAGTGTGGATATATTTGATAATGCTAAAAATGAACATATATTTCATAGCATTATTCCTCAAGAAAGACAAGCTTTTAGTTGCAATTGTCCTATTTACAAGTGATATTCGTTTAAATAATAAAAGGTGAAGACAAAAGACAGATTTGATGAATTGAAGACGCAAACGACCAAAAAGCTCAAAAGTACAAAATACAATCAATAAGGTTCCAATTATTGATAAGAAACGTCTCAAAATTACAAGAGTACAAGATATTAAATTATTCGCAAGGACGTTCGAAAATCCAGAACCGGGACCAGAGTCAACTCTCAACGCTCGACGCAACGGACTAAAAATTAGAAGTCAACTATGCATATGAATATAATATGATATATAATTAATTCTTAAAATTAATATATATATTATATTATATTTAAATAAACATCGGCAGAAGAAAACAACCAAATTTGGCTCTCCCCAGCTGGCCATGCGATCGCATGGCCTTGAAGGGTAAAGCTCATGCGATCGCATGAGCATCTTTTCCAGATCACAGGCCTATAAAAATCGAGCTTTGGTGTAACACAAAACACATCTTTTTCCTTCTTCATCATACGTAAATTATATATATATTTATATTTTAATTTTAATTTTAATTTTAATTTTAATTTCTAATAATAAGGGTATGTTAGCGAATGTTGTAAGGGTGTAAGTCGAAATTCTGTCCGTGTAACGCTACGCTATTTTTAATCATTGTAAGTTATGTTCAACCTTTTTAATTTAATGTCTCGTAGCTAAGTTATTATTATGCTTATTTAATCCGAAGTAATCATAATTTTGGGCTAAAAATATTAAAATTGGGTAATTGGGCTTTGTACCATAATTTGGGTTTGGACAAAAGAACGACACTTGTGGAAATTAGACTATGGGCTATTAATGGGCTTTATATTTGTTTAACTAAATGATAGTTTGTTAATGTTAATATAAAGATTTACAATTGGACGTACCCATAAATTACCATATACACTCGATCGGACACGATGGGCGGGGTATTTATATGTACGAATAATCGTTCATTTAACCGGACACGGGAATGAATTAATAGTCTATGGAATTATTAAAACAGGGGTGAAATTATGTACAAGGACACTTGGCATAATTGATAATAAAGTATTAAAACCTTGGGTTACACTCAGTCGACATCCTAGTGTAATTATTAAACAAAGTATTAAAATATTGTTACAGTTTAAGTCCCCAATTAGTTGGAATATTTAACTTCGGGTATAAGGATAATTTGACGAGGATACTCGCACTTTATATTTATGACTGATGGACTGTTATGGACAAAAACCAGACGGACATATTAAATAATCCAGGACAAAGGACAATTAACCCATGGGCATAAAACTAAAATCAACACGTCAAACATCATGTTTACGGAAGTTTAAATAAGCATAATTTTTTTATTTCATATTTAATTTCCTTTATTTTATATTTAATTGCACTTCTAATTATAGCACTTTTATTTATTGTTATTGTATTTAATTGCACTTTTAATTATCGTACTTTTTAATTATCGCAAGTTTATTTTATCGCACTTTTATTTATCTCAATTTCATTATCGTTATTTACTTTACGCTTTAAATTAAGTCTTTTATTTATTTAATATTTTACATTTTGTTTTAACTGCGACTAAAGTTTTAAAATCAACAAACCGGTCATTAAACTGTAAAAACCCCCCTTTATAATAATAATATTACTTATATATATATTTGTATTTTTATAAAATAAAACTAATATAGCGTTAAGCTTTGATTAAAAGATTTTCCCTGTGGAACGAACCGGACTTACTAAAAACTACACTACTGTACGATTAGGTACACTGCCTATAAGTGTTGTAGCAAGGTTTAAGTATATCCATTCAATAAATAAATAAATATATTGAGTAAAATTGTATCGTATTTAATAGTATTTCCTGCTAAAATTTAATAGTATTTTATACCGCTTAGCTTTAACATCAGAAAGATATCACCCAGTTTAACATACTGCATGTGAACTTATCCTGGGTTGAAATTAAAGCACAGTTCTATAATGTAACTATATGCTTTCAGTTACATGCTGAAGTTAGGGTTAACATCGACTAGAACAACATATAGTTGCAACTAACGAAGAAAGAAATATATAGAGTAACCACATCAGTGCTATAGATGTTTTAAGCAGTCCCTTCCAAGAGGATAACAAGATTCATAGATTTTTAAAGTATTTTACATTACATTTCCGAAAGAAAATTGCACGAAAGGTGTGATCTTTGAACGAGAGTGAACTCTTCGTACAACGAGCGAGTTGATCTGAATTTATCCTTATACTTAAGGAGATGCGCGGATGAGAAGATATGTGAACCCTTGTTCATAAAGAATGGTTTACTCCAAGTGAAAAGAATCTCAAAAATGATTTCTTGTACCTCAACATACTGATTCATAGAGATGATGTTTACGAGGGGGTTGCGATTAGCCGTGAAATATTGAGAGTAGAAACCCACCTAGTGCCTTTCCTACAATAGGGTGACCACTGAGTGTACCTCAGAAAACTGATTTATCGGCCAGCGTTTTTGTCATGTCTAACCTTAAAAGGAACATTTTATGAGCGCAAAGACTTCCTAACAAATTTTATAAAACTACCATCCAAAGTGGCTCAAGAGTTTTTAAGAAAAATCTTAATGGTAAGCTTCATCCCTAAACGGGGGACGAGAAGAAGTGTGATCCATACACGGTGTAGTCTAATATGAAAACCTTTAATAAAATCAACCAAGGGAGTTTTGAAAAACCTTTAAACGTTTGATGTGACAACATAAACGGAATGAAGCTCTTAGTAAATTTAGAAATATGTACAACGTGTACCATTTTGCACAAAACTATTTGACTTAAGTTAAACAACTCAATAAAGGAGCGATTTTTAAATAATTTGAAGGTATAACTTAGTATGTACTAACCAAAATAAGTAAAGGTAAATTTATTAACTTAATTATGTACATACATATATGATTTTATAAATCGCATAAGTGAGATAATTTTTTTTATCACTTTCATTTATCCATAAATCTCGTGAGGACCGCACAAATAAACAACGTGTAAAAATTTTGATAAACATAGTTTTTCGTATTTCAGAGGTTACGAGTTGAAAAAGATCGAGTAAAAAATCTTTGAATCATCGGGTGACATGTTACTAGGTAATGAAAACTAATGAATTAAATGTAGTTTTGATAATTATCAGGACATGAGTCTTTGGGCCAAAAATGTTCACGTGCGAAGCCGTTGCTAAAAAGTGAGGTATGAAGGATAGAGCATGAGGACGAGAAGTTAATCGCTTCTTGACATTGCAAAATGCCAACCAGGTTATGACTAATATTAAAGTCAGAATATCGATGGTGTTAATATCACTAAACGAGAATCTCTTGGAATAAGTCAGGACTCGGAGTTATGTAAGAAAGAGCATCGTTTCAACAGGTGTGGCAAAAAAGATCCCTAGGGTAACGCAATAATTTTAAATGGTTTAAGTGTTAGTGGATGCCCAAAGGCTCTGCATGACGTGGTAGTAAGTGCCTTTATCACACACATGAATCTCTCGGTTTCGACAGTTGTGAAGTCTTCATGATGACTGGGATACGAATAACACGAAAAATTTTATATAACAAGCAACGAAAATTTTATAGAAATCGTTTAAGATGACAATGTAAGAAAAGACACGAAGTTCTTAGTAAACATGTACTATTCTAAGTAAAATACCTTTTTGAATAAAAGAATTGATTTGTAAAAGTGAAAGTAAAATTTCATATGTACTAGTCAAAAATAAGTAATTATTTACTTTATTATATATACATATATGATTTCTAAAATTTGTACGAATGGCAATAAAATAAATGTATTTTTATAAAACTTTGAGAGGATCGCACAGTAAAATAGTGTGTGTAAAATTTTGACCAACAAAGTTTTCATATTTCGGAGGTTACAAGTTGGAAAAAGATTGATGAGGATCGGGTAAAAGATTTTTGAAAATTTCAGGTGATATTTGAGCAACAATATTACGAGGTAATGAAAACTATTGAATTTAAATGTGGTTGATGACTATTAGTAAGACATAAGTCCTTCTACTAAAAATGCTTAAGTGTGAAGCTGTTGCTTATAAGTAAGATACGAATGGGAGAGTATGAGGATGAGAATTATCCACCCATTGATTTTGGAAAATTTTGAACTGGTATGACTAATATCGAAGTAAGAAGGATGATGGTGTGATTATCATCGAATAAGAAATCTCTCGGAATAAGTTAGGATTTAGAGTCACGTAAGAATGAGTATCAAATAAGATTCTTGGGTAGTCTTTAATATAGAATTTGAATTGCTGAAGTGACGGGATACAATTTCCTGTATCGTTGTGCAAGTTTGTCCATTGTATCGATCTCCTTCATGGCTAGAAAGTGAGCAGTTTTGGTGAGGCGGTCAATAATAACCCAGATAGTGTCATAACCGCCTAGCTTCGTGATGAAATCCATTGTTATTCCTTCCCATTTCCATTGTAGGATTTCGGGTTGATGAAGTAACCCAGATGGCTTTTGGCTCACCATTATAGCGAGGTATACGAATAATCTTCTCACTATAAATAACTTTTGCTTTCATCCTTGCAAGCCAGTTTGTTCCAACTATTTCATCAAAGCTTCTTAACTTGATGAGTATTAGGTTAATCCTAAACTCCACTCCAAGTATTGCATCAAGCTTCCCAAATTGATGGGTGTTAGGTTAGTCTTAAGGTTCATTCCAACCATATCTTATTGTACTACCGTGAAGAATTCTATCAATCTTCTCAAATAACATCTGCTTGTGTGTAGGTAACAAATCCTTTCCACTACTACTTTAAAACTTCCAAGTTTTGTTGACATGAGGTCATCTCCAAATGACCCACCTGTTAATTTTAAGGTACTACCTTAAATTATTCCTCTATCTCTGCCAGCTTACCATTAGCTTGTCCTATAGAATACTTAACTCTCATGGTTGTTAATGGCTTATTAGTCATAACACTAGGGTCCTTAGATATAAGGTCTTTATCACTCTAGTATTAAACAACTTTGAGACAATAAAACATTGTGACGAATCGTACCCTAACTATAATCAGGATCCATGCGAGTCTCCATAGCTGAGATAACGATTGCTCTACCGTAAGTAAGTCCAAAGTCTTTCCTATTTGAGAACTTTTTCCTTAAGTTATTCTTATAACAAATTTTCGGGTTATCAATTCTGCAATCAAGGCCCTTCTTGTACGGTATCTGGGCTATGTGGTTATTCTTTCCCTACCTCTAATAGACCATAATGCGTATACTCAAGTGGTTCCTACCAAAATTTTCTTTGAATCACTTCATGTTCCTTATATAGTAACATTGGAACTTCTGCATAATTTACTTCAATATAATCACGCTGGCCTGGCGTCATTATATTGTACTAAATCGTACGTTTATTCCAATATCACTCCATATGGTCAATGTAACGTGATCACTTCATGTTCTACTCAATTTCATTTAACGGTGCTTTATTTATGCTATCTCAAAACAAAATCTACGTAATTAATCTCACGGTTTCTTGGTGTGGGTGCGT